>NC_143129.1:74030980-74655980 GCF_059928025.1 Delphinapterus leucas
GTGCTTCTGAGCTCCTGCACTGTCTCCAGTGTTTCACCATGTTCAGGGTATGTGCTAGGATTGGTACTTATGTATGTGCCAGAATTGTTTACACTAAGGTGTGTATGTATGCTATGTGTTGAAAAGATACACAGTTTGAGGCAGTATTTGTATTAGGTTTGTCTGAAGGGGGTGTGTGTGTGTGCTGGGAATGTGCGTATGTGTGGATTTTAGGGGTCTGTGGGTGTGGGATACTAAACTCTTTTGGTTCAGAAATGTCATATCATAGGCAAGTATGTACTGTGCCTTCTTTGGAAACCGTAAACACCATTGTTTACTCCCGGGGTAGGAAATTCTATTCACTTCTGGCTGGGGACACTTCAGGGACTTTCTGGGCCCTGAGTCTCCTTTGGGACCTCTCACATCAGTTAGGAGTGGAACATTTCTTAACTTGAAGTTAAGCACTCTTTACCCTCTGAATTTCCAGTCTGGATCCAAGAAGACGAACCGCAACACTTCCTTCAATAAAACTATCTATGAAGAGGTAAGGAGCTCCTCTGAATGGGTTTAGTGCTCATAGCATAGCCCTGAACTCATACACGTGTGAAAAGTCATCCATAGAGTCTCAGGGTTGTAGGGATTTTAGGGATCTTCTAATCCAAATCTTCATTTTAGAGATGAAGAAACTGAGGCTCAAGGAGAGTGATGGTCTAACCCAAGATCATATCATATTTTGGAGTTTGACCCCTGTTGGGGAGATAGAGTTTTAAATTAGGGCTAACCCCAGGCTAGTTTCCCAGCTGTGTGCCACACACTGGACATCTCTCCTTTCTACGGGTATGTGTGTGTTGGGGAACGGGGAGCCGAGAAGGGAGGATAAATGAATTTAAATGATTTTCCCATTAGTAAGTAATTGAGAATCATTCCAGGATATAGGTGATCTTCAGCTGCTGCTGGGATGGACACTGCACGAAAGAGACCAACGAGCCCGGTGGCCGAAATGATTCCCGTCAGGCCATTTAGGGAATGGAAAGTAGGGACTCAACGTTTATTGGAGGTTTATTGCATATATATATATATATATATATATATATATATATATATATGCCTGCCAGTGTCTTCATGTGAACTATCTTATTTAATCCTCACAGAATACTATGAGGTAGCATAATTATACTTCCCATTTATACCCAGAGAATTTAAAGCATGGAGAGCACCCCACCCATCAGCCTCATTTAACACCTGAGCTTCCACCTGTGGCCTGATAAAGATGTTGCCTCTGGTCACAAGGGAGAGGGTAGATGGGTGCCTGCTGGAATTTCTGGCACTTGAGCTGCGGCCCTACAGTAAAGCCAGCTGGACAGGCCAGGGTTGTAAAGGACACCATGTGGGCCAAGGCAATCTAGGTGGGTCACGAAGAGGGGTGGTGTGGTTAAAAAGCACTAGAAATGGAGCCAGAAGAACTGGATTCAAGCCCCTCCTTTACTTCTTACTAGTAGTTGACCCTGAATTATTTGCCTTACCCATCTGAGCTTCCTTTTCTTATGAATTATGAATCAGGATAATAATTCATAGCCCACAGGGTTGTTATAAGGATCTCTTAGTGGGAGGGTCTGAAGTTCTCCTTTTCTTCTGCAGGTGGGAAAGAGAGCATCCAAAGCTGAGAACCCGGCTCGAATGAGCCGCAGGGAGCTGGAGAACTTCCGTGTATATTCCTAGTTGCCGCAGCTGTTCTCACCTTCCTTACAGTCCAGCTTCTGTTACAATGGATGACACCACATGACTCTCTGCAGAGCAGTTCCTAGTCTGGAGAGGATATGAGAGTTTGTGCATGGTCTATATTTTGTTTTGAAAAAATGATTGCTAACAGCCATTATAGGAGCAAGGCTCAACTCACAGACTGGACAAGAATGAGTAGAGATATTGGGTAGTTTCCAAAAACTGACTCAGCGATCCAAGTACTGGTAATCTTTCGAGTGCGATGTAAATGTATGGTGGTGTTATTATTAGCATTAAGATTCCCTTCCTCTGGTTTTCTAATCTATGACTTGTCTTCCTTCCTCCCTAATCAGGGATGACCACGTTTTTAGACCCTTCCCTTGCCCAGGCCCATCTTCCAAAGAGGAAGGAAAGATAATGGGGATACAGAGGAAAAGAAACAGCCCCCTCTGTGAGGGTGGAATAACTAGGTGTAAGCCAGCTGGTAGGTTCTCCAAGGGGGCCGTGCCTGGGCTTTGGTCACAAGAGGGTGTAGGCAGGCGCGAGGGTAGATGGTGCAAAGCAAGCCCATCTCTGAGTGGAAAAATCACCCAGAGCCCATGCCATCCTGATAATCTGGCAGTGGGACCAGCTTTGTCTACAGAACGAGATTTGACTTACAAAAACACATTATTAGACATCTATTCTGGTCTCTTCACAGTTACAAACAATATTGTATTTAAGTTCTGAGTCCTGATGTTTCCCATGGCACATGCTGGAGGGAGGGCTCAGACAGCTGAGCAATTGGGAACCAGGCACCTTGCTGGGCCCCCCTGAGTCTTCAGGCCAGATCCTTCCGCAAGGCTGTGGAGAGCAGGCTGAGACTCTGGCCGAGCCCAGGAAAGAGTAAACTGGAAGAGGGCCTACTCAGGGACCCCCCAACAGGTGACATTGCATGGAGCCTGTTCTTCAATTGCCCCACTCTGTATATAAGGTATGAATTTAATATAGAACTGTGTTGTTATTTAGAGGCAGTCTAAATTTCTTTCCTGAATTAAATGTCTGGGTCTCCTCCCTATTCTGTACTTTTCTTCTCTATCGCAGCCAAAGGGCACACGTGGGCCATCAATAAACACGTCTGTTCAACTCCTGCTGGAGAGGAGTCAGGCTTCCTGGTAAGCTATCAGTGTCTCCCCTCCTGTGTTCACACTGGAATCACAGATTCTAGGGTCCCCAGATCCCAGGACCACTTAGTCTTGGGGGATAAGCCACTTGTTCATGCCCCACTTGATCCCTCTCCTCTGCAGGTGTGTGGTTGGCCAGGCTAGCTTCTTCCTGGAGGCAAGTGTGGACAGACCACATCCTAGAGAAAGTGTCAACGGTAAAACTTGGAAAATATATGCAAAAGGAAGGGCGGGGGGAGGAGCCGAGGCACCTATTAGGAGCTGAGCTGCTCAGTCAAGGAGTTTGGTGAGAAGAGGGAGTGGGAAATGATAGGGGTCACAGCAGGTCAGATGAATACCAGAGATGTGGACTGTTGCCTGCTGCTGGCCTTTCACATGTCCTGAGTTGCATAGCTCTTGAACTGGCCAGATTTGTTTAAGGAGCAGAAGAGATCCTATGGGCCCAAGACCTTTTGGGATGCTCTATTCTGGAGTGTAATCACGTATATCATTATCATCTTACATGTCTTTGTTGAGCTTCTGTGATAAAGCCTTACAAAGATGATTATCCATGCAATGACCAGCCAATGAGCAAAGCAGTAATTAAGCTCCTGCTGTGTAGGAAGCACTGCCTGGCTCCCTGGGAGTACTCACTTCAGGCCACAGAAGTCATACTGGCCCCATGGACCATGTGCAGGGGCGCATGACAGCAGAAACACAGTATTCAGAAACATAAACGGGCTGCAAAGCACATGTAACGCAAGTGGACACGAGAGTATCATGAATGTAAGTCAAGGGCAGTGTAACTTACAGGCAGGGGGACAGGGCTGAGGCCACAGTTTGGGGGAGAAGAGAGATATTATGGCTGTTATGCATCCAGGCCTGACAATAAGGAGGGAAATTCTTTTGGGTAAATACAGGAGGCTTATTCAGAAGAGGCATTTTAAGCACTTAAAAAATATATCAAAAGAGTAGTACACACAAATGGTTTAAAAAATATCCGGCAGTACAAAAAGTATGTATTAAAAAAACCCCCGGGCTTCCCTAGTGGCGCAGTGGTTGGGAGTCCGCCTGCCGATGCAGGAGACGCGGGTTCGTGCCCCGGTCTGGGAGGATCTCACATGCCGCAGAGCGGCTGAGCCCGTGAGCCACGGCCGCTGAGCCTGCGCTTCCAGAGCCTGTGCTCCGCAACGGGAGAGGCCACAGCGGTGAGAGGCCCGTGTACTGCAAAAAAAAAAAAAAAAAAAAAAAAAAAAAAAATCCCCAAGCCCCTCCACAGAGGCAGCCACTGATAAGATTTTTGTATTTCCTTTCAGAACTTTTCTTTACCTATATAAACATACAGTTATTTTTTTATCCAACTGGTAGCATATGATACACACTGTCCAAGACTTTGTTCTTTCCATTAACAATGTATCTTAGAGCTCATTCTATATTAGCACATATTAGTCTTTACTTTCCTTTCTTTACAGAAGTGGCAGGTTTTGCCATTGCATGGGTATACTTTCATGTGCTTAACCAGATTCCTACTAAATGGACACTTAGGTTATTTGTAGCCTTTTATTTAAAAAAATACTACTGTGGTCATGATTTCACCTAGATCTTTGTGTCTGTAAGTGAGAATATCTGTTGGTTTTATCTTAGCAGCTCTTTAGAGGAACATGTGAAGGTCCAGGTCCCCTTCAACAACATGACAAGCCTTGGCAGAGTTCTGAGGTGTGCATCTGAGCTGAGAGGCAGAAACAGTATGAGCATGCAAGGAGACAAATGGAGCCCAGAAGTTGCCTGATCTGTTAATGGGTTTGGGAAGTCATGGGGGTGAGAGGAAGGGGGAGCCACAAATCCAGGCATCGCTGGGACACTGAAGGAAATTCTGAAGTGCTTCTGCCTGCGGGAGCCCCAGGTCCTATTAGGTCCAGCACTCCAACCTCATGGAGGGAGGCAGCTGCTTTTCAGGGGACATTTTCATAGGTAGATATTTCAGGAGACTCAAGATCATTCTGTTGCGGTGCTGACACCATCTGTGAGCCAAAAGACACACAATAATATGGTTAATAAAGCAATTATCCAAGCTGATGACAAGCATTTATGGAGAAACTCCTAATGGTGAAGGCCATGCGCTAGGCTCTTTGGAAGGGAGATATAAGACAGTTTAGTGCAGCAAATTGAGGGTGTTCAAAAATGACAATAAAAGGCCTTGCTCTCGTGAAGCTACAGTCTAATGATCCCAGTCTACCCTAGCGAGAGAAACAATGCAGACATTTATATAAAGATAATTCAGGTGATAGAAGCTAAGTTCCAAAGTAATAGTCCAAACCATTAGACCTTCATATTCCAAGGGTTCTGAGGATCCCTTGTCTGACAGTGTTCAGGAAAAGCTCTAAAGAGAAGATGAGACTTGACCTGATGCAGAAAGGAGGTTAAGTAGCATCAATGGCTTGGAAATAGCACAAACCTTCTTTGAGATATCATGCAGAGACAAGTGTCAGAAAATAACTAAAGTAGGTTTGAGCATTTCCTGATCAAGTGGGAAATAATGACCTTAGGAGACCCAGAACCAGAATTCCTGGTCCTGAAAATTCTGAGGGCAAGGAATAAATTCTTTCTAGAGTTTGGCTGAGGAAATGCACTGATTTCCACTTATATTGTGGGTGAAGGTGGTTTTAGGGGTCTTGAGTTCCTGGAGTGGCGTGGGAGTCATGCAGGACTGACCAGGCAAGGTGTGTGTGTGTGGGGGGTCACATGACCATTCTGAAACTCAGAGCAGGGACTGCTGTCCATGACTTTAAGATTGACCAGTATTGACCCAAATGCAAAGGGCCAGGCCCAAGCAGCTTTAGTGAACGTAGTGAACAGTACAGATTTGGCCTTGAGGCCAAAGATAAAGTTCCTAGCTGGCTAGGCATTAGGCCATGCTCTAGAAATCAGGACATGAGGCAGAGATGGTTGAACCAAACTGTGTATTTGCACAAGTATTTACTGAGCAAATTCTATCCATCTTTTAAGACCTCATCCAAATTATTTTTTTCATGAAGCCTTTCCTGGCTACCTCCATGCAGTGCTGTCTACCATTTCCAATGTCCGAAAAACCCTTGGGAACTGCACACATAATAAATAGTCATGTAGAGTATTTTCTCTCATCTTTCAGGTGACTAAATCAATCCAACTCTCCTACATCAAAGATAGATAACAAGTCCTCAAAGTCAAAAGTGGTGCCTTAAACATATTTGGATCCCCATAGCACTCAGCCCAGTTCTGGGCAAACAAAAGGTATTCAATACATATCTACTGATTGATTCATCAATCACAGAGAAGTAGCATAATTGAAAAACTTTGAGAGTTAAAAAAAAAATCTTGTTCGAACATATTACAGGGAGGAAATTCTGGGGGAAACTTGAAAGCAAAAGTATGAATGGACCCAATATTTCCAGGAAAGTGAAAGTGGAGTGGACAGCCAGATTCAGATCAAGGTTAATTGTTTAAGACTTTTCAGGGTTATTTAAAAACTCCTTGTGGTTTTTAATATTGAAATTCCAACCACTATCTGTGTGAACTTAGGCAAATTTAATTTCCTGAATCTCAGCTTCTCTGGCTATAAAGTTTGGATGACAGCACACTTGTAGAGTTGTTTTAAGGATCAGATGAGAATATGTTTGCTAATGTTTTGTAAACTGTAAAACTTTATATAAGCTTATTATTAATGGGAAATTCTATGCTTAAGGGATGTTTTAACACTCTAATGAAACCAATGTGCTGTAGTTAATAGCACATATTCCAAAAAATCTTGGCATTAGACTGTTGGCTAATTTCCAATTGTTTTGGGAAGTTGCCATTTTGATGGATTAGAGATAGATTTAGAAACATACATGGACCATACAGTGTTTGGGTTTACAGACTGTTATTCTGGTAGTGTTAAGATTAATCAATATAAGATATCATTAAATTAATTAGAAATGTTCAGCTTTTGGCCACACAGATGTAAATCAGGAATATTTGTTTCAGTATCTCTATGCACCATGGAGTGTGTCGGGGGGCACACAGTGAGTGGAACTTGAGCTCCTCTGCTTTCAGTTAAAATGGTCTGGGCAAGATTTCCTCACTTTATGGGCCTTAGGACGTAGAGAAAATTGTTCTCACCTTCTGAGGTTTCTGTATAGAGCAGTAGATTGTGGCTGACCTCTCTTTCTTCTGAGGAACTGGGGTCTGTCCCTGTAACAGACCAGCACCAGGATATCCATAATCACCAGACGAGAGAGAGCTTTCCAGAGATTCGCCCTCAACCCTTGAGGAAAAGGGGCACCCCACCAGGTTCTGATTACACATAGAGGGTGGGAACTGCCTTAGTGCAGTGGAAACAGCGCCTCTGGTTTCCCAACACCTCCCTTATTTACGGCCCAAGAATGGGAGCGAAGTTCCTTTATATCAAGGGACCCCAAGGTTGGTAAACATGGATAGAATCACAATTCTCTGTCCTTGCACCGCTGGTCCTGTCCTCCAGTTTGGAGAGATTAGTCTTTCAGGTTACTGGATGGTCCTAGAATGGGGAGGGGGAGGGAAGGTGTACTGATCAAAAGAGCTCACCTGAAAGTCAAGGAACACCTGTGTATACACAGTTTCCCCTTCAATCGCAAGCACCGGTGTCGTGTCATCTGGAGTGACGAGATAATACTCTGCTTGCCCCTCAGAGTCCGAGTCATGTCCAGCGTCCTCCTGAGTGACCAAATCACACACCTGGTCTCTTCCATTGACGGGCTGGTGCATCTCTGTCCTCTCCTCATCCTCCTCAGTTGTCCCATTGCTGTCAGAGCTGCTGTCGGAGACGTGTCTGGCGGTCTTAGGGAAAGTGTCCACCTTCTCATACCCTTGGGAGAGCATGGAGCATACTGTGTGGTCAGCAGTGGGCTCTGGAACACATTGTGCAGGGTTGGTAAAGTATGTGCCAGCCCCCTTCTCTCTTGCTTTGTGCAAGGATCCAAGCTGCTCTGACTCCTACCCCAGACGAGGCCTAGAGAACTGGAGGAGAAGGTGTTTTCCTGTCTTCCCTCAAAGGACTCCATTCCATTACCCCTTCCTTCGTCCTTTCAGGCATTCACTTATTCATTCATTTGATAAGCATTCATCGAGTGTGATATGTGATGGACTTAGGAGCTCTCAGTGAGCAGGACTGGACCCGCTGAATAAACCATCCTAACTGCCATGACAGGTACTCTGGGGAAACACAAAGGTGAGTTAGACCTGGTCTTGAAGGAGTACATTGTCTACCTGGGGGTCAGATCTATACATAAATCAACTAATGTAAGGCCAACTGTGTCATAGGAAAAGTAGGAGGAAAGTGCAGAAGTGAGAGGAGATGGTCTCTGGTTAGGAAGCAGAGAAGAACTTGTGAAGTGGCAGAATTAAGGTAGGCCTTGACATTGGGGCAGGACTTTGTTGAATGACAGTGTATTCTTGGTGGAAAGAACAGCATGATTAAAGGCAGGCATGAAACCTGAGGCGCCCTCTCTTTTGGGAAAGGATGATACTTAAAATATTTAACAACCACAATGGTTTGGGCATAGGACAATCAGAATGGGTGCCTGCTATGAACACCTGGGTGGATGTCTACTGCCTTTGGGACATATCAAGCAACCCATTTGATCTAAGTGTAGAATAATAATGGCTCACATTTATTAAGTGTCTACTATGTGTCAGTCACTGTTCTAAATGTTTTTCATGAATAAATTCATTTAACCTGCATAAAACCCCATGAAGCCTAGACAATAACTATTCTTGTTTATGTTTCACAGATGAGGAAACTGGAGCACATAAATGTTGAATATTTGCCCAAGTAAGTGGGAGGGCCAGGATCTGAATGCAGGTAATCTGGTCCCTGGTGTTCTTAACTGCTACTCAATACTGCCCCCTATGCACTTTGTGTAGGAAAAAAGTAGACAAAATGTGGCCTGGCCCAATACTGAGCAATAATCATAGTCATCAAGGAGGAGAGCTAGGATAGAAACACAGGATTATCTGACCTCAGGACTCATACACATGACCACTAGATTATCTTGCCTTTTGAGTAACAGACAAAGCCATGAGGAGCCATTGATGGTTTTAGAGCAGTCAGAATTAAGCTTTTCAAAGGGGGAGCAGAAGGGATAGAAAGGAAAAGTTCTGGAGCAGGAATGACCAGTTAGGAAACTATTCACAATATTTCAGGGAAGAAGTTACAAGGAATGGGAATGTCTGTTAATAAGGACTTGTTAAATAACCTAAGGTACATCTGCAGAATGGAATAAATGGGAGTCAGTCTTAATCTGCGTATGCTAATATTGCTAGGATCTACTGTTAAGTTAAAAAAGCAGGTTCAGAAAAATGTTATAGATGGCTCCCATATGTGTAATCAAAGAAAGAATATATGGCTTGTAAATGCGTTAAAATGCTCTGAAAGGATTTAGACATACATATATCTTAACAATGGAGGTCTCTTCAGGGAGAGCTGGAGATTGGGATTTAGAAGGAGATTATTTTTAATTTATACCGTGTGAATATGTGACTTTTCAATTAAAAAAACAACCTGTTTAATAAAACAAAAAATTGATGACAGCATGAACTCAGGCAGTGGCAGAGTCTCCAAAGAGGAAACTCTGGAGAGATAGTGGAGAAATAAAAGAAGCAGACCTTGGGCACTGAGGAGAGGTGCTGGGGGAGGGAGGAGGGACAGGGATGACAGTGGTATCCCCAAAACTTTTTTATTCCTCCTCCTGTGCCCAGGGTGCCAAGGAAGGAGGGTTCAGGCTAGGGGAGACCAGGGTCTGTTCTGCCAGCTCTAAGGAGGAAGCTGGTGGGAATCTCCAAAGTCTAACCTCATTTCCATTTCATGCCCCCTTTTTCTTGGTTACACTTTCCCATCAGAAAAGGCTGCAATGTTGGATTTCTGAGCCCGTGGCTCCCCCACACATTCCCTCCTCCTATTCCATCTCCTTGGGGCATCCCCTCCATGAGAGGTGACGTAGGGTTTTTTAAAGCAGGGTTTGACTGAGTGGCCAGAGTTTGGGGATTCCTTAGAACTCCAGAGCTTCAGAGTTCAAGGTGGTAATTTAGGACACTGAGATTTGGGACTGGGAGAATAAGGAACAGGCGTCTCAGCTCTCCCCCCCAACACTCATCAGAACAGCTCCACTTTTACGTGCATTGTGATTTGGGGGTGTTGCATAATATTTTGTTTGAAGAAAGCATTCCTTAGCTTTTTCGAAAATTGGAAAACCACTGCCTCAATAATACTTATGGGTAATAGGTATCTGAACAGTCTTATGAGTTTTAATTTCAACTAACTTTTAATTTTGCTTCAGTCACAGATTTACTGTTTCATCTGGTCTTTGTTTCTCCGTTCTTGGAGTGGAGACAGTAAATTCATCCTTATCATGGTGCACGTTCCAGTGATGGCAGTCACTACCTGAGGAAGCCTAGAGACCCCGGAGGAAGGACTAGTTCTCCTAGCTCTGGTTACCATCTTTCAGGAGTTCAGTCTGGTGGTGGCTTTTGTTCTCCAAACCACCTTCCTTTAGCATGTTGCTTCTCAGACTTTAACAGGCATACGATTCACCTACAGATCTTGTTAAAATGCAGATTCGTGTTCAGGATTCTGGGGTGGTGCCCAAGAGTTGCGTTTCTAACAAGCCCTTGGGTGTACCCACGTTGCTGGTCACACACTGAGTAGCCACACTCTGGAGCTTCCATCTGGCCTGGGAACCCCATAGCCTGTGTCACTGGTGATATATTACCTGGTGTGTCAGCTGGAGCCTCAACTTGACTGGAACCGAAGGCTGGGGCTGAACCTGAGAAATCAAGTTAGAGAAGGATTATCATTAGGGCTGTGAGGGGAGAGAGTCTGATTCTGTGAGAGTCAAAGGAGAGAGAGAGAGATTTCTGAGGACATAGGGAAAAGGCTTTAGGGAGGAGAGTGAACCCTGATGTGAGCACAAGCCCATGGGAAATGTTGGCCAGAGTCTAGGGTCATCTTCAGCTGAGGAGAATTCTCTGGAGTTTCCTGCCATCTCTCTGGAAGGGAGAGCTCTAACCCCTCTGTGGTAGCCGCTCATCAGGTTGGTTTGCTGGCTCACAGTAATTCTTCCAGGGACCCTATATATTCTAGCCAGTCTGTTCTTTCTGGGAACTACTCCATTCCCACTTCGATACTGACATTCTAGAAGGAGCTACCAATCACAAACACTCATTCCATTGCCCGCAGTGATTAGTCCAAGCAATAGTCACATGACCTAAAGCTGAGCCAATCAGAGAGATTTCTGAGCTTCTTCAAATTGGAGTTGGAGGGGAAACATCTTTTTCCCCTTCCTGGTGTCAGAACTACTAGTATGTGTGAATCTGGAGCTACCAGTTGCTGTGTTTTGGTACATTCCACCCCCACCCCTTCCCTTCAGCTGGCTGTATTAAGAGAGTTAAGCTGGCTTATAGGGAAAAATAAGGATGAGAGATGGAGAGCTCTGGTGGCTTTTGAGTCTCTGGTGACATTTGTCTCTAGGCCAGCTCTTCTCTTCCTTGCCCATAAACTGATTATGTGAGTCTCCAAATAATAAACCAGTCCCCTTGCACCTCTCCCCACCCTTTCTTGTCTAAGCTAGTTTGAGTTGGGCTTCAATTATTCGCAACTAAAGAGTCCCAGCTGACTCTCCTCCCCTATCATTCTGAGAAGAAATGAGGTCTTGGGAGAGAAGGGGTAGGAGGGAATTATGAGAGAACAAAGAATTCTCCAGAGGTCCTAGGGAAATGGCCTCATACTGGCAGATATCATTGATCTCAGAAACTCACATCGTCCTTTTTTCTTCCAAAAGCACCAGCCAGAGATCCCAAGGCACAGAAGGGTGAAAGGAACCATCAGGGAGAGCCCAGACCAAAGTGCTGTCCTTCTCTCAGGTCCTGTGAAGAGGAACTGAGTGATATCAATATAAATAACAACAAGGGAGTTGGGGCAAGCAAAGGACAAAACATAAAGGCCATCCTACCTGCCTCTTAAAATCCCATACTATTGCAGGAAATATTCCTTTTCATTCATTCATTCATTCTACAGCTATTTATTGAGCAGTCATATTCCAGGCAAGAAATTATAGCAGTAAGGCAGACACTGTCCCTGGGTAGAGAGGTTTATTGCTTGCCCAGTGTCACAGAGTTTTAAGTACCTGAGCTGGGATTTGAATGCAGGCTGTCAGGTCCTAAAACACCCTTATCCATCACACTACACTGCCCCTCTCTATAAATGGCATAAGGACAGTTCTAGAAAGTGAATCCAGATTACTATTGATCGGGGCTCTAAAACCACTTGCCAGACACAGCCTGACCCAGCATTTTCACATCCTGGGTAGACCTTCCTTTTTTTCTACTTCTCTCTAGGGAAGAGCAGAGCACAGAACTCAGAGCCTCAATCCTGCTTCTGCTGTGTGACCTTGGTTAGTATGACTGAGGAATTAAATTGTCTATTTAATTTTAATTAATTAAAATTTAAATTAAAAATCAGCTACTCTATTCCTTATTGAAAAACTGATAAGTATATTTGGAACAACTCAGATATAAATATATTTTTTCAACTGCAAATTTTATGAAATCTGAATACAGATCAACTACTGCCCATGAGAATTTAGCATCTGAATTAAGATGTGCTGTAAGTGTAAAGTACATACTGGATTTCAATGACTTAGTACAAACTGAAATGCAAATTATGTCGTGAATAATTCTTTGTATTGACTACATGTTGAATTGATGATAGTTTGGATATATTGAGTTAAATAAAATATATGATTAAAATTAATTTTACCTGTTTCTTTTTGCTTTTTCTAATATGACTATTAAAAATTTAAATTGCCTATTATAATTTCATTATATTTCTCTTGGAATGTGCTGCTCTAAAGACTCTCATTCACACTCCCTCACTGCACTTTATAAAGAACCACTCAGAATGAAAACTCTTGGGTCCACGGACTTAAGGCTCTGAGGTCTGGCTGAACAGGAGAGCAACCTGGACAGAGGTCCCTAGAAAGAAACTGCTGGGAGCTGTTGCTGACAGGATTGCTGGCTCTGCATGTGAAGCTGGGGTGTTTTTCTCCACTTCTCCAGGAGACACTGAGGTGAGCTCCCCCTTGGGACACAACAGCTCCTTTCTGTAGGGGGCTCCATCTGTATGTCACATTGTGTCCACTGTCCTCCACTGAGCATGTCAGGCTGATCCTGCAGACGCCGTCCTCTGTGAGCCCGAGGCTCCTGGTGACTTTTGGCTTCTTCAGCCTCCCTATGTGAGGAGAAAGGCAGACCAGATGTGGAGTCAGGCCTGCACCCTGGGCAGTTACCATTCAAAATATATTCATGAAGTTGTGGGTTGACACTGCCTTAGGGCTGGGAAGGTGCCTCCAGGAGTGCACCTGGACTTTTCTTTGATAGATCTAAAATCTCAGACTCATCATTTTATTCATCTTTGGTCATTGGAAATAGAGGGGTTAATGAAAAGTGAAAAAAGATACCCCATCATTCTATACAGTATACTGTGAAGAACAAGCAAACCAATCAACACAAATAAGCACAACACTTCCAAGTGCCCTGAGGCCCTTCAAGGCTTACGTTTTGGGGTCCCATCATCTAATTCGTTTCCTTACATGAGATAAGGAGTATGGAGAGGTGAGCACAGCACTGTCACAGAGTAAGCACTTAATAAATTTTAACAATTTTAAAAGCAGCGTAAGACTGGCACTCTTTGTTCCCAATTTCTTATTCTTTTTGCTTGATCATCTTCCTGGTTCTTTGATATCTGAGTCACAGTAGGCAATAGAAGTGAACTAGCTGACTTGCATATTTTAACAGGACCATGGGCAGTGACTCTTTTCTCATGTACTGAGACACCAACATGCCCAGGCAGGGGATAGGTTGACCATGTCTGAATGGTAGAGGTGAAGGAGCTGGCAAATTTAAATTATACAAACCGTCCAGCTAAGCTCCTGTGAAGCACGGGGCTGAGGAGGAAGACTGAGTTCTTTCCCTCACACTCAAGGAAGCCAAGTAGCCTTCCAAGCTCTTGGAGGTCACAGGACAATAAAGGCTTTCTCCTCAGTCTTCTATGATTTTACCCAGCCAGCTCTGCCTTTATGCAAAATGATAATGTTCTATAAAAATACAGGTTGGAGAGTTCCTTGTCCCACCCAGTAATCAATGCAGGAGGACAGGGCAAGTACCGGAAGTTGGTTGACTGAGGCTTAACTGGAAGCCTAGAAGAAGGGGGCCTGGGCTAGGGGAATTTGCTCAGCTGCTGATTGTATCGTCCTCCCGTGAACGTACTGGTGTGAACTGAGTAGCTGTCCTGTGGGTCTGAGGCATTTTGTAGGAGGAGGGAGGCGGGCTAGGCAGCAAAGAGGAGAAAGCTTTCAGGGCATGAATCGAATGATGGACGCTCTACTCAGAAACTCACGGTAGACGCTCAGGTTGATATGTTTTGTGCTGGCAACTCTGGCGTTTGAGCACACATAGGCGTGGTAGGGGCCGGCGTCCTCCATCTTCAACTGGCCAATCTTTAGGGAGTAGTCCTGGCTGGAGACCCACACCGTGCTCCGATTTGGGTCCTTGAACTTAATGAGTTGATTGGCTGTTGCTTCTTCTCCCCGCTCTTTGCTGATAATAGAGGTGTTAAACATCCAGACAACGTTGTCTATGTGCTGACTGTCCGGGAGCGCCAGGGACAGGGTGATGGAATCCCCCAGGATCCCCGCTACTGTCTCCCCCATTGGTCTTCCTCTGGAAGCTCCTAGATCTGTAGCCAGAAGTGAGACATTGCAGTTTCAGCCACTGGTCTCGAACCCTTGACCCTGAGCCTGCCTGAAGGGGACCATAGCCTGATACACCCTCCTGCCCAGGCCTCCTTCCCCCTTTCTCTGATGAGGCATGCCTGCTGCTTTCCCATGACCACTTGTCATGCACAGGTATGCACCTGGCTCTGCCTATTGCATACCCAGTCCTCTCCTGCCCTCTCTGCCCTTCTAAGGACACCGTAGGAAACACCCCTACCCAAGCAAAGAGCAATCTGGATTTCTGCATCCATACTCTCTTTCCCTCTCTTGTGTTATAGACCCTTGGAGTTTCAGAGTGCCCTGGGAGTTCCCAAGTCCCCTACCAGTCTCTCTCAGGCTCCTGAGGGTAGAGAAAAGGGGATTTTCGGGCCTGTTCTCTTACCTCCCTACCTCATCTGTGTCCTGCCAGAATCCTGGGGTTTAGACTCTGTAGCTGCTTAGACTGTTTCTGGAATCCCTTGGAGGGCCTCAGTGGAGCCAGTTACCTGTACAGAACTGCCAGGCATGGACAGGGCGGGAGCTGCTCTGGCTGACGGGGTTCTTGGCTCTGCAGATGTATGGCAGGTTTGGGTCACAGGGCAACCAAAAGATGGTGAGACTAGGCCCCCCCCAGGATTCAGAAGCATGGGGATCCCTCGAAGTCCAGTAGTACTGAACATCTTCCCCTGCCCCCTTCACGGAGCATACAAGGGTGATGTTACAGGAGGCGTTCTCAGACATGTTCACAGACTTCATGGTGACTCGGGGCTCCTGCAGCTGTTCTGCAGGAACAAGGGCAATAGGAAGACTATTCAGACTGCTTCCCCAGCAGGAAAGGGCTAAGTGAAAAATATGGTGTTGGTAGAAGAGCTGGGGGCCAAAGGAAGAGGCCAGCATTATCTGTTCCAGTGGGAAGTCTTTTTTTTTCCTCTTTGTATCCCATGCAAGCTAGGTTGATTGCCTTTCCTCAGTGTTTCTGTAGTATCCTCTACAGCTGTTATCACCAAGACTCAACATGACAATAGTCTGATTATTCTCTCTCTCCCCCACCAGTTAGTGAATTCCTTGAGGACAGAGCCAGTGTCTGTGTCTGAACATCTAACAGCTGCCTGGTCCATGAAAGACACTCATGAATGTTTGGTACATAAATGGATGAATGAGCCAGCCTCAAACACGGGGGATTTGGAAGCTCTGCCTCTATAATTTGAGTTGCCCTTGTCTTTTGGTCTAGATTTGGGACCCACTGTGCTTCCAGACTTTCTTCCTGGTCCTCTCCTTTCCTTTTGTTCCATCTCCTCTGTTCACAGCCTGTGTGTGTGTGTGTGTGTGTGTGTGTGTGTGTGTGTGTGTAAGTTCATTTTCTTTTTTGAATAGGCAATACATACATAAAATTGAAATTGCAAAGATACAAAAAGGTACATATGCACACACAAAGAAACAAGCTTTCTTGCCCCAGCCACCTAGTTCCTCTCTCCAGGAACTATTGTTCTTGGAGGCAATTACTGTTATGAGATTCTTGTTGATCTTTCCAGAGATATTCTAGTTGTAGACACATATATATAATAGCATGCTGTACATATTGTCCTTAAGCTTTTAAAAATTTTAATGATATATCTGGGAAATTGTTGTATGTTAGTACATATTAAGTTGATTCATTCTATTTCTGTTAACTGCATAGAATTCCATTTCTTTAATATATCCAGAGCACCCTAAAAACTCAATCAGAAATGTCAAACAATCCAGTAGAAACACGGTGTTATAGGCTAAATTCTGTCCCCACAAAGTTCGTATGTTGAAATTCTAACCCCAAGTACCTCAGAGTGTGATTGTATTTGGATATAAGACTGTATTTGGAAATGGAGGTAATTATTTTAAAATAGGGTCATTAGGATGGTCCCTAATCCAACATGTCTGGTGTCCTTATAAGACGAGGAGATTAGGACAGAGACAACACAGACAGAGAGACAACCATATGAGGACATAGGGAAAGAAGGTGGCCGTATGCAAGCCAGGGAAAGAGGCCTCAGAAGAAGGCCTCATGACCAGCCCCAGATGTGTGAGAAAATAAATCTCTGTGGTTTAAGTTACTCAGTCTGTGCTATTTCGTTATCACAACCCTAGCAAACCAACACAGATTTTGGCACCAGAACTGGGTGCTGCTATAATGAATACCCAAAAATATTGAAGTGGCTTTGGAACTGGTTAACTGATAGAGGCTGGAAGAGTTTTAAGGTGCATGTTAGAAAAAGCCTAGATTGTCTTCAAGAGACAGTTCATAGAAATATGGATGTTAAATGTGATTCTGGTAAGAGTTCAGAAAGAAAAGAAGAGATCTGTAAAGAAAATTTCTATTATCTCAGGGATAGACATATTATTGTCAATATAACATTGATAGAAATATAAACATTAAACGTGTGGCTGGTAAGGTAATAGTTGAAAATGAAGAGCCTGTTATTGGAGGAAAGGTGATACTTATAAAGTGGCAAAGAACTTAGACAAATTATGTTCTAGTGTATTGTAGAAAGCAGAACATTTAAGTGATGAACTGGGTATTTAGTTAAGGAGATCTCCAAGCAAAGCGTTGAGGGCACTGCCTGTTTTCTCCTTTTGCTTGTAGTAAAATGTGAGAGAAGAAAGATAAATTGAGGAAGGAATTGTTAAGCAAGAAGAAACCAGAATTTAAAGATTTGGAAAATTCTCAGCCTATCTATAGAGCAAAAAATGAGAATTTGTGTCTGGGGAAAACACTGAGAGTATGGATAGACAATGGTGTAATTCAAGGATCCAGTCAACCATTTCAGTAGAAATTCTGCCACCTTGGACTGAAGGGACACAGATGGGACAAAATGAAGGAAGGCTCTCAGATTTGGGGGATTTTACAGGATAAGCCAATAGAGATGTCCAGCTGAGACCATGCTTTATCCTTCAAGAAAAGGGAAGAATGACCCCAAGGGCAGTTCAGAGGTCGACAGGTCTGCCACTGGCACCACAGGCCTAAAGGTCATAGGCCCAGGGGCCGTTGGTGGTGTGGTTTCCTCCTTGGTTCCAGGGGGCAGGGCTGCTGGCCAGGGCCCAGGGCCAAGGAGGTGTGGTTGCCACCCCAGTGGACCAGGAGGATAAATCATAGAGCCAAAGGGGATTATTCTCAGATCTAAGAAGATGTGGAGACTTCCCTAGTGGCGCAATTGTTAAGAATCCGCCTGCCAATGCAGGGGATACGGGTTTGAGCCCTGGTCCGGGAAGATCCCACATGCCGTGGAGCAACTAAGCCCGTGCACCACAACTACTCAGCCCGCGCGCCTAGAGCCCATGCTCCGCAACAAGAGAAGTCACCGCAATGGGAAGCCCGCGCGCCGCAATGAAGAGTGGCCCCTGCTCGCTGCAACTAGAGAAAGCTGACATGCAGCAACAAAAAACCCAATGCAGCCAAAAATAAATATATAAATAAATAAAATTTATTAAAAAAAAAAAAGAAAATACATCATCAAAAAAAAAAAAAGATGTGGTACATATATATACAATGGAATATTACTCAGTCATAAAAAAGAATGAAATATTGCCATTTACAGCAACATGGATGGACCTAGAGATTGTCATACTGAGTGAAGTAAGCCAGACAGAGAAAGACAAATATCATATGACATCACTCATATGTGGAATCTAAAAAATGGGTACAAATGAACTTATCTACAAAATAGAAATAGAGTCACAGATGTAGAAAATAAACTTATGGTTACCAGGTGGTAAGGGGGGGATAAATTGGATTGACATATACACACTACTATATATAAAATAGATAACTACCCCAATAAAAATTTTAAAAAAATCTAATAGAATTTGCCCTAATAGGTTTTAGACTTGTTTGGGACCTGTGACCCATTTCTTCTTTCAGATTTCTCCCTTTTGGAATGCAAATGTCTATGTTGTGCCTGTCCCATCGTGAAAGCAGGTAACTTGTCTGGTTTCAAAGGTTCACAACTGGAGAGGAATTTTGCCTAGGATGACTTATACCTCAAGTCTCACTTATACATGATTTAGATGATATCTAGATAAGATTTTGGACTTGATGTTGGAATGGGTTAAGACTTTGGGAGCTGTCGAGACGGGGTGAATGTATTTTGTGAGAAAGACATGAGTTCTGGGGGACCAGAGGGCAGAGTGTTATGGGCTGAATCAAAATTCATACGTTGAATTCATAATCCCTATTACCTCAGAATGTGACTGTATCTGGAGATAGAGATTTTAAAGAGATAATTAAGTTAAAATGGGGTTATAATGTGGGCCTTAATCCAGTATGACTGGTGTCCTTGTAAAGAGGAGACTAAGACACAGACAACACAGATAGAGGGACGACCATGTGAGGACACATCAAGAAGGTGGCCATCTGCAAGCCAAGGCATGAGTCTCAGAAGAAATGAAACTTGCTGGCACCCTGACCTTGGACTTCTACCCTCTAGAATTGTGAGAAAATAAATTTTTGTTGTTTAAACCACCCAATCTGATAGTTTGTTATGGCAGCTCTAGCAAGCTAATACAGATGGATGGATAAAGGATATTAACACAGAGAGAGAATCCACATGGCAGAAAACAGAATCCAAATAGCTCTTAAACACATTTTGGCTGTTCTTCGCTCTTGACATCTGTATTTATGGAATTGGGGGAAAAGGGGGAAATTGGGGGAAAAGGACCAATGTGATAGTTCTCTTTGTCCTAGAGAGATTAATTCCTGGAGAGGGAAAAACGCTGCTTTTAAAAATAAAAGGTCAAAACCCACAGACGCTCTCTGGAACTCACCATAGATAGACAGGGTGAATTTCTCACTTGTGGTGACTTCAGAATTCTTTTGGTTTATCTGGGCTTTGTAGGATCCTGCATCTTTCAGAGTCAGCTTGTTGATAGACAAGGAGTTGTTCTGGGTGACGTTTATTCGCCCCTGGTAGCTTTTGTCTATTAAGATAATCTTTCCTCTTGCATATGCTAAAGCCAAAGCTTCTTGGGGACCACTCCAGGTGACGTGCTCAATTTCCATGTCTACTGAAATGTTCAGGGACAGAATCACTGAACCCCCTAGAATCCCTTTCACCACTGTTGGGGTTGAGTCCTTTTCAGAGGCTCCTAGCCCTGCAGAGACAAAAGAGGGACTTGGAGGAGGAGCTGGAGTCCTCAAGCCAGCGTTCATTTGTTTGTTCGTTTATTCATGCATGTGTGCATTCATTCATTCAATAAACACATATTGGTAATAAATGCCAGATGTTGAGAAATGAAATGATATTTTGGCTGTCCTCCCTCTAGGTCCATTGCTTAGCAAACGGACCTCATTCATCCATTCGTTCACTTCCCAAACATTCTCTCCCAGGAACGTAGCTACAATAATCAGTAAAACAGACTTTATAGGTTTCTATTCCTACAGGGAAATTAGCATTGTGGCTTTCGACGAATTTCTGAATTTCTCTGAGAATCAGTGTCCTCATCTGTAAGACAGAAATGTTCACACCTGTACCATCTTCCTCCAGGAAAGTGGTAGAGATGAAATAAAATCAGGTTGCTGTAAATCGTGAAGAACTAATGAAGTAAAATATGGAGCATCTTTAAAAAAGCAAGATGGATTGATGGATGGCTCAAAGGGTGGGTAGATGAATAGGTGTGTGATAAAGGAAGTAAAGTAAAACACCTGTGATAGAACTGAGCTGGGAGGTATCTGAGTGTTCACTGCAAAATTCTTTCAAGTTTTCTGTACGTTTGAGAATTTTCATAATAAACTATTGGGAGTAAAAGGAGCATCTCTCGCCTCTGTTATCACCTTACCTTTCCCTCTTTGCCCACGGATCTCAGCCTGACTTTGGCTTGGCCAGGGAAATCTGGTCTGTGCTTGGGAACAAGGTTTGGGGTTGGGAATAGGTAGGTAGCATTGATTCAACACCTGATTTCCTCATCTCAGGAAAGACCCGGATCTCTGATAACCATTGTTACTAAGGGCTCCAGAGGCCTGACATTTGGCCACGGCAGCTTATTTCCTTGTAGAGGTCCTGTGAGTATCCTCTGGGTGACCCCAACCTGGATTCCCAGATTCCAGGGCTTCTGAGGCTCTAGAGAGTGCTCTGTAAACCCTAGGCCAACTCAGATGGGTTCAGGACCCAGACTCCACCAGGAATTCTGGGTGGAAAAATATGTAGAAAACGTTAGAGAGAGAGGAGTGTCCCAAGTACAGCCTGGACGGATGGGAAAAGGTTGAAGTGTGTTCTGAAAGCCTAAAGGTTACAGGTTCCGTAGACACAGAGAAGAGATTGGTGCAGGCCAAGGGGGTCTCTGCCCAGACCCCCATCAGAAGAGCACTTGGACCTTGTGGCGTGGTAGCTAGGGAGGACACAGGACTAGGAACCCTGGACAAGAAAGGGTCAGTTCAGGTAGATTCTGGGGGCAGATTCAGAAGACAGAAGCTTAGCTGAAGTGATGTTGGTTTGAGGTTGCCTAAAAGAGAGCTCTTCTCATGCAGAAGACACTGCTTATGATTGCTATGTGTGTATTAGGCACTTTGTAGAAATCACTTCACTTAATCCTCAAAATTATCTGATAAGTAGCCCTGTTTTTCTGAAAAGGAACTGAAATTTAGAGAGTTTAAGCCACTTGCCTGAGATCACAGGTTTGGTCAGTTGCAGAGCCCAGATTCTATGTACGTGATGCCCCAGAGTATAGAGGCCAAGAGCACTGACCACCCCATCCTGGAAGCCCAGAGGTGCTGGGTCTTGGCTGGGCTCATATGAACATGTTTGGACATCATCGCTCCTCACATCAACGATAAACAAAGCCTCTCATACTGTCAGTGGGAGGAGCAGGATGTGGTCCTGATCATATTGTAGCAGAGTGCTACACAGCTCCTTGAAGAGTGACAGGAGCCCCAGGTATCAGCCATCTTATTTTTTTTATTTTTTATTTTTGCGGTACGCGGGCCTCTCACTGCTGTGGCCTCCTCTGTTGTGGAGCACAGGCTCCGGATGCGCAGGCTCAGCGGCCATGGCTCACGGGCCCAGCTGCTCCGCGGCATGTGGGATCTTCCCGGACCGGGGCTCGAACCCGTGTCCCCTGCATCGGCAGGCGGACTCTCAACCACTGCGCCACCAGGGAAGCCCAGCCATCTTATTTTTTAACTACATCATTTGACAAATAATTAAAGGGGGGTTCAAAGATTGTGATAACTGAATTTGACTTGCCCATCCTTGAATAGTGTCTGAGAATAATGTACTTAACAGTGATTATCATAATAACAAACATAGCTTCCCCCAACTACGTGCCAAGCACTGTACACATACCATCTCTATCGATAAAACAGTCTTGCATAATACATCTTATTATTTATATTATACACTTAAGAAATAGAGGCTCACACACCTAAGAAATGATGGAGCAAGGACTTAATTTCAAATATTCCTGGTACTAAAGCTGGGGGCAAAACTTTTCACCCTACTGCCTCCTAGGTTCCTGAAACAACTCCTTGGAAACACAAAAGCCTCAAGGAAACTCCCTTTTAGACCCAAACAGTGAGGTTTGAGGTAACCCTAATTGGTGGAACCAGACAGACGGAGATGTCTCTTTGCCCTGAACTGTTTGAAATTCCCTGCATTGACCACCTGAGGCTTGGAGGTCGTTGGATGTGGCTAATTCCAGGTTTATCCAACATAACCAAGAAGCACCTCAAGAGCTGGGTGTGGATATAAACAGCCCTGCTGCCACCTGTGTTTTTATGGTGAGCAAAGATGAAATAGAAAGTGAAGAGACGGGGCTTCCCTGGTGGTGCAGTGGTTAAGAATCCACCTGCCAATGCAGGGGACACGGGTTCGATCCCTGGTCTGGGAAGATCCCACATGCCACAGAGCCACTAAGCCCTTGCGCCACAGCTACTGAAACCCATGCGCCCTAGAGCCCATGCTCTGCAGCAAGAGAAGCCACAGCAATGAGAAGCCCGCACACAGCAACGAAGACCCAACACAGCCAAAAAATGTGAAAGGAGGTCAAACTAAAATTCAGTCTTGAGGTCTAGGCTCCCTCTACCCCCATACATACATCTAAGAGTTTTCTAGAGTTTTCCTCACTGCCCATCCCCACCTCCATCCTCACTGCTGTCAGGTCCTTAGTGCTACCTGCATTATCCTCCCTGAATCCCTGGTGATGAAGAAGGATTCCAGATGGATAGTAACTGCCACAGTCCCAGGTGGTTGAGATACTCCCTGGGGTACTGGGTTAGCTCTGCCCACTGGAGAGGGGTGAGCAAAGATGAAATAGAAAGTGCTCTTGAGAAATGTTTCTCAGAAACTAGCAGGACTTGGGCCTCGAGGGGGAGGTAGGATGGTGGGGAGAAAGGATATTCACATAGAAGCCACCTAGCCGAGGGCAACCAGACCATCTCCAGATCCCTAATGAAGCCTCCATACATGTGATAAACAAGGCAGGATGTAGAAAGAAGCTCCAGCAGTTCTATCCCTCCCTAGGAAATTGACAGGTGGCTTACCCTCAGGACAAGTTCCCTGTATCTCTCTGTGTGTTTTACCCACAGTGTATAGGGAACAAACTCATCACCCAGTATTTCTTAGCAGGAAAATGTGAGGGTGAGAGGAAGAGTCTGAGCCCAGAGTTATTTGTGACCGGGGCTAGAATGTCACCTATTCATGGTGTGTAACTATGCATACTCACACACACACATACAGAGCTCAGAGTAAGGTGGAACTTGCAGAATAATTACCAAAAGGAGAAGAGTTTCCTGCTTTTATCAATTAGAATCCCCAGCAGAAATGTGACCAGCCTCAGAGGAACACCAGTAGCAAGCGGCGGTGGCCATAGTGTGGACTTACCCATGAGCAGGAAGAGGAGAGGGATCCATAGACAGGGAGAGAATATGTGTGGCTGACTCTTTGGTGGCTTATTGGAGAAAGTTTGTAGAGCCCAGCCATCTGTTTGTCTCCCTGGGCTCGCCATGATGATCTGTTTTCAGACAACATGCTGAAGGAGGAAACACTTACCACAGCTTCCGCAATTGCATGTGAGTGTGTGTGTGTGTGTGTGTGTGTGTGTGTCCCAGGGCGGGTTGTTTATACCCAGCACCACGGACTCCTCCCACATGCTCAGGCTGGGGTAGAGGTCCCAAGTCTATTAATAACCTTCATGGGATTTGCAAACCAATAGTGGGTATCACTTGCTTCAGCCTCAGGAGACTTAGGTTCTAAACTTGGCTCTGAAGATGCCACTTAAAGATCTCTACCTCCTGGTATTCATGCCCTAGTGTAATCACCTCTTCTTGAGTGTGGGATAGATTTTGTGACTTGCTTCTAGTGAGCAGAATGTGGCAGAAGGGATGGGATGTGGCTTCCATCTTGGGCTCTCTTTCTCCACCCCCATCCCTCCTTGAGCTCATGCGAGGAGCCAGGTATTATGTTGTGAACTGCAGGGCCCCAAGATAAGGAAGGCCTCCAGCCAGCGTCCAGCATGGAACTATCGTCTCTGGCCAATGGTTGATGAGAACCTGAGGCCTGCCAAGAGCCACAGGAATGAAACTGGAAGTGGATCCTCCCCTAGGAGGGCCTTGAGATGACTGCAGCCCTGGCTGAAACCTTGACGGTAGCTTAGTGAGGGACCCTGAGCCAGAGGCACCCAGCTAAGCTGTGCCTGGATTCTTGATCCATAGAAGCTGTGAGATAATAAATGTTTATTGTTTTAAGCTGCTAAGTTTTGCAGTTTGTTACACAGCAATGGATAACTAATACAATGGTCTAATTAACTCCCTATTTTGCTTAAGCCAGTTTGTGTTGGCTTCCTGTCAATGCAACTGAAAGACTTTGAATTAATCCTGAAAAAACGCCGGGGAAACTGTGCTGAGGATCGATGTTGCAGGTAACAGTTGTAGAACTGGCTGAGTTGAGAATTAAGTTGCGGGGGGGGGGGGTAGCATAATTCCCTTTATTTGCCTTGGGAAGCTGACTTCTTTTAATTGATAGTGTAATAGCTGGTTGAGCTGTAGCTTGTTGTATCTTGAGATTTATATGTTTACTTAGGCTATAACATTAGAGGACTTAGAAAACTTCAGGATGGTGGAGTGTATGGTTTGAGCTAACATTCAGTGAGTGCTTCTCGGGTGCTAGGCCCTCTTCTAAAACTTGAGACAAATTAACTCATTAGTCCTCACAACAGCTTTATGAGATAGGTATTTTTTTTTTATTATCCCCACTCTATAGATGAGAAAACTGAGGTATAAGGAGAGTAAGTAGCTTGCTCTGAGTTTTGTAGTTACTGAGAATTTGAACCCAAGAAGTCTGGGAGGAAGGAGGGAGAGAGGGGGACAATTAAGATAACAGGCCTCTGCCCATGGAGAGCTTCTTCAGAGGCTGGTCATGAGCTGATGCTGTACAATCCTGAGAGGGAAGGCCTCCTTAAATTTGTGCTTTAGACACCTCTCTCACCTCACTCTAGTACTGGTCCTGTGGTTAGAATGTGGTTGCCTAGAGAGAACTGCAGGGCATGGGGCCAGGAACGGTTGCCACAGCTCAGATAGAGGGTCTTACAACCTAGGAGCTATGGGCTAAATGTTTGTGTCTCCCCAACATTCCCATGTTGAAGTCTAATCCCAAATGCAATGGTTTTAGGAAGTGGAACATTTGGGAGATGATGAGGTCTTGAGGGTGGAGCCCTCAAGAATGGGATTAGTGTCCTTATGCAAGAGACCCCAGAGAGCTCCCTCACTCCTTGTGCCATGTGAAGACACCTTGAGAAGACGGCTGTCTATGAACCAGGAAGCAGGCTCTCACCAGACGCCAAACCTGCTGGTGCCTTGATCCTCGACTTCCCAGCCTCCAGAACTGAATTTCTTGTTTATAAGGCACACAGCCTATGGTATTTTTTGTTATAGTGGCCCAAATGGACTAAGACATAAGACTACAGGCAGTGATGGTCCGGCAAGTGTTTTTAAGCAGAGGCATGGCCTGACTCAAGAACTCGAAGAAAGATTACTCCAGCAGCAGAGTGGAAGGTGGATGGAAGGAATGAGACTGAGATATGAGAAGACAGGTCACTAGGGAGCCCAGGTAAGAGCATGAGAGCAGGGACAGCCTGGATGGGAAGAGAGAACAAAGGTGGGAGAGGGTTCAAAGATATTGTTAATAATAAAAATAATCACTAACATCTGTTGAGTAATTGCTGTGGGTAAGGCTTTGTGCTTGGAGTTTTACATACGTTTTCTCTTTTAATCCTCAAATCAACCCTATTTGGTTGGTACTCCTATTATCCCCATTTTAGAGATGAGGAAACTGAGGCTTAGTGAGGGAAATGTCATTGGAAGGACCATCTTTGAAGTTGTGAACATAGGTAGACGCAATCTTGTGATAGAATCCAAATGAAGTATCATTTAAGTATAGTAATTAAGTACAATAAAAATCTAAAATAATGCGAGTTTTGATATAATGCAGTTGGCAAATGGGGTCTTGTACTTACCCAGCCCCTGTCTTCACACAGCGAGGGCTAATATTCTAATTGGGTCATGGATGAAAAGGCACCTAGTGTTGGGAAGCAGAGTGGAGGCAGGTTGGTCCCAGCATCTCCAGTTTCTCAGTGTCCTTGTACCAGGCCAACAAAGGGTGCAAATGACTGGAAAGTCTGGAACCCCTGCTACTGTCCTGGAAATCCAGTCAGTCATAGGCTCCTATTTAATGGGCATTGCCTTCAGGTAGTATCAAACTCCAGCCTGGGCTGCAATTTGGATCCTGCAGCCATAGTCCCAAATTTAGTTGCATAGATTCACCATGAGCCCCAAACCAGCCCTTCAATAACTTTGCAATTAAGATGACCCTGCATGTTACATAACTGCATTTTTTTGACTTTACTTTTAATGTTATGTGGGGTTCTAATATGTACTATTCCTAAAGATTGGAAGAATATGAAAAGAGTATAGAATTTTGGCAAGTTCAAAGCTCTTTACACCTAAATGGAAAGAGAGTTAAATATCTTAAGAGCAAAAAGAAATGCAAAGGAAAAATCAAGTTCTGTAGCTGCAGGAAGGGGAAAAATTAGGTAATATCACAGTGTGCAAATTGAATCTAGGAGACAAGGGCATGAGACCCTTTTAGAGGGCATCAACAAAGTAAATAAAGGGACCATCAGCTAAAGTGTCAGTGATATCTGATCATTAACCAACTGTCCTTGGTTGAGAAAGTGGCCCAGGGAATAGCTGGGATTGAGATGATTGTTTCCTTTGTAGCTATGAATCTTTCAATCCTGGAAAGATAAGGAATTCAGAATAGACATGTTCAAGATATCAGTTAATACTTTTTGTCTAAGCATATGTGTTGTTTAAGAAATTCAGCTTATTAAAGTTACAGTTAACTTTGTGGTTCTGATTTGAGCTGTATTAATTGAGTAATTGATTTACACTTTGATTTTAGTTGGAAATCTTAAGTATATATGAAGTATTGAATATTTTAAAACCACTTAAGAATCACCATATTTAAAACTTTAATTATTAGATTTATAAGCTCTCTTTAAGTATTTGGGGAGGCTTATTTGTTGATTAAAATACTTTAGAAGGAAATTAAATATATGACATTCAATAGTGAGGTTTGAAGTCCTTAAGGGAATCAATTTATACATTTGTAAAATGAGTCAAATATTATCAATAGTCACTAAAAAGGGTTACTAAAAGTTTCCTGACTTGTAAATGGAACAATATGTTTGTAAGCTGAACTGGCCTTAAGGCTGACAGGTTTTTAATTTGTCTGTTTGGGTTTTTTTTAGTAAATTGAATATGAATTCTTTTTTTTTTTTAAAGTATTTGTTTATTTGGCTGGGCCAGGTCTTAGTTGTGGCACACAGCATCTTCGTTGCCACGTGTGGGATCTTTAGTTGCAGCATGGGGGATCTAGTTCCCTGATGAGGAATCGAACCCAGGCCCCCTGCATTGGGAGAGCGAACTCTTAACCGCTGGACCACCAGGGAAGTCCCTGAATATGAATTCTTAAAAGCAGTATAACCTATGAATGATTTTTTTAAGCACTAAAACCACCTTCAGGGAAATAAATGATAGTGGGGGAGTCTTATTTACTGGAAGGTAGTTTGCTAAGGTCACAGGGCTAGAAAGCAGCAGAGGCAGGATTCAGATCAAAAAGCTTCACACACACCCCACTGCACCCAATCCCTCCTGAGGCTAAATCATTCACATAACTTTATTTTTCTATTGATGTGACTTTCCCACTGGCCTGTGAGCAACATGCTTGCAGAAACTTCTTTTCATCTTTGAATCCCCAGTCTCAACACAGTGCCTTTGCAGCTCCCAGCAGGAGCTCATCATATGTGTGTTGAATAATTGAGTGAGGAGAACCCAGTGAGAATAGCATCCCGCAGCACCCTCAAGAGAGGGTTTCAAGTAAGGAGTGTTCCAATGTCAAATTCCACCAAGCGGTCATATAAGATAAGGACCAAAGGATCTACGGGATGTGACTGATGGGAGACCGTTGGTGATGTTCTTAAAAGCAACATAGATTCTCTTCGAGTCTTGTCGGGGCACCTAGCCTCCACACACGGAAGGCCAGGGAGATACTTATCAAAGTCCAAGGAATAAGGGAGCCTTACTTCTGACTAGATTGTGACTAGTGACAGGTGACACTAGTCACAATCACATTCTCATGGAGATGTCAGAGGAGCCTGCATAGCCTAGCAAAGCCATCAGGACTCCTTGGTGTGGAGGGGAACACCAGGACTTTTCACACAACTCCCTCAACCGTACCACTAACAGGGCAAGAGAGTAAAATGATATCTGGTCGTCCTTCGTGGTTGGAGGTAGAGGCGGTCCCAAAAGTCTTGTCCCCTGGATTCTTCCAGCCTTGTTTCTGTGCCTAAGAAGCTACAGCCAAGCCTGTGCCTTTCCCATTTTTGTCTCTGGGCCATTCTGGGCTCGTTCTTCTCTGCCTGTTGACTCCGTGTCTGCTCATGGACTTACCAAGCGTGTAGGAACTAAGGCCTTACTATATGCTGATACTGAGCTAGTCACTGGGGACTGAAAGGTGAAAAAAGTAGACCTTACCTTCAAAGGGCTGAGAGACTACTAGGAAGTGTATTCAAGTAAGCAGATGTTCATGGTACAGCAGGTTGAGTGTTACCATAGTGGCTAGTAGGGGGAAACTGAGAGGCCCAGAAGAGGGCAACTGTTCTAGTGTGGCGTTTCAGGCGAAGTCTTTCTCAAGGTGGTGATGACTTTAGTCGGGGAACAGGAGGATATTAGAGGGAGGCAGGTGAGCCAGGTGGCAGGGACTAGGGCAGTCCAGTAAGCCAAATTGCAGGAGTCAATTTACAAAAGTGAGAAATCGTAAGGTATGTGAGGTGGGAGACCAAGCGTGAGGCTCGGTGACAACATGAGGCCGAGCTCATGTAGGGAAGCCAGCAGATCCTGAAGGATTTCATCTGTCAGGACTGTGACCCTGGACTTTACCTTGTAGGGGATGGGGGACCTTAGAAGGATTTAAAGCAAGGCTGCGACATCGTCAGCTTTGGCTTTTAAATAGCTCACTCTGCTGCCTCTCACACTTCTTTCTTTCATATCCCCTTATTTTCATAGCATGTGACTCAAAAACTACATGTGATTAAAGCAGTGAAGTCTAAAAATGGGAAATGTTCGTGGGCTGATATTTACATGCACACAGCCTGTCAGCTGTCGTGAGGCAGGCCAGTCTGCTGCATATTATGGGCCTTTCTCTACTGTGGTCCTTGCTCCTCCTAGGTCTTTTCATTGGTAGGTCTGTCCTTGCCACTGCCTCCCAGGCACCTCTATCTGCCTGCATGTTGGGTTTCTCCAGCAATGGGTCATTTTCACTGAAGATGCTGCCTCACTGGGAGCCAGACTCTGTGTGTGTGTGTGTGTGTGTGTGTGTGTGTGTGTGTGCGCGCGCGCGCGTGCGTATGAGGGGTGTGTGTGCTATCATCTCAGACCATGCAAACCCAGATCGTGTCCTGTCACTTTCACACTTCTTCTGCTGGTGAGTCACAAGGACCCTGGAAGTCCCCAGACAGAACCGATGGTGGAGGCATGAGATAGGAGATCTGCCACAGCCAGTTTCAGGACCTCACCTGCATCTTGCCATTTCAAGCATGATCCTCTTATGCTCTCTCCCCCAAGCCTCTGAGAGTCACCTTTATTGTGAATTGGGCTTTCCTGTCGCATAAATGACTCCAGTAGGGGATCTCAAACCTGGCACCTTGTGGCTGTTCCTGTCCCTCTGGGTTCTTACTGCTCACTCCCATGGTCCCAAGGACCTGGGTGGTGGCAGGAAACAGGCTTGAGAACTGGAGGCCAGAGGAACAGAGCTCTTAAGAAACCCATGGTGAGGGGCCAGGTTCTGCTTTTAGTTTCTAGGGTTTCAGTCTTTTGCTTTCATCCTCATTTAGGAGAAAACCAGCTTGCACTGGTTATCAGGGTCACATGCTTTCAGGGTGGCCACCACCCCAGCCTTTAGGGTGTCCCCTAAGCCTGCTGTAGAATCCTTTAAATGTGTCAGGCATACGCAGCAGCAAGATCGGCCAGTGAAGACACAGTCAGGTACTTTTAGATTCAAACAGCTTATTACTTGTATAGGTAGTGAGAGGGAAAGGGGCCAAAGGTCCTCATCCCACACCCCAGAAATGATGACACTGAGAAAAAAGGAACCGGATGAACATAACGGGGGTTGCTGAGAAATAAATTCTAGACTTCAGAGAAGAGGTTTTGTAGTCAGCAGCTCTGTTCTGCGAGGGTGGAGCAGGAAGCCCTGAACCCCATGACAAACTGCTCATGACAGCCTCCCAGGAGGGACCAGTGGGAGGCCTGTGGGAGATGGCTTCAAGGTAATTCCTCACAGGCCACCCTCCTGTCGTGTTCTGGGAGGATCACAAGGCCTTTTGCAAGACTCGGATTAGCCATGATTCTAGTCTTTGCTTGAGGAGCAAGGAGGCCATGGATGGCAAGTTCACCAGGCAAGGTCACCATGATGCCATGGCAGAGCTGTTCCTCTACAGTGGGTAGCAGGAAAGGTACCAATGAGGAGTGAGGATGAACACAGGAAGCTAAGTGATGGAGAGAAAGTGGATATCCTTCTCAGACATCTTCCTGGGTTATGTGACAGGAAATATTCCTATTAGGTGAAGGCATTTTTTTTTTTTTTTTTAAGTCGGGGATGATGGAATTGCCAAGGTCAGGTTCACATGGTTGGGGAGAAAGCATTTCTGCCATAAACTGGCCTGGAATGGCTGTGGCCTGTTCCTCAGACAGGGCGAGGGAACACTGGGTGAGGGGCTGCTGGGACCTGGGGTAGGGCTGTTCACCCCAGGGGTGGTGGGAGAGCCCTCTCACTGTGCTGATGGTCATTCTGGGAAGATGAGCTCAGTGCGCGTTCTGGGCAGGATATAAAGCTGTGCTAACCAATCAGAGGTGGGGTCTTCCAGAGAGGGCTCCTGGGGCAAGAGTGATGATAAGGTGCCAGGCTTTCATCCTTCACAGGGTATTTCCCAAGTCAGTGGCTGTTCGTGACAGCCTTGCTAACAGGCAGGAAAGGGGTTTTGATTTCTAGGCTAAGGAGACTGAGTCTCAGAGAGAAAAAAATGACATATCCGTGACAGAGAGCTAGAAAGATGCAGAGAGCTGGGAATAGAACTCAGGTACCCCAATGTCACACCCTGGATTTCTCATATGTCCCTGTATTGATCTTCCTGAGCTTGAGAGGACACTGAGGAGACAAGGGCCTGCAGGAGAGGTCGCAGGGGAAGGGTTTGGATCCCAGGGCCTGGTCTATGGAAGACACACTGGAGTGAGGCAGCAGGAAGTTACCCAGCAGTGGACATGTCCAGCTTGCCTTCTCCTGGGGGACATTCCGGGCTGTGTTGTCCTATTTTGCACAGTTGAGTTGCCCCTGGGGCTACTGTCAGGTGGACCCCAGGGCAGAGGCCCAATAGCAGAGCAGTCTTCTCCCAAGCCTTGTGGCTTTGTTGCCTGTCCTGATTGTCTGTTGTCTGCAACTGCTCTTGCTGCTGCCCTCAAGCCATCCTGATTCTGGCCTGGGGAGCCAGGTGGGCAAATAACGAGACTCTGGATACATTAAGGAGAGCATCTGTGTGCCTGGTCCCGGGGTGAGAAGGGATGGAGTGGAGGTGGAAGGGAATGCAAGGACGTAGGAGAAACCTCAAAGGCATAGGGCCACCTCCTCTGGGAGCCTGGTTCAGCATCTGGAAGCTCAGTGTATACTGCAGAGCCCCCTACTGGAGGAAGATGTAATTACAACACGGTTCCTTGTTTGCCAGTACAGACAGCCTTCATCTACTCAGTGCACGGTGGGAATTCAGCTTTGAGGTCAGATCCATTGGATTTAGGATCGATGAGACTCTGGGCAAGTAACTTAATAGAGTAGATATAACACCTTCCCTACCTACTTCATAAGATTGTTCTGGGAATCTGAGGAGATATTAAGTGACATGCCTTATAAAGCCCAAAGCTTGAGAATAGACGTGGCCAGCTTCTGCCTCTGTTGTTCCTTATGTATATTCACGGTGGTGCAGGGTCTTGGCAGCCACGCCTCCTGCTTCTGCCCTGTGAAGGGAAGGTCCAGAGCAGTTTTCCAGTCTTCCGTTGGTTCTTTGTTGCACACAAAGAGCAGCTGGCCCGGCCCCGTGTCACAATGAGCTCTAGGATGAGTGGGAATGGACACTGCCTCGTCATCCTAACATGCATGGCAGAAAGCAGAGGAGGCACTGTGACCCACAGCTGGATACCCCTGGGGCCCCGGACTGTTGTGTCCCATGGAGGGTCTGTCCTCAGTGTCTCCCTGAGACCTGGGAACAGTGCTCTGAGCTTTACCTGTGTGGTCAAGAACCCAGTTAGTAAAACAGCTCCCTCCCTGTCTTGGTGCCGCCCTCATGCACAGGTACCTGAAACCCGAGCACACACCCTGCTTGGCAGCTCTGGAGTGGACGGAAGCTGGAGGAAGGAGTCTTGTCCCCTTCAGGCCCCGAGGAGAGGGGCGAACACCCTTGAGAGAGTGGGGGGGCCAGGGTTGGTCTGTGTGGTCAGGGAAGAGGAAGGAGACCTGCTGGACCTGATGGGGAGGCTGGAGGGGTCTGGGCAGGAGGGGCTGGATGGGACCTATGGCTGCCCCAAGTGGCCAGGGAGACCCTGACGCTGAAGCTGTGGTTTTCTCTCTCCATCTGCAGGACCAGGAATCCTGGGAGGGGAATCAGTAGGGGAGATAGTGATCAGCACCCTTGGGAAGTCGGCCACTCTGCCCCTGGAAGTCCCGGTGGGGCAGGAGGTTGAAAAGGTTACCTGGAGCTCTCCAGGGCTTGTGGCTATTTCGCAACCAGGACCGGCAGGCAAACCAATCCTTGTTGCTGGGATGCAGGGACCCAAGAGCAGGAGAGTGAGTGTCCTCCGCCACAACTACTCTCTTCAGATCAGCTCCCTGAGGCTGCAGGACTCTGGCTCCTGTAAAGCCTGGATAACCCTGCAGAGTCCCCCGATCAACAACACCAAGGATTTCACCCTGCGCGGCTATGGTGGGGGTGGGGGGTAGAGGGCCTACGTTTGAACTCTGACCTTTCTTCTCCTCTGCTTGGCCAAGCCAGAGCCTTCTCATAGCTTGAACTATCCCTTCTTGGAACAGAGAGTCTGCAAGAGCCCAATATCACGGCCAGCTCTCAGATCATGAAGGATGGGACCTGCTTCATCACCCTGGCTTGCTGGATGGACAAGGCTGGAGAGGATGTTAAGTATAGCTGGGACCCCCAAGGCCAGGGGGCAGTTGTGTCTCACGGGGGGCCACTCTCAGCGTGTACTGGAGATCTGGGGTCAGTGACAGGTATCGCTGTACTGCCAAGAACCCCATCAGCCAGAGCTCCACTCCATCCCTGTCAGGCCCCTCTGCTCAGGTAACTGCTTCCTTCTGAGAACCTTTCACTGCAGACTCGGTCCAGATTCACAGCATCCCTGCCTGCCTTCCTCAGGGTTCTAGGAGTGGTTAAAGATAAATAGGGCAGGATTAGTTTGCAGGAGGGAGCATCTCTGGGGTGGCAGGAGATGAGGGTTCTGGCACTACCATCCCACTCTGCCCACCTTCTGTCGGCCCCAGACCCCCATGCCTGGACTTGCAGCAGACTCAGCTGGGTATTGGCTCATTCCCGGCACTCCCTGAGGGAAGGTGCTTCCCCCATCCTCACTCAGTCCTGCAGAGCCCACTGAGGATGGGTCCCAGACCTCCTTGCCTGTGTCCTCAGAGAAGCCTCAGCCCCTACTCCTGCCTAGAGCTGCTCCGAGAGGGTAACAGGGCTGTGCTCCTCTGGTGGGCAAGGGTGGCCTCTCCTGGGTTCCACAGGCCATGACAGGAAACTGCCTCGGTCCAAACACACCTGTTCCTCTCCTCTTCTCCACTGACTTCTGAAACAGTTGTCTCTGCTCCCTGTCTCTTGTTCCTCACCAGCTATTCACTCCTCAACCCCTTGTGGCTGGTTTGCCCTTGTAGCATCCTGATAGGTAAGCTCAGGGGCTACTCCTCAATTCTGTTACCCTCGACCTGCTCTCCTCAGCCATGTGGGCTTTTCTCTCCTGGACCTCTTCTCTCGGGTCACAGTCCTTCCCAGGACTGATGTTGCCCCATGCCCATGCCTCTCCCCACGCCCCTTGTTTTCTTCTTGTTGCCAAAGGCAGAAAGCTGGTTATTTAGAGCCCTCATCTTCCTCACGCTACCAGCCCTTGCTCACACCTTCCTCACTTCACGTATTCCTCACCTGGTCTCCTAACTCCCCTCCCCTCCCAATCATCCTCCTGACTGTGCTGCTAGGGGATTAATTCTAAATGAAAGCCATGCTTGTGTTTCTTTTCGCTTAAAACCCTATGATGTCTGCCCACTATCTAAGGTATAAATATTTTTGCACCTCTTTCTTCATTAAGCAACATGCATTTACAGAGCATTTTTAAGGCACCCTGTGTTGTTCTAGTCATTGAAGATACAGTGAAGAAGAGGTCTGGATATATTCCCACCCCTTGGGGAACTCACGGTTACAATCATCACGATCTGCGGCTAACCCTAGTAAATGACTTTAAGAGAGCGCTGAGCGTGCTGTATAATGGCCTTTGTGCATGTGTCTGTCTTCTCCACTGAACCATGACAAAGCCCATGCTTACCCTTCTCTGCATCTCCAATACACAGCATGTAATAATAGGTGTCTGAAGTGTGAATCTGACAAGATTTTAAGGGGCAGCCTAGGCTGGGTGTAATGGGACACAAGGAAACAGGATAATTGGCTTCAGACATTAACATTCTCCCTCCTTCTCTATGGGGCCTGGAGGACATTTCAGCTCCATCCCCAGATCCAGCTTCCTCAAGGGGTCTCCAGCCCACTCACACCTCTGACTTTTCTTCCTGGAATACTCCTTCCCCTGTTTCCCTGTCTTCCCAATTCTTTTCTTCTCTTCCTCTTACCCAATTCCTAACCTGTGATCATTGTTTATTCAGGTTCCTTCCTACTCTGTTCCTTGAGGAAAGAGTTTCTTCTCTTTTTGATCCTGGGAGCTTTGCAGATTAAATAGATTTCACCTTGACATGTGGAGAAGCCAAGAGGAAGAATGTGAGAAGAGGGTCACCCTGTGAGACACAGAGATAAGGAAGTCTACACAGAGAGAGAGGAGTGTGACCTGATACCAGCATCTCCTGGTGTGAGTGAGAGAGAGACATCAATTCTGATTAAGTGGAAAACTGATTTCTTTTGCAAACTGAGTTCAAAACAAGCAAGAAACTGCTACATATCTTCAGTTTAAAATAATCTGTTTATGTCTTAACTGTTTTAAAGTGTTCAGAAAGAAAAGAGGGCTTATTCACATAAGAAAAATTGAATGGTTTGAAGCATAGTTAATATATAATGATAATACGTAATTAACAAAACTATTAAATTTTGTGCATATACATTATTTTTTGTTAAAAATTAAGTAAATGGTCTCAGAGGACCCAGATTCAACTTAAATTTCATCTCCTTGGAGCAGCCTTTGACCACCTTATTGAAGCGGGCCTTACTTATTCATAGTCATTGTACCCAGTTCAGTTTTGTCAAATTATCACAATTTGTAAATATATATTTATTTGTTAGTTGTCGTGGTCTGAATGAGGGTTGGAAAATAATTTCTAGACACAAGGCAGAATGTAAAGAAGATAGAATTTATTGGAGGGCAGGGTCGCTGCCAGAACAGCGTGTTGACTTTCTAGTAGTCTGGAACACTCAAGCCTGAACATGTGCTATTGCTCAGTTTTTATAGCCAGAAAACAAAGGAATGGTCCAAGGTGAAAATTTCGTTTACTGATTGGTCAAGGCACATATACCTTCCTTCTATAGAGTGGGAGTGGGACAGGACATATGCCTTTCCTTAGTTGGGACAGGTCCTGTTTCCCAGGTGAGCATTGCCCAGGTGGGCTCAGGAATTTTGTAACCATTACAACATGGTGGGGAGGGCAATTAAGAGTCCAGTAGGGGGTGTAACGCTGACACTTTTTCAGGCAACGTCGTCCTTTATCCTTGAAGCATCATTGTCCTTGGAGCACCACATTAGTTTACTTGTTTATTGTCTCTCTCCCCCACAAGACATTCAGCCCATGAGGACAAGAACTGTATCTATTTTGTTTACAACTGTAAACCCAAAGGGTAATAGAGTTCTTGGCTTGTGGTAGATATTTCAATATTTTTTTAATGCATGAATAACTAGTTGGATTAGAGTTGAGAACATTCTTTTTAAGATTTGAAGACTATCAGGAAGTTTCGTAAAAATCTGGGACCTATACCATTGTGTGTGTGTGTTTTTCTTTCTGCTTTCGATAAAGGAAGAAGAAAATGGGACCTTTAGCTTAAAATTTCCTTGAGTGCTCAACAGCTAGCAAAAGAAAGAAGCTAAAATAAGAAGAAAGTCTCTTCTACGAGGTTCTGACAGGAAGCTGCTCTGAAGTGCTAAATAGGTTGATCTAGAGTTTGAACCATATATAAACAATGGAGCCAAAATCATAATTTAGGTGTGAGAGAGGACTTGAACATCTCCTTCTCTTTTTTCACTCTCAGCTGATTACCTTGGTTCCCATTTCACTTAGAATGAGGATTGACAAACTCCACTCATTACACACAAATCTTCTAGCCAAGTAGTTAGTGATTTATTCTGAAATGTAAATGGGGTGCTGGAATCACAAGATATTTGAGGAAAACCTCAGTTGAGAAAGACAGCCTCCAAACAAACAGAATCAATTAAAAAAAACAAAACAAAAAAGGAACCTGGAAGAGAGAGAATGCAGGGAACAAGAGAAAATGAAATAAAAGCCCCTAAACTTGTATTTAATATTCTTAGAAACACATGAGAAAACATTACATTTTTAAAAAGGAGTGGGGAGCTTCTCAAGATGGCAAAGGAGTAAGATGTGGCGATCACCTTCTCCCCACAGATATATCAAAAATACATCTATATGTGGAACGACTCCCAGAGAACCTCCATTGAAAGCTGGCAGAAGCCCTCAGACTTCCAAAAAGGCAAGAAAATCTCCATGTAACCAGGTAGGGCAAAGGAAAAAAGAAAAAAAAGAAAGAGACATAGGAATCGGGATATGACCTGCACCTTTGGGAGGGAGCTGTGAAGGAGGAAAAGTCTCCACTCACTAGGAAGTGCCCTCACTGGCGGGGATTGGTGGGGAGCTTCAGAGCCTCAGAAGAGAGCACAGCAACAGGTATGTGGAGGGCAAAGCAGAGAGACTCCTGCACAGAGGGTCAGTGCTGACCAGCACTCCCCAGCCTGAGACGCTTGTCTGCTCGCCCGCTGGGGTGGGTGGTGGCTGAATGCTGAGGCTCGGGCTTCGGAGGTCTGAGGTTGGCCGTGTGAAGACAGCCTGAGGGGGCTTAATGCACCACAGCTGAGGGAGTCTGGGAAGAAACCTGGGCCTGCCAGAGAGGCAAGAGACCACTGTTGGGGGGTGCGCAAGGAGAGGAGCAGGCCTGCCATAGGAGCTTCTATCTCTGTGCACTCACAGGTGGCAGGGCACAACCTACACAAGCTCTAGAGGCAGGAGTGAGCTGCGGCTGCTATCTTGGACCCCAGAGGCAGGTCTGCTGCTGCCCCTACCACCAAAGGTCCTGTGAGCAAGAGCAGGTCACTGCCCACACGTTTCCAGGAGCCTGTGCAGCCCACCACTGCCGAGGGCCCTGCAATCTGGGGCCAAATTCCCCAGGAGAGCTCACAGCACGCCTCAGGCTGTTGCAACTTCCTGCTGGTCCCTGCCGCCACAGGCAGTCCTCACACATCCCAGCTGTGACTGCCGTATCCCTCCCTCTCCCTGGCCTGAGTGAGCAAGTGAGCCCTAATCAGCCACTGCTTTCAGACCCTTCTTGCCTGGGCGGGGCACAGATGCCTGAGGGTGGCCCACAAGCAGAGGTGGCGCCAAAACCAAAGCTAAGCCCCAGGGGCAGTGCAACCAAAGAGGAAGGGAAATCTCTCTCTGCAGCCTCAGGAGCAGCCGATTAAATCCCTGCAATCTGCTTGGTAAACCTTGCATCTATAGAATATCTGAATAGACAAGTGTTCCCACAATTAAGGCTGTGGACTTTGTAGGTAACTGTGGACTTTGGAGGCAAGGACACACAGGAGTTGGGACAGTTCAGAGTCTGAGCTGGCCCCAAAGCGCCTACAGCTGGTCCAGAGAACTACCTAGAGATTTTGGAGGACTTCAGGTAGAGGCAGGGATTCACTGTGGCTCACTGAGGGGGCAAGGACACTGACAGCTGAAGCCTCAGGAAAATGTTATCATTTTTACAATTATTTTTGTTGTTGTTGTTGTTGGGTTTTTTCTGTCATTGTCCTTTTTCTTATTCTTTTATTTTTTACATATTTTTCTTTTATTTTTTATGCTTTTATTTTTAATATATTCTAATTTTTTCTATTTTTACTTTACTTTTTTGTTATATTGTGTTTTTCCTTGTTTTTGTTTTTTTTCTTCGTTTGGCTTTGATTTTATCTTTTTTAAACTATATTTTCTATTTTTACTTTACTTTTGTTTTGTGTTTTTTCCTTTTATTTTCTTATTTCTTTTATTTTGTTTTCATTTTTTTGATCATTTTGTGTTTGTTTTATGCTTTTTTGCCTTTTTTTTACTTTACTTTCTGCTTTTGATTTGTTTTTTGTCTTTGTTAGTTTCCTTTGTATTGTTTGTTTTCGTTTTCAGGTTCATTTACTGTTTGGTTGCTCTCTGCTTTTCAGTCATCTCTCTTTCCCTTTATTTTCTGTTTTTGTGTGTCTGTGTGTCTCTTTGTGTGTTTTTGTCTGTTTGGTTTTGCTTTTACCATTTGACTTGGGGTTTTGTTTGTCTGTTCGTTTTCTTTCTTTCTTCCTTTTTTTCCTTCCAAGCCACGTGGCTTGTGGGATCTTAGTTCTCTGGCCAGGCTTTGGGCCTGAACCTCTGAGGTACGACAGCCAAGTCCAGGACGCTGGACCACCAGAGAACCCCTGGTCCCAGGGAATATTAATTAGTGAGAGCTCTCCCAGAGGTCTCCATCTCAACACTAAAACCCGGCTCCACCCAAGGGGCAGCAAGCTCCAGTGCTGGATGCCCCACACCAAACAACTAGCAAGACAGGAGCACAATCCCACCCACTAGAAGTCAGGATGCCGAAAGCCATACTAAGCTCACAGACACCCCAAAACACACAACCTGATGTGGCCCTGTCCATCAGAGGGACAAGATCCAGCTCCACCCACCAGAACAGAGACACCAGTCCTCCCACCAGGAAGCCTATACAAGCCACCAGACCAGCCTCACCCACTGGAGGCAGACACCAGAAGAAAGAGGAACTACGACCCAGCAGCCTGCAGAAAGGAGACCCCAAACACAACAAGTTAAACAAAATGAGAAGACAGAGAAATATGTTGCAGACAAAGGAACATGGTAAAACCCCACAAGATCAAATAAATGAAGAGCAGATAGATAATCTACCTGAAAAAGTATTCAGAGTAATGGTAGTAAAGATGATCCAAAATATTGGAAATAGAATGGAGAAAATACAAAAAATGTTTAACAAGGACCTAGAAGAACTAAAGAACAAACAAACAGTGATGAACAACACAATAACTGAAATTAAAAATACTCTAGAAGGAATCAATAGCAGAATAACTGAGGCAGAAGAATGGATAAATGAGCTGGAAGATAGAATGGTAGAAATAATTGCCATGGAGCAGAGTAAAGATAAAACAATGAAAAGAATTGGGGACAGTCTCAGAGACCTCTGGGACAGCATTAAATGCACCGATATTCGAATTATAGGGGTCCCAGAAGAAGAAGAGAGAGAGAGAGAGGGTCTGAGAAAATATTTGAGGAGATTATAGTTGAAAACTTCCCTAGCATGGAAAAGGAAATAATCAAGTCCAGGAAGCGCAGAGAGTCACATACAGGATAAACTCAAGGAGAAATAGGCTGAGACACATATTAATCACACTAACAAAAATTAAATAAAAAGAAAAAATATTAAAACAGCAACAAATAACATACAAGGGAATCCCCGTAAAGTCATCAGCAGCTTTTTCAGCAGAAACTCTGCAGGCCAGAGGGGAGTGGCAGGATATATTTAAATTGATGAAAGGGAAAAACCTACAACCAAGATTACTCTACCCAGCAGCTCTCATTCAGATTTGACAGAGAAAACAAAAGCTTTACAGACAAGCAAAAACTAAGAGAATTCAGCACCACAAAACCAGTTCTACAACAAATGCTAAAGGAACTTCCCTAAGTTGGAAACACAAGAGAAGAAAAAGACCTACAAAAACAAACCCAAAACAATTTAGAAAATGGTAATAGGAACATACATATTGATAATTACCTTAAATATAAATGGATTAAATGCTCCAACCAAAAGACACAGACTGGCTGAATGGACAAAAAAACAAGACCCATATATATGCTGTCTACAAGAGGTCCACTTCAGACCTAGGGACACATACAGACTGAATGTGAGGGATTGGAAAATGATATTCCATGCAAAAAAAAAAAAGCTGAAGAAGCAATACTTATATCAGACAAAATAGACTTTAAAATAAAGACCGTTATAAGAGACAAGGAAGGACACTACATAATGATCAAGGGATCAATCCAAGAAGAAGATAAAACAGTTATAAATATAGATGCACCCAACATAGGAGCACCTCAAAACATAAGGCAAATGCTAACACCCATAAAAGGGGAAATCAACAGTAACACAATAATAGTGGGGAACTTTAATGCCCCCACTTACACCAATGGACAGATCATCCAGACAGAAAATAAATAAGGAAACACAAGCTTTAATTGACACAATAGACCAGATAGATTTAATTGATATTTAGAGGATATTCCATCCAAAAGCAACAGAATACATTTTCTTCTCAAGTGCTCATGAAACATTCTCCAGGATAGGTCATATCTTGGGTCATAAATCAAGCCTTGGTTAATTTATGAAAATTGAAATTGTATCAAGTATCTTTTCTGACTGCAACACTGTGAGACTAGATATCAATTACTGGAAAAAATGTGAAAAATTCAAACACATGGAGGCTAAACAATATGCTACTAAATAACCAAGAGATCACGGAAGAAATCAGAGGAAATCAAAAAATACCTAGAAACAAATGACAATGAAAACACAACGACCCAAAACGTATGAGATGCAGCAAAATCAGTTCTAAGAGGGAAGTTTATAGCAATACAATCCTACCTCAAGAAACAAGAAAAATCTCAAATAACCAACCTAACCTTACACCTAAAGCAATAAGAGAAAGAAGAGCAAACAAACCCCAAAGTTAGCAGAATGAAATAAATCATAAAGATCAGAGCAGAAATAAATGAAAAAGAAATGAAGGAAATGCTAGCAAAGATAGTAAAACTAAAAGCTGGTTCTTTGAGAAGATAAGAAAAATTGATAAACTTTTAGCCAGATTCATCAAGAAAAATAGGGAGAGGACTCAAATCAATAAAATTAGAAATGAAAAAGGAGAAGTTACCACTGACAGTGCAGAAATACAAAGAATCATAAGAGACTACTACACATAATTATATGTCAATAAAATGGACAACCTGGAAGAAATGGACAAATTCTTAGAAAGGTACAACCTTCCAAGACTGAACCAGGAGGAAATAGAAAATATGAACAGACCAATCATGAGTAATGAAATTGAAACTGTGATTAAAAATCTTCCAACAAATAAAAGTCCAGGACAAGATGGCTTCACAGGTGAATTCTATCAAACATTTAGAGAAGAGATAACACCCTTCCTTCTCAAACTCTTCCAAAAAATTGCAGAGAGGGGAGCACTCCCAAACTCATTCTACGAGTCCATCATCACCCTGATACCAAAACCAGACAAAGGTATCACAAAAAAAGAAAATTACAGGCCAATATCACTGATGAACATAGATGTAAATATCCTCAACAAAATACTAGCCTCTGAATCCAACAACACATTAAAAGGATCACACACAATGATCAAGCGGGATTTATTCCAGGAGTGCAAGGATTCTTCAGTATACGCAAATCAATCAATGTGATACACCATATTAACAAATTGAACAATAAAAACCATATGACCATCTCAATAGATGCAGAAAAACCTATCGACAAAATTCAGCAACAATTTATGATAAAACCCCTCCAGAAACTGGGCATAGAGGGAACCTATCTCAACATAATAAATAATAATATAGGCCATATATGACAAACCCACAGCAAACATCATTCTTAATGGTGAAAAACTGAAAGCATTTCTTCTAAGATCAGGAACAAGACAAGGATGTCCACTCTGGCCACTAGTATTCAACATAGTTTTGGCAGTCCTAGCCACAGCAATCAGAGAAGAAAAGAAATAAAATGAATCAAAATTGGAAAAGAAGTAAAACTGTCACACTTTGCAGATGACATGATACTATACATAGAAAATCCTAAAGACGCCACCAGAAAATTACTAATCAATGAATTTGATAAAGTTGCAGGATACAAAATTAATGAACAGAAATCTCTTGCATTCCTATACACTAACAATGAAAGATCAGAAAGAGAAATTAAGGAAACAATCCCATTCACCATTGCAACAAAAACAGTAAAATACCTAGAAATAAACTTACCTGAGGAGGTAAAAGACCTATACTCAGAAAACTATAAGATACTGCTGAAAGAAATCAGAAGACACAAACAGATGCAGAGATATACCATGTTCTTGGATTGGAAGAATCAATATTGTGAAAATGACTATACTACCCAAAGCAATCTACAGATTCAATGCAATCCCTATCAAATTACCAATGGTATTTTTCACAGAACTAGAACAAAAAAATCTTAAATTTTTTATGGAAACACAAAAGAACCCGAATAGGCAAAACAATCTTCAGAAAGAAAAATGGAGCTGGAGGAATCAGGCTCCTTGACTTGAGACTGTACTACAAAGCTACAGTAATCAAGACAGTATGGTACTGACACAAAAACAGAAGTATAGATCAATGGAACAGGATAGAAAGCCCAGAAGTAAACCCACACACCTATGGTCAACTAATCTATGACAAAGGAGGCAATAACATACAATGGAGAAAAGACAGTCTCTTCAATAAGTGGTGCTGGGAAAACTGGACAGCTACAGGTAAAAGAATGAAATTAGAACAATCCCTAACCCCATACACAAAAATAACTCAAAATGCAATAAATACCTAAATGTAAAACTGGACACTATCAAACTCTTGGAGGAAAACATAGGCAGAACACTCTTTGACATAAATCACAGCAAGACTTTTTTGACCCACCTCCTAGAATAATGAGAATAAAAACAAAAATAAATAAATGGAACTTAATGAAACTTAAAAGCTTTTGCACAGCAAAGGAAACTATAAACAAGAAGAAAAAACAACCCTCAGAATGGGAGAAAATATCTGGAAACAAATCAACTGACAAGGGATTAATCTCCAAAATATACAAACAGCTCATACAGCTCAATACCAAAAAAACAAACAACCCAATCAAGAAATGGGCTGAAGACCTAAAAGGACATTTCTCCAAAGAAAACATACAGTTGGCCACAGGCACTGGAAAAGATCACTAATTATTAGAGAAATGCAAATCAAAACTACAATGAGGTATCATCACCTCATACCAGTCAGAATGGCCATCATCAAAAAATCTACAAACAACAAATGCTGGAGAGGGTGTGGAGAAAAGGTACCCTCTTGCACTGTTGGTAGGAATGTAAATTCATACAGCCACTATGGAGAACAGTATGGAGGTTCCTTAATAAACTAAAAATAGAATTACCATATGACTCAGCAATCCCAGTACTGGGCATATATCCTGAGAAAACCATAATTCAAAAAGACACATGAACCCCAATGTTCACTGAAGCACTGTTTACAATAGCCAGGTCATGGAAGCAACCTAAATGCTCATCAACTGACTAATGGATAAAGAAGATATGGTATATATATGCAATGGAATATTACTCAGCCATAAAAAGGAACAAAACTGGGTCATTTGTAGGGACGTGGATGGACCTAGAGACTGTCATACAGAGCAAAGTAAGTCAGAAAGCGAAAAACAAATTTCGTATATTAATGCATATATATGGATTCTAGAAAAATCATACAGATGAACTTGCTTGCAAGGCAGAAATAGAGACACAGATGTTGAGAACAAACGTATGGACACCAAGGGGAGAAAGGGGGTTGGGATGAATTGGGAGATTGGGACTGACATATTTACACTACTATGTATAAAATAGATAACTAATGAGAACCTGCTGTATGGCACAGGGATCTCTACTCAGTGCTCTGTGGTGACCTAAATGGGAAGAAAATCCAAAAAAAGGTGATATATGTATACATATAGCTGAGTCACCTTGCTGTACAGCAGAAACTAACACAACATTGTAAAACAACTATAGCCCCCCACACATAAAAGGAATAGAATGGAAAATGGAGGAGTAGGAAGACCCTGAGCTCATCTCCTCCCACAGGCACAGCAAAATTATAACTGTTTACAGAGAGACTATTGATGAGGTTGTTTCCATGTCTTGGCTACTGTAAATAGTGCTGCTATGAACATTGGGGTGCATATATCTTTTCAAATTAGAATTTTATCTTTTCTGGATATATGCCCAGGAGTGGGATTACTGGATCATATGGCAACTCTAATTTTAGTGTTTTGAGGAACTTCCATATTGTTTTCCATAGTGGCTGCACCAATTTACATTCCCACCAATGGTGTAGGAGGGTTCCTTTTAGAGACTCCACTCTTAAAGTGGACACACAGGATCTTACATACTCTGGGACCCAGGGTGGATCAGACCTACCTGCTGACCTTGGAGAGCCTCCAGAGAAGCAGGAGGCCACTGGAACTCACCCTGGGGACATAGACACAGGTGGCAGCCATTTTGGGGAACTTGTTCTACTACCTGGGCACTGGTGCGGGCAAGTGCCATTTTGGAATCCTCCCTCTAGCTTATTAGTGCAGGGACCTGGCCCAGCCCACCAGCCTGTTGGCAACAGCACTGGGATGCCCCAGGTCAAGAAGCTAGCTGGGCAGGGACACAGCCCCACCTACCAGCAGGCCTGGTCCTAAAAACCCCCTGAGCCCATAGCCACTTCCACCAGAGGGCCTAAGACCCAGCCAGCCCCTCACACCAGTGGGCTGGCACTCTTCCTGGGACCAGCCTCACCCACCAGTGGGCAGGCATCAGCTCTAGGACCCCTTGGGCCCCAGCCCTGCCCACCAGTGGCCTGAAACACCAACTCTGGGAATCCCTAGGGCCCTGCTGGCAGAGACCTGGGACCCAGCTCTGCCCACAGTGAGCCTGCACTAGGCCCAGGACCGGGTTTCACCCACCAGTAGGCTGATACCAGCTCCAAGAGACCTTGGACAACTTAGCCAGCTGCCCCAGGATCCAGCTCCACTCACCAGCAGGCCAACATTAGATCTTGGACCCCTGGTTCTATAACTACACACTCCAGAACCCAGTTCTACCTAAGTGGGCCAAGACTAGCCCCTGGACCTCCTGGGGTCCTGCAGTGAGCAGCCTCATGATAAAACCTGCCCACCAGTGGCTGGCAGCCTCTGCATAGGACAGGACCTGGCAATCAACTGGGGGCCAGTCACGCCTACCAGATCATCCACCGTAGTCAGCCCACAGCAATAGAAGGACCCACACAGCCCAGATAGGGAACATCCCTAAAGCATATAGCTCCAGTGATCAGAAGGGAGTGTGTTGCTGGGACACATATGATGTCTCCTACAGAAGGTCACTTCTCCAAGGTCAAGAAATATAGCCAATCTATTGGATACATAGAAATAAAAACAAATTAGGCAAAATGAGGGGACAGAGAAATGTGTTCAAAATGAAGGAACAAGATAAAAACCCAGAAAAACTAAGTGAAGTGGAGATAGGCAATCTACCCAATAAAGAGTTCAAGGTAATGATCAGAAATATTATCATAGGGACTTCCCTGGTGGTGCAGTGGTTAAGAATCCACCTCCCAATGCAGGGGACATGAGTTCTATTCCTGGTTGGGGAACTAAGTTCCCACAGGCTACAGGGCAACTAAGCCTGTGCACCACAACTACTGAGCCTGCACTCTCTGGAGCCCACGCACCACAACTAGAGGGTCCACACACTGCAACTACTGAGCCCGTGTGCTCTGGAGCCTGTGTACCGCAACTAGAGAGGAGCCTCCGTGTTGCAATGGAGAGCTGATACACCACAGTGAAAGATCCCATGTGCCACAACTAAGATCCCATGTACCACAACTAAGACCCGATGCAGCCAAATAAACATTAAAAAAAAAAAAAGAAATATCATCATAGAACTCAGGAGAAGAATAGATGAACAGAGTGAGCAGTTAGAAGTTTTAACAAAGAGTTAGAAAATATGAAGAAGAACCAAACAGAGATGAAGAATACAATAACTGAAATGAAAAGTACACTAGATGGAATCAACAATAGGTTAGATGATACAGAGGAACGGATCAGAGATCTGGAAGACAGAGTAAGGGAAATCAGTATAGAGGAACAGAAAAAAAAGAATAAAGAATAAAAAGAAATGAGGGCAGTTTAAGAGATCTCTGGGACAATATCAAGCATACTAACATTCACATTATAGGGGTCTCAGAAGGAGAAGTGAGAAAGCAAGGGGCAGAGAACATTTTTGAAGTCATAATAGCTGAAAACCTCTCTAACATGAGAAAGGAAACAGACACACAGGTTCAGGAAGTCCCAAACAGAATCAACCCAAAGAGGAATACACCAAGATGCACTGTAATGAAAATGTCAAAAATTAAAGATAAAGAGAGAATATTAAAAGCAGCAAGGTCCCATTTGTTTATTTTTGCTTTTATTTCCATTTCTCTGGGAGGTGGGTCAAAAAGGATCTTGCTGTGATTTATGTCATAGAGTGTTCTGCCTACATTTTCCTCTAAGAGTTTGATAGTTTCTGGCCTTACATTTAGGTCTTTAATCCATTTTGAGCTTATTTTTGTGTATGGTGTTAGGGAGTGATCCAATCTCATACTTTTCCATGTACCTATCCAGTTTTCCCAGCACCACTTATTGAAGAGGCTGTCCTTTCTCCACTGTACATTCCTGCCTCCTTTATCAAAGATAAGGTGACCATATGTGCGTGGGTTTATCTCTGGGCTTTCTATCCTGTTCCATTGATCTATATTTCTGTTTTTGTGCCAGTACCATACTGTCTTGATTACTGTAGCTTTGTAGTATAGTCTGAAGTCAGGGAGCCTGATTCCTCCAGCTCTGTTTTTCGTTCTCAAGATTGCTTTTGCTATTCGGGGTCTTTTGTGTTTCCATACAAATTGTGAAATTTTTTGTTCTAGTTCTGTGAAAAATGTCAGTGGTAGTTTGATAGGGATTGTATTGAATCTGTAGATTGCTTTGGGTAGTAGAGTCATTTTCACAATGTTGATTCTTCCAATCTGAGAACATGGTCTATCTCTCCATCTATTTGTAGCATCTTTTGCACAGCAAAGGAAACCATAAACAAGACCAAAACAACCCTCAGAATGGGAGAAAATATTTGCAAATTAAGCAACTGACAAAGGATTAATCTCCAAAATTTACAAGCAGCTCATGCAGCTCAATAACAAAAAAACTAACAACCCTATCCAAAAATGGGCAGAAGACCTAAATAGACATTTCTCCAAAGAAGATATACAGACTGCCAACAAACACATGAAAGAATGCTAAACATCATTAATCATTAGAGAAATGCAAATCAAAACTACAATGAGATAGCATCTCACACCAGTCAGAATGGCCATCATCAAAAACTCTAGAAACAATAAATGCTGGAGAGGGTGTGGAGAAAAGGGAACACTCTTGCACTGCTGGTGGGAATGTGAATTGGTACAGCCACTATGGAGAACAGTATGGAGGTTCCTTAAAAAACTACAAATAGAACTACCATATGACCCAGCAATCCCACTACTGGCATATACCCTGAGAAAACCATAATTCAAAAAGAGTCATGTACCAAAATGTTCATTGCAGCTCTATTTACAATAGCCCGGAGATGGAAGCAATCTAAGTGCCCATCATCGGATGAATGGATAAAGAAGATGTGGCACATATATACAATGGAATATTACTCAGCCATAAAAAGAAAGGAAATTGAGCTATTTGTTTGTTTTTGTCTTTTTGCGGTACGCAGGCCTCTCACTGTTGCGGCCTCTCCCGTTGCGGAGCACAGGCTCCGGATGCGCAGGCTCAGCGGCCATGACTAACGGGCCCAGCTGCTCCGCGGCATGTGGGATCCTCCCGGACCAGGGCACGAACCCGCGTCCCCTGCATCAGCAGGCGGACTCTCAACCACTGCGCCACCAGGGAAGCCCCGAAATTGAGCTATTTGTAATAAGGTGGATGGGCCTAGAGTCTGTCATACAGAGTGAAATAAGTCAGAAAGAGAAAGACAAATACCCTATGCTAACACATATATATGGAATTTAAGGGGAAAAAAATGTCATGAAGAACCTAGGGGTAAGACAGGAACAAAGACAGAGACCTACTAGAGAATAGACTTGAGGATATGGGGAGGAGGAAGGGTAAGCTGTGACAAAGCGAGAGAGTGGCATGGACATATACACACTGCCAAATGTGGAGTGGGTGGCTAGTGGGGAGCAGCTGCGTAGTGCAGGGATATGGGCTCGGTGCTTTGTGACCACCTGGAGAGGTGGGATAGGGAGGGTGGGAGGGAGGGAGACGCAAGAGGGAAGAGATATGGGAACATATGTATATGTATAGCTGATTCACTTTGTTATAAAGCAGAAACTAGCACACAATTGTAGGGCAGTTATACTCCAATAAAGATGTAAAAAAAAAAAAAAGCAGCAAGGAAAAGCAACAATTACATTCATGGAAACTCCCATATATCACCTGATTTTTCAGCAGAAACACTGTAGGCCAAAAGGGAGTGGCCCAATATATTTAAAGTGATGAAAGGGAAAAACCTACAACCAAGAATACTCTACCCAGCAAGGCTTTCAATCAGTTTTTTTTGCCGTACGCGGGCCTCTCACTGTTGTGGCCTCTCCCGCTGCGGAGCACAGGCTCCGGACGCACAGGCCCAGCGGCCATGGCGCACGGGCCCAGCCGCTCGGCGGCATGTGGGATCCTCCCGGACCGGGGCACGAACCCGTGTCCCCTGCATTGGCAGGCGGACTCTCAACCACAGCGCCACCAGGGAAGCCCCTTTCAATCAGTTTTAATGGAGAAATCAAAAGTGTTACAGACAAGCAAAAGCTAAAAGAGTTCACACCACACCAGCTTTATAAGAAATGTTAAAGGGACTTCACTAAGTGAAAAAGAAAGGCCACAACTAGAAACATGAAACTTATGAAAGGATAAATCTCATTAGTAAAGGCAAATATACAGTAAAGGTAGCAGATCAGCCATGTATAAAGTGAGTAGGAAAGGTAAAAGACAAAAGTAGTAGAATCATCTCTATCTGCAATAAATAGTTAAGGGATACACAAAACAAAAAGATGTAAAATATGATGTCAAAAACAGTAAACATGAGGAGGGGATAAAAATTCAGGGTTGTTAAAATGTATTTGAACTTAAGAGATCAACAACTTAAAACAATCACAGATAGATAAATAGTTATGTACAGTGTGGAGAATATAGTTAATAACTATGTATCTTTGAATGGTGACATATTGTAACTAGACCTATCCTGGTGATTATTTTGAAATGTAAAGAAATACCAAATCACTATGCTGTGTAATAGGAACTAACATAGTGTTGTAGGTCAATTATACCTCAAAAACAAACAAACAAACTTATAGAAAAAGAGAGCAGATTTGTGGTTACCCGAGACAGTGAGGTGGGGGGAGGGAGAATTGGATGAATTGGTGGTCAAAAAGTACAAATTTCCAGTTATAAGATAAATAAATACTAGGGATGTAATATATAGCATGATAAATATAATTAACACTGCTGTATGTTGTATGTAAAAGTTGTTAAGACAGTAAATCCTAAGAGTTTTCATCCCTAGGAAAAAAGTTTTTTTCTAATTCTTTACAAATTAGAAAAAAATTTCTAGCTCTTTAGAAATAGAAAATTTTATATTTTTCTATAAAATAAAATTCTATAAAATAGAATTTTATATCTATATGAGATGATGGATGTTCCCTAAACTTATTGTGGTAATCATCTCATGATGTGTGTAAGTCAAATCATTATGGTGTATACCTTAAACTTATACAGTGCTTATGTCAATTATATCTCAAAACTGGAAGAAAAAAATAAAATAAAACCTAAAAAAAAAAAAAAAGGAATAGAATGCCAAATAAGAAAAACTGAAAAAATCAGAAAATAAGGAAACGCTCTAGAAAATAAAAATATATGATAACAGAAATAAATAAAAAACAATGGAATTTTTGGAAAATTAAGTTGAGGAACTCAGAAAGCAGAGCAAAAGGCAAAGAGATAAAAATAAAAGAGAAAAGATAAGACAAGAAAAGGTAAGTTAAAGGATCAGCCCAGCAACCCCAACATCTGAATAATACAAGTTCCAGAAAGAGAGAGTCAAGAAAACAGAGAGAAGAAATTTAAGAAAGAAATAATACAATTTTTTCCCCCTTAGAGCTAAAGAACATATGTTTTTCAATTGTGTTAAAAAAACCAAAATCCAACTGAGTAAATTTGAAGATCTAATTGTCTTTATTCAATGATTCATGAATAGATCGGCATACCATCTAGTAAATAGAAGGGTGCTCTGAGGAGCTGTACAAAACGGAGGGTTTTTATAGGAGTGTTGGGCAAAGAATTTATTGTTTGTAGATTTATTGTTTGTAGATTTTCTAATGATAGCCATTCTAACAGGTGTGAGGTGATACCTCATTGTAGTTTTGATTTGCATTTCTCTAATGATTAGTGACGTTGAGCAACTTTTCATGTGCTTCTTGCCCATCTGTACATCTTCTTTGGAGAAATGTCTATTTAGGTCTTGTGCCCAATTTTGGATTGGGTTTTTTGTTTTTTTAATATTGAGCTGCATGAGCTGTTTATATATTTCAGAGATTAATCCTTTGTCCATTGATTCATTTGCAAATATTTTCTCCCCTTCTGAGGGCTGCCTTTACGTCTTGTTTGTAGTTTCCTTTGCTTTGCGAAAGCTTTTGTTTCATTAGATCCTGGTTGTTTATTTTAGTTTTTATTTCCATTACTTTAGGAGGTGTATCAAAAAAGATCTTGCTGTGATTTATGTCAAAGAGTTCTTCCTATGTTTTCCTCTAAGAGTTTTACAGTGTCCAGTCTTACATTTAGGTCTTTAATCCATTTTGAGTTCATTTTTGTGTATGGTGTTTGGGAGTGCTCTAATTTCATTCTTTTACATGTAGCTGTCCAGTTTTCCCAGCACCACTTATTGAAGAGACTGTCTTTTCTCCATTGTATATCCTTGCATCCTTTGTCATAGATTAGTTGACCATAGGTACATGGGTTTATCTCTGGGATTTCTATCCTGTTCCATTGATCTATATTTCTGTTTTTGTGCCAGTACCATACTGTCTTGATTACTGTAGCTTTGTAGTACAGTCTCAAGTCAAGGAGCCTGATTCCTCCAGCTCCATTTTTCTTTCTGAAGATTGTTTTGCCTATTCGGGTTCTTTTGTGTTTCCATAAAAATTTAAAGATTTTTTTGTTCTAATTCTAATTTTGTGAAAAATGCCATTGGTAATTTGATAAGGATTGCATTGAATCTGTAGATTGCTTTGGGTAGTATAGTCATTTTCACAATATTGATTCTTCCAATCCAAGAACATGGTATATCTCTGCATCTGTTTGTGTCATCTGATTTCTTTCATCAGTATCTTATAGTTTTCTGAATACAGGCCTTTTACCTCCTTAGGTAGGTTTATTCCTAGGTATTTTACTGTTTTTGTTGCAATGGTGAATGGGATTGTTTCCTTAATTTCTCTTTCTGATCTTTCATTGTTAGTGTATAGGAATGCAAGAGATTTCTGTTCATTAATTTTGTATCCTGCTACTTTACCAAATTCATTGATTATCTCTAGTAATTTTCTGGTGGCATCTTAAGGGTTCTCTATGTATAGTATCATGTCATCTGCAAACAGTGATAGTTTTACTTCTTCTTTTCCAATTTGTATTCCTTTTATTTCTTTTTCTTCTCTCATTGCCATGGCTAGGACTTCCAAAACTATGTTGAATAATAGTAGTGAGAGTGGACATCCTTGTCTTGTCCCTAATCTTAGACGAAACACTTTCAGTTTTTCACATTGAGAATGATGTTTGCTGTGAGTTTGTCATATATGGCCTTTATTAAGTTGAGATAGGTTCCCTCTATGCCCACTTTCTGGAGAGTTTTTAACATAAATTGGTGTTGAATTTTGTCAAAAGTTTTTCTGCATCTATTGAGATGATCATATGGTTTTTATTCTTGTTTGTTAATATGGTGTATCACATTGATTGATTTGCATATATTGAAGCATCCTTGCATCTCTGGGATAAATCCCACTTGATCATGGTGTATGACCCTTTTAATGTGTTGTTGGATCCTGTTTGCTAGTATTTTGTTGAGGATTTTTGCATCTATATTCATCAGTGATAATGGTCTGTAATTTTCTTTTTTTGTAGTATCTTTGTCTGGTTTTGGTATCAGCGTGGTGGTGGCCTCATAGAAGGAGTTTGGGAGTGTTCCTTCCTCTGTATTTTTTTGTAAGAGTTTGAGAAGGATGGGTGTTAGCTCTTCTCTAAATGTTTGATAGAATTCACCTGTGAAGCCTTCTGGTCCTGGACTTTTATTTGTTGGAAGGTTTTTAATCACAGTTTCAATTTCATTACTCATGATTGGTCTGTTCATATTTTCTATTTCTTCCTGGTTCAGTCTCGGGAGGTTATACCTTTCTAAGAATTTGTCCATTTCTTCCAGGTTTCCATTTTATTGGCATAGAGTTGCTTTAGTAGTCTCTTATGATGCTTTGTATTTCTGTGGTGTCCGTTGTAACTTCTCCTTTTTCATTTCTAAATTTATTGATTTGAGTCCTCTCCCTCTTTTTCTGATGAGTATGACTAAAGGTTTATCAATTTTCTTTATCTTCTCAAAGAACCATCTTTTAGTTTTACAAATCTTTGCTATTGTTTTCTTTGTTTCTATTTCATTTATTTCTGTTCTGATCTTTATGATTTCTCTCCTTCTACTAACGTTGTGTTTTGTTTGTTCTTCTTTCTCTTGTTCCTTTAGGTGTAAAGTTAGATTGTTTATTTGAGATTTTTCTTGTTTCTTGAGGTAGGCTTATATTGCTATAAACTTCCCTCTTAGAACTGCTTTTGCTGCATCCTATAGGTTTTGGATTGTCCTGTTTTCATTGTCATTTGTCTCTAGGTATTTTTTGATTTCCTCTTTGATTTCTTCAATAATCTCTTGGTTATTTAGTAATGCATTGTTTAGCCTCCATGTGTTCTGTGTTTTTCACAGGTTTTTTTCCCTGTAATTGATTTCTAATCTCATAACCTTGTGGTCGGAAAAGATGCTTGACATAATTTCAATTTTCTTAAATTTACTGAGGCTTGATTTGTGACCCAAGATGTGATCTATCCTGGAGAATGTTCTGTGTGTACTTGAGAAGAAAGTGTAATCTCATGCTTTTGTATGGACTGTCCTATAAATATCAATTAAATCTATCTGGTCTATTGTGTCATTTAAAGCTTGTATTTCCTTATTAATTTTCTGTCTGGATGATCTGTCCATTGGTGTAATTGAGGTGTTGAAGTCCACCACTATTACTGTGTTACTGTCAATTTCCTTTTTTATAGCTGTTAGCAGTGGCCTTATGTATTGAGGTGCTCCTATGTTGGGTGCATATATATTTATAATGTTATAGCTTCTTCTTGGATTGATCCCTTGATCATTATGTAGTGTCCTTCCTTGTCTCTTGTAATATTCTTTATTTTAAAGTCTATTTTATCTGATATTAGTACTGCTACTCCAGCTTTCTTTTGATATTCATTTTCATGGAATATCTTTTTCCATCCCCTCACTTTCAGTCTGTATGTGTCCCTAGGTCTGAATTGGGTCTCTTGTAGACAGCGTATATATGGGTCTTGTTTCTGTATCCATTCAGCCAGCCTGTATCTTTTGGTTGGAGCATTTAATCCATTTACGTTTAAGGTAATTATCGATATGTATGTATTACCATTTTCTTAATTGTTATGGGTTTCTTGTTTAGGTCCTTTTCTTCTCTTGTGTTTCCCACTTAGAGAAGTTCCTTTAGCATTTGTTGTAGAGCTGGTTTGGTGGTGCTGAATTCTCTCAGCTGTTGCTTGTCTGTAAAGCTTTTGATTTCTCCATTGAATCTGAATGAGATCCTTGCTGGGTAGAGTAATCTTGGTTGTAGGTTCTTCCCTTTCATCACTTTTAATATATTGTGCCACTCCCTTCTGGCTTGTAGAATTTCTGCTGAGAAATCAGCTGTTAACCTTATGGGAGTTCCCTTGTATGTTATTTGTCATTTTTCCCTTGTTGCTTTCAATAATTTTTCTTTGTCTTTAATTTTTGTCAATTTGATTACTATGTGTCTAGGGGTGTTTCTCCATGGGTTTTTCCTGCCTGGGACTCTCTGTGCTTCCTGGTCTTGGGTGGCTATTTCCTTTCCCATGTTAGGGAAGTTTTCGACTATAATCTCTTCAACTATTTTCTTGGGTCCTTTCTCTCTCTCTTCTCCTTCTGGGACCCCTATAATGTGAATGTTTTTGTGTTTAATGTTGTCCCAGAGGTCTCTTAGGCTGTCTTCATTTCTTTTCACTCTTTTTTCTTTATTCTTTTCCATGGCAGTGAATTCTACCTTTCTGTCTTCCAGGTCACTTATCTGTTCTTCTGCCTCAGTTATTTTGCTATTGATTCTTTCTAGTGTATTTTTCATTTCAGTTATTGTATTGTTCATCTCCGTTTGTTTGTTCTTTTTCTTTTTTGTGGTACATGGGCCTCTCACTGCTGTGGCCTCTCCTGTTGCAGAGTACAGGCTCTGGACGTGCAGGCTCAGTGGCCATGGCTCATGGGCCCAGCTGCTCCGTGGCATGTGAGATCTTCCTGGACGGGGGCATGAACCTCTGTCCCCTACATTGGCAGGCAGACTCTCAACCACTGCACCACCAGGGAAGCCCCGTTTGTTTGTTCTTTAATTCTTCTAGCTGTTTGTTCTTTAATTCTTCTAGGTGTTTGTTAAACATTTCTTGCATCTTTTTGATCTTTGCCTCCAGCCTTTTTCCAAGGTTCTGGATCATCTTCACTATCATTATTCTGAATTCTTTTTCTGGAAGTTTGCCTACCTCCACTTCGTTTAGTTGTTTTTCTGGGGTTTTATCTTGTTCCTTCATCTGGTACAAAGTCCTCTGCCTTTTCATTTTGTCTGTCTTTCTGTGAATGTGGTTTTCCTTCCACAGGCTGCAGAATTGTAGTTCTTCTTGATTCTGCTGTCTGTCCTCTGGTCAATGAGGCTATCTAAGAGGTTTGAGAAAGCTTCCTGATGGGAGGGACTGGTGGTGGGTAGAGCTGGCTGTTGCTCTGGTGGGCAGAGCTCAGTAAAACTTTAATCCACTTTTGTGCTGATGGGTGGGGCTAGGTTACCTCCCTGTTGGTTGTTTGGCCTGAGGTGACCCAACAATAGAGCCTACCTTGGCTCTTTGGTGGGGCTAATGGCAGACTCTGGGAGGTCTCATGCCAAGGAGTACTTTCCAGAAGTTCTGTGGCCAGTGTCCTTGTCCCCACGGTGAGCCACAGCCACCCCCAACCTCTGCAAGACACCCTCCAACACTAGCAGGTAGGTCTGGTTCAGTCTCCTATGAGGTCACTGCTCCTCTCCCTGAGTCCCAATGCAGACACTACTTTGTGTGTGCCCTCCAACAGTGGAGTCTCTGTTTCCTCCTGTCCTGTCAAAGTCCTGCAATCATGTCCCACTATCCTTTAAAGTCTGATTCTCTAGGAATTCTTCCTCCCGTTTCCAGACCCCCAGGGGAAGCCTGATGTGGGGCTCAGAACCTTCACTCCAGTGGGTGGAATTCTGTGGTATAAGTGATCTCTAGTTTGTGAGTCACCCACCCAGCCATTATGGGATTTGATTTTATTGTGATTACGCCCCTCCTACCACCTCACTGTGGTTTCTCCTTTGTTTTTGGATGTGGGGTATCTTTTTTGGTGAGTGCCAGTGTCTTCTTGTTGATGATTGTTCAGCAGTTAGTTGTGATTACAGTGCTCTCACAAGAGGAAGTGAGTGCACGTCCTTCTACTCTGCCATCTTGAACCAATGTCCTTTTTTTTTTTTTAATGCATATAGTAACTTATTGTTTACAGATGAAGAATCTGAATTAGGCACAGAGCAGTTAGAAAAGTTGTTCAAAGCTTCAGGACCAAGGAAAAGAGTACCATGATGGAATTCCAGTTTCACATCATTTCATCCTGGGATATGTTGGGAGTAGCAGTGACTTCTTTGTAATGATACAACCAGCTGACAACAGGTGCATGTGAACTGCTAACTTGGCACACCACTTTGGCATTCTCTTCTGTTTGAACTTTTGAGGAGATACCACCTCTCTGAAAGTGAGTTTTTGGTAAATTTCCAAAACAACAGTAGCTTCCTGTATCTGTACTTTGGTATCTGTTGCTCGACAAGATATATCTGTGCATCTTCTATATTTGCAATGTAGATGGCTAATCATGACCTAATACCTTCCTTCTGCACCACTACCCTCTGTGTTGAAATTATCTTCTCTCCTTGAGGAATTATACGAATCTGTACTCTCAGGTTCACCAATTGCTGTATGTGTGAAAAATTTAGATTCACCCACACTGAGTTCTACTTTGATAAGTGGAATTGTCACTTGAAGAACAGGTTTTTTCTTTTCCTTTGTGCTTAGTCCAGTTTCACTTGCTCAGAGGGTGCTGCATGCAGAGGTCTTGCACCCAGAACTTCAGACCAGGGTTCCTCGTTTTCTCTCTGTTTTTGTTTGTCATCTGTGAAATGCAGAGTTCTCATTGAGTGATCCTTACAGTCTCTTCCAGCTCCATAATTCTGTGTGTAAGGTTTAAATAGGAGAAGTTTGGCTTTGATCTAGGCTCTGGGGACAGAACAGAGAAGTCTTCAGACAAGAATTCCGCACCCTTATGAAGCTGACGTTCTGGTGGGGACTTCCAGAGCCCTGTGGCTGCCACAGTGATATGGAAGGTGTGAGGAATGGAGGGTGTGGGATGAACAGGGCCTCAAAACACTGCTTGACCAGTAGGCACTTGACCAGAAAACAAGTAATGCAGAAAACAGCAAGGGGTTTGCTGGAGAGTGTTAGGTACATCACTTGATCTGTGAGCACTGGTCTGCCACCTCTTATGACATGCTTCAATATTTTAATTATTTGATTAACAGCTATTCCCAGGTCTTCAATTATTCTTTATACTTAAAGGTAGAGGTTCAGTTCCAAATGGAATGTGCATGATCAGGCAGTGACCTACTTAATACTAGGTAACTTTTGTTGAATGATTATTGTGTAATAAATGCTCTGCTAAACCATTTTCATGTATGATTACCTTTAACCTTTAATCTCACTACACACCTATGAGGTAGAAACTATTATCTATATTTTCTAGATAAGGAAACTGAGATTCAGAGAAGCTAAGCTCCTTGCTCGTGGTTATAAGATCAAGAGGAGATATATAATACTCAGAGCTGTTCTCTCTCTCTCTTTCTCTCATCCCAGTTTTCAGGGTGGCAAAAGTAATTCAGATTAGTGATTAACCACCTTTGGGAACATGGACTTTTCCTTTCCTTTCTCATTTTTTAATTAAGAATCCTTTATTTTTGTTCCCTGGTGCTCTAAGCCAGTTTACCCCTTGGTTTTTGTTCTGCCTAGTATCAACCAAAAAATAATGCAGGAGCCTGCAAATAAGAAAAGAGTTTAAGGGACTTCCCTGGTGGTCCAGTCGTTAAGACTACATTTCCACTGCGGGGCATGCCACGCAGCACAGCCAAAAAAAGAAAAGAAAAAACAAAGAGTTTATTTAGGGTCTTAAGAATTGCAGTTCAGGAGACATAGATTTGGTTAACCCCAAGAGAGTGTAAGAGTGTTCCAGGGAAGAGAAAGAGTCAGGGACTTATAAAGACAAAAAGCCACAAGGTTCTTAAAAGTTGCCTGGTGAAAATTATGGTTGACTCTGAAGGTATTTTAGGGTAGGGGCCAGATAATGTTATCTTCTAAGGAGTGACATGGCTGGTGCCAGAAGGACAAAAATTGATCTTTATGGTTGAGTAGATATTTCTGCCATTGGTGAGGTCTGGTTAACATATAACACATAATGCCGCTGCACAATACACACTAGGGGTGGGGGTGGGAGGAGGCCAAAAGGCAGAGAAAAAGTTTTATGTTTAATTTTTTCTTGTCTTACCTTAAAATGTGAATTTTTATTTCATCACTGGTTTATTATAAAAGATACATTTCGGGAACAAAGTAATTGAAGAGATGAACAGAGCAAAGTTATGTGGGAAGGAGTGTGAAGCTTCCATGTCCTCTCCAGGCTCACCACTCTCCCAGAACCTCCATGTGTTCACCAACCTGGAAGCTCTCTACCCCCTTGGCTGGGGATTTTTTTTGGAGGCTTCATTATGTAGGCATGATTGATTAAATCATTGAACACTGGTGACAGAACTCTATCTCCAGCCCCTCTCCCATCCCTGGAGATTGGAGGTGGGCGAGTAGAGGAGTCGGGGGAAGATGGGGCTGAAATTCCAACCCTCTAATCACATGCTTCGTTTCCCTGGCAACCAGCCAACAGCCTGAGGCTATTCAGGAACCTCTTGCCGTCAGTCATCTCATTACACAAAAAAATCACTTCGCTTTGAAGATTTCAAGGGTTTTTGGCACTCTGTGCAAAGAAAGTTTAAGACCAACATATATTTTTTATTATATCACAATATCACAGCCTCTTTCATTAGAATGTTAAGTACCATGATGGCAGAGAACTTTGTTTTGGGCTAACTGCTATATTCTGTGTTCAGCACAGTGCCTGGCACTGAGTGGTGCTCATTAAGCCCTGCTGAATGAGTAAATAATGAAGGCATGCATGAACAAATGAATACCTGCCTAAAATGGTAGACTGCTTTTCTGTATTTCTGTATTTGAGAACCCGGTATTTACAGCTCACAGGCCCCAAACCACACAGCACTGGGGGCTGCAAGTGTTGGACCTTGACGTGAAGTGTGACTTTTCACCTAACCAGCTGGTGGTTTCCTTTGCCTGCTGGGTGAGCTACTGAGGTGAGGTCTCCTTCTGCATCTGGCCTTGGGAAAGAACTTGAGTGTCCAGACTCCAGATCTATTCGTATCCCTGGGCCCAACTTCATCACTGGTGGGAAAAAAAAAGAGGAAGGGGGAGAGTAATTCTAACTGTTTTACCATCTAAACTGGCTCAGAGGAGAGAGGGGGTGGGGGAACGGATGCATTTGAAAGCTGGCAGTTACAATTCTCCCCCTCTTAATCTTCACCCCTTTTGAAGCTCCTCCAACCTCAAGCCGGCCTCTCTGTAACATTTTCCTCTGATCATCGTGGAGGGGCTTCCGCACCTCTCCCCACCCATCCTCAGTCAGAGGAGGCACTTTCCAACCTCCTCCACCTCACCCCCAGCATGTGGGTCTCAGACTTTCCCTTGCCCCTCATAGTGGGCAACACCTTTGTTTTTCTTCATGGAATGTTTTTAAAAATTTCTTTCACTCTTGGACTTTCCTGGTGGTGCAGTTGTTAAGAATCTGCCTGCCAATGCAGGGGACACAGGTCCGAGCCCTGGTCCTGGAAGATTCCACAAGCCGTGGAACAACTGAGCCTGTGCACCACAACTATTGAGCCTGCTCTCTAGAGCCCGCGAGTCACAACTACTGAGCCCGTGTGCCACAACTACTGAAGCCCGTACACCCTAGAGCCTGTGCTCCACAACAAGAGAAGCCACCGCAAAGAGAAGCCCGCACACCACAATGACGAGTAGCACCGGCTCGCCGCGACTAAAGAAAACCCGTGTGCAGCAACAAAGACCCAACACAGCCAAAAATAAATAAATAAATAAATGAAACAAAATTCTTCCACTCCATTATGTAATATGTGCTTTCTCATTAAAGAACATTTGACAAATGAAGACAAGTAGAAGAAAACCATGCCACCTATCACCCACCCCCCAAAAAACCAGTGTTAATACTTTGATGTTTTTCTCTTCTGATGAAATAAATTCATATTTTATGGCAAGACAGAAGAAAAATTTAAACATAAAATTTTTCTTTGCCATTTTGGCCTCCTTCCTCCCCGTTACTGTGTATTGTGCATCTACAATAACCAGACCTCCTTAGGAGGTAACATTCCTTTTTAATCTCATAAAGGGTCATAACTCCTTAGGAGATAACCTTCCTTCTTAATCTTGTAAGGGGTCGTGACCCATGACTCACTACTTGCTTTGTACGCATAGAGCTGGATTGTGTAAACTGTCAATAATCCATCATTTGACTATAGCCCGTTTGTCTGAAAACCATATATAACTGTGCTTTGGCCTCTAAGGGGCTGAACAGTCCTCAGAACTTTCTGAAAGACTGTCTCCCAGGTAATAATCCTCAGGTTGGCTCAAAGAAAATTTTCCATTTCTTCCTTAGATCAACTATTGATTAATTTTTTCACGACAATTTTTTGCATAGGCGTTTTTAAAAAGCAGCTTTAATTATACAGCATATTAAAATTTACATTCTACTTTTTTCACTTGTGATGTTGTAGGGGAGGAAAAACAATCTTCCACCCTCTACCTTTCTAGGTTCTATGACTGAGACCTTCCCCTTAATCAAAGATTAACAAGAGAATATTCCACCCCAAAATGTGCCACTTTGGCAGGTAGATTATTTTGAGCTGAAGGCAATCAAGACGGAACCAACTCAGAAAAAGCTTTTTACCATCCCTTAAACTGACTAAAAGTATTTAGAAATGGGGTCTGTGCCAGAAAGAGAGCTACTACCAGAGACAACTTTTTCATGAGTCACTTATCTGCATGGCAGGGCAAACATCTGTTAACCAAACATTTGCTCTTCTCATCTTCCTGTGAGTTGTCTTCTACCCCTCTGAAGTCCCAGACCCCCATTTCTTTCATTAGCTCAGGATGGTATATAGGTTTTAGTTGTCTGACTGCCTTTGAGTCTCATATTCTTATGGGTCCCTTGTATGTATAAAATTGAATTTGTTTTTCTCCTGTTACTCTGTCTTCCATCAATCTAATTATTATACCAGCCAACGAACTTAGATGGTAAAAAAGGGAAATTTTTTCTCCCCTACAATAGATACTTCTCTTTTAAGGGCTGAGTCTCCACTTTAATGCTTCTGTTACCTTATTCTGAGTTGACTTTTGGGAAGTTAACCATTTTTTATGTACTGTCTTCTTCCCTAAGCATCATGTACCATATGTGAATCTCCAACTACAGGCCAAGCACTTGTTTCATATAATCCTCACATTGCAAGCCCTATAAGGGTTTTAGAGATAAGAAACTAGAAGCTCATGAAACCCAAGTTTTGGTGAGGGTTACTCTGCTAGTAAGGGCTCTCAACCCCAGTCCTGACGGTCTCAAAAGCTATGTCTTTTCCTCCACCTACAGTTGGGAAGGGGGGGGACCACCCCTCTCAAGCTTTGAGCCCCATCTTCCTCTGCAGTAGACAATGGCTGGTGGAGAGGACACTGCTTTTGTTCTAGCTTTGGTTGTATACTGAAGTGTGAAACTTCCGGCAAGTTTCCTAGTTTGTCTTGGTTTCAGTTTCAACATCTGTAAACTGGACATACATACCCCAGACAAGCTGGTCCCACAGGAGTCATATGAGGGCCCATGGGACAAAATTTACACAAAAGTAACTGGTCCCTAGCAAGGGCTTGTAGGCTGGGGATGTGTGGGGAGAGAGGGGAGTCTTAGAAGACTCACTTGTTGTTGGGAGGTTTAGGCGGGTGCAAAATGCTAGTGGAATCTCAATGACACATTTTCTCCAGTGGAGTCAGGCAAACACCCAGAGAGGTTGTCATCTCAGTTTAGGGAATACTGTAAATTAGTATTTTTTTCCACTTAGAATAATGGGGGACTCACACTCTTGCCTAAAGACCCACCTGGCTTTGGGCTGAAGGAGAGAGAACAACGCAGCTCAGAGAACAAAGTATCAAAATTTTGACTAAAGACAGAATCAGTATTACTAATTTTTCCTTTTCCTTCAGTCTCCAATCTGACTTGGCATGGCACTTCTTTATTTAAAATTTTGATATTTTGTCCATCACAGTGATGGGGCAGAGAGCAGACCACCCCAAGATGTGCCACTCTGGCATGCAGATTATTTTGAGTTGAAAATTACCAAGGTTAGTCATCAGTTAGATCCATTAAACTTGTAACCTGCCTTCCCTGATCAAGCTTGCTTTAATAGTTTTTACAAAAACTTTCATGTTCTCCAAGAGTCATGTAGCCTAGATGATAAGATGTTTGCCTTAACTGTTTTTCAGGAATTTGGAGTTAGCTCTGTTCAGTTGGAGCTTGAGCCAGTTAAGACCTCTGGCCCTCCAACTGGGCATGCATGAGTGTCCTCTTGGTGACCTTTCAACATCAGAGGGTCTAAAACTCCACCCTGAGGACATGCATGCAGCCGTTTTCTGAATATGCATCCTACGAAGAAGCCTGTAGTTTAGTTGCAGTGTGCAGAATGATGATTATCTCACCTTTTTTTTCTTATTTCCATTCACCTTTTCCCACATTCCCCATGCTTCAGACCACCCTGCTTTCTTACCCCATAAATAACCTGAGCTCCTCACCTTTGAGGAGGTGGATTTGAGATTTGTTCTCCTGTCTCTCCACTTGGCTGCCTCAAGAATAAATCTTTTCTCTGCTGCAGATCTTGGTGTCTCAGGAAGAACCTTGAACTTACCCCTTACCGACTAAAAGACTTTAAGATAGGAGGCCTGTCCAGGAAGATGCTCTCACCATAGAAAACTATATAAAGTATTAGGAGTGGCAGACAGTGGTAGAACCTAGCAAAGCCCATTTGGTCAAAGTCCTGTGTCCCATGATCTTTTGATGGCCCAGTAAACATTTGTTTACCAAACATTAACTCTTTTTATCTTCCTGTGAGTTACCTTACTTCCCATTGAAACTTCAGACTCCTACCTCCTTCTCCTTAGCCCAGAATACATACACATCTCACCTTGTCTTGCTGTCTTTGAAATTCTTCATACTTATATGGATTCCTACTGTGCATGTAATAAATTTGATTTTCTCCTGTTAATCTGCCTTATGTCATTTTAATTGCTAGCCAAAAGAACTAAGAGGGGAAAGAAGGGAAACACTCCTTCACCCGTAATGGATTTTTCGCATTAATTTTGATTTTTCTAAATATTGCACAAAAATATTATTTACCTTGATGGCTGAGTGTTTTGGTGCTCCCTTAAATTTTGTGTCATGATGAATGCCACACTGGCTTCACCCTAGGCCATGAAGATGTGGTACAGTGTCACAGCTGAGGTGGCATCAGTGCCGGTCACACATATACTCAGTTGGTAGCTTCCCCTTCTGGCTCCAATGTAGATCACCCTCCCCTCCAAGTGCTGCTATAGCTACACTCCACCCCATTCCACCCCACACCAATCTTTGCGAGAATTAGAAAAAAAAAATCTTCCTCAAGACATGTTTATTTTATTAAAAAGGTAATTGTAGTAATAAATACAGACATTTACAATATTTATATGTGAATCACACTCTATTTGATGTGGTGTCTCAGAAAGGACACATCTGTGAAGGGGAGCAGAATTTGTCACCTCAAAAATATGTCTCTTTGGCATAAGGATTATTTTATGCTGATTACTTTTAAGAAACAACAGACATAGGAAGAGCTCTGAAAAGAGTAGAAGTTACCCTTTTGTAAGAGACATTTACATTTACAAGAGAAATCTCCATTTGCAAGGGTGTCTCCTTCTCTGTACCAGGAGGAGGGGGGTGACTAAACTCTAAAAACTCATCAACGGAGAGGGCAGTGATTTAAAACTGCATAACAATCATGTGGTACTGTGCTTTGCCTGATAACCTCCCATAACTGCCCCCACCTCCGTCTTCTTTTGTCTGGAGATGGTGATGGAAGAGGCCATTTCAGGGAGGCTTATTCAGTTTTCCTGGGTATCTCACATGTATATAGGAGGAATACTTGTTATTAAACGTGTTTGTTTTTCTTCTGTTAATCTTTTTATTGTGGGGTCCCAGCCAAGAACCCAGAAGGGCAGAGGAAAATTATTTTTTCTCATCTACATCTGCACGGCTCCACGTGGAGGCCAGCTGGGCCCTCCTCCAGGTTCCTCAGAGCTGGGGGACTGCCTCCTACTCACAACCTTTGTTTCCCCTCAAATCAGCCTCAGACTGTTCTGTTGGTCCCCTCCCTTTTAGTTTTTTTCTTGACAGCTTATTAGCTCTTATATTGGCCATTTTATATATGAAAGTTTTTTTTTGCGGTACGCGGGCCTCTCACTGTTGTGGCCTCTCCCGGTGCGGAGCACAGGCTCCGGACGCGCAGGCTCAGCGGCCATGGCTCACGGGCCCAGCCACTCTGCGGCATGTGGGATCTTCCCGGACCGGGGCACGACCCCGTGTCCCCTGTATCGGCAGGCGGACTCTCAACCACTGCGCCACCAGGGAAGCCCTATCGGAAGTTTCTTTTTTTTCTAGATATTTCCTCTCTCTTTCTCTCTCTCTCTCTCTCTCTCATGGTTTAAAACAACAATTTTTAAATTTCTTACTATTCGCTGGATTGCCTAGCTGGTTCTTCTGCTTCACGTGGTATTGGCTGAGGTGTCAAGAATGATGGAATATCCAGAATGGCTTCACTCTCGTGGCTGGCAGCTGGTGCTGGCTGTCGGCTGGAAGCTCAGCTTGGCTGTCAGCCAGTGGACTTGCTCTTCTCCCATGTGGGCCTTTCCACACAGAGCAGATATTTTCTCCTTTCACAAACTTTAACACACATTTCTTCACTTCATTTCTAATAATTCATATATTTGGACCCACAAAATGGTAGCTGCCCCCGTGGTCCAGTCCACATCACGAATCTAAGCCTAAGTCAGCCTGCGCTTATGGGAAACACCTGTCCAGGAACCTAACATCCACTAATAACAATCCTCTAACTCAGCTTTCCCTAGCTCACCTTTTACCCTAGAAACTAGAACTTATAGGGAAATCCCCACCTCTTAGCCGATCATGCCCTGTGTCTAAGTTGCCTCTTCTAAAACTCTGTAAAACTCACTCTTGTCCAAAATCCCTCAGGAAGAGTGCTGCACTGCTTGTGAGGCACTGTACTCCCCCAGTGCAGAAGTTGTTTTCCCTTGAATAAAGGAAACACTTCACAACCCTAGACCTGAGACCTCAGATCCCTTTCCAACATTTCCATTCAAGATGTGTGTCCAGGAAGACATCCAAAGCAGCCCTCTCCCTCCACATATTTCTCATTTCATTAAAAAGGTGAGCTCTATGGGGGGCAGGGATCATGTCTGTCTTATTTGCTAGACTGACCTAACAGAGGTTCCTAATAAATATTCATTGAATGAATTAAACAACTTTAAATGTCTGCAAGTCTCTTATAAATAGATTCAAAGTATGTCTTCAGGGCAGTTCTTCCACTGAGATGGGCTCCTGCATAGGCCTAAGGCCTGGGTTTCTCCCTTGCAGCACAGAAGTGTAAATGAAGCTGGGGCAGTGGTCAATCACACTTCTGAGTTTTCACTCAGCCAAATTGAGTCTTCTACCTGGCTTCTCTGTCCTTGTGTTCTTTGACTCCCAGGTCCTGTGAATCCACACCTGACCCCCTGGGTGCTGGGAATCAGTGGTCAGGCCTGATGCCACTGCCCACGGAAATAATTCATGAAGGGCCAGTTTCAGGAGAACAGAGAGCACATCTGACGAAAATCACAGTAAGCTCAGCGCAGTGCCAGGCATGTCGTTGATGAGTCAGTAAATAAATCCATTTCTGACTGCTGTCTTCTTCTTCTGCGGGGAACGTCAGCTGGCTGCTCCGAAGTTCTTGCCCTCTTGGCAACCAAACCCTTGGTATATTCCTCATCTCCAAACCCTGGAATGGGAGCTGTCATTCAAATGTGTGAAACTGCATTTACATTTCAACAGAGATGCTTCTAAGCCCTTGCTTTGAGTTGGCTGATAAATTCACAATCACATTTCCAGGAGGGATTCTGGATTTGAAGAGATTTCTCAGCAGTGGGTAGGATTAAGAACTCTCTCTCTCTCTCTTTTTTTTTTTTTTTGTGGCCTCACCACACTGCTTGTGGGATTTTAGTTCCCCAACCAGGGATTGAACCCCGGACCTCAGCAGTGAAAGCACAGAGTCCTAACCACTGGACCACCAGGAAATTCCCAGATTAGGAACTCATAAGTCTGTAGGAACCTAAGGGATACTTTATTCTGGAAGGAAGTCAGTGTCCTTCATTCTTCCTTGATGTTTTTGATTAAGTCAGTGGATTCTTTTGACCATTTTCTTTGGAGCACATGGCTGCTTAGTTGACATTCTCATGGGTAAATTTCCTTGGTGTGTCTGGCAACGTGGGCAGTGAGTGGGATTTCTCCACCTGCTGGGCAGACATAAGGATGCAGAACACTGAAGAGGAGCAGAACTATGGGTCCCCCCAGGAGACCCCACCATCCCAGACACTCTTCATTGCCAAGGGTACCCAACCTAAACCTCTCGCTATGCTTTCTCCCACTGTTTAATCATTTTGACCTTAGAAAAACTACTCCTCAAGCCTAACCCACATTTATCTTGTTGAATGCTTAATGAACTCAACTTTCCTTCTAATGATCTATCCAAACCAACCTTTCCTATTACTAGGCAAAGTGCATTACCCATCCTCATTTTTCTGATGTGGTTGGGAGAGGAGACAGGAAGGCATTCCTGGCTTCTGCCAAGTGTGATCTGTGAAGGAATAAGCTTTAAAAGCTTACTACGTTAGTAGCTTGACTGGGGAGAAGTTGCAAATCACATGTAACATAGCTAGACCATGGAAAAGAAGAGGAACGCTCTCCTGCCTCCAGTTTACTAGTGGCTCAGAAACAAGCCAGAATTGTCTCCCCAGCCATCCCTTTCTCCCAGGCACAGCCTAAGCCATGGAACTTTTCCCAGGCCCTCAGTCAGGATCCTGCTGATTTTCCCTATTGATCCCACCTGGAACCTCTCTCCTACTCTATTTGTTCCACATTACCCCCATTTTCACTCCTAAAACACAATTCTATTCCCCACATACTTGTGTAACCTTAAGCAAAGGGAATGGGTATCCTGGTGCGTCTTTTAGTACCAGGGAAAATGAGATCTCTGGGGCCCAAGAAATTCTAGCTAAACTTGAAACAGGAAGAAGGATGGGACAGCTAAGATAAAACTCAGCTCTAAAGCTTCTTACCTTTGGGGGTATTTGCACAGTGGAATAAAGTGTATTCACTGCATTTTCCTCTGGTACAGTGCTCTGTTAAAAAACAAAAAACAAACAAAAGAAATCATCGCCAAACCCCTGGGTCACATAGACAAGGCCAAAGAGACATCCAGAATCCAGAGAAGGGAAAACAGAGGTGGGAGGAGATGGTGAGAGAGAAGAGAGGGTTCTGGAACCTGAATGGGGGAGTGGGAAGTGCTCTTGTCAGTGACTGCTATTGTAATTATTAATGACTTTTTTCAAGAAGCAATTGCGGGCTTCCCTCGTAGCACAGTGGTTAAGAATCCATCTGCCAATGCAGGGGACGCGCGTTCGAGCCCTGGTCTGGGAAGATCCCACATGCCACGGAGCAACTAAGCCCATGCACCACAACTACTGAGCCTGTGCTCTAGATCCTGCAAGCTGCAACTACTGAAGCCCATGTGCCTAGAACCCGTGCTCTGCAACAAGTGACGCCACTGCAACGAGAAGACTGTGAACCGCAACGAAGAGTAGCCCCTGCTCACCACAACTAGAGAAAGCCCGTGCACAGCAACAAGGACCCAATGCAGCCAAAAATAAATAAAATTTAAAAAAGAAGAAATTGCATTATTTTAAAACTGTATCTTGTTTAAACTGTATCTCGTTTAAATTACTTAATAAAAAATTACTTAATAAATATGTAAGATATATAAGTCCCATGAGCTATGAGCCTCCTAAGGTTATTAAAGGATAATTTGAAATCATATTGTCAATGTTGGAAATAAACTTTTCCATCAGTCAAAAGAGCTTATGGGGCAAATCAGAAATGATGACTAAAGGGACAAAACAAAACAAAACAAAACAATGACAGCAATAACAAAAGCTCCTTCCAGGCTGGAGAAAAATATCCTGGGTCAGTGAAGTTTATTCCTGAACATCTAGGACAGTCTTGTGGTCTCCAGGGAATGTGTCTTGAGCAGGGGAAGAGGGAGGATGGTGACAAAGTGATCGATTTTGACAGAAGCCGGGCTGAGTGAAGCACAAAGAGGTCACCCCTGTGAGGAAGGAAGGAGCTCTCAGGACACCAACAACTTCGAAGAGGAAACATAATATCTCCTCTTGGAAAAGTTGTGGATAAGTGTAAGAAGATGCATCCTGATCAGGAGACACTGAAGGCTGGGGTAAAACTAAGATTTTTGAAGCTCCAAAGTGCTTTTATTTCTTCATTAAGTGGGCCAATGTGGAAAGGGCACTATGAACCCTAAGGAGCAAGCCTAGCCTCGGCTGCAATGATTTTTGCCAGTGGACCTTTTGAAGCTGTCTACCTAGTTCTTGTCTACAAATTGTCTCTTGTTATTTGCATTTCTTTAAACCTTAGTCTTAGGATTTTCTTTTCAAAGAGTTTTCTTTGAATTAACCTTGTGTTTGTTCACTGCAGCTTGGCGACCCACACTTGGGAAGCCTTGAGTGAGGGCCCAGAGCCACCATGGACCCTCTGAGCCCCCTCCTGATGCTTCCTTGAGTTGCCTCAGAGGAAATGGCATCTCTAAAGCCAGTTTTCTGATACCATAACTCAAACATCATATCAAAGTCACATTTCTCTACCCGCCATCCTATGCAAAAGGAATTGGGTCCGTTGAGTGGCCATTTTGAACAGTGGAGGGGAAGGAGTGATTCCGTAAATCACAGTGTGAGCGTTACTGGCTAGGTCAGAGCCAGATGCTCCAGGGGCCACCAGTTCCTGCACAAGAGAGAATCCATGAAGACTTGGGGGAGACACAGGTACATTGGGTTTAAAGGGTTATACATTTTCATTTCCCATGTTGCCCAAATCCATGGAAAAATCTCAAGTAAAACAAGGAGGGCCTCAGAGAGGAGAATCAGGCCCCAGGAAAGACGGGAAAGAACTCACATTTAAGTAAGAGATTGTGTCGTACTCCGAGGTCTCTCCAAAAGTGGGGGAGTAGTTAAGAGTTTCTGGATGAAGGTTCAGTCCCTTCTTCTCTTCAATGGACTCTGAAACCAAGTTGGGAGAGAATCAGAGCTGGCTCCTCCTTCCCCTGGCCACCCCCATTGGCCCACCATCTGGATGACCCACTTAGGGTGACCAACCATCTTGATTTCCCTGTAACTGAAGGGTTTTCCAGGACATGAGACTTTCAGTGCTAAACCCAGGAACCCCAAGATGAACTGGTCACCCTCATCACTTCACTTCCCAATTTCTGGACAAAGGCAGCCAAAAGAGGAAGCAGAGGAGATCAGAAATGCTTTTACAGTGTTTACAGGAGGGAGAGAATATCTCAAAGTTTGCAGTTCGTACCCAACGAACGCTTAGGTTCCTCCCCAATACCCTGAGTGGACAGCATCAGTGGGAACCCGAGAAGACAAATCAGCAGGGTTTAGGGACACAGAGCATGGGGTACAGCCTGGAGAAAGACAGAGAAAGGCTTCTCCAGGAGTAATGTATCTAGACTGAGGTGGGGGGTAGAGAGAAGTCTCTGGAGTTGATCCAATGGAGAGAACTGGGATGGATTGGGGGCTCTGACAGGGATGGGCTGAACGGACGGTGCTGGTTTGTGGACCTCAGAGTTGAAGGCCATGGCCTCCCAGTCAGGGGAGCAGAGTCAACCGTGTGTGACCTGTGTCAGCAGGAGGGATACACTAGTAAGTCCCTCTGAGGGGAAGGAGAAGGGCAGGCACTGGAGAAGGAACTAGGAGAACCTTTGTCTTAGGAGAGAAGTTAAGGGCTTAGGTATTCTCTCCACTCCAGAATTAAGGAGTACAGATGGCTGGTGCTGTCCTTTAGGACAGAGATGATGGCTTCTTCATTTCTGCATCCTTAGTGCCTAACACCAAGCTTGGCACACAGTCCAACATACTGTTGAATGAGTGAAGGAGAAAATGCATGATTGAGGGTGAAGACAAAAATAGTTCATGCTCTACCTTTTCTTCTTTCTCTTCGTATGATCAAAATAATTAGCACCAGTGCAATGAAACAGAGCAGGGTGAGTGACAACAGGAGTTTGAGGATCACAGTGGTATCCAGGCCACCAGCAGCACCTTTAAAGAGAGAATGGGTGGAGGCACAGGGCAGGGAGAAGAGTCAGCTAGGGAAAATGACCCAACTTTTGGAGCAATTGCAACCTTCCTCCCAGTCTGATGACTTCCCCAGGGCTTCCAGTTTTCACAAAGGGCTTGTTCCCATGGGGGACCAGGAGCTGAAGAAGATATAGGTCCTAAGACCAGGGGCTCCTGGAGAAAGAGGAGAGACAGTCACCTTCACAGAGCTTCCAGGCAAAGATGGGGTTTGAGGAGTTGCTGCTGATGGGGTTTCTGGCCATGCAAATGAAGGTCATATCCCTTTTCTCCTGCCTCCAGGATATCGGGAGGGTGGAGCCACTATGGGACTCATTGGTCGCCTGTCCCAGGGACTTCCAGCTGTAAGTTACATCCTCTCCTCCCTGTTCCATGGAACATGTCAGATTGGTTACACATGTGCCATTCTTATTGTTCTGCAGACCTATGATGACTTTGGGCTTTGACAGGTGCTCTGTAAAAGAGAAATAGACAACCAAGTGTGGAAACTATGCCCATAGCCCTCATTTTTTCTGCATTATTCTTGTAAACCTTGGACCTGAATCTCCCTGGTGTGCTACAGAGTGGAGAGGAAGTAGCAATTCAGAGCAGAATTCTCATTCTTATCTGGGGAAGAGAACTATCTAGGTCATATTGCCCACAGCCATAAAACAACAACAGTAGTAATAGAAATAATTACAATGCAACAAGAATGAGCTGCCATTTATGGTAAGCACTGTGGTAAGCACTATGGTAAGCATATGGTAAGCACTGTGTTAAAAGCATTTTAGATGTTCATTAGTTTTATCTTTTTTGGAGGCTCCCTATTCCCCTGTCCTCAGGCTTCCTTGAAGAGACTCACTTTACTCTCTAGGAGAGAACAAAGGTATTGGAGCAACACTTCTGGTTCCCCTCTCGACCTTGTGCTCACTCTTTCAGAGGATGAGCAATTGTTTCGTTGCTGAGATGGTGAGTCTGACATCCCTCATCTACATTTCTCTATTTACATGTTTGGGCTGTTATGATTGCTGTTTAAATGTGGTTTGCCCTCCCCCCTCCCCCCACCCCTGCTAGTTTGCCTGCAGAATGCATGTCTTCCATTCTTTTCAACTATATCTATATGGAGGACACACCTGGATCAAGGTGCATGGTCTACCTCCTACATGCAAACCTGCAGGCCCATCTCCTGGTATCCCTGATATTGCAGCTCAGTGAGAAAGGCAGCTATTCTTTTAGCTGGTTGAGTAATTGTTTCATAAGTTCATTTTCCCTGAATAGGCACCAAAGTCTAGACTTCGGGGAAAGTATTTTTATTATCCAGGTTTACCAGAAAAAATAAAGCTGATATTTTTATCTTCCTTTCTGATTCTTGTGTCTATTTCTCATTTGGTTAGAATCTTCACGGGAAGAGGTGTGATTGATAGTTATACCTGATAATCTTTCTAAGATAGGTATCACTTTACTCCCCATTACAGATATGGAAACTAAGTTTCAAAGAGATCAAGTAACTTGTCTAAGGCCATGTAACTAGTAAGTAGAGAAGCCAACGTTTGACCTGCGTGATTGTCACTTCTCATAAAGCCTATCTGCTGCACCACAATCCTTCTTACTGAATATCTAAGAGGGGACTTCAAGGGTTGGCTATATCTACTTCATCCATGCATGAGTTCCCTCTTCCACTTTATTGCCAAGGGTTTATCCAGCCTTTGTCTGAACAGCTCCAATATCAGGGAGTTCACCATTTTAAGAAGGCAGTCATCCACCTTTAGAACTGGTTCTGCTCACCATAGACACGCAGCTCATACTCCTGGGTTAGGGGATCCTGGAGGGTTGAGCTGTGTATCTCCACACGGTAGACACCTGAGTCATTCTTCTTCAGTTTGCTGAGCTTCAGGGAGTAGCCTTCATGCGGGAAATTCACCCTTTCCTTGTTACGATGTTGGGTCACTATGATAAGGGCTTTTTTGTCTGCCAACTTTGGCTGTATGGTGACGAGAGTGGTTGTGTTGAAGACCCAGATAATGCTGTCAATTGGATCTACTGAGAGATTCAGTGGGAAATTCACAGACCCACCAAGGGCACCAACTAGCTTCTTCAGTACTCCAGAGGCGGCTGGCCCTGCAGAAACAGAGAACCATAAAATAAACCTGAGTTCCTGACCTTGCCACCAATTACTCACTCCCTTTGGGTCCTGGAAAGGTCCCAAGAAACCCTCTCAGTCAAACCCAACCAGTCCTGGGAAACCCTTTGGAACCTCACTCACACAAAGGCACTGAGGTCAGAACTCTCTGCCTGAAAGGGGTGACTACAGGCAAACCCACCCCATTCCCAGAGATCTCTGGCTGAAAAGACCAAGCTCTGAGGTAGACCATGAGGTCGGCTGCATCCTCGACAAGTTCCTGTGGGGTGATAAGTGGGGAGGTTACTGTCCAAGCTCCATTTAGGACTCCCAGATTGCTCCTGGGAGAGCTGATTTTGCTGCAAATGAAGAAGGTAACAGTCTATCTGACCTGGGACAGAGGTTCTTAAGCACAAACCAGGGCACTGGGAGGCAAGCTGTAAGTCTTTAAAGATAGTGATAGCTTAGAAGTTTGAGGATGATTTATCTTTCTATTTTATGGTGGATGGGAGTGAATTCAAGCTCATCCCCAAATGAGGTTCTCATCCACTTGAATTCCAATATCCTTCCTTGAGTGGAAAGGAAAAGGGTGAGTGACTGGGAGCTCTGGAATATGCCCAGGCTACCTTGTGATGTTTAACCTGAACTATCAGGAATTGTAGTAGGGATTTACAGCTCCCTGCCTCCCAAATTTCTGTTTCAGTGCAATCTTAATTCACCTCAGAAAGCATGACTTGCAAACAACCATCACTGATTTTGTGGCTCCAGGTGAAAAACAGTTAAGAATGGCTGCTGAAAAAGCTTCCAGAAGTGGTCAGCTGAGCAGCAACCTAATAACTAGCCCATGGGCCAAACCTGGCCTGCCCCCTGTTTTTGAAAATAAAGTTTTATTGGAACACAGCCATGTTCTTTCCTTTGCACATTGTCTATGGTTGCTTTTCCACTACAAAGGCTGAGTTGGATAGTTGTGACAGAGATCATACTGCCTGCAAAGCTTAAAATTTTACTATTTGGCCCTTTACAGCAAAAGTTTGTTAACTGAATTTGATTAAAAAAACAAAAACAAACCTGAGATTCAAAAAAAGTAAGTAACTTTTCCAAGGGCACAAAGCTAGCAGGTGATAATTTGAGGATTTAACCCAATGTCACTCCAGCCCTGGAGTCTGGACTCTTTCCACTATGGCTCAGTTTGAAGGTCCCTTGGCATTTGTACCAGCTCCAGCCCTTTCCATTAGTCCCCTTCTTCAGTTCCCTCAAGGGCTCAGGTGTCAACTCTGAAGCCCTGGGGTCTCATGGAATCCCGATTTACCATTCAAGTCCTTTGGTGACCTTCCTTCAAGTACAAGCTGCTCTACCAGTGCCCCCAGAGTAAGGGAATCTGGTGCTACCAAATGTTGACCTAGCCCCTTGATAACAGGTCTTGGATCTTGACCAAATTTTTTGCTAAATTTATCTCTAAAAGTACTTGTTTCTCTTCCTGAGTAAATGCCTTTTAGGAGCTGATTCCTGTTTTCAAACAGTTTTCCCCTATAATTTATATATATGCATATATACTTTGGATCACTCAAGCCTTTATCAAATCATCCTGTTAAGTAAGCTGATTTTCCAAAAAGCTACCCTCCCTGCTACTCTAATACTAAGGGAGGATGGTTTTTCATTACTCTCTCTTTGATCATCTCATGGGGTGTCAAAATATTTCCAGTAAATGTTAGAGACAAAACCAGTTTTATTTGAATTTTTGATTTATCAATTAATGTATTCATTCTCTTACTTCAACCATGAGATGGAAGGGGTGAATATTTTGCAGTCAAATAAAGATTGGATATCACTTGCACCCAAGTAGGTTCAATTCTTGGATGAGGGCACCTTTGAGTATTTTAATTTTCATGTGAGGTTTGGGGGACATGTATATGTCAAGGAGGTGACAAAATTGTAAGGATGTGGTTTTAGTGTTTTAGCATGTGTGCATGCACTTAAGCCATGAATAATTAATTGTTCTTTTTACATCTTTATATACATGGTGCTATCTTCCTAGGGTACATTTTAAGAAATGTCAATTGTGTGGAGATATAAGAAAATATCTCCAAATTCATTGTTCCTTGTTAGAATGAAATTGGAGGACAATACAGTGCAAATTGCCTACATGAACCTAGGCGGAAGATATTGGTCTATCTTTATTGTATCTTCAGGGTGAGGAGAAGAGTCGTAAAAGAAGAAAGTAGTTCCATGCCATTCCCTAAATGTGAGCTCAGACGTTAGGGGCCTGGGTTGGTTAAGTCCTAACCAGTTTTGTTTCCTCTTCCCAGTTGACTGTGAAAGGGGGTCCAGAAACAAGACACTTCTCTTCTCAGCTTCTAAGACTGAACTGAAGCTCCCCTTTCTCTGATGGCTTCTCCACCTGTGATGTGTGACCCTATAGGGTTTTACCATGTCTAGGTAAGTCATGCTCTGCTCATTCAGTCATTCCTTCCTTTAACTAAAATATGTTTAGTTCCATACTTGTGCCTGGCACTGTTTAGGAGCTGAGGGTATAACTGGGGAGCAAGATAGTCATGATCCTTGCACTCATGGAATTGGGAGAGAGTCATTAAATGAGTAACAACATGTGCTGTGAAAGGGGAAATGACACTACTTAGGGAACACATGATGGGGGTGGGGGATGTAACATGACCTGTGTGATCAGAAGGCCCTAGAGAATGAGTAGCTACTAACACCTATCTACAATGCCAGGGAGGATTGGGCCCCATGAGACTCATCTACCCTCCTACCTGGATCAATGTGGTGAATGTTGTAACTTGCCTCCTCTGCATTCATTTCAGTCCTTCCTCATTTTGTAGCAGCCATATGGTTTGGGTAACTCAACTCAAGTGGTAGCCTTCCTCTGCATAGTAATTAGTTCAGGGGTATCACATGTCCCAGGTTGATTGTATCTGATTGTATCTGATTGTATCTGAGATACAATCTGAGATTGTATCAGGGCTTTTGTTCCTAGGCCAGCAATAGTTGATGTTGTGGGAAGATATGAAGCCTTGGACTGCCACCCACTTACTACCACCAGACAAGCAGCCAGGGCTCCTTCCTCAGCTTATCCCCAGTTTACGTCCTAACATCACACTTTTATTGGTGCTTTATCCTTTTCTCTGTCCATCTAAGTCTTATTTAAGACCCATAAATGCTAGTTCAAAGCCCTTCCCTGAGGAAGTCTTCAACACTTTCTCACACCTACCCCCTGAAATTCCACCATGAATGTCACTTCATTTTCCACTTGAAATTCCCCATGAGGAGCTATTCCCACGGGTGGTGACTGGACGCACCATTTTGCTGTGAGTTAGCGGATCACTGATCTACAGGCATTAGGTTCCAGATCACCTGGTGATGGGGTCTGGAGTCTCATCCAGGGACATGTGGAGATGGTCTCTTCTCCCAGGCAACATGCAGCAGTGTAAAAAAGTTAGAGGTATGGCCTAAATGGGGGTCAGGAGACCTGGGTTCCATTCTGGTTCCACTGTAATAATAACTCCAGCAATGAATACTTGGTTTAATGGGTATTCCCGTTCTTGATCCTCAAGTCAACTCTACGTGATAAAGGTTAAGCTGCACTTTATAGATGAAGACATTGGGGGTCCAAGATGCTGAGTGACTTTCCCAAGGCCCCAAGCTGGAAAGTGGCAGAAGTGACATGAGAAGCTAGTTCGTTCCCCCATCTCCTCTAGAGGCCTGCATTCTTTCCACTGCTACCTCCCACTACCACTTTGAATTTCAGCTTATCCCCAGTTTACATCCTAAACGTAAATTTGAATTTCAGTGTTCTTACCTCTCATAGGAGAAAAAGAATAATCTTTATTCACCAAGATTTAGGGAAGGATGAAGGGTGAATACAAATGTGAAAACACTTTGAGAAGTACAGAGCAGCCTGAGACATGGTAGGAGGCAAGAGGAAACGACAGGCAGTAGTGTTATGAGACAGGCTTTGAGAAAGCTTCCCACTTTTTGGTCTCATTTCTGCAAGAATGGCTAAAAGTGAGATTTCCCAAAACTTCTTTGGATGGCTTCTCAGTAAGGTAAGCTTCTTAGAAGGTGGTCTGCACACTAACGCCTATACATCAGTTACTGGCTAATTCACAGCAAAAGAGTAAGTCCAATCACCACGCAGGGAGATAATTCCTACAGCAAGCATCCCCACCAACCTACTTCTGGAGGTTGAGGAAGCTGGGGCAGGAAACCCTCTGCTTTCTGCCCTGGCCAAGTCTCAGGTATTTTTGGCACCAGAAGATTCAGCCCTAAGATGCTCTTCATAACAAGAGCGGACAACAGCTCCTCCCTTTTGCCACCTGCCTTTCCTTTTGGCTGTCACCTCCTCCCCTTAACCTGTTCCCCCAAGGCTCATGTGTTGAGTGGAGGGGAGGAGCCAAATTAGGAGGAAGGGGCACCACCAGTACAGCCAGAATCAAGGAATGGTGACCTAGGAGGAAGACCTCAGCATAGCGGAGTGTGTAAAGCCCACCTCCTGCTTGCCAGCCTGGTCCCCGAGCACCTCTTCCAGTACTGGGTGCCTCTATCAGAATGCACCACCGTGTCATGCCACCCTCACCATGGAAACCAAGGATCAGAGCATCTCAAAGCTAGGAGGAATTTTAGGGACTACTTAGTCCAATCCCATTTTATAGATGAAGAGTCTGGTGCTCTGAAGGTTATAGTGATGTGTGCCAAGTGAGTGGAAGGCCAGGATTAGTAACAAGGGCTCCTAAGGCAGGGTTTCCCAAGCTGTGTCCCTGCTACCTTTGAGGTCTGTGGCAGTGCCTCAGTGTATTTCTTGGGAGCTTAGATGGAGGTCAAGGGGGTAGGGGATGGGGTGGAGGCTATGGAACTACCCCCCTCCATCAGGGAGGCTTCAATTCTATGTATCAGAGTTGTTTGTTTCTGTGTAAGTTTTCTTTTTATAAAAGGAAACCACTGCTTAAAAAAGAAAAAAACGACTTTGGAAACTACTGTTCTTTACCCAAATTCCCCTTAATTAATGTACTTGGAAAGGGCATTTACAATCAGTACCATGTAAGATGTACATGGAACAGAGGCTGACAAGCCTCCCAATTCACCAGCCACCTTTGCCAACACTCCAGTTCTAACCTGCAACATTCATATTCAAGTTCCCTACTGTTCTGCCCCTCACTCATCTCCGAAACGTTCCTCTTGTTTGTCTCTTCTGGTCTTTTTCAACACCTCCCCAATACCTCCTCACCCACTTTTTCTGATTTCCTTTTATAAACTGTCTCCTCAACCCTACTGTATCCTATAATCATCATAAAATTGTGCCCATTTTCCAGATGAGAATACTGAGGCTGCAAGAGTTGTTCCTTGGTCCCTCTGAATTTGGCCAGGGTGACTTTTGTTTGGTGCATTCACATCCTGGAAATGGAGTTCCCTACTCTTCTTGGGCATTTCCACTGCCTACCTTGGCCTCATGTACATGGAGAGGGAAGGAATCTCTGGGGAAGATTCATCTCAAATACACATTCATTGAGCACTATTTCTGAGGGTACAATATTAGGCCATTAGTTTGGTGTGATGAAATGAGCACTAGGTTTGGAAACTCAGTTTCTGTTCTACCTCCTAATAGCTGTGTAATCTTGCCTAAGACACTTGACCTCTCAGAGCCTAAGTTTTGGGGATAATAATATCTATCTCGTAGATTTGTGAGGAGATTGTATGAAAAATGCCTTGGATGTAATAGGAGCTTAATAAATGGTGATTATTATTATATTGTTTTGCATTTGATATCTTATTTAAAACATGACAATAATTTGCAAGTTAAGTTTCATTTTCTCTTACATACTTGTAAAGACCGAGGTTCAGAGGCTAAGAAATTTATCCACAATAATATAGCTACTAAGTCAAGCCCAGGAGTTCTTCTCCAGGGCCAGCACTGCTTTCACAGTCCTGCCCACTGGAGGCTCTATGACAATCTCAGATTATTCTTTGAATCACGGAAGGTATAGCACGCAGGCTGCCACAGCCTCCTGGAGCAGGGCGCACACTTGCAACTTGCACCCTGCTGACCCAGGTCATGTTTCAGGTGGGCACCTGGGTTTTGAAAAGTCCTGCCATGTCCTCCCCCATTTCACCATCCCCAAGTTCCCCTTCTGATCACCATTTCCGTTCAAGGAGTGATTTTTAAAGTAAGGGTCAGTTCCAGGACCAGGTGCTTCCTAAAAATGCAAACTTTTAACGAACTCACAGAGGGTGAGAGTCTGTTGATGCTGAACAGTTCAAGACACCAGGTGGCGGGGAGGAGAGGATAGCGAGGCCTGACTTACTATGTGGGCTTGGGCAGTTCTCTTCTGGCAGGCCTGGGGCACACATAAATGAACCAGCCACACCAAATCCTCAGAGGGAGACCTCATGGTGGTTCTCCATGAGTTTGATGACCAGAGAGATATTCCTAACTTATGGGGTTCCTGGTCCTTCCTGAGAGCCCTGAAGATAGTAACATCTTGAAAGACTAGAATACCTGTGACAGGCATAGAAAAGTCCTCAGTCCTTCATGGCATTAAATATAAAATGCCTACCTATGAGTTGGTTTTCTAAGTAGAGACTGATTGGGTTACTTGGGTTAAGAGGGAAAATTCAAATGTTCTCTGCCATCAGTATGATTGTTAAATGCATAATAATTTAAAATATTTTTCTAAATAATACATATTTATATTTACATAAATATAAAACATAGAAGTATATGTATAAATGTTATAAATATATTTGAATTAAAATATTTAAAATATATATTTCTAAGTAAATAAATATACACCTGTACCATCTCATTTTGTTCTTAAAATTACCCTCAAAATGAAGGAAGGCTGAGGTCCGAGGAAGATGACATTCTTCATCTACTTCATGGCAGAATCCAGATAAGGACACAGGTTTTCCTGATACCCAACACCACTTCTTTCAGCCCTTTGTTCCTTGGGACAGTCAGAAGGGCAGTCAACTCCCAAAGTCATTCCTTCTCCTCTCCCTCCAGTCTCTTCCTACCCTCTGTGAGTCAGAGACCACAGGATGTAAAAGCTTTTGCACAGCAAAGGAAACCATAAACAAGATCAAAATACAACCCTCAGAATGGGAGAAAATATTTGCAAATGAAGCAACTGACAAAGGATTAATCTCCAAAATTTACAAGCAGTTCATGCAGCTCAATAACAAAAAAACAAAGAACCCAATCCAAAAATGGGCGGAAGACCTAAATAGACATTTCTCCAAAGCAGATATACAGATTGCCAACAAACACATGAAAGAATGCTCAACATCATTAATCATTAGAGAAATGCAAATCAAAATTACAATGAGATATCATCTCACACCAGTCAGAATGGCCATCATCAAAAAATCTAGAAACAATAAATGCTGGAGAGGGTGTGGAGAAAAGGGAACACTCTTGCACTGCTGGTGGGAATATAAATTGATACAACCACTATGGAGAACAGTATGGAGGTTCCTTAAAAAGCTACAAATAGAACTACCATATGACCCAGCAATCCCACTACTGGGCATATACCCTGAGAAAACCATAATTCAAAAAGAGTCATGTACCAAAATATTCATTGCAGCTCTATTTACAATAGCCGGGAGATGGAAGCAACCTAAGTGTCCATCATCAGATGAATGGATAAAGAAAATGTGGCACATATATACAATGGAATATTACTCAGCCATAAAAAGAAAGGAAATTGAGCTATTTGTAGTGAGGTGGCTGGACCTAGAGTCTGTCATACAGAGTGAAGTAAGTCAGAAAGAGAAAAACAAATACCATATGCTAACACATATATATGGAATCTAAGAAGAAAAAAAAAGGTCATGAAGAACCTAGGGGTAAGACGGGAATAAAGACACAGGCCTACTAGAGAATGGACTTGAGGATATGGGGAGGGGGAAGGGTAAGCTGTGACAAAGTGAGAGAGTGGCATGGACATATATACACTACCAAACGTAAAATAGATAGCTAGTGGGAAGCAGCCGCATAGCACAGGGAGATCATGGCTTTGTGACAACCTAGAGGGGTGGGATAGGGAGGGTGGGAGGGAGGGAGACGCAAGAGGGAAGAGATATGGGAACATATGTATATGTATAACTGATTCACTTTGTTAATAAAGTAGAAACTAACACACCATTGTAAAGCAATTATACTCCAATAAAGATGTTTTTTTTTAAAAGAAAAAGCAATATTAGATGAGGGAGCAGAGCCTCCTAAGTTGAGCCAGAGGCCCAGAGTGGAGCCAGAAGCCTGGAGCTACAAGCAGGATGGGGTAGGCAGTCCAGAAAACAGGAAGATCTTGCTGGACTCACCTGTGAGCTGGCAGAGGAGAAAGATGAAGGTGAAGCATGCTGTGGAAGAAAGCATATTGCTCTTTGGATGTCAGTCACTAAAATGAACCCACTTCCCTTTTGTAGTCACCCTCTTATATCTTTTCCCCTGCTGGGATTTTAAGTAGGTGGGGTCATGAGATTGAGAATGAGTCATCTCAATTTTCTCCATATGGCCAGCATTTTCTGTTACACATGTGACCTTTCAGAGATTCATAATAGAGAACCTGGAAGGAAATAAAAGGTTATACAGAGAAAAAAGGGTGGCACTGGGGATAATAATAATATCTTTTGAGCTTTGCTAAGTACCAGGAGTACCTGCATTCTTTTATTTATTCCTCATAACAACCCTGTGAGTGAAATACTACCATAATGCCTAGTTTACAGATGAGAAAATGAAGGCTTAGAGTATAGTACAGCAAAATTAAGAAGTTCTTTTAATCAAAAGTAACCATTATAATAGTAAAAAGGCAAACCACGTAGTGGGAGAACATATTTGTAATACATTTATTCCACAAGAGGCTTATATCCATAATATATGGTTGTCCAATTGTTCCAGCACCATTTGTTGAAAAGACTGTCCTTTCTATATTGAATTGCTTTTTATTTTAAAATTAATTTTTATTGGCGTATAGTTGCTTTACAATGTTGTGTTAGTTCCTACTGTACAGCAAAATGAATTAGCTATACATATACATATATTCCCTCTTTTTTGGATTTCCTTCCCATTTAGGTTACCACAGTGCATTAAGTAAAATTCCCTGTGCTATACAGTATGTTTTCACTAGTTGTCTATTTTGAATTGCTTTTATACCTCTGTCAAAAAGCAGTTGACTATACTTGTGTGGGTATATTCTGGGCTACCTATTCTGTTCCATTGATTTATATAATGTAATTATTGATATATTATGACTTAAGTCTGCCATTTTATTGTTTATTTTCTTCTTGTTTCTTCTGTTTTTTATTCCTCTGTTTTACTTTCCTGGCCATTCTGTAGGTTATTTGAATTTTTTTTAATAATTCCATTTTGATTTACTATAGTATATCTTGAGTATATCTCTTTGAATAGATTTTTAAATGGCTGCTCAAGGCATTACATTAAACATACGTAACTTATGGTTTACTGATGTTGGCTTTTTACCAGTTCAACTAGCATGTAGAAACATTACCCTTACAAGATTCCTTTACCATCGCTCCTTAATAACTTATCTTAACTATATCTTCTCCACATATTGAGAACCATATCAGGTAATGTTATAATTTTTGCTTCGTCAAATATAATTTAGAAAACTCAAGAGGAGAAGGATAGGGAATTCCCTGGCGGTCAAGTGATTAGGACTCAGTACTTTCACTTCCAGGGCCTGGGTTAAATCCCTGGTGGGGGAACTAAAATCCTGCAAGCCACCTGGTGCAGCCAATAAAAAGAAAGAAATGAGGAGAAGGGAGAAGGATAGTCCATGATATTTAACCCATATTTTTACTCTTTCCATTGCTCTTTCTTTATTCCTGATGTTCCAAGTTTCCTTCTTTTTTCTTTCTGTTTCAAGATATTCCTTTAGCCATTCTTTTAGGGTAGGTCTGATGGTGACAAATACTTTTAGTTTTCCTTCACAGTGAGGATGTCTTGATTTCACCTTCATTTCCTGGGCATAGAATTCTATTTTTTTTCACAAATAGGATCTTTTATTTGTCACCATTAGAAGTCTGATTTTTAAACAGATTGGACTGGTGGCTCATATCCATCAGTTCATTCAACTTTAGCACCTGCTGCATCCCCAGTAGCTTTTCCAGAACTACTACCTTCACTATGTAGCTCCATGAGTTTTCCCAATTCAAACTTGGGCTTCTTCAGCATTTTTACTTTTCTAACAAAGGCATCATGGAGTGGATAAATAGATTGGAAGACATTTTCTGTCTTTCCCAATGCTGCCTGGAATGAATTTATTTACCCTGTTTCCAGTCATTTGTCTACACCTCTTGGGTCATGATTTTCATCATCTTCTTGCGGATCTGGAGGACCTGCTGGTGTCGGGCATAAGAGGTCTTCCGAATCTGATTGTTGCGTTTTTTAGTAAAACGCGTACAGAATAGACAAAGCAAATAACCATAGGTAGTCTTGACATCAGTGTGACCTTCAATCATGGTCTGACATTTTTTGACCATGGAGCACATTTTATCATGGGTCAGATCGATGCAATGGAAATTAGTCAGGCAGTTTTTGCCCTGAACATCCTCAGTAATTAGCATGAATTTTCTAAACACAACTTCACCATTCTGCAGATCAGCAAGGCTCACTTCAAAAATATGACCCTTGAGGCCATCAGATGAGATTTTGGTTCCTTGAGTTCTCGTGACTAGTGTTTTCCCAATATTTCTTACATTGAACATAGCTGGTGCTTTCACATCATACCAATCTTTCTTAGAAAATGGGTCAACCACTTTCTTCTTGGCTCCCTTTTTACCACCTTTTGTAAGGCACTTAATCTTGCCGACCCTGGGTATAGAATTCTAGATTGACAGTTCTTCTCTTTCAGCACTTGAAAAATGTTATGCTACTCCTCTTGCCCACATTGGTTTCTGATGAGAAATCAGCAGTCATTTAAATTGTTTTCCCTTGTAGTTAATGTGTAGTTTCTCTCTGTTATGAAGATTTTTTTTTCTTTTTTGTTAGTTTTCAGCTGGCTGATTATGTGTCTTGGTATGTATTTCTTTGAGTTTCTTTGGGGTTCATTCAGTTTCTTGAATCTGTAGATTCATGCTTTTTGCCAAGTTTGGAGAAATTTCAATACTTTTTGAATAGTTTTTCTTTTTTTAGCCCAGCATTCTTATTTTTTCTCCTCTCATTCTGAGACTTTGATAACAAGAATGTTAGATCTTCTATTATTGCCCCCATAGAGCTCTGAGTCTCTTGTTAATTTTTTTCAGTCTATTTTCTTTCTGTTGTTCAGGTTGGGCATTTTCTATCTTCAAGTACACTGATTCTTTCCTTTATAATCTCCGTTTTGCTATTAAGCCCATCAAGTGACTTTTAAATTTCATTTACTGCATTATTCACTTCTAAAACTTCCCTTTGTTTCTTCTTCATATATTCTGTTCTTTTGCTGAGACTTTCTAGTGGTTTTGTCTTTTTTTTCATTTCCAGGGTTTTATAATTACTTGTTGAAGCATTTTTATGATGGCTGCTTTAAAATCCTTGTCAGATAATTCCAACATCTGTCATCTTGGTTTTGGTGCCTATTGATTGCCTTTTCTTCATTCAAGTTGATATTTTCCTGGTTTTTGGTATGATGAGTGATTTTTGACACTGTGGCGGTAGGGTAGGTGATATTATTACCACTGGGTGGTTGTGAAAATCCAAATTTTCCCTTGTCCTTGCTCAATAACATCCCAAGCAAGAGAGGGAAGTAGTGCCTCATTACTTCAGGGTGGGAATGGAAGTTCAGTCTTCCCACTCAGCCTCTTCTGATGTCACCTCAGTTGGGAAGAGGAGGGATTCCTCCTTACTGCCAAGAGAGATGGAGGTCTAGGCCTTCCTCTTGGCCTTGCTGATGGTGTGGGGTCCCACATTTTTCCAGTGGCATTTGGCCAGAATAGGGTGATTATTGCCTAAAGGCTTCTATCTTGCTAGGCCATCTCTTTTCTCATCCTTTGCCAAGAGAGAGAAGAGTTCTCTTGGGATTGGCATTTCTGGGTTACAGACTTGTTTAACACACAGCCCAAGGTATATACATGACAAAAAGGAAACCCAGGGAACTAACCACCATGTCATTCCTTGGATCTTGAGGTCCCTATCCAGTACTTCTTCTCTCCACCTTTTAGAATCTTCTTGTGTTTGTGTTTTATATATAATGTCCAGGATTCTTGGAAAAGTAGAGAAAAATGTGCCCACTTCATTTTCTCTGGAATGAGTAGTCTGATCATGTGTTTTTATAGCCTTTCTAATCTATCTATCTATCTATCTATCTTTCTCTCATGGAAATAATGGTGGAATCTTTAAAAATGACTTCTTGTTAATTGGTAAAATCTCAGAAGATTTAATAAAAACTTGGTAAAATTCAGTACTCACTCATAACTGCAAAAACTTGTAGAAAACTACAGCAAACATCATATTTAGGTAGTGAGCCTTTAGAAGCAATACTATCAAAGTCAGGAATAAGGCAAGAATTTCTCCAGTTACTGCTACTATCTATTAATTAACTGGTGTCTTGGCCAAAGCAATGAGACAAGAAAAATAAAAATGTATGTGGATTAGAAAAGGAGACACAAATTATCATGTTTTTAGATCACATTACTGCTGATGTAGAATATCCAAAGGAATCTGCAGGCAAATTATGAGAGCTAATAAAGGAGTGAACAGGACTCCAGCAAACAACCATATCGTATACAAGATATTTTTCTAACTTGGCTCACAGGTTAACACTTGTTTACTAATCTTGACATAGTTCAAGATTACCTCCTAGTAAGTCCTCAGTAAATATTAGCTATTATTTTAATTATAATTCATTTAAAATAGCTTCTAATCAGTTATAAAGAGCCAGACCTTGGGCTGTAAGCATAAACAGATGAAGTCCCAGTCTTTTTTTTTAAAAGTCTTTATTGAATTTGTTACAATATTGCTTCTGTTTTTATGTTTTAGTTTTTTGGCCGGGAGGCATATGGAATCTTAGCTCCCTGACCAGGGATCAAACCCGCACCCCCTGCATTGGAAGGCAAAGTCTTAACTGCTGGACCATCAGGGAAGTCCCCTAGTCCCAGTCTTTATGTGAGGAATGCTGGCGAGCCGTATGCCTGCTGTGCATCTGCACTTGCCCTCTGTCCTCTGCGTTGATGTTCCAGCTCCCTCCCCACTGCAGAAAAGCCACTTGACTCATTCAGGTAGGTTATAGCACTCCTAACTGATACCTCATCTCTGATTCCCTGACTCTTTGCTGTTATCTGTTGGCACAGATATGTGTGCCATGTGCCAGGCTTAGGTAAGAGGGATGGGGGAGGTAGGTGGGAGATGGAGGGTGTGTGTAAGTTGACAAACATGGAGATGTCTGTTACGCCTAGTCTCTGTTTTCACAGAGCTCATGACACCAATTGTAAGTTCTGACATTATAATCATATACAGTAGTCCCTTGGTATCCATGGGAGATTGAGTCTAGGACTGCTCACTCCACACCAAGATACCCTGGATGCTCAAGTCCTTTACAATCACCCTCTGTATCTGTGGGTTCTAGAAACATGGATATGGAAGGCTGACTGTAATGTAAATATTTTTCAAAAAAAGAAGGGGGGGAATTGGTAGAATCTCAACATATTTCAATTACTTAGCAGCTGTGCAAATTAGTATAAACAGATTTAAAAATCACTCTGGGAGCCATTTTGTGGAAATTAAGGGTGATTTTTATATAAAATGCTATATTTTGATGTAAAGAAGGTAGACTGTGTTAGCACATTAAGATGAAAATCACATCAAATTGATACTAAGACTAGAAAGCACACTGGAATAACTTGCTACCATGTGCCCCTGACAAGCTGTGGCCAGCTCTGATCTCATGTAAGTAGTCAGTATTGACTCCACAGCTAAATTGGGCAAATGAATGCAGTTACAGTTAGTAAAAACTCACAGAAAGAACACACAGATATTGTGATTAGCAAGTGTGTAGAAAAATTCAGTCTTAGAAGAGACAGGAGTAAAATGAGCAAGATGGCAGTGTAGGATTTTTTAGTGCCTGTCCCCTCCTAGAAACATCAATTTGAACAACTCCAGTGGCTCCAGGCAGCTTCTGTGACAGCAGGCTCCTGGTGGACTCCAGTGAACCAAGCCTCCTGGACCACCCCAGAGCAAGCCAGCTCCCTTAGATCATGACTCTTGTGGCCCCAGCTCCCAACCAGCTCCCATGAATCTACGCTTCTATGAACCCAGACTCCAGCTGGGCCCATGCTACCACACCCCAAGCTGCCAGCCTGTCCCAGTGCCAGGCTGGCCCCTGCAGACCTAGACTTTAGATAATCTCTTACAGACCCAGGCTCCTAGTCTGCCCTCCTAGTAGTGCCAGATGACTTCCCTCAGACCCAACCTTCAGACCAGCAGCTGTGGCCTCAGGCTCCAGGATCACCCTAGGTCCAGGCCAATCCCCATGTCCACAGCCTCCAGGCTGGCTCCCACAAAACCAGGTTCCTGGCCCATTCCAACACCTGACTGGCCCCTTTAGACCTAGATGTCAGGCTCATCTCACTGGTACCTTGGTAGCCTTGGTTTAGATCACATTACTGCTGATGTAGAAAATCCAAAGGAATCTGCAGGCAAATTATGAGACTAGCCTTGGTTGACTAGCCTTGGTAGCCTTGGTTGACCCCTGTGGTCCTAGAAGACAGGTCTTCCCATTTGGACACAGATCCCAGGCTCCCCACCACAGACTTATGCATCAGACCCACCCAAGTGAACACAGGCTCTGGGCCCAACCCATGGACCCAGGCACAAATGAACCCAAGCACCAGGCCTGCCAGTCTGCTGACCCAGGCACCATACTTGCCAGTACAAGGACTCAAGAAGTAAGCCCACTCAGGATCTCTGGATCTCTGATGGGCTGACTGGTAAAGGGCTTTGCCTGCTGAAGCTAGTCTTTAAAGACTGGAAGAGGTGCCTACTTCCTCAAATGTGCAGACACCAATTCAAGGCCACAAGGATCATGAATAATCAAGGAAACATGACACCATCAAAGGAAACTAATAAAGCTCCAAAGGCTGATGCTAAAGAAATGGAGATTTACAAAGTGTTTGACAAAGAATTCAGAATAATCTTCTGAAATTCAGTGAACTCTAAGAAAACACAGAGAGACAACTAAATAAAATTAGGAAAGCAGGGCATGAACAAAATGAAAAGTTCAACAAAGAAATAGAAACCATTAAAAAAAAAAACACACAGAAAAACCCAGAACAGAAATCCTATGTTGCAGAATACAGTAACTAAACTGAAAGAGTCCATAGAGAGCTTCAACAATAGACTCAACCAAACAGAAGAATTAGTGAACTAGAAGACAGGTCCTTTGAATCATTCTCTTAGAGAAGAAAAAACAATGAAAAAGAGCAAAGAAAGCCTATGTGAATTATGGGTTAACATTAAAATAAACAATCTACACATGTTTGGAGACCCAGAAGGAGAAGAGGAGGAAAAAGGAGCAAAAAGCTTACTTAAAGAAATAATGGCTGAGCAAAATCCTTTTTGACTCACCTCCTAGAGAAATGGAAATAAAAACAAAAATAAACAAATGGGACCTAATGAAACTTAAAAGATTTTGCACGGCAAAGGAAACCATAAGCAAGACAAAAAGACAACCCTCAGAATGGGAGAAAATGTTTGCAAATGAAGCAACTGACAAAGGATTAATCTCCAAAATTTACAAGCAGCTCATGCAGCTCAATGTCAAAAAAACAAACAACTCAATCCAAAAAACTGGGCAGAAGACCTAAATAGACATTTCTCCAAAGAAGATATACAGATTGCCAAAAAACACATGTGAGAATGTTCAACATCACTAATCATTAGAGAAATGCAGATCAAGACTACAATGAGGTATCACCTGACACAGATCAGAATGACCATCTTCAAAAAATCTAGAAACAATAAATGCTGGAGAGGGTGTGGAGAAAAGGGAACACTCTTGCAGTGTTGGTGGGAATGTGAATTGGTACAGTCACTATGGAGAACAGCATGGAAGTTCCTTAAAAAACTACAAATAGGACTACCATATGAGCCAGCAATCCCACTACTGGGCATATACCCTGAGAAAACCATAATTCAAAGAGTCATGTACCACAATGTTCATTGCAGCTCTATTTACAGTAGCCAGGACATGGAAGCAACCTAAGTGTCCATTGACAGATGAATGGATAAAGAAGATGTGGCACATATATGCAATAGAATATTACTCAGCCATAAAAAGAAAGAAATTGAGTTATTTGTAGTGAGGTAGATGGACCTAGAGTCTGTCATACAGAGTGAAGTAAGTCAGAAAGAGAAAAATAAATACTGTATGCTAACACATATATATGGAATCTAAAAAAAAAAAAAAAGCTTCCGAAGAACCTAGGGGCAGGACAGGAATAAAGACATGGATGTAGAGAATGGACTTGAGGACACAGGGAGGGAGAAGGGTAAGCTGTGACAAAGTGAGAGAGTGGCATGGACATATATACACTACCAAATGTAAAATAGATAGCTAGTGGGAAGCAGCTGCATAGAAGAGGGAGATCAACCTGGTGCTCTGTGTCCACCTAGAGGGGTGGGATAGGGAGGGTGGGAGGGAAACACAAGAAGAAGGAGTAATGGGGATATATTTATATGTATAGCTGATTCACTTTGTTATAAAGCAGAAACTAACACACCACTGTAAAGCAATTATACTCTAATAAAGATGTTAAAAAAAAAAAGTAAGTTCTAAAAAAACCACAAAAAACAAAAAGAAATAATGGCTGAGAATTTCCCAAATCTGGAAAGAGATTTTGACATCCAAGTTCATGGAGCTAATAAGTCATGGACATGTTGGTCATTTATGTCTTCTTTGGGAAAAATGTCTATTCATGTCCTCTGCCCATTTTTAAATCATATTTCTTTCTATTAAGTTGCATGAGTTCCATATATATTTTTAAACTGAAGTATAGTTGATTTACAATGTTGTGTTACTTTCTGCTGTAAAGCAAAGTGAATCAGTTATATATATACAGATATTTACTCTTTATTAGATTCTTTACCCATGTAGGTCATTACATAGTATTGAGTAGAGTTCCCTGTGCTATACAGTAGGTCCTTATTAGTTATCTGTTTTATATATAGTGTTGTGTATATGTCAATCCCAATTTCCCAGTTTAACCCTCCCCCCTTTCCTCCCGGTAACCATAAGATTGTTTTCTACTTCTGTGACTCTATTTGTTTTGTAAATTAGTTCGTTTGTACCATTTTTTTAAGATTCTACATATAAGTGATATCATACGACATTTGTTCTTCTGTGACTTTCTTACTTCATACTTTACTCAGTATGACAATCTTTGGTCCATCCATGCTGCTGCAAATGGAATGATTTCATTCTTTTTTAGGGCTGAGTAATATTCCATTGTATATATGTACCACATCTTCTTTATCCTTTCCCCTGTCAATAAACGTTTAGGTTGCTTCCATATCTGAGCTATTGTAAATAGTGCTGCAATGAACATTGGGGTGCAGGTTGCATGAGTTTCTTATATATTTTGGATGTTAACCCTTTATCAGATGGTTTGCAAATACTTTCTCCAATTCAGTAGGTCACCTTTTCAATTGTTTCTTTTGCTGTGCAGAAGCTTTTTAGTTTGATGTAGCCCCACTTCTTTATTTTTGTTTTTTGTGCTATTGATGTCATATTCAAAAAACCATTACCAACACCAGTGTCAAGGAGTTTTTCAGCTATGTTTTCGTCTAGGAGTATCACAGTTTTGGGCCTTACACTTAAATCTTTAATCCATTTTGATAGTCTTTGTGACTGGTATAAGATAGGGATCTAATTTCACTCTTTTGTATGCAAATAACCAGTTTTCCCAGCACCATTTATTGAATACTATACTTTTCCCATTGAGTATACTTGGCTCCCTTGTCAAATATTAGTTGACTGTATATACATGTGTTTATTCCTGGACTCTCAATTCTGTTCCATTGGTCTATGTGTCTGTCTTTATGCCAGTACCACACTATTTTGATTATTATAGCTTTGAAATAAAGTTTCAAATCAGAACATGTGATGCCTCCAGGTTTGTTCTCCTTTCTCAGGATTGCTATGGCTACTTTTGGTCTTTCGTGGTTCCATATAAATTTTTCTATTTCTATGAAAAATGCCATTGGAAATTTGGTAGAGTTTGTACTGAATCTATAGATGGCTTTAGGTAGTATGAATATTTTAACAATATTAAATCTTCCAATTCATGAACACAGGATATTTTTTCACTTATTTATGTCTTCAATTTCTTTCATCAAAGCCTTGTGATTTTCAGTATACAAATCTTCCAACTCCTTGGTTAAACTTATTCCTAAATAGTTTACTATTTTTGATGCTATTACAAATAAGATTGTTTTCTTTATTTTTCAGCTAGTTCATTGTTAATATATAAAAATGACTCATGATTTTCCCTTGCCAAGCAAACCAAAAATATACCAATGAAACAGATCCTGTTGTGTTCATAACCATCAAGTGAATAGCTCAAACCATTTCTCAGAAAGATATATATAGATCCCTACAATAAAATCTTGTGGCTAGTTAAAAAAATACAATTGATTTTTTATGTTGATTTTGTATCCTGCAACTTTACTAAATTCCTTTATTAGTTCTAACAGTTTTTTGGTGGAGTCGTTATGACTATTTAGACAAGTTTACTTCTTGCTTTCTAATTGGATGCCTTTATTTCTTCTTGTTTAATGGCTCTGGCTAGGACTTTCAGCTCTACGTTGAATGAGAGTGGTGAGAGTGTGCACATTTGTGTCCACTTTCTTAATGTTAGAAGGAAAATTTTCAACCTTTCACCACTGAGTATATCGTTAGCTATGGTTTTGTCGTATATGGCCTTTACTATGTTGAGGTACATTCCTTTTATACCCCATTTGCTGAATTTTTATTATAAAAGATGCTGAATCTTTTAAAATGCTTTTTCTGCATCTATTAAGATGATCATATGATGTTTATCTTTCATTCTATTAATATGGCTTATCACATTTATTTATTCACCTGTGTTGAAATCCCAGGGATAAATTCTTCTTGATCACGATGTATAATCCTTTGAATATGTGGTTGAATTTAGTGTGCTAGTATTTGGTTGAGAATCTTTGCATCTATATTCATCAAGGATATTGGCCTGTAGTTTTCTTTTCCTGTAGTTCCTTATTTGGCTTTGGTATCAGGGTAATGCTAGCGTAATAAAATGAGTTTAGGGATGTTCTCTCCTCTTCAAATTTTTTGGAAGAGTTTGAGAAGGACTGGTGCTAATTCTTTTTTAAATGTTTGGTAGAATTCACCAGTGAAACCATCTGGTCCTGGCTTTTTCTTTGTTGAGAAGTTTTTGATTACTGATTCAATCTCCTTTCTTGTCATTGGTCTGTTCAAATTTTCTATCTCTTCATTATACAGTCTTGACAGGTTGCACATTTCTGGGAATTGAACCATTTCTTCTGGGTTATCTAGTTTGTTGGCATATAGTAGTTTATAGTAGTCTCTTGTGATGTTTTGTATTTCTGTGGTGTGAGTTGTAACGTCTCCTCCTTCATTTCTGCTTTTATTTATTTGAGTCTTCTCTCTTTTTTTCTTAGTCTAGATAAAGGTTTGTCAATTTTATCTTAAAAGGAGATGGCATGTTTACTGGAACATGCAAGAAATTTACCTCCTGAGAATATAACAGCACAATCAGTGTTATAAATCGTTCTACTCAAATAAAGGGAGCAGTGGAGGGTGACTAGAGAATAGTGTGATAAATGAATGGAATTTAATGCCTCCCAGAACATTCGTAGAAAAGTAGAAAACCACTGCTTTCTCCAAAAGGGGAGAAGTTCTTGGTACTTCAGTCTACACTTTCTCAACCTCCAGAAAGTCTCTGTGTGAAGGTTAGCCAACTGAAGTTAGGGGCAGTCCCTAAAAACCGCTTCACTTCTGACACCAATTACAAGCTCAGGGGGCTTCCCAAAACCACACTCTATTTTGATAACTCATTAGAATTCACCTGACATGTGAAAGGTTTGAGATTTGTAACCAGGTGGAAATACCAGGCTCTCCAGGAAGTTCTGGAGAGCAGCAAAATGAGCCTCACCCTCACAGGCCCCTGTGAACAAGAACAGAGTTGGCCCAGGGGATTAGTGCACACAGCAGGGCTTGGGTTTGAATCCTGGTTCTGCCACTTGGCCACTGTGTGAGCTCTTTGCTGTGCTGACCTCTCTGGGTCTCTCTCTCCATTTGTTAAAAAAAAAATTCACCAAAATCTTCTATACTCATGGTTATGATTTATTATAGGGAAAGGATACAGATTAAAATAGCCAAAGGAAGGGATGCTTGTGGAAGAGTCCAGGAGGGTTTTAAACATGGATCTTCCAATTGTCCTCTTCCCATGGAGTCATGAACAGCATTAACTCTTCCTGGCAGTGATGAATGACAATATACATGAAGTATTGTCAGTTAGGGATGCTTACTCCAGTCTTGGTGTCCAGAGTCAGTGTTGGTTCATCATTCAGGCTCCAATATTACTGATCTCGATTTTCAACCCTTCAGGAAGTTGAGTTGATATATATGACCCAAAGTCCCCACGTTGAATCACATTTTTGATGTGGCTTAAATCCCTTAACCTAAATCACATTGTTACTATCTGGCAGGTGCAAGCTCCCCTGGCAAACAAAGACACTCTTATCAGGCTTGACATTCTAAGGATTTAGAGATTACCTCTCAGACTTGGAGGAAAAGCATCTTTGGCTGAGCTTGTTTATTAGAGCGATAAAGCTGTGTAGACCAGACAAGAGTGAGGGAAGAGTGAGGCCTGCCTTGAGACTCACTCTCCTGTGAGGGAACTATACATCCAGGAGGTAAATGGTGGTGATTTCCACAGCCAGATAGCTGGATTGGGGAGAACCACCAGCACCACCAGACCTGAAAATTCTACTTTCTGCTGCAAAAATGTAATAAAAGACTTGAATAACATCTACGGAGTTGAGGAAGGTGCAGATGATGACCCAAGAACTCTATTGCCACTTCAAGTCATCATTTAGTACAAGGGAAAAGAAGGAACATTCTCAGATGCACAAGAAATATGCCACCCTTGTGAAGTTTTAACTGAATGAGCTAGAGTCAATGCATGTTTAGACTGGTATGCCAATTGCTTATACTGCTATCAACTTTATCTTCTTGATATTAGAAAAATTCCATCATAAATAACATGAAAGGGGATAGATGAAGCCACAGAAAAAGGGTGAATCATTCAGGGACCATATGTGAGAAGAGAAAGGATGAAGGACACAATTCTGGGAACTGCCAGTAATAAAAATGAACACAAGAAATAGAATCAGAGAGGTAGAAATAAAACAGGAGTGGAGTTTGGGATTAGCAGATGCAAACTATTATATATAGAATGGATAAAAAACAAGGTCCTACTGTATAGCACAGGGAACTATATTTAATATCCTGTGATAAGCCATAATGGAAAAAATATTAAAAAGTATATATATATAACTGAATCACCTTGCTGTACAGCAGAAATTAACACAACATTGTAAATTAACTATATTTCTATAAAATAAAATTAAAAAAATAGGAGTCTCTCATGTGTATTTGTCTACAATTTTTTTCTTCAACAATATATAACAGATTTCTTTTAGATCAATACCATCTGTTTTGTCTCATTCTGTATTACAGATCCATATTGTTCCATAGTATGTTTATACCATAATTTATTCACCTAACCTCTTATTGATTGGTATTTGTAAATTATTTCCAACTTCTTTTATTGTGAATTATGTTGTAATGAACATTGTTTTATGTCTCACTTATCCTTGTGCAATTGTGCTAGTATGTGTGTATACAGATTGTTACAAATAGAACAGAGTACCAAGGGTATCAAACAATTAAAATTTTGACAGGTAACACCAATTTTTTCTCCAAAAACTCTGCACCAATTTATACTTCCATAAACAGTGTATGTGCCTGGTTTCTTCTAATTTTGCCATCACTGGAATCTATCAATTATTTTTTTCCAATTTGATAGGCAATATTATCAATATGTTTAATTTATATTTCTATGATTCCTAGAATGAATGTGCATTTTTCATGTTTGTTAAGCAGTTTCTTATTCTATAAATTGCTGCAATGAACACATCCCTGTAACATTATTGTATTTCATTTCTGCAGTATTTGACATTGTTAATATCCCAGTTCTTCAAATTCTTTAATTTCCTACTGACCTCCTTTAATTTTCTTCCTACTTTTCTAGTGAGCTGTTGTCAATCTCCTCTGTGTATGTCTCTTCCTTTACAATTCTTTAAATGTTAGTATTGCCAGGATGCTATAGACTGGATGTTTGTGTGCCCCTCCCCTTCCAACACCCTAAGTCTTCTGTTGAAACTTAATCTCCAGTGTGATAGCATTAGAAAGTGGGGCCTTTGGGAGATGATTAACTCAGGGGGGTGGAGCCCTCATGAATGGGATTAGTGGTCTTTTTTTCCTTCTAGTTTCATTGAGATATAATTGACATACAGCACTGTGTAAGTTTAAGGTGTACACCATAATGATTTGAATTTCGTACATCATGAATGATTATTACAACAAGTTTAGGGAACACCCATCATCTTATAAAGAAACAAAATTAAAGAAATAGAAAAACATTTTTTTCTAGTGATGAAAACTCTTAAGATTTACTCTCTTAGCAAGTTTCATATTTAACATACAGCAGTGGTCATTATATTTATCATGTTGAACATTACATTCCTAGTACTTATTTATCTTATAACTGGTAGTTTGTAGCTTTTGACTGCCTTCATCCAATTCCCCTCCCCCCAACCCCAGCCTCTGGTAACCACAAATCCAATCTTTTTCTATGATTTGTTTGTTTGTTTTTAAAGTGTAATTGACCTACAACACTGTGTTAGTTCCTGTGCCACAACATAGCAATTTGGTATTTCTATACATTTCAAAATGATCACCACGATAAGTCTAGTTATGATGTCATCATACAAAGATATTAGTTATTGACTATATTCCCCCCATTGTACATAACTATCTATCTGTATCTATCTGTATATACACACACACACATATAGTTATTTTAAGTTGCTGATCTCTTAAATTCAAATGCATTTGACAAACCTGCATTTTCACTCCCCCCAACACACTAACTGTTCTTGATGTCATATTTTACATCATTTTATTTAGTGTATCCCTTAATTACTTATTGCAGATATACACGATTTTATTACCTTTGTCTTTTGCCCTCCCTCCTAACTTTATACATGGCTGATTTACTGTATATTTGCCTTTACTAACGAGATTTTTCCTTTCATAATTTTCGTGTTTCTAGTTGCGGCCTTTCTTTTTCACTTAGAGAAGTCCCTTTAACATTTCTTGTAAAGCTGGTGTGGTGTGAACTCTTTTAGCTTTTGCTTGTCTGTAACACTTTTGATTTCTCCATCAAATCTGATTGAAAGCCTTGCTGGGTAGAGTGTTCTTGGTTGTGGTTTTTCCCTTTCATCACTTTAAATATATCGGCCCACTCCATTTTGGCCTACAGAGTTTCTGCTGAAAAGTCAGCTGATAGCCTTATGGGAGATCCCTTGTATGAAACTTGTTCTCTGCCCCTTGCTCTCTCACTTCTCCTTCTGAGACCCCTATAATGTGAATGTTAGTATGCTTGACGTTGTCCCAGAGGTCTCTTAAACTGCCTTCATTTCTTTTTGTTCTTTTTTTCTGTTCCTTTACACTGATTTCCCTTACTCTGTCTTCCAGTTTGATCCATTCCTCTGATCTTCCAGTTGATCCATTCCTCTGAATCATCTAATCTACTGTTGACTACTTCTAGTGTATTTTTCATTTCAATGATTATATTCTTCATCTCTGGTCTTCTTCATATTTTCTAACTGTTAAAAACTTCTAACTTCTCATTCTGTTTATCCAGTCTTCTTCTGAGTTCTTTGAACATCTTTATGATCATTAACTTGAACTGTCTATAGGGTAGATTGCCTATCTCCACTTCACTTAGTTCTTCTTCTGGGGTTTTATCTTATTCCTTCATTTGGAAGATATTCCTCTGTTACATCATTTTGCTTAATTTGCTGTTTTTATTTCTATCTATCTGTAGGTTGGTTATGTTTCCTGTGCTTGGAGAAGTGACCTTTTGGGGGAGACCTCCTATGCCTCACAGTAGCGTATTCCCCTCTGGTCACCAGAGCTCTATGCTCTAGAGTTGCCCCCTATTTGGGCTGTGTGGGTCCTTCTGTTGTGGCAGGCTGACTACTGTGGGCAATCTGGTAGATGTGGCTGGCCCCCAGTCCAGTTGGTTGCCATGTCCTGTCTTGTGTGGAAGCTGCTGGCCACTGGTTGTCAGGGCTGAGTCATGAGGCTGATAGCTGCAGGACCTCAGGTGGTTTTGGATCTAGTGCTGGGCCACTGGTAGGCAGAGCCAGGTCAGGCATGGGTGGTTGTGAGACCAGGAGTTCCATATCTATTGTCAGTCTACTGGTGAGCAGAGCCAGCTCCTGACACAACTGGCTGTGGGATCTAAGTTGTCCCAAGACTAGTGTTGGCCTATGATGAGTGGAGATGATCCTAGGGCAGCTGAGTGAGGGGTCCAAGGTGTCTTGAAGCTGGGGTTGACCTGCTAGGGCCAAGGCCAGCAGGTCGTGGTGTTGGTGCCTACCCACTGGTGGAGAGGATGGTCCTGGGGCTAGTACCAGTTCATTGGTGGGCACAGCCAGGTCCCAGGGCCTCTGACTGCAGGGTCCTGGTGTTCCCAGGGCTAGTGTTGGTGCACTGGTGTATGAGTTGTGGTCCTGGGCCCTCTGATGGGCAGGGTATGGTCCTGGGATGGCTGTGGGCTCAGGAGGCCTTAAGGCAGAAGCCCTGCTAGTGGCTGGGACTGTGTTCTCGACCAGCTTGCTGCTTGGCTTGAGGCATCCCAGTACTGGTGCTGAAAGGCTGGTGGGTGGGGCCAGGTCCCTGCACTAATAAGCTAGAGGGAGGATTCCAAAATGGTGCTTGCCAGCACCAGTTCCCACGTGGTAGAACAAGTTCCTCAAAATGGCTGCCTCCAGTGTCTATGTCCCCAAGGTGAGCTGCAGTTTCCTCCAGCTTCTCCATGAGGCTCCCCAATATCAGCAGGTGGGTCTGATCCAGGCTCCTTTCAAATTACTGCCTCTTCCCTGGGTCCCTGAGTAAAGGGAATTTTGTGTTACCTTTTAAGACTGGAATGTCTACTTCCCACAACCCTCTCACACCCCTGAAAGTAAGCCCCATTGGCTTTCAAAGTCAAACATTCTGGGGGTTCATATTTCTGGTGCAGGACCCCAGGGAAGGGGAGCCTAATGTGGGGCTCAAACCCCTTGTTCCTTGGGAAGAAACTCTACAATTATAATAGTCCTCCCTTTTGTGGGTCACCCACCTTGGGTTATGGGTTCTTGACTATACTGTGTCTTCACTCTTCTATCTGTCTCATTGTGGCTCCTTCTTTATATCTCTAGTTGTAGGAGATCTTTTCTTCTAGTCTCCCAGTTTTTCTCATCAATAGTTGCTCTGTAAATAGTTATAATTTTGTTATGCCCATGAGCTCAGGGTCTTCCAACTCCACTCTCTTGGCCCTGCCCTAGATTAATACTTTTAAAAAAGAGACGTCAGAGAGCTCTCTCCTCTTTTCTACCATGTAAGAACACAGTGTGAAGATGCCCGTCTATGAACCAGTAAGTGGACTCTAACTAGACACTGAGTCCGTTGGTTCCCTCATCTTGGATTTCCCAGCCTCCTGAACTGTGAGAAAAAAAATGTGTGTTGTTTAAGCCATATAGATAATGGTATTTTTGACATAGTGGTTGGCATGGACTAAGCCACAGGGGATGCTCCTCCTCAGCCCCCTTTTCACTTCACATTTTCTTTCCAAGAAAGATCCTTCTAGCACATGGTATGACTTCAACCACAATTTGTGTGCTGCTTATACATGTATCTGGTATGTAGCTCAGGTGACTCTTTTTAGTCCCACATCCATATATTCAACTCTGTCATAAACATCTTAATCTTAACGTGTCCCAAACTGAACTTATCATCTCTCATGTCCCAACTTGTCCCTTCTCTTATCTTGGGTTTGATCACCCAAGTCAGCAACCAGACTCTTCCTTTTCCCTCTCCTTCAACTAGCATATAAAACCAGGTATCAAGTTTTGCTGAATCTGATTTCTTCCATTTATCCACCCCCCTCCCCGCCCCACTTCAACTAAGGCCTTCATTATTGCTTAGCTGGATTCTTCCAATAGCCTTGGAATATCTCCTTGTTTCTAGTCTCATTCTCCTCTTCATCAGTTTTGTTTCTAACCTGTGAATTGAAGTATAACACTCCCCTGCCCCAAATCCTTTCTTTACATCTCCTTGAAAGGCTTCAGGATAAAATCCAAACTCCTAATCTTGGACACTAAAACCTTAGCACTATGGACCTGGTTTTCTTTCCTTTTCTTTCAACCACATTAAAATATCCTCAGTTTCTTGAACTAGCTAAGTTCTCTGGCTTCTCAGATATTACCCTTGTTCATCCTCATTATGTAACATACTTCCCCCATTCTTCAAAGGAACCACACCTATTAACTTCTCTCCCAGCAGCCTCCTCTGATAACACAGAGTTATATTATGCAGTCATTCTAAGTGACCCCATAGTTTCAGAACTACATGTTAATGCTTTGCCTCTCTAGCTGGTTCCTCCATGAGACTGCGAGCTGCTTAAGAGCAGACAAGAGTGTAGCTTTTATTTCTACATCCTCAGATATAGCTCAAGAAATATCCAATAGATAGAAGGAAGAAGAAGAGCAAAGGAGAATCTGGCATTTACCTCCACTAAAAAGTGCTCACCAAGATCAACGTTACCAGTGACCACACAATTACTAAATGCATTGGACATAATTTTTGCTAATCTGGATACAGTTTTGAAAATCTTTTCCTTGTTTCTTTGTATTGTTTTTTTGAGACATTGCTTTCTCTTAGACTCCTGTCTATCAGATAGATCTTTCTCATTTTCCTCTTCGGGATCCTTTTCTTCTGCTTGCTTCTTAAATGTTAAGCTTACCTCCTACCTCAGGATAGTGTCCTGGGTCTCCAGATCTTTTAGTTTCACTGGAGACCGAGGTCCAAGCTGGAGCTTACTCAGACACCTGCAGTGTTGTACTGCCACCTACTGGAACCAGCAAGAGGCCAGCCAGCAAAAGTAGAGCCCCTCATCCTAGGGTGTTGCAAATAGGTTTTGCTATTCTCTGCTGGCTAAGACATCAAATGCTTCAGCAAAACACTGGGCAACAGGGAGATTGGTTCAAGATGGTGGAGTAGAAGGATGTGCTCTCACTCCCTCTTGCAAGAGGACAAGAATCACAACTAACTGCTGAACAATCATCAACAGGAAAACATTGAAACTCACCAAAAAAATACCCCACATCCAAAGACAAAGGAGAAGTCACAATGAGATGGTAGGAGGGGCGTAATCACAATAAAATCAAATTCCCTAACTGCTGGGTGGGTGACTCACAAACTGGAGAACACTTATACCACAGAAGTCCACCCACTGTAGTGAACGTTCTGAGCCCCACATCAGGCTTCCTAACCTGGGGGTCCAGCAATGAGAGGAGGAATTCCTAGAGAATCAGACTTTAAAGGCTAGTTGGATTTGATTGCAGGACTTTGACAGGACTGGGGGAAACAAAGACTCCAAGTTTGAAGGGCACACACAAAGTAGTGTGTGCATTGGACCCAGGGGAAGGAACAGTGACCCCATAGGAGACTGAACCAGACCTACCTGTTAGTGTTGGAGGGTCTCCTGCAGAGGCGGGGGATGGCTGTGTCTCACCATAAGGCCAAGGACACTGGCAGCAGGAGTTCTGGGAAGTACTCCTTGGAGTGAGACCTCCCAGAGTCCACCATTAGCCACACCAGAGAGCCTGGGTAGGTTCCAGTGTTGGGTCCCCTTACGCCAAATGACCAACAGGGAGGGAACCCAGACCCACCCATCAGCAGACAAGCAGATTAAAGTTTTACTGAGCTCTGCCCACCAGAGGAACAGTCAGCTCTATCTACCACCAGTCTCTCCCATCAGAAAACTTGCTCAACCCTTTTAGATAGCTTCATCCACCAGAGGACAGACAGAAGAAGCAAGAAAAAGTACAATCCTGCAGCCTGTGGAATAAAAACCACGTTCACAGAAAGATAGACAAGATGAAAAGGCAGAGGACTATGTACCAGATGAAGGAACAAGATAAACCCCCAGAAAAATAACTAAATGAGGTGCAGATAGGCAACCTTCCAGAAAAAGAATTCAGAATAATGATAGTGAAGATGATCCAGGACCTTGGGAAAAAAATGGAGGCAAAGATCAAGAAGATGAAAGAAATGCTTAACAAAGATCTAGAAGAATTAAAGAACAAACAAACAGAGATGAACAATACAATAACTGAAATGAAAATTACACTAGAAGAAATCAGTAGCAGAATAACTGAGGCAGAAGAACGGATAACTGACCTGGAAGACAGAATGGTGGAATTCAGTGCTGCAGAACATAATAAAGAAAAAAGAATGGAAAGAAATGAAGACAGCCTAAGAGACCTCTGGGACAACATTAAATGCACCAACATTCAAATTATAGGGGTCCCAGAAGGAGAAGAGAGAGAAAGGACCAGAGAAAATATTTGAAGAGATTATAGTCAAAAACTTCCATAACATGGGAAAGGAAATGGCCACACAAATCCAGAAAGTGCAGAGAGTCCCATATAGGATAAACCCAAGGTGAAACATGCCATGACACATCGTAATCAAATTGGAAAAAATAAAGACAAAGAAAAATTATATTGAAAGGAGCAGGGGAAAAACGACAAATAACACACAAGGGAACTCCCATAAGGTTAACAGATGATTTCTCAGCAGAAACTCTACAAGGCAGAAGAGAGTGGCATGACATATTTAAAGTGATGAAAGGGAAGAACCTACAACCAAGATTACTCTACCGGCAAGGATCCCACTCAGATTTGATGGAGAAATCAAAAGCTTTACAGACAAGCAAAAGCTAAGAGAATTCAGTATCACCAAACCAGCTCTACAACAAATGCTAAAGGAACTTCTCTAAGTGGGAAACACAGGAGAAAAGGACCTACAACAAACCCATAACAATTAAGAAAATGGTAATAGGAACATACATATCAATAATTACCCTAAACGTGAGTGGATTAGATGTTCCGACCAAAAGACACAGGCTCGCTAAATGGACACAAAAACAAGACCTATATATATGCTGTCTACAAGAGACCCACTTCAGACCTAGGGACACATACAGACTGAAAGTGAGGGGATGGAAAAAAGATATTCCATGCAAATGGAAATCAAAAGAAAGCTGGAGTATCAATACTCATAGCAGATAAAATAAGTTTTAAAATAAAGAATGTTACAAGAGACAAGGAAAGACACTACATAATGATCAAGGGATCAATCCAAGAAGAAGGTATAACAATTATAAATATATATGCACCCAACATAGGAGCACCTCAATACATAAGGCAACTGCTAACAGCTATAAAAGAGGAAATTGACAGTAACACAATAATAGTGGGGGACTTTAACACCTCACTTGCACCAATGGACAGATCATCCAAAATGAAAATAAATAAGGAAACAGAAGCTTTAAATGACACAATAGACCAGATATATTTAATTGATATTTATAGGACATTCCATTCAAAACCAGCAGATTATACTTTCTTCTCAAGTGCTCACGGAACATTCTCCAGGATAGATCACATCTTGGGTGACAAATCAAGCCTCAGTAAATTTAAGAAAATTGAAATCATATCAGCATCTTTTCTGACCTCAACGCTATGAGAATAGAAGTGGATTACAGGGAAAAAAACGTAAAAAACACAAACACATGGAGGCTAAACAATACGTTACTAAATAACCAAGAGATGACTGAAGAAATCAAAGAGGAAATAAAAAAATACCTAGAGACAAATGACAATGAAAACACGACAATCCAAAACCTATGGGATGCAGCAAAAACAGTTCTAAGAGGGAAGTTTATAGCTATAAAAGCCTACCTCAAGAAACAAGAAACACCTCAAATAAACAATCGAACCTTACACCTAAAGGAACTAGAGAAAGAACAAACAAAACCCAAAGTTAGCAAAAGGAAAGAAATCATAAAGATCAGAGCAGAAATAAATGAAATAGAAACAAAGGAAACAATAGTAAAGATCAATAAAATAAAAGCTGATTCTTTGAGAAGATAAACAAAATTGATAAACCATTAGCCAGACTCAACAAGAAAAAGAGAGAGAGGACTCAAATCAATAAAATTAGAAATGAAAAAGAAGACGTTATAACAGACACGGCAGAAATACAAAACATCCTATGAGACTACTACAAACAACTCTATGTCAATAAAATGGACAAACTGGAAGAAATGGACAAATTCTTAGAAAGGTATAGCTTTCCAAGAGTGAATCAGGAAGAAGCAGAAAATATGAACAGACCAATCACAAGTAATGAAATTGAAACTGTGATTTAAAATCTTCCAACAAACAAAAGTCCAGGACCAGATGGCTTCAGAGGTGAATTCTACCAAACATTTAGAGAAGAGCTAACACCAACCCTTCTCAAACTCTTCCAAAAAATTGCAGAGGAAGGAACACTCCTAAACTCATTCTATGAGGCCACAATCACCCTGATACCAAAAGCAGAGAAAGATACTACAAAAAAAGAAAATTATAGGTCAATATCACTCATGAATAAAGATGCAAAAATCCTCAACAAAATACTAGCAAACAGAATCCAGCAACACATTAAAAGGATCATACACCAGGATCAAGTGGGATTTATCCCTGGGATGCAAGGATTCTTCAATATACGCAAATCAATCAGCGTGATACACCATATTAACAAACTGAAGAATAAAAACCATATGATCGGGAGAGAGGGGGAAGATGGCGGAAGAGTAAGATGCGGAGATCACCTTCCTCCCCACACATATATCAGAAATACATCTACATGTGGAACAGCTCCTACAGAACACCTACTGAATGCTGGCAGAAGACCTCAGACCCCCCAAAAGGCAAGAAACTCCTCACATACTTGGGTAGGGCAAAAGAAAAAAGAAAAAACAGAGACAAAATAATAGGGACGGGACCTGCACCAGTGGGAGCGAGCTGTGAAGGAGGAAAGGTTTCCACACACTAGGAAGCCCCTTCACTGGTGGAGACATGGATGGCGGAGGGGGGAACCTTTGGGGCCATGGAGGAGAGCACAGCCACAGGGGTGCGGAGGGCAAAGCGGAGAGATTCCTGCATAGAGGATTGATGCCGACCAACACTCACCAGCCCAAGAGGCTTGTCTGCTCACCCGCCGGGGTGGCGGGGGCTGGGAGCTGAGGCTCTGGCTTCTGTCGGATCACAGGGAGAGGACTGGCGGCGTGAACACAGCCGGAAGGGGTTAGCGCACCACTGCTAGCCAGGAGGGAGTCCGGGGAAAAGTCTAGACCTGCCGAAGAGGCAAGAGACCTTTTCTTCCCTCTTTGGTTCCTGGTGCGTGAGGAGAGGGGATTAAGAGCTCTGCTTAAAGGAGCTCCAGAGACGGGCGTGAGCCGCGGCTATCAGCGTGGACCACAGAGACGGGCATGAGATGCTAAGGCTGCTGCTGCCGCTACCAAGAAGCCTGTGTGCGAGCACAGGTCACTATCCACACCTCCCCTTCCAGGGAGCCTGTGCAGTCTGCCACTGCCAGGGTCCCGGGAGCCAGGGACAACTTCTCCAGGAGAATGCATGGGGCGCCTCCGGCTGTTGCAATGTCCCACTGGCCTCCGCCGCCGCAGGCTCAACCTGCATCCGTACCCCTCCCTCCCCGCGGCCTGACTGAACCAGAGCCCCTGAATCAGCGGCTCCTTTAACCCCGTCCTCTCTGAGCGAAGAACAGACGCCCTCAGGCGACCTACACACAGAGGCGGGGCCAAATACAAAGCTGAGCCCCGGGAGCTGTGCGAACAAAGAAGAGAAAGGGAAATGTCTCCCAGCAGCCTCAGGAGCAGCGGATTAAATCTCCACAATCAACTTGATGTACCCTGCATCGGTGGAATACATGAATAGACAACGAATCATCCCAAATTGAGGAGGAGGACTTTGAGAGCAAGATTTATTATTTTTTCCCCTTTTCCTCTTTCTGTGAGTGTGTATGTGTATGCTTCTGAGTGAGATTTTGTCTGTACAGCTTTGCTTTCACCGTTTGTCCTAGGGTTCTGTCCATTCATTTTTTGTTTGCTTTTTTTGTTTTCTTTTACTTAAAATTTTCTTTTTCTTAATAATTATTTTCTATTTTAATAACTGTATTTTATTTTATCTTACTTTATTTTATCCTCTTTCTTCCTTCCTTCCTTCCTTCCTTCCTTCCTTTCTTTCTTTCTTTCTTTCTTTCTTTCTTTCTTTCTTTCTTTCTTTCTATCTTTCTTTCTACTTTTTCTCCCTTTTATTCTGAGCCATGAAAGGCTCTTGGTGCTGCAGCCAGGAGTCAGTGCTGTGCCTCTGAGGTGGGAGAGGCAACTTCAGGACACTGGTCCACAAGAGACCTCCCAGCTCCACGTAATATCAAACGGTGAAAAGAGATCTCCATCTCAACACCAACATGCAGATTCACTCAATGACCAGCAAGCTACAGTGCTGGACACCTATGCCAAACAACTAGCAAGAGAGGAACACAACCCCACCTTTAGTAGAGTAGCTGCTTAAAATCAAAATAAGTCCACAGACACCCCAAAACACACCACCAGACATGGACTTGCCCACCAGAAAGACAAGATCCAGCCTCATCCACCAGAACACAGGCACTAGTCCCCTCCACCAGGAAACCTACACAACCCACTGAACCAAATTTTGCCTCTGAGGACAGACACCAAAAACAACGGGAACTACGAACCTGCAGCCTGTGAAAAGGAGACCCCAAACACAGTAAGATAAGCAAAATGAGAAGACAGAAAAACACACAGCAGATGAAGGAGCAAGATAAAAACCCACCAGACCTAACACATGAAGAGGAAATACGCAGTCTACCTGAAAAAGAATTCAGAATAATGATAGTAAAGATGATCCAAAATCTTGGAAATAGAATAGAGAAAATCCAAGAAACATTTAACAAGGACCTAGAAGAACTAAAGATGAAACAAGCAATGATGAACAACACAATAAATGAAATTAAAAACACTCTAGAAGGGATCAACAGCAGAATAACTGAGGCAGAAGAATGGATAAGTGACCTGGAAGATAAAATAGTGGAAACAACTACTGCAGAGCAGAATAAAGAAAGAAGAATGAAAAGAACTGAGGACAGTCTCAGAGACCTCTGGGACAACATTAAATGCACCAACATTCGAATTATAGGGGTTCCAGAAGAAGAAGAGAAAAATAAAGGGAGTGAGAAAATACTTGAAGAGATTATAGTTGAAAACTTCCCTAATATGGGAAAGGAAATAGTTCATCAAGTTCAGAAAGCACAGAGAGTCCCATACAGGATAAATCCAAGGAGAAACACGCCAAGACACATATTAATCAAACTATCAAAAATTAAATACAAAGAAAACATATTAAAAGCAGCAAGGGAAAAACAACAAATAACACACAAGGGAATCCCCATAAGGTTAACAGCTGATCTTTCAGCAGAAACTCTGCAAGCCAGAAGGAACTGGCAGGACATATTTAAAGTGATGAAGGAGAAAAACCTACAACCAAGATTACTCTACCCAGCAAGGATCTCATTCAGATTTGATGGAGAACTTAAAACCTTTACAGACAAGCAAAAGCTGAGAGAGTTCAGCATCACCAAACCAGCTTTACAACAAATGCTAAAGGAACTTCTCTAGGCAAGAAACACAAGAGAAGGAAAAGACATACAATAACAAACCCAAAACAATTAAGAAAATGGGAATAGGAACATACATATCGATAATTACCTTAAATGTAAATGGATTAAATGCTCCCACCAAAAGACACAGACTGGCTGAATGGATACAAAAACAAGACCCATATGTATTCTGTCTACAAGAGACCCACTTCAGACCTAGGGACACATACAGACTGAAAGTGAGGGGATTGAAAAAGATATTCCATGCAAATGGAAACCAAAAGAAAGCTGGAGTAGCAATTCTCATATCAGACAAAATAGACTTTCAAATAAAGACTATTAGAAGAGACAAAGAAGGACACTACATAATGATCAAGGGATCGATCCAAGAAGAAGATATAACAATTGTAAATATTTATGCACCCAACATAGGAGCACCTCAATACATAAGGCAAATACTAACAGCCATAAAAGGGGAAATCAACAGTAACACATTCATAGTAGGGGACTTTAACACCCCACTTTCACCAAAGGACAGAGCATCCAAAATGAAAATAAATAAGGAAACAGAAGCTATAAATGATACATTAAACAAGATAGTCTTAATTGATATTTATAGAACAGTCCATCCAAAAACAACAGAATACACATTTTTCTCAAGTGCTCATGGAACATTCTCCAGGATAGATCATATCTTGGGTCACAAAACAAGCCTTGGTAAATTGAGGAAAATTGAAATTGTATCAAGCATCTTTTCCGACCACAACACTATGAGACTAGATATCAATTACAGGAAAAGATCTGTAAAATATACAAACACATGGAGGCTAAACAATACACTACTTAATAATGAAGTGATCACTGAAGAAATCAAAGAGGAAATCAAAAAATACCTAGAAACAAATGACAATGGAGACATGACGACCCAAAACCTATGGGATGCAGAAAAAGCAGTTCTAACAAGGAATTTTATAGCAGTACAATCCTACCTTAAGAAACAGGAAACATCTCGAATAAACAACTTAAACTTGCACTTAAATCAATTAGAGAAAGAAGAACAAAATAACCCCAAAGTTAGCAGAAGGAAAGAAATCATAAAGATCTGATCAGAAATAAATGAAAAAGAAATGAAGGAAATGATAGCAAAGATCAATAAAACTAAAAGCTGGTACTTTGAGAAGATAAACAAAATTCATAAACCAATAGTCAGACTCATTAAGAAAAGAAGGGAAATGACTGAAATCAATAGAACTAGAAATGAAAAAGGAGAAGTAACAACTGACACTGCAGAAATACAGAAGATCATGAGATATTACTACAAGCAACTCTATGCCAATGAAATGGACAACCTGGAAGAAAAGGACAAATTCTTAGAAATGCACAACTTGCCAAGAGTGAATCAGGAATAAATAGAAAATATGAACAGACCAATCACAAGCACTGAAATTGAAACTGTGATTAAATATCTTCCACAGGGGCTTCCCTGGTGGCGCAGTGGTTGAGAGTCCGCCTGCCGATGCAGGGGACACGGGTTCGTGCCATGGTCCAGGAGGATCCCACATGCCGTGGAGCGGCTGGGCCCGTGAGCCATGGCCGTTGAGCCTGCACGTCCAGAGCCTGTGCTCCGCAACGGGAGAGGCCACAAGAGTGAGAGGTCCACGTTAAAAAAAAAAAAAAAAAGAAAGAAAAAATCTTCCAACAAACAAAAGCCCAGGACCAGATGGCTTCACAGGCTAATTCTATCAAACATTTAGAGAAGAGCTAACACCTATCCTTCTCAAACTCTTCCAAAATATAGAAGTGGGAGGAACACTCCCAAACTCATTCTACGAGGCCACCATCACTGTGATACCAAAACCAGACAAGTATGTCACAAAGAAAGAAAACTACAGGCTAATATCACTGATGAGCATAGATGCAAAAATTCTCAACAAAATACTAGCAAACAGAATCCAACAGCACGTTAAAAGGATCATACAACATGATCAAGTGGGATTTATTCCAGGAATGCAAGGATTCTTCAATATGCGCAAATCAATCAATGTGCTACACCATATTAATAAATTGAAGGAGAAAAACCATATGGTCATCTCAATAGATGCAGAAAAAGCTTTTGACAAAATTCAACACCCATTTATGATAAAAACCCTCCAGAAAGTAGGCATAGAGGGAAATTTCCTCAACATAATAAAGGCCATATATGACAAACCCACAGCCAACATCGTCCTCAATGGTGGAAAACTGAAACCATTTCCACTAAGATCAGGAACAAGACAAGGTTGTCCACTCTCACCACTCTTATCCAACATAGTTTTGGAAGTTTTAGCCACAGCAATCAGAGAAGAAAAGGAAATAAAAGGAATTCAAATCGGAAAAGAAGTAAAGCTGTCACTGTTTGCAGATGACATGATACTATACATAGAGAATCCTAAAGATGCTACCAGAAAACTACAAGAGCTATTCAATGAATTTGGTAAAGTAGCAGGAAACAAAACTAATGCACAGAAATCTCTGGCATTCCTATACACTAATGATGAAAAATCTGAAAGTGATATCAAGAAAACACTCCCATTTACCATTGCAACAAACGGAATAAAATATCTAGGAATAAACCTACCTAAGGAAATAAAAGACCTGTATGCAGAAAATTATAAGACACTGATGAAAGAAGTTAAAGATGATACCAATAGATGGAGAGATATACCATGTTCTTGGATTGGAAGAATCAACATTGTGAAAATGACTCTACTACCCAAAGCAATCTACAGATTTAATGCAATCCCTATCAAACTATTACTGGCATTTTTCACAGAAATAGAACAAAAAATTTCACAATTTGCATGGAAACACAAAAGACCCTGAATAGCTAAAGCAATATTGAAAACGCAAAATGGAGCTGGAGGAATCAGACTCCCTGACTTCAGACTATTCTACAAAGCTACAGTAATCAAGACAGTATGGTACTGGCACAAAAAGAGAAATATAGATCAATGGAACAGGATAGAAAGCCCAGAGATAAACCCATACACACACACAAGAAAACAAACAACCCAATCCAAAAATGGGCAGAAGACCTAAATAGACATTTCTCCAAAGAAGATATACAGACTGCCAACAAACACATGAAGGAATGCTCAACATCATTAATCATTAGAGAAATGCAAATCAGAACTACAGTGAGATATCATCTCACACCAGTCAGAATGGCCATATCATCAAAAACTCTAGAAACAATAAATGCTGGAAAGGGTGTGGAGAAAAGGGAACACTCTTGCACTGCTCTTGGGAATGTGAGTTGGTATAGCCACTATGGAGAACAGTATGGATGTTTCTTAAAAAAGTACACATAGAACTACCATCTGACCCAGCAATCCCACTACTGGGCATATACCCTGAGAAAACCATAATTCAAAAATAGTCATGTACCAAAAATGTTCATTGCAGCACTTTTTACAATAGCCAGGAGATGGAAACAACCTAAGTGTCCATCATCGGATGAATAGATAAAGAAGATTTGGCACTTATATACAATGGAATATTACTCAGCCATAAAAAGAAATGAAAGTGAGCTATTTGTAATAGGTGGATGGACCTAGAGTCTGTCATACAGAGTGAAGTAAGTCAGAAAGTGAAAGACAAATACTGTATGCTAACACATATATACGGAATTTAAGGGAAAAAATGTCATGAAGGACCTAGGGATAAGACGGGAATAAAGACACAGACCTGCTAGAGAATGGACTTGAGGATATGGGGAGGGGGAAGGGTAAGCTGTGACAAAGTGAGAGAGTGGCATGGATAAATATACACTACCAAACGTAAAATAGATAGCTAGTGGGAAGCAGCCGCATAACACAGGGAGATCACCTAGAGGGGTGGGATAGTGAAGGTGGGAGGGAAGGAGACACAAGAGGGAAGAGATATGGGAACATATGTATATGTATAACTGATTCACTTTGTTATAAAACAGAAACTAACACACCATTGTAAAGCAATTATACTTCAATAAAGATGTAAAAAAAAACCCCACAAAACCATATGATCATCTCAATAGATGCAGAAAAAGCTTTTGACAAAATTTAACACTGATTTATGATAAAATCTCTAGAAGGTGGGCATAGAGGGAACCTACCTCAACATAATAAAGGGCATATATGACAAACCCACAGCAAACCTCATTCTCAATGGTGAAAAACTGGAAGTGTTTCCTCTAAGATCAGGAACAGGACAAGGGTGTCCACTCTCACCCCTGTTATTCAACATAGTTTTGGAAGCCTTAACCATGGCAATCAGAGATGAAAAAGAAATAAAAGGAATACAAATTGGAAAAGAAGAAATAAAACTGTCACTCTTTGCGGATGACATGATACTATACATAGAGAATCCTAAAGATGCCACCAGAAAATTACTAGAGATAATCAATGAATTTGGTAAATTAGCAGGATACAAAATTAATGCACAGAAATCTCTTGCATTCCTCTACACTAACAATGAAAGATCAGAAAGAGAAATTAAGGAAACACTCCCATTTACCATTGCAACAAAAAGAATAAAATATCTAGGAATAAACCTACTTAAGGAGACAAAAGACCTGTATGCAGAAAAGTATAAGACAGTGATGAAAGAAATTAAAAATCATACCAACAGATGGAGAAATATACCATGTTCTTGGATTGGAAGAATCAATATTGTGAAAATAACTCTACTACCCAAAGCAATCTGCAGATTCACTGCAATCCCTATCAAATTATTGATGGTAGTTTTTATGGAACTAGAACAAAAAATCTTAAAATTTGTATGGAGACACAAAAGACCCCGAATAGCCAAAACAGTCTCGAGGGAAAAAAAAGGAGCTGGAGGAATCAGACTTCCTGACTTCAGACTATATTACAAAGGTACAGTAGTCAAGACAATATGGTAGTGGCACAAAAAGAGAAATGTAGATCAATGGAACAGGATAGAAAGCCCAGAGATGAACCCATGTACCTATGTCAAGTAATCTATGACAAAGGAGCCAAGGATATTTAATGGAGAAAATATAGTCTCTTCAATAAGTGGTGTTGGGAAAACTGGACAGCTACATGTAAAAGAATGAAATTAGAACACTCCCTAACACCATACACAAAGATAAACTCAAAATGGATTAAAGACCTAAATGTAAGGCCAGACACTATCAAAATCTTAGGGGAAAACATAGACAGAACACTCTATGACATACATCACAGCAAGATCCTTTTTGACACACCTGCTAGAGAAATGGAAATAAAAACAAAAATAAACAAATGAGATGTAATGAAACTTCAAAGCTTTTGCACAACAAAGGAAACCATAAACAAGATGAAAAGACAATCCTGAGAATGATAGAAAACATTTGCAAATGAAGTAACTGACAAAGGATTATTCTCCCAAATATATAAACAGCTCATGCAGCTCAATATTAAAAAACCAAAAAACCCAATCCAAAAATGGGCAGAAGACATAAGTAGACAGTTCTCCAAAGGAGACATACAGATGGCCAAGAAGCACATGAAAAGCTGCTCAACATCACTAATTATTAGAGAAATGCAAATCAAAAGTATAATGAGGTACAACCTCACACCATTTAGAATGGGCATCATCAGAAAATCTACAAACTAAAAATACTGGAGAGGGTGTAGAGAAAAGTGAGCCCTCTTGCACTGTTGGTGGGAATGTAAATTGATACAGCCACTAGGGAGAACAGTATGGAAGTTCCTTAAAAAACTAAAAATAGAATTACCATATGACCCAGCAATCCCAGTACTGGGCATGTACCCAGAAAAAACCATAATTCAGAAAGACACAAGCACCCCTATGTTCATAGCAGCACTATTTACAATAGCCAGGTCATGGAAGCAACCTAAATGCGCATTGACAGATGAATGGATAAGGAAGATATGGTACATATATACAATGGAATATTACTCAGCCATAAAAAGGAACAAAATTCAGTTATTTGTAGAGACGTGGCTAGATCTAGAGACTGTCATACAGAGTGAAGTAAGTCAGAAAGAGAAAAACAAATATTGTATATTAGCACACATATGTGGAACTTACAAAAATGGTACAGATGAAATGGTTTGCAGGGCAGAAATTTAGACAGAGATGTAGACAACAAACCTATGGACACCAAGAGGGGAAAGCGGTGGGGTGGTGGTGGTGGTCGTGTGATGAATTGGGAGATTGAGATAGACATGTATACACTAATATATATAAAATGGATAACTAATTAGAACCTGCTGTATAAAAAAATAAATAATATAAAATTCAAAAATTAAAATAAATAAAAGATCAAGAGAAAAAACAAAAACAAAAAGAAAACCCACTGGGTAACAGCCTTTTTGAAAAATCCTCAGAGGAATCAGTCTGAGCAAATTCCATGATCTTGACTTCCATCCCTTACCCTGTTCTGTCATTTGACTCTGCCTACTCCTCCTCAGCTTCTTTTTCATGGTTCACTTTAAAGTTTTTCTTAGTTAACTCCATTTCAACCTTGCTCATTCTACTCCTGTCTCATCTTATCTTCTAGTCCAATTATTTACTGTAGTCCACGTTGGGGGAAGAGCTGAGTGAAAACTGGGGTTGACTGGAGCCGAAGCATGACCTCAGGCAAGTCTGACCCTGAGTTTCAGTTCAGAAATGCAGGTAGTAATAACTGTCCTTCTCACCTCACAGGGCTCCAATGTGATCAAGTGTCATATACAATTTCTGGTATTTAGTCGACTCCATTTCCCCATGCTGATCCTTTGGGGAGGGTAACTACTTCCAAGACAAGAGTTCAGAGATTGAGGGGAGCAGTGTTTTTATTTGTCATCTCCATGTTGAGAATCAGAAATGTCCCCAATTGGAAATAGCTACTAATATGCTGTATCAGGGACTGTGGCTACTTTATGGGTCTCCAAATTGTCCTGGGTGGGGAAATAATTCATTTAGATACAAGAGGGATGGACCTGAAATTTCTTAGACCACAAGGGTGTGGAATCCATTCATTTGGGTCAAATAACCTTGCTTTTCTACTAATGTTCAGTGGATAGGCCAATGTAAAGGTTCATACAGTGAATTTATCATAAGGGAGGAAGAGCCTGTGGGTGGGAGACCAGTATTCAAACTGTGTAGGTCTGATTTCCCACACTTTGTGCTCTCAACCTACCCACACATGATCTACTCCTCACATGATTTAAAGTTAGCTCAGGCCAGAAATCCCCTTGGGTGGGTACCCGCAAATTTTAGCCTCTGGATTAATCAGGGTGATTCCTAACTGGAAAACCAAAAGCAGATATTCTCTATCAGAGGTCTTTAATCTTTTCTGAGCACTGACACCTCTGAAAACAAGTAGAAGCTATGGATCCTCTCACCAGAAAAAAACTAACACACATTCAAACAAAGTGGTTCGTTCCTGTTGTGCTCGCATTAAAAAAAAATATGAAAAAAGCAATGGGACTTCCTGTTTCTGGTGCCCAGGCCCCACCCACGAGTTGCTGAATGGAGAGAAGAGCTCAGTGCTATTTTTCTCTAACCTTAAGACACAAATTCAAGAGAGCCCTCGGTCCCTTTCTAGTTTGGTTCTGGCCTGTCTCTAGAGTTCCTGGGAAATTCTGGAGAGTAGCATGTGCTCCAGAAGGTGGGAACTGTCTCTGGCTCTGGAACTTCTACTGCTGCCTCATTTGTTCCTGGCAACCAGCATACAAGGTAATTTCCACAAATTGTCTGCCTCTAATTGTGCACTGAAAGCCCTGTCAGACGGAAAAGGGAATATGGGGTGTGGCTCAACCTGGAAGTGGAGTAGGGGCTCCAGGCAGCAGGTATTTTCATCCTAGTAACAGGGCTGTGGTGAGTTGGGGAGCATTCCTTAGCCTGGAGAATCAGACTCCATCTCTTTCCCCAAGGGGACATGACAAAATTAGGACCTTGGTGAGATGGGAAAGTAGGCCCTTCATATTTAGTGCTGTGGTTTGTCCTCTGTAAAGTCTCCTTGCATTGTGAATAACAGGAAGCTACTCTGATAGCCGCCACATTTTATGCTCAGGTGTGTTGTGCTCCTTGAGGCATGCTTTGAGACCTTTGTCTATGCAAGGAATTGTGTCATGAGCAAAGGTAAATGATGTTGTCATTGTCCCAGAGAGAGATCAAAATTGTGGGAAAGGAAACTTGTCTAGGGTCTCTGAGTGAGAGTCTGAGCAGAGGACTCAGCACCAGAGGAACCCCCAAACATCTGATTAAGAGTTCAGGTTCATTCTTCTGCCATGGGCTTGTTCTGGTCCCCTCCTGTGCTAACTTTCCTTTCCCTGTTACAGCTGCCCAGCCCTCCAGTACCTGTCTGAGAATTGAGAGCTAAGCTATTGTCTTTCTCACTATTCCCCCTAATAAATACTCAGGTCTTTTTCATTTAAGGGGCTTTAATGCTCACCACTATGGAAAAAAATGAGTAAAAGTGAATGTTCGTATGGGAAACAAATATAACATCATAGAATTATGACATAGAATTATAACTTTTAGGGAGATGAGATAGCAATGCTTGAAGGAAACCCTGTTGGCCACTCATGCAAGGCCTCTCAGGGTGGTAATACATTGGATCTGGTTTATGACAGGTTTAGGAGAGGAAGAAATTTTTCTCTACCCTTCTAGGTTCTTCTGACTGGTCTAAGAATTAAATTGACATGAGACATATTAACAAGAGAAAATCGGAGTTTAATATTGCATACATGGGAGAAACCAAGAAAACCTGAATAACTTGCCATAATGGCTGAAGCCCTCACTTTAAATACCATCCTCAGCTAAAGACAAAAGAGGATGTTAAGGGTGACAGTTCTGGGAGGTTATCAGGAAAAGCACAGTAAACAAGGGTAAGGTTGTTAGGCAGACTTAAGTTAGTGCCTTCTCCGTTGATAAGAGTTTCTAGAGACTTGGTCTCCCTCTCTGTCCTCTTCCGGTACAGAGAGGGAGACACCCTTACAAATGAAAATTTCCCTTACAAATATAAATGTTTCTTACAAAAGGGTAACTCCTACATGATTTTCAGAATGTTTCTCTTTCTTTAGAAAATAACCAGCTTAAAACAATTAATATGCCAAAGAAACATATATTAGGGTGGCAAATTCTGCTCCCTTAGGCTGTGTAAGCCTAGATACATGATATATTCAGGGTACTCATGGCTGTGTGGGCTCCATGGGACTGAGTTTACTCATAGGGCACTGATATGACCTTGGGAGTGGGGGTTGGCATGAATTATTCATCCAGTTGTTGGGAAAGATAGAGATGCCAAGAGAACTGGAATATTTCAGGACTTTTCTAGACTTAGGTCAATGTGTCTAAATCTTTTTATGTCTAGATTATGCCTACAGATGGTCCTTTTATCCCCAATTTATGACTTCCTCACCCCATAACCACATTTCATCTAAATTTAACTTTGCTGTTTGCCTTGAAGGAGGTTCTGTCTCTCTTACCTCTAGGTCTATACAAATGTCTTTCCTCCTGCCTAAAATTTCCTTCACTCTCTTCTCTTCAGCTCCTCCCTTAGCATTCCATTTTCATGTGGCTTCCTCCTGGAAACCTCAGACTCCAAGTTATGGTTGGTGAACTGCTTGACTGTCTGTTTCCTTGAGCCCCGTGAGGACAGGGACCTTGTCCAGTGCTGAACATGGCACAGTGCCTAGAACATGGCATGGGCTCAATAAATAATTGTTAATCCTATGAATGAATGATATCAAAGAACTTCCTTTCAGGTTATCTGTCCAGATCTTCCTAGGGGTATAGTAATTCTCTCCTCCCCAGTAAGGGATGCTCTTGTGAAGAAATTTAAGAAGTAGTTTTAAATCTTCTCCTTAATCCCTCCTCAGACTTGAGTTTCTCAGCTCTCTGACCTCAGGGCCCCCTCATCACTAGTAGGCATCTTCCCTGTCTCCCTTCAGTACAACAGAGTGTGGTGGAAACAGCTTGAACTGGGAATCAGAAGATCTATGTTCTGAGTTCCATGCCATGGGACTTTCTATAAATTGTGAAAGCTTCCTGAGCCTCAATTTTCTCCACTCTCTTATGGATATAACAATATGCTCACCATTTTTTCAAGGGGTTATTGTTAAGATCAAAAGAAATAAAGAATGTGAAATTGTGATTGTGACCACATACAATCTGAGGTAGATAAGAGCTGAGAAGAACATAAGGAAACTCTAAAGCCCCGCACTCTCTCCTGAGCCACAGACCTGAATTTCTAACTGCTTTTTAAACATCTCCAGACTCTCCAAACACATTTCCAAAATCTAACTCCCCATCTTTGTTCCAGCTATCTACTGCTGCATAACAAGCCACCACAACACTGGGACTTCCTCACCTTCCAGTTAGTCATGGCAATCTGGCCGATTAAACTCATTAGACTTCCCATCTCAGGAAATGGAACTCTCTCTGTTCATCTTGTCCCCCATGACACACATCTGGAGTCTTGATATCTACTGACAAATTACTTCCTTGAAAGGTTTGTACAGGTTTGTTAAATAGTTGATCTCATTAGAGAGCTCCAGGTAACTCTATATCAATATCTTTAAAACTCACCTCTTTCAGTTCTTCAAAGTTTTACTAGAAATCACATGACTTGTTTGTAGAGTAATCAGAATTTCCCCTTTAGGACCTCTTTCTCCTTCCTGGGTAGACACTTTTTGTATGAAATTACAACTTCCTTTGATCTGAATTCCCCCCACCCCGTTTTAGTTTTGCTTCTCTACAGACAAGAAACATGGGTAAGCACAGGAAAGATCTGTTTCATTTTCTGGTATAAACTACAGGTAAACACAGTTACTTTATCCTAAGCATCCACACACATAACCAACTACTGCGTCTCCTTCCCTCCCACCCTCCCTATCCCACCCCTCCAGGCTGTCACAAAGTACCGAGCCAATATCCCTGTGCCATGCGGCTGCTTCCCACTAGCTATCTACCTTACTACGTTTGTTAGTGTGTATATGTCCATGACTCTCTCTCGCCCTGTCACAGCTCATCCTTCCCCCTCCCCATATCCTTAAGTCCGTTCTCCAGTAGGTCTGCGTCTTTATTCCTGTCTTACCCCTAGGTTTTTCATGACATTTTTCCCCTTAAATTCCATATATATGTGTTAGCATACGGTATTTGTCTTTTTCTTTCTGACTTACTTCACTCTGTATGACAGACTCTAGGTCTATCCACCTCATTACACATAGCTCAATTTTGTTTCTTTTTATGGCTGAGTAATATTCCATTGTATATATGTGCCACATCTTCTTTATCCATTCATCCGATGATGGGCACTTAGGTTGTTTCCATCTCTGGGCTATTGTAAATAGAGCTGCAATGAACATTTTGGTACATGACTCTTTTTGAATTTTGGTTTTCTCAGGGTATATGCCCAGTAGTGGGCTTGCTGGGTCATATGGTAGTTCTATTTGTAGTTTTTTAAGGAACCTCCATACTGTTCTCCATAGTGGCTGAACCAGTTCACATTCCCACCAGCAGTGCAAGATTGTTCCCTTTTCTCCACACCCTTTCCAGCATTTATTGTTTCTAGATTTTTTGATGATGGCCATTCTGACTGGTGTGAGATGATATCTCATTGTAGTTTTGATTTGCATTTCTCTAATGATTAATGATGTTGAGCATTCTTTCATGTGTTTGCTGGGAGTCTGTATATCTTCTTTGGAGAAATGTCTATTTAGGTCTTCTGCCCATTTTTGGATTGGGTTGTTTGTTTTTTTGTTATTGAGCTGCATGAGCTGTTTGTAAATTTTGGAGATTAATCCTTTGTCAGTTGCTTCATTTGCAAATATTTTCTCCCATTCTGAGGGTTGTCTTTTGGTCTTGTTTATGGTTTCCTTTGCTGTGCAAAAGCTTTGAAGTTTCATTACGTCCCATTTGTTTATTTTTGTTTTTATTTCCATTACTCTAGGAGGTGGGTCAGAAAGGATCTTGCTGTGATTTATGTCATAGCGTGTTCTGCCTATGTTTTCCTCTAAGAGTTTCATAGTTTCTGCCTTACATTTAGGTCTTTAATCCATTTTGAGCTTATATTTGTGTATGGTGTTAGGGAGTGATCTAATCTCATACTTTTACATGTACCTGTCCAGTTTTCCCAGCACCACTTATTGAAGAGGCTGTCCTTTCTCCACTGTACATTCCTGCCACCTTTATCAAAGATAAGGTGTCCATATGTGCGTGGGTTTATCTCTGGGCTTTCTATCCTGTTCCATTGATCTATATTTCTCTTTTTGTGCCAGTACCATACTGTCTTGATTACTGTAGCTTTGTAGTATAGTCTGAAGTCAGGGAGCCTGATTCCTCCAGCTCCTTTTTTCGTTCTCAAGATTGCTTTGGCTATTCGGGGTCTTTTGTGTTTCCATAAAAATTGCGAAATTTTTTGTTCTAGTTCTGTGAAAAATGCCAGTGGTAGTTTGATAGGGATCGCATTGAATCTATAGATTGCTTTGGGTAGTAGAGTCATTTTCACAATGTTGATTCTTCCAATCCAAGAACATGGTATATCTCTCCATCTATTGGTATCATCTTTAATTTCTTTCATCAGTGTCTTATAATTTTCTGCATACAGGTCTTTTGTCTCCTTAGGTAGGTTTATTCCTAGATATTTTATTCTTTTTGTTGCAGTGGTAAATGGGAGTGTTTTCTTGATTTCACTTTCAGAATTTTCATCATTAGTATATAGGAATGCCAGAGATTTCTGTGCATTAATTTTGTATCCTGCTACTTTACCAAATTCATTGATTAGCTCTTGTAGTTTTCTGGTAGCATCTTTAGGATCCTCTATGTATAGTATCATGTCATCTGCAAACAGTGACAGCTTTACTTCTTCTTTTCCGATTTGGATTCCTTTTATTTCCTTTTCTTCTCTGATTGCTGTGGCTAAAACTTCCAAAACTATGTTGAATAAGAGTGGTGAGAGTGGACAACCTTGTCTTGTTCCTGATCTTAGTGGAAATCCTTTCATTTTTCACCATTGAGGATGATGTTTGCTGTGAGCTTGTCATATATGGCCTTTATTATGTTGAGGAAAGTTCCCTCTATGCCTACTTTCTGCAGGGTTTTTATCATAAATGGGTGTTGAAGCTTTCTCTGCATCTATTGAGATGATCATATGGTTTTTCTCCTTCAATTTGTTAATATGGTTTATCACATTGATTGATTTGCGTATATTGAAGAATCCTTGCATTCCTGGAATAAAACCCACTTGATCATGGTGTATGATCCTTTTAATGTGCTGTTGGATTCTGTTTGCTAGTATTTTGTTGAGGATTTTTGCATCTATGTTCATCAGTGATATTGGCCTGTAGTTTTCTTTGTGACATCCTTGTCTGGTTTTGGTATCAAGGTGATGGTGGCCTCGTAGAAGGAATTTGGGAGTGTTCCTCCCTCTGCTATATTTTGGAAGAGTTTGAGAAGGATAGGTGTTAGCTCTTCTCTAAATGTTTAGAATTCACCTATGAAGCCATCTGGTCCTGGGCTTTTGTTTGTTGGAAGATTTTTAATCACAGTTTCAATTTCAGTGCTTGTGATCGGTCTGTTCATATTTTCTATTTCTTCCTGATTCAGTCTTGGCAGGTTGTGCATTTCTAAGAATTTGTCCATTTCTTCCAGATTGTCCATTTTATTGGCATAGAGTTGCTTGTAGTAATCTCTCATGATCTTTTTTATTTCTGCAGTGTCAGTTGTTACTTCTCCTTTTTCATTTCTAATTCTATTGATTTGAGTCTTCTCCCTTTTTTTCTTGATGAGTCTGGCTAGTGGTTTATCTATTTTGTTTATCTTCTCAAAGAACCAGCTTTTAGTTTTATTGATCTTTGCTATTGTTTTCTTCATTTCTTTTTCATTTATTTCTGATCTGATTTTTATGATTTCTTTCCTTCTGCTAGCTTTGGGTTTTTTTTGTTCTTCTTTCTCTAATTGCTTGAGGTGCAAGGTTCGGTTGTTTATTCGAGATGTTTCCTGCTTCTTAAGGTGGGCTTGTATTGCTATAAACTTCCCCCTTAGAACTGCTTTTGCTGCCTCCCATAGGTTTTGGGTCGTTGTGTCTCCATTGCCATTTGTTTCTAAGTATTTTTTAATTTCCTCTTTGATTTCTTCAGTGATCACTTCATTATTAAGTAGTGTATTGTTTAGCCTCCATGTGTTTGTATTTCTTACAGATCTTTTCCTGTAATTGATATCTAGTCTCATGGCGTTGTGGTCAGAAGAGATACTTGATACAATTTCAATTTTCTTAAATTTACCAAGGCTTGATTTGTAACCCCAGATATGATCTATCCTGGAGAATGTTCCATGAGCACTTGAGAAAAACGTGTATTCTGTTGTTTTTGGATGGACTGTTCTATAAATATCAATTAAGACTATCTTGTTTAATGTATCATTTATAGCTTCTGTTTCCTTATTTATTTTCATTTTGGATGCTCTGTCCATTGGTGAAAGTGGGGTGTTAAAGTCCCCTACTATGAATGTGTTACTGTTGATTTCCCCTTTTATGGCTGTTAGTATTTGCCTTATGTATTGAGGTGCTCCTATGTTGGGTGCATAAATATTTACAATTGTTATATCTTCTTCTTGGATCGATCCCTTGATCATTATGTAGTGTCCTTCTTTGTCTCTTCTAATAGTCTTTATTTGAAAGTCTATTTTGTCTGATATGAGAATTGCTACTCCAGCTTTCTTTTGGTTTCCATTTGCATGGAATATCTTTTTCAATCCCCTCACTTTCAGTCTGTACGTGTCCCTAGGTCTGAAGCGGGTCTCTTGTAGACAGCATATATATTGGTCTTGTTTTTGTATCCATTCAGCTTGTCTGCGTCTTTTGGTGGGAGCATTTAATCCATTTACATTTAAGGTAATTATCGATATGTATGTTCCTATTCCCGTTTTCTTAATTGTTTTGGGTTTGTTATTGTATGTCTTTTCCTTCTCTTGTGTTTCTTGCCTAGAGAAGTTCCTTTAGCATTTGTTGTAAAACTGGTTTGGTGGTGCTGAACTCTCTCAGCTTTTGCTTGTCTGTAAAGGTTTTAAGTTCTCCATCAAATCTGAATGAGATCCTTGCTGGGTAGAGTAATCTTGGTTGTAGGTTTTTCTCCTTCATCACTTTAAATATTGCCTGCCAGTCCCTTCTGGCCTGCAGAGGTTCTGCTGAAAGACCAGCTGTTAACCTTATGGGGATTCCCTTGTGTGTTATTTGTTGTTTTTCCCTTGCTGCTTTTAATATGTTTTCTTTGTATTTAATTTTTGATAGTTTGATTAATATGTGTCTTCACATGTTTCTCCTTGGATTTATCCTGTATGGGACTCTCTGTGCTTTCTGGACTTGATTAACTATTTCCTTTCCCATATTAGGGAAGTTTTCAACTATAATCTCTTCAAGTATTTTCTCAGTCCCTTTCTTTTTCTCTTCTTCTTCTGGAACCCCTATAATTCGAATGTTGGTGCATTTAATGTTGTCCCAGAGGTCTCTGAGACAGTCCTCAGTTCCTTTCATTCTTTTTTCTTTATTCTGCTCTGCAGTAGTTATTTCCACTATTTTATCTTCCAGGTCACTTATCCGTTCTTCTGCCTCAGTTATTCTGCTATTGATCCCATCTAGAGTATTTTTAATTTCATTTATTATGTTGTTCATCATTGCTCGTTTCCTGTTTAGTTCTTCTAGGTCTTTGTTAAATGTTTCTTGCACTTTCTCTATTCTATTTACAAGGTTTTAGATCATCTTTACTATCATTATTCTGAATTCTTTTTCAGGTACACTGCCTATTTCCTCTTCATTTGTTAGGTCTGGTGGGTTTTTACCTTGCTCCTTCATCTGCTGTGTGTTTTTCTGTCTTCTCATTTTGCTTCACTTACTGTGTTTGGGGTCTCCTTTTTGCAGGCTGCAGGTTTGTAGTTCCCGTTGTTTTTGGTGTCTGTCCCCAGTGGCTAAGGTTGGTTCAGTGGGTTGTGTAGGTTTCCTGGTGGAGGGGACTAGTGCCTGTGTTCTGGTGGATGAGGCTGGATCTTGTCTTTCTGGTGGTCAGGTCCACGTCTGATGGTGTGTTTTGGGGTGTCTGTGGTCTTATTATGATTTTAGGCAGCCTCTCTGCTAATGGATGGGGCTGTGTTCCTGTCTTGCTAGTTGTTTGGCATAGGGTGTCCAGCACTGTAGCTTGCTGGTCGTTGAGTGAAGCTGGGTGTTGGTGTGGAGATGGAGATCTCTGGGAGATTTTTGCCGTTTGATATTACATGGAGCTGGGAGGTCTCTTGTGGACCAGTGTCCTGAAGTTTGCTCTCCCACCTCAGTGGCACAGCCCTGACGCCTAGCTGGAGCACCAAGAGACTGTCCTCCACATGGCTCAGAATAAAGGGGAGAAAAATAGAAAGAAAGAGGTTAAAATTAAATAAAGTAAGATAAAATAAAATAAAATAATTAAAATAAAAAATAATTATTAAGAAAAAATTTTTTAAAAGTAAAAAAACACAAAAAAATAAACAAACAAAACAGACGGCTAGAACCGTAGGACAAATGGTGAAAGCAAAGCTATACAGACAAAATCTCTCATAGAAGCATATACACACACACACTCATAAAAAGAGGAAAAGGGGAAAAAATAATCTATCTTGCTCCCAAAATCCACCTCCTCAATTTGGGATGATTCGTTGTCCCTTCAGGGATTCCACAGATGCAGGGTACATCAAGTTGATTGTGGGGATTTAATCTGCTGTTTCTGAGGCTGCTGGGAGACATTTCCCTTTCTCTTCTTTTTTCGCACAGTTCCCAAGGTTCAGCTTTGGATTTGGCCTTGCCTCTTCGTGTAGGTCGCCTGAGGGTGCCTGTTCTTCGCTCAGACAGGACGGGGTTAAAGGAGCCGCTGATTCGAGGGCTCTGGTTCACTCAGGCCGCGGGGAGGGAGGGGTACGGATGAAGGGCGAGCGTGCAGCGGCAGAGGCCGGCGTGACATTGCACCAGCCTGAGGCGCCGTGCGTTTTCCAGGGGAAGTTGTCCCTGGATCCCGGGAACCTGGCAGTGGCGGGCTGCACAGGCTCCGCGGAAGAGGGGTGTGGAGAGTGACCTGTGCTCGCACACAGGCGTCTTGGTGGCGGCAGCAGCAGCCTTAGCGTCTCCCGCCCGTCTCTGGGGTCCGCGCTGTTAGCCGCGGCTCGCGCCCGTCTCTGGAGCTCCTTTAAGCAGGGCTCTTAATCCCTTCTCCTCGCGCACCAGGAAACAAAGAGGCAGGAAAAAGTCTCTTGCCTCTTCGGCAGGTCTAGACTTTTTCCCGGACTCCCTCCTGGCTAGCTGTGGTGCACTAGCCCCCTTCAGGCTGTGTTCACGCCGCCAACTCCAGTCCTCTCCCTGGGATCCGACCTCCGAAGCCAGAGCCTCAGCTCCCATCCCCGCCCGCCCCGGCGGGTGAGCAGACAAGCCTCTCGGGCTGGTGAGCGCTGGTTGGCACCGATCCTCTATGCGGGAATCTCTCCGCTTTGCCCTCCGCACCCCTGTTGCTGCGCTCTCCTCCGCGGCCCCGAAGCTCCCCCTCTCCGCCACCCGCAGTCTCCGCCCTCAAAGGGGCTCCTAGTGTGTGGAAACCTTTCCTCCTTCACAGCTCCCTCCCACTGGTGCAGGTCCTGTCCCTATTCTTTTGTCTCTGTTTTTTCTTTTGTCCTACCCAGGTACGTGGGGAGTGTCTTGTCTTTTGGGAGGTCTGAGGTCTTCTGCCAGCGATCAGTGGGTGTTCTATAGGAGCAATTCCACGTGTAGATGTATTTCTGATGTATGTGTGGGGAGGATGGTGATCTCCGCATCCTATTCTTCCGCCCATCTTCTCTTGTCTCCTCAACACTCTTTTATGTTGTTTCTTTTGAGAGTTTCTGGGCAGCTTTTCCATTGCTCCTCTGCTGTCTATGTCATAATAGTCATCTTTTATTCATTTATTCAGGACCCAACCATAAGACAGGGCTGCTTCACTGGCCCAGTTTGGGCACATTATGATACTTAAGAAACACAGTTCATTGGTCATAAGTAATTAAATAGTAACTCAAATTTCTACTTGAAGTCTCTCAAAGGATGTTAAAGGGAATCCAATTTATAAGCTATAGTGATACTTCCTATCATATCCTCTCCTGTCCTCTTCAGTCTTCTCAAACCATCCCATTCATCTGCTGCCCAGAGATTCTCACTCCTTTGAGCCTTAGTACTATAGCACCCCTATTTCCTAAACCAACCTGAGTGGCCTCTGTTTATCTTCTCCTTTCCTCTCTGCCTTTTCAGTCCAAACCAATCTTAAGAAGTAAGCAAAAAAAAAAAAAAAAAAAAAAGCTAAGTGAGATTAAAAGTAAGAAAAATGTGACTAGTAGGAGGTCATGAGGAGACAACTGGGAACACTTATGTATACATTTTTGTCCCTGCCATTCATTCATTCATTCTTTCATTCTATACTAAACAACAAATGTGAGCCAAGTATTGTCGGGATTGAGTAAGACATGGTCTTTGCCTTTGAGAAGCTCACAATCTTAGTGACTATGGGTCTGTTATAGTTTCTCCCTCCCCCTTACACTTTACTTTGAAGTTTTTTTGAGCATGTTGGGGATACCCTGGACAAACAAGATCTCATTGTTATAAAGCAGACCCCATTCTCACAAGGAGAAATGATGTGTATTATAACTGGCTCTGGATCATGACTTGAGTCTATATGCTCCATTCTTCATTCCTCATTGTGTTCATCTTCATTCCTCCTTCCCCAAGGAAGCTTCACGTAAGTTTTCTGGTCCTACCATGGTGCTGGGGCCTCTTTCTTATCATCACATGTCCTAGCCAAAGACCTGTTTTTGTTTTTCTTTTGTGCATGCTGATGTCTTTTACTTTTAGACCTAGCCTACAAGTGAAAGCTTCTTCAGGAGCTGCTACAGGTTTTTGGAATTTTGGCCCCTACTTCAACATTCTTCACTCTTCCAGATTCACATATAGGCATTCATTCCTTAAAAATATATCATTAGTCTAGTCCTTATTTTACCACTGTTTTGGTACAATAAAGTAAGTTCAACAGGCAGTTGTTAAACATCTCAGTACTTAATGCATAGTACTAGATGTTATGGATACAAAATTAATGTAGGTAATAATAATAAAACAATACATGACATTTATTGAATACTTACTAATCTTCCAAGTATTAGTCTAAGTACTTTATGTGTATTGATTATTTGTATTAATTTGATTGTATCCTAAGCATTTATTTGTGTAACTCTGGGTCAGGGTTCTTTAGAGTAAAAAGAACCAATAGGATATATATATAAATATATAGAAAGAGATTTATTATGAGGCCCATGCAGTTATGGAAGCATAACCCATATTATGTACTTCTTTGGAGAAGTCCCATGATCTGCCACCTGCAAGATGGAGGCCAGGAAAGCTACAGGTGTAGTTCCAGTACAAATCCACAGGCCTGAGAGCATATAGACTCATGATTTGAGTCGATATGTTCTGTGTTCTTCATTCTCAGTGAACTTATCTTCATTCATCCTTCCACAAAGAGTCTTCAGGGGAGCCAATGGTCTAATTCCTAGTTCAAGTCCTAAGGTCCAAGGACCAAGAACAGTGATGTCCAAGGGTAGGAGAAGATGGATATCCCAGCTCAAGGTAGAAAGCAAATTTGCCTTTTTTTCCTGCCTTTTTGTCCTATTCTGGCCCTCAGTAGATTGGATGATGCTCACACACATTGGTGAGGGTGATCTTCTTACTCAGTCTACTGATTCAAATGCTAATCTCTTCCAGAAAAACCCGTATAGATGATCCACAAGTAGTGTTTTACCAGCTGTCTGGGCATCCTTTAACTCAGTAAACTTGACACATGAACTTCACCTTCACAAACTCTGTAAGATAAATACTAAAACAAAGGCAGAGATGTTAGGTAAAATGCTCAAGGTTATACAGCTAATAAGTGGGCCAGGATTTGCATAGTCTAATTCCAGAACCCATGATCTTTTTTTTTTTTTTCTTTCTTTCTTTCTTTATTTAGTTTTGGCTGTATTGGGTCTTTGTTCCTTCACGCAGGCTTTCTCTAGTTGTGGCGAGCTGGGGCTACTCTTTGTTGCAGTGTACAGGTTTCTCATTTCAGTGGCTTCTCTTGTTGTGGAGCACGGGCTCTAGGCACGTGGGCTTCAGTAGTTGTGGCACGCAGCCTCAGTAGTTGTGGCTCATGGGCTTAGTTGCTCCACGGCATGTGGGATCTTCCTGGACCAGGGCTAGAACCCCTGCATTGGCAGGTGGATTCCTAACCATTGCACCACCAGGGAAGTCCCCAGAGCCCATGATCTTAACCATCATACTACAATGGAAAATGAGTTAAACTCATAAGAGTCATTTTTTGTCCTTAGGAAGCATGTGATCTGGTGATAAAGGCAAGTAATAGATATTAAATGGATCACTTTAATATGATATGAGTTCTAAGATATAGATATGCACAGGATATTGTAGCTTTCCTTCCTCCTTCCTTCACCACCTATGTGTAATGATTCAAAAAAAGCCATCCTTGTGGTTGGCTGTGACTTCTTACTGAGAAATAAAGCGGTTAATTGTGGGTTGTGCTGTCTTCCTAAGAATATGTCTGAGACTTGTTGGAGAGTCTACCAAGGATGACCTAGGCCAGCAGAATGAAGGCAGGAAGATTTTTCCTCCCAGGGGGCATTTGGCATTGTCTGGAGATATTTTTGATGGTCACAACTGGAATGAGGCTACTGGCATCTAGTGGGCAGAGGCCAGGGAGGCTGCTAAATATCCTACAATGCACAAGGACAGCCCTTCACAACAAGGAATTCTCTGGTCCAAAAGGTCAATAATGCCAAGGTTGAAAAACACTGACCTAGGCTGTCAGAGATTATAAAGTATGGAATGGATCAATCAGAAACACTGTGGAAATAAATGCCTGTGTGTGTTTGTGAACGCACCAGGCATAGATTAAATGCTCCATAACTGGTTGTTGAATGGATAGATGGATGGTTGGAAGGATTAGTGACTAGGAACTTGAAAGACCTGGGGACACAGGCATTTTGAATCTTTATTGAAAAGAATGTTTTTGGGAATGATAGACATGTGGAAAGTAAATAGGTATAGATACGATGTTAAACAATATGAAGTTTTGTGTGACAGTATATGAGGTAAGAGCGATATAGATCATATTTCTTCTTTCCTCTACCATTAGCTTTTTTCTACTGCTCTTTCTCAGCCTATACATTTACACTTAGTTTTCCTCCCTCCACAGAGAGAGTTAGCAGACCTTCCTTCATCTTATGTCTTCTGGCTATCACCTTTTCTTTCTCCTTGCATTCAAGAAACCAGGTTTTTTAGAACTGAGGCTTATACAATTTGGAGTGCCCTCATGAGAAAGAGAACAGAACTGTAAATACAAATAGGAACAAAAATGAATGTAGTTAGAATGAGAAAAGAAAGCCCAGTGTATCACAAGTTTTTTTAAAAGCTGACAAATACAAAAATCACAAAAGCCAGAAAAATAGCACAATATTTTTATTAATAAAATGCGTTCACTCTCCTATAATACTTTGTCACTGACTAACTCTGGTTCCCTTTCATTTCTAACCTTGTTTCTCCTTTACTTCTTACCTACTGCTGGAGAACTAAATTGAAACACAAGGAACACAAGCACAGAGAGGAGACGTGACTCGTCATCATTTTCTTTGAAAATGTCCTGTTATGAGAGTAAGGGAGAGAGCCAGGGCTGGCTCAGTGTCCTTTTTCTTTATCCTCTAGGGCAGAATTAGACGGATTATAAGCACATCTCCCACTTCTCAAGCTCTGACTATCACTGAGCTCCTGATCAGGGGTCAGGTCCTCTGATAAAGATCATACTCACTGCTCCCAAGCAAAAGGCTCTTCCTTCTTCTTTGTTCCACCAGCCCAGGCCAAAGCCTGGGCCACTGGGCAGCTCTGCCTTTTTTAAAATGGGTCTCACTCACTCTGCCTCTCATTGGCAGATTATTCAAAATATGCCATCTCCAGCAGCAACATAAGTCTGTCAATCTCCAGTTTGCCGAGGAACTACAAAACACTCACCTGGTTTTATACTACTGACCAGAAGATTGTAGAATGGGAATCCGGTCAGCTTAAATACTTCAATACTAAATTTAAGGACAGGGCCAGGCTTGATCTTCAAAGTGGCACACTGCACATCCATAACGTCCAGAAGGAGGACAGCAGCACTTACCTCCTGATGGTGCTGAAGGACCCTGGGTACGAGGACGAATGGAAGATCTCACTGGTGGTGCTTGGTGAGTTAGGGGAACCAAAGGGCAAGTCCCCACTCCAGGGCCCTGGACAGACCACTGGGAGGGGACTCTCCCTGGGAGGGGGAGGGAAAAACCTCAGGATAGGCTTAATTCATTTCTCCTGGAGCCAGTTCCACTTGGAAGTGAGGCTGGGCCAGCCAGACTCGAAGTAGATTACTCTGGGACATTTAAAACCTCTTCTGACATTAAGGAGTCTAAGATTTGAAGATAAAGAAAACAGTAAGGATGGTTTCCTCTCTATTCTCTTCATGCTCTCCTGTGATCAACGCAAATCAGTTCTGAGCTCTTCTTAATAACATAACTGAACAAAGACTTCATCAAACATAAGGAAAAAGATAGAAGAGATAAAGGATTGGGCAAGAGCCGTTCAAGAGTGTTTTTATCTTACTGAATGGGTGGGAAAAAAACTTCCACTCCTAGTGCCAGCCTAACGAGTATACGTGAAGTAAGGGCTAGAACATTATACTTGGAGTCAGACAGACCTGGGTTTAAAACCCTGGTCAGTAACTTACTAGCTGTGTGAACTTGGAGAAAGATCTTGCCATCTCTGCCCCATTAGGTAAGATTCTGTTGATGGCAAGCGATGGAGACCAATTTGATGTACCTTTAGCAAAAAAGAATTTCTTAAAAAAAAGAAAACTAGGACTATTTAAAGCAATGCAAGGAGTTTAGAAGAGTCAAGAAGGGCTGAAGGGGAGGAAGAACGGTCTAAGAGGCTAAATCCCCTTCTCACTCACTTCCTCCATGTCATATGGCCTGAAAGTTCAAGACGTACTGGGAACAGGAAAGATTCAAAGGCTCTTACAGTGGTTTTTAAAAAAATCCCAAATTTATATCATTTACCAAATTCTGTGGTAAATACTCCCACCACAGCCACCTCCAAACTGCTAATGGTTTCACAACCAGCTTGCAAAATTTCTGAATATCTTAAAATCCACAAGCTGGCTTGGCTTTAGCACACTTGCCTAGGGATAAGGCCCTGAGGGCGTGATTAGCAGAAGAATTATCCTTCAGTCCAGCCCAGGAATTTCTGACAGCTCAAAGGGGGCATCTGGGAGCCAGTCTGCCCTAGCCAAGTCCAACCCCGCTGATATCTATGCTAAACCTCTGTTGTTCTTTCTGGCCCACAGATTGTCATAACCCCATTTTTGTTTCTGGGTGCATGGCTCCCCCTTCTGGATCCAGCTTAGCTTCACTCCAAGGAGTAGCTCTTTCAGTCTGAAGCCTCCAGAGGTCAAAACTGCTCACTGGCTCCCTCTGCAGGGGCCTCTTCTCCATGACTGCTCCTGCAGCCCTCTGGGGCTCCCTCTGTACTTTGTTGGCGAAACCCTCCCAGCATAAATGCTTCATAAATGCATAAACCCATTGTCTCATCTTAACATATTCATTTTTAGACCCTGTACCAAAGCCTGTCATAGAAGTCAAGAAGACACAGGAAGTGAACAAGTGTCACCTGACCTTGTCCTGTGTGATCCAGGACCAGCCTGTAAACTACACCTGGTATGCAGAGTCCCTTCCAAAAGAGTCCCGGAGCAGTGTGCTTGAAGTGACCCACACACCACAAAACTACTCCAGTTCTTATACCTGCCAAGTCAGCAATCCTGTGAGCAGCCAAAATAACACAGTCAACTTCACTTCACCCTGTGTACTGGGTAAGAGATACTGCCAGGGGAGCTGAGGTGGGCACAGGGTAACTAGTTTTCTCTTGAAGGAATAAAATCATGGAGATCTTATTCAGCCTCCTGGCACAGAAATTAGTGGAGAATCCCAAAGGCATGGACGACTTGGGTTCTCTAAGGTTTCACTGCCTTGCTGAGAGGGTTCACCGCCTCTCAGCAGCTCACCTCGGCTTTGTGGAGCTCAGGGTCCTCATCCGCAAAGGGCAGTTGGCACAGGGGCCCTGATTTCCCCTTCTCCCGCCGTGCTCTAACAGTGCATCATCCTGGAATCTGAGGCCAGTGTCCTTGCAGGATAATCTGAGATTTCAGGGTGAGCAGGGAGAAAAAGGGCAAGTAGGGGAACGGTCCAGACACTGTTGGGCAGCAACACAGAGGCATTTCTGGTGGGCAGCGAAGGAAAAAAGGGCCAACTGGATGAGCATGAGTGAGAACAAGTGGTGAACAGGAGAACCTGATCCTAAGGTAGAGACTTTCTGTTCTTCCTCAGGTGTATGCTCCTTGATGAAGCTGGAAAAGCAAACTCTGGGTTTCGTGTTTCAGATTTCTCTGTCTCCTGGGAGGATCCACTCATTAGAGCATCACTCCTCGTTCTCTCTCAAGCCTACACAGGTCCCATAGTGGGGTAGCTATGAGCATAGGTTTTGGAGTCAGTTACACCTGGGATTAATCCTGGGACTGTCACTTACTAGCTAAACAAGTTACTTAGCTTCTCCAAGTCACGTCCTTCTTTTTTCTTTTCATATTTATTGGAGTATAATTGCTTTATGATGTTGTGTTAGTTTCTGCTGTACAACAAAGTGAATCACTGTATGTATACATGTATTCCCATATCCCCTCCTTCTTGAGCCTCCCTCCCACCCTCCCTATCCCACCCCTCTAGGTGGTCACACAGCGTCGAGCTGATCTCCCTGTGCTACGCATCATCTTCCCACCAGCCATCTATTTTACATTTGGTAGTGTATGTATGTCAACGCTACTCTCTCACTTCGTCCCGGCTTCCCCTTCCCCCACTGTGTCCTCAAGTCCTTTCTCTACGTCTGCATCTCTATTCCTGCCCTGCCAGTAGGTTCATCCGTACCATTTATCTAGATTCCGTATATATACATTAGCCTAGGGGATTTGTTTTTCTCTTTCTGACTTACTTCACTCTGTATGAAGTCATGTCCTTCTTAAATAAGACAAAACAATAGTTCTTATCTCATACTGTTATAAGGATTAAATGAGGCAATACAGATAACTACCTAGCACAGTATCTAAGTCCTCAATGAATGGTAGTTAACTTAGGCCCCATCCTTTTAATTCTAGAGACACTAGGGATTTGGCAACCACTTAATAAATTTGGATCACCATCTTCAGCATTTCAGGCCCTGTGCTCTCCACAGGCCTGAAATCATATCCCCAAGCCCTGGTGTACAAATACCTCCAGAATAACTCATACCTGTGGTGCCAACATTTACCTGAGATCCCTGTCATACCCAATCATCAGGGATCATGGCCCCTGGAGACATGGCTCTTTCATGGTCTTCTTGGACCCAATCTACTCTGCCCACCTGTGCTAATTTCTTTACCTCTGCTCCCACACATGAGCTATGGAAACTGTATGTTCAGTATTCTTCCCAACTAACTGGTCATGTCTCTTCTAGTCTTTACTGATATGCCCTGCTTTTCTGCCACCATAGACCCAGTAGGACACTTTGGTGTCTGACCATAAGACCACCAGTTGGCTGGGTGGTCCTAACACCGCCTTTATATCACCACCATATCCTGAGATCCAGAAAAAGGAAGAGAAGCAATCCCTGTCCTTTATAGAATGAAAGTGGCTGCTCATTCACAGAGAGGATGAAAGCAATAATACATCTATTTTTTGAAGGGCTAAGCCCATCTTGTCACTTTTTTTTTTTTCGCGTTATGCGGGCCTCTCACTGTTGTGGCCTCTCCCTCTCACTGTTGTGGCCTCTCCCGTTGCGGAGCACAGGCTCCGGACGCGCAGGCTCAGCGGCCATGGCTCACGGGCCCAGCCGCTCCGCGGCATGTGGGATCTTCCCGGACCGGGGCACGAACCCATGTCCCCTGCATTGGCAGGCGGACTCTCAACAACTGCACCACCAGGGAAGCCCCATCTTGTCACTTTTTAGTTATCCAAATTATCCTAGAAAAGTATCCCTAATTCTTCTTCCCTAATTTATCAGTATCCTGCCTTCCCCTTCTGTATCTCTTTATTTCCCTTTCTTTTTCTTTTTCCTACCCCTTTTTTCCTCCTATTTGGTACTGATGGTTAGTAGTGTAGAGAAACAGGGAAGGGAACTAATACTTCCTTCCCTAGAGTTAACGCATAGCATCATATTATCAACTGCACCTGAAGCTCTGCCCTACTTAATTGCTGCCCAGTGTAGGAGAGTGATTCTTTCCCAGGTCCACAGAGGTGCCAAGGTAACCTTCAAGTACAGGACTCAGCTAAGCCAGTGATATTTCAGGGATTTCTGTACTCTTTATACTTTACATCTGGGAGTTTGAGCTTTGCTCAATCTGGGAAAAGGATGTCCCAGGCACACTGGGTCTGGATTGAGGGAGGAAACAATTCCCCTGCTCTATAAGCTCCCACGCCAATGTCCAGTACCCCTGCCCCTTCTCAACACATTAATCAAGACACCTAAATGTTTTGTGTTTTCTTGTTCTTTCAGCCACATCCTCTGGAGTAGCTTGGACTGCCACTTGGCTAGTGATCATGGTAACCACTGTTCTTGGTCTCCTATGGATCTGAGATAAACTCTTCTAACTCAAAAGTGAAACTTCAAGAATGCAAGACCTTGCCCTCATCAGTAACCATAATATTAACCAGGACAGAAGTTCTGGTTATATAGGATGGGTGAAAGTATTGAGAGGCCTACAAGGATTTTCAAATTAACTTTTTTAAACCACAGTAATATTTTATTTTATATCCTCTAGTTGTTTTTTAACATACATATACACATGCATTCTTCCCATCAAAAAATGGGCAAAATGTATTATGCAATGTTTTCTTGTTGGAATAAATATTTGATATGACTGCCAAAGTGGATTCCTAAAGTTGCCCCAAATTTGTCGGACAATGCCTGCTCCATTAGCCTAGACAAACTGGAACATGGAGATACAAAGGGCAACACCTGGGACCACTGCCTCCTGTGTGCCTACGTGGCTGGGAGGTAATTTGTGCTGTCTCTAACTCTCGCTTCCACATCCTTGCCAAACCTCCTGGGGTTCCAGCTCTCAAACTCCTCCCCCACCAAGTTCTGGTCTCCTTCTCAGTGTTTTGCCTGTTCTAGCCTCTGTGAGGAACATACTTATTAGGTTTCCTGGGAATGTGGGGTCAGGCTTACTCCCCCAGAACTGAGTATGCAGCTTATTTTTTTTTTTTGCCCTGATTTTTTTACATCTTTATTGGAGTATAATTGCTTTACCATGTTGTGTTAGTTTCTGCTGTATAACAAAGTGAATCAGCTCTACATATACATATATCCCCTCGCTCTTGAGCGTCCCTCCCACCCTCCCTATCCCACCCCTCTAGGTCGTCACAAAGCACCGGGCTGATCTCCCTGTGCTATGTGGCTGCTTCTCTCTAGCTATCTATTTTACACAGGGCAGTGATATCTGCCAGTGCTACACTCTCACTTCATCCCAGCCTCCCCTTCCTCTCCTGTGTCCACAAGCCCATTCTCTATGTCTGAGTCTCTATTTCAGCCCTGCCACTACATTCATCAGTACCATTTTTCTAGATTCCATATATATTGAGTATGCAGCTTTACCACATAAACAGGGTCCTTCCCAAACCTCTTATTGGGAGCTGAGTTTCCTCTCCTCCTCTTTTCACCATTGTTGCTGTATGGGCAGCTCTTCATGTCCTAGTTGTGTCCTGAGATCCAAAAAACCATCAAATCGACTAAATGCTGTCACCAGGGTCTTTCATTACAGGAAGGTAAGAGCTACCAGGCCCACCATCGACATAACACCTGGATTTTTTGCTGTATGTTCTCCTCCTCTAAGGTTCTCCATGGGTCTGGAGCTGAGAGGGTCACTAAAGGATGTGCTTCCCTTTCAATGAACTGTTCCACCACAGACCACTTTCTCTTTACACCAAATCAACCTTACCTCCCCTTCCCCTCATCACCGCTGTAGCAGAGACAATACTGTGTGTTCAACAAACCCTTTCATTTTCTTTCTGGACTTTGATGGTTAATAATTTTATGTGTCAAACCTTATTCTGGGTGTGTCTCTGAGGGTGTTTCTGGGTGAGGTTAACATTTGAATCAGTACACTGAGTAAAGCAGATTATCCTCTCCAGTGTGGGTGGGCCTTATCCAATCAGTTGAAGGCTTGAAAAGAACAAAAAGGCTTAGGCTCCCACAAGTAGGTGAGAACTCCTCCTAACTGACTGCCTTCAAGCTGGGACATTTGGTTTTTCCTGCCTTCGGACTTGGACTGGAACTACGCCATCAGCTCTCCTGGGTCTCCAGCCTGCTAACTCAGATCTTGGGACTTGTAAACCTCCATAATTGCATGAGCAAATTCCTCATAATAAATCTCTTTAAATGTGTGTTTGTAGTGTGCTACTGGTTCTGTTTCTCTGGAAAACCCTGACTAATACATCAGCCAATAGAAAAACTCTTTTTCCCAGCTCCCATTTCACCTAACTGGGGCCCTGTACCTGGTTTTAGCCAATAGAATGCGGGTAGAATTGATGTAACAGAAAGTGAGGGACTCAGAATTGGAACCACATAATGCGAGGAGCCTCGGTTCAAGCCATTGCTTGGAAGCCGGTTGTCTGATCTGCATTGGACATGCGTGACAAGAAAGTTTGTGTTTGTTTGTTACAACAAGACAACCTGGGCTCCCTAAGACACCCTCTCTCTTCTCTCTCAGCCCAGCCTGCAGTCCAATCCCAAACTGACCTCTGATCAGCTTGCATCCTCCAATCAGGCTGTCTAGATCTCTTTTCTGTATGCAGTGTCCTCCCCTCTTCCTTCACTTTATTTTGGCAGAGGAGGAGGTTTTGTTGGGAGAAACACACACACACACACACACACACACACACAGGCATGCATGCACACATACACATGAATGGAATAAAAGAGCATTTCTGGGGAAAGTAGTAAGAGGAAAGAAATGTCACTTTATATCACAAATCAGCATATTCCTGGGCTGCTAAAGAACAGGCACACCTCTCCAGGCATCACGTTGCTATTGGTTCTAGTTACTTAAAAACTTGCGGCAAATCCCACCTTAGGTCACCAGCAGCAACTCTTCTCTGTCTCTCCCATCCCTTGAGGCATTGCCAGATACAAAATATGTGTGGCTCCGTACAACAAGAAAATGAAGGACCGCTTGTTCAAAAAGCAGGAAAAGAGTGCCATTAAATGTACCAAAATGAAGCTTTTTCCTTTCTTCCACAGACTCTTTCTACTTGGGATGGTATTTTTTAACTTGCTATTTAAAGATGTTCTAAGTAAAGGAAAATTAAAATCTTAAATTATTACTATGAATTTTACTGTTTATATTGTGCAATGTCAGTTTTGAAAGAAATACAGAATATTTACTTTGTATGTAGAATCATTGAAATTACTCAGTTCATATTTCATAGCTCATACGTCCACACACATTCTACCAGCACTCTCTGGAAGCCAGTGGCTTCCGTAACACAATTCCTTTGTACTTGTTTTGAGTCTCACTGAACTGTGCATTGTGCATCCACCGGATTCTGCACTCACGCGGTACCATGAATGAGGCCACAAGGAACAGTGACTGACATGCATAGTGCACACATCTCCTGCTCATGTGTGTGGCTCCCTTGTCTCAACGGACTTCAATTAAAACACAAGTTGAAAGATAAAATTATTAAGAATTTCAACTCCAAATATCATATGTTATTACTTATATGTGGACTCTAAAAAAAAAACTGATACAAATGAACTTACTTGCAAAACAGAAAGACTCACAGACTTCAAGAGCAGACTTGTGGTTGCCGGGGGGGAAAAGTGGGGAAGAGAGATAATTTAGGAGTTTGGGAATAACATATACTCACTATGTTACATATAGTAACATATACTCACTACTATATATAAAATAGATAATCAACAGTGACCTACTGTATAGCACAGGGAACTCTACTCAATATTCTGTAATAACCTATATGGGAAAAGAATCTGAAAAAGAATGGATATACTTATATGTATAACTGATTCACTTTGCAGTACACCTGAAACTAAAACAACACTCTAAATCAACTATACCCCAATATAAAATAAAAATTAAATTACAAAAAAGGGGAAAAAAAAGAATTTCAAGATGGTGACAGCAGAGTACTAAACCAAGTGTAGCACCCTTCTGAGCATAGGGCCCTGTTTGATTGCTTAGGTCACATGCCCATGAAGCCAGGTTTGCCTTGAGGATGCCTCATACCCTATGGCCAAGACAATTGCTTCTCTGAGAGTTCTAGTACAGGGATCAAACCTGATTCTCATGTGTTCCTCAGACCCTAATAGATTTCAAAAGTTAGTGGGATGATTATCAGTGAACTCAAGCCTTTGTCTTTGTGCAAAGAAGATATTCCAGCATTGGCCTAAAGTTCTTACCATGAATAGCCTCATGTGAACTGAAGTCTGAAGACAAGTTTCCTGTCATCCTTCAGTCAGCTCTGGGGAGCTCTGCAGCACTGCCCTCTGATGGCTCCATGGCAGCAAGTTTAAGTTTAAAAAGTCTTGGAATGGGAGAAAATATTTGCAAATGAAGCAACTGACAAAGGATTACTCTCCAAAATTTACAAGCAGCACATGCAGCTCAATGTCAAAATAACAAACAACCCAATCCAAAAATGGGCAGAAGACCTAAATAGACATTTCTCCAAAGAAGATATACAGATTGCCAACAAACACATGAAAGAATCCTCAACATCATTAATCATTAGAGATATGCAAATCAAAACTACAATGAGATATCATCTCACACCAGTCAGAATGGCCATCATCAAAAAATCTAGAAACAATAAATGCTGGAGAGGGTGTGGAGGAAAGGGAACACTCTTGCATTGTTGGTGGGAATGTAAATTGATACAGCCACTATGGAGAACAGCATGGAGGTTCCTTAAAAAACTACAAATAGAACTACCATACGACCCAGAAATCCCATTACTGGGCATATACCCTGAGAAAACCATAATTCAAAAAGAGTCATGTACCACAATGTTCATTGCAGCTCTATTTACAACAGCCAGGACATGGAAGCAACCTAAGTGTCCATCATCAGATGAATGGATGAAGAAGATGTGGCACATATATACAATGGAATATTACTCAGCCATAAAAAGAAAGGAAATTGAGTTATTTGTAGTGAGGTGGATGGACCTAGAGTCTGTCATACAGAGTGAAGTAAGTCAGAAAGAGAAAAACAAGTACCATATGCTAACACATATATATGGAATCTAAGAAAAAAAAAAAAAGGTCATGAAGGACCTAGGGGTAAGACGGGAATAAAGACACAGACCTACTAGAGCATGGACTTGAAGATATGGGGAGGGGGAAGGGTAAGCTGTGACAAAGTGAGAGAGTGGCACGGACATATATACACTACCAAACGTAAAATAGATAGCTAGTGGGAAGCAGCCGCATAGCACAGGGAGATCAGCTCGGTGCTTTGTGACCACCTGGAGGGGTGGGATAGGGAGGGTGGGAGGGAGGGAGACGCAAGAGGGAAGAGATATGGGAACATATGTATATGTATAACTGATTCACTTTGTTATGAAGCAGAAACTAACACACCATTGTAAACTAATTATACCCCAATAAAGATGTTAAAAAAAAAAAAGTCTTGGATTAGTCCAGTGCTTCTCTAACCTTCACTTTAACAGTAGCAAATCACCTTGGGATCTTGTTAAAATGCAAGCTCTGAATCAGTAGGTCTGGGGTGGAGACCAAGACTCTGCATTTCTAACAAGACCCCCACAGGATGCTAACACTGCTGTCCATGGACCACTTTCTGAGCCTCAAGGTACAAGAAAAGGTCTCTAAGCTTCCTTGTTCTGAACTTAGCTTCATGATTCTAGGCCTGTCCATGGGACTTGGTTTGCTCCTCCACTGCCTGCCCTACTCTGCTCCTGTATACCACACTCCTTCCCTTCTCAAGTTAAATTTTCCATTGGTCACTCCCAGGTTCCCATCGTTCTCTGGTGCATCGGATAGGCCACCAGGGACCAGCTTGTTCCAACAGGCAGCACAAGGTGACACATGGAAGGTTTGCAAGGCCAGGAGCTCCTGTGAACTGAGAGAATGCAGCTTTCATATCTGACTCTGCACAAACAGCTTGGATTGGCCCTGGGGGTGGGACCAGGCAAATTAAACCTGGACCCTTGGATCAATGAGTTCATTCATTCCCTGCCCATATTTAGCAAGTGCCTGGCCATGCTGCATACTGAGGCTCTGTGTTGGGAGCTGCTTAATAAGAACTAACACTGATGGAGGTTTTCTATGTGCCTGGCTCTGTGTCAAGCTCTTTTCCTGAACACTCTTCTTAAGGAAACAATGTTGGGTGTTGGCAGAAGTCTTTCCAAAATTCTTCATTGGGTTTTAGATTTAAATGGCTTCTTTGACCATGTGTGTTTACACAACTCTTGCTGAGAGCAAAGCAGTCGTAGAAATGTTCCATCCTTTATCCTTACTTCTTGTCCAGGAATAACAGGATCAACCTCCTCCAGTACCTTTGGGTTATATTTAAGCACATTTGTTAAAGTGTCAGCCCCTGCACCTGGAGAGGTGTGCTTTCCTCTCCTCCCAACCTCCTGCTATTCTCCCACACTCCTCCCACCTTCTCAGAAGATTGCATGGTGGGGGAGGGGACAGATTTAGCCCAGAGACACCTGTACCAGCTGGAAAGTGGTAACCACAGGACCTTTCCCTGTTTCACCAGCTGCACTACCCATCCCCCCATGCTCCAGCTGGGCAAGCTATAGCACAGTTCCTTTGCCCAGTCCCCTCCCGATCACGCCCACCTCTCAGTCTTCTCTCCTCTCTCCTCCTTCTTCTCTCTTTCCAAATTTCTGTCACCTTCATTTTCTATTCCACTATCTTCCCATCTCTTAATTTTTCATTCCTCTGTTCCACCTCACAGTACTGATTATTTCTTTCACCGCTCCTGCTTTTTACCCAGACATTTCTGCCCCTGATGTACCATCTGCCAATGAGGGTCTGCACAGTTCCTGATAGGCACTACCTTGGATGGTTTCTTTCCTTCCTTAGTGAAATGAGAAATGTGATCTCCTGAATGAATGCCTCCCAGGACAGTAACCTCTGTGCCTGGGAGCCCAGCTTGGGCAGACTCCCTATGGAGCAGACAGCACAACCAACCCATTGGCTCATTCCCTCAACAAATATTTGTTTGTTTGTTTTTTAAACATCTTTATTGGAGTATAATTGCTTTACAATTGGATTCCTTTTATTTCTTTTTCTTCTCTGATTGCTGTGGTTAAAACTTCCAAAACTATGTTGAATAATAGTGATGAGCGTGGGCAACCTTGTCTTGTTCCTGATCTTAGTGGAAATGGTTTTAGTTTTTCACCATTGACAACGATGTTGGCTGTGGGTTTGTCATACATGGCCTTTATTTATGTTGAGGAAAGTTCCCTCTATGCCTGCTTTCTGGAGGGTTTTTATCATAAGTGGGTGTTGTATTTTGTCGAAAGCTTTTTCTGCATCTATTGAGATGATCATATGATCATCTTGTGATCAATTTGTTAATATGGTTTATCACATTGATTAATTTGCCTATATTGAAGGATCCTTACATTCCTGGGATAAACCCCACTTGATCATGGTGTATGATCCTTTTAATGTGCTGTTGGATTCTGTTTGCTAGTATTTTCTTGTGGATTTTTGCATCTATATTCATCAGTGATATTGGCCTGTAGTTTTCTTTCTTTGTGACATCCTTGTCTGGTTTTGGTATCAGGGTGCTGGTGGCCTTGTAGAATGAGTTTGGGAGTGTTCCTCCCTCTGTTATATTTTGGAAGAATTTGAGAAGGATAGGTGTTAGCTCTTCTCTAAATGTTTGATAGAATTCGCCTGTGAGGACATGTGGTCCTGGGCTTCTGTTTGTTGGAAGACTTTTTTTTTTTCTTTTTTTGCGGTAAGCGGGCCTCTCACTGTTGTGGCCTTTCCCGTTGTGGAGCACAGGCTCCGGACGCACAGGCTCAGCGGCCATGGCTCACGGGCCCAGCCGCTCTGCGGCATGTGAGATCTTCCCGGACCGGGGCACGAACCCACGTCCCCTGCATCGGCAGGTGGACTCTCAACCACTGCGCCACCAGGGAAGCCCTGTTGGAAGATTTTTAATCACAGTCTCAATTTCAGTGCTTGTGATTGGTCTGTTCATATTTTCTATTTCTTCCTGGTTCAGTCTTGGCAGTTTGTGCATTTCTAAGAATTTGTTCATTTCTTCCAGGTTGTCCATTTTTTTGGTATAGAGTTGCTTGTAGGAATCTCTCATGATCCTTTGTATTTCTGCAGTGTCATTTGTTACTTCTCCTTTTTCATTTCTAGTTCTATTGATTTGAATCTTCTCCCTTTTTATTCTTGATGAGAGTCTGGCTAATGGTTTATGAATTTTGTTTATCTTCTCAAAGAACCAGCTTTCAGTTTTATTGATCTTTGTTATTGTTTCATTCATTTCTTTTTCATTTATTTCTTATCTGATCTTTATGATTTTCTTCCTTCTGCTAACTTTGGGGTTTTTTTTAATACTTCTTTATCTAATTGCTTTAGGTGTAAGGTTAGGTTGTTTATTGGAGATATTTCTTGTTTCTTGAGGTAGGATTGTACTGCTATAATCTTCCCTCTTAGAACTACTTTTGCTGCATCCCATAGTTTTAGGTCATCGTGTTTTCATTGTCATTTGTTTCTAGGTATTTTTCTGATTTCTTCAGTGATCTCTTGGTTATTAAGTAGTCTATTGTTTAGCCTCCATGTGTTTGTATTTTTTACAGATTTTTTCCTGTAATTGATATCTAGTCTCATAGCATTGTGGTTGGAAAAGATACTTGATATGATTTCAATTTTCTTAAATTTACCAAGGCTTGATTTGTGACCCAAGAGATATGATCTATCCTGGAGAATGTTCCATGAGCATTTGAGAAGAAAGTGTATTCTGTTGTTTTTGGATGGAATGTCCTATAAATATCAATTAAGGCCACCTTGTTTAATGTATCATTTAAAGCTTGTGTTTCCTTATTTATTTTCATTTTGGATGATCTGTCCATTGGTGAAAGTGGGGTGTTAATGTCCCCTACTATGATTGTGGTACTGTCAATTTCCCCTTTTATGGCTGTTAGCATTTGCCTTATGTATTGAGGTGCTCCTATGTTGGGTGCATAAATATTTACAATTGTTATATCTTCTTCTTGGATTGATCCCTTGATCATTATGTAGTGTCCTTTTTTGTCTCTTGTAATAGTCTTTGTTTTAAAGTCTACATTTTCTGAAGTGAGAATTGCTACTCCAGCTTTCTTTTGATTTCCATTTGCATGGAATATCTTTTCCATCCCCTCACTTTCAGTGTGTATGTATCCCTAGGTCTGAAGTGGGTCTCTTGTAGACAGCATATATATGGGTCTTGTTTTTTATTTTTAAACATTTTTAAAAAAATGAAATTATTTATTTTGGCTGTGTTCGTTCTTCATTGCTGCACATGGGCTTTCTCTAGTTGCGGTGAGGAGCAGCTACTCTTCGTTGCAGTGCACGGGCTTCTCATTTTGGTGGCTTCCCTTGTTGCGGAGCATGGGCTCTAGGTGCACAGGCTTCAGTAGTTGCAGCATGCAGGCTCAGTAGTTGTGGCACATGGGCTTAGCTGCTCTGCAGCATGTGGGATCTTCCCGGACCAGGGCTCTAACCCCTGTCCTCTGCGTTGGCAGGTGGATTCTTAACCACTGCACCACAAGGAAAGTCCCTGGGTCTTGTTTTTGTACCATTCAGCCAGTCTATGTCTTTTGGTTGGAGCACTTGGTCCATTTACATTTAAGATAATTATCAATATGTATGTTCCTATTACCATTTTCTTAATTGTTTTGGGTTGGTTATTTTCGGTCTTTTCCTTCTCTTGTGTTTCCTGCCTAGAGAAGTTCCTTTAGCAATTGTTTGGAAAGCTGGTTTAGTGGTGCTGAATTCTCTTAGCTTTTGCTTGTCTGTAAAGGTTTTAATTTCTCCATAGAATCTGAATGAGATCCTTGCTGGGTAGAGTAATCTTGGTTGCAGTTATTTCCCTTTCATCACTTTAAATATGTCCTGCCATTCCTTTCTGGCTTGCAGAGTTTCTGCTGAAAGATCAGCTCTTAACCTTATGGGTATTCCCTTGTATGTTATTTGTTGTTTTTCCCTTGCTGCTTTTAATATGTTTTCTCTGTATTTAATTTTTGATAGTTTGATTAATTTGTGTCTTGTCGTGTTTCTCCTTGGATTCATCCCGTATGGGACTCTGTGTGCTTCCTGGACTTGATTAACTAGTTCCTTTCCCATATTAGGGAAGTTTTCAACTATAATCTCTTCAAATATTTTCTCAGTCCATTTCTTTTTTTCTTCTTATTCTGGGACCCCTATAATTTAAATGTAGGTGCGTTTAATTTTGTCCCAGAAGTCTCTGAGACTGTCCTCAATTCTTTTCATTCTTTATTCTGCTCTGCAGTGGTTATTTCCACTATTTTATCTTCCAGATCACTTATCCATTCTTCTGCCTCAATTATTCTGCTATTTATTCCTTCTAGAGAATTTTTATTTTCATTTATTGTGTTGTTTATCATTGTTTGTTTGCTCTTTAGTTCTCCTAGGTCCTTGTTAAACATTTCTTGTGTTTTCTTCATTCTATTTCCAAGATTTTGGATCATCTTTACTATCATTACTCTGAATTCTTTTTCAGGTAGACTGCCTCTTTCCTCTTCATCTATTTGGTGTGGTGGGTTTTTACCTTGCTCTTTCTTCTGCTGTGTGTTTCTCTGTCTTCTCATTTTGCTTAACTTATTATGTTTGGGGTCTCCTTTTCGTAGGCTGCAGGTTCCCATTGTTTTTGGTGTCTGCCCCAAGTGGTTAAGGTTGGTTCAGTGGGTTGTGTAGGCTTACTGGTGGAGGGGACTAGTGCCTGTGTTCTGGTGGATGAGGCTGGATCTTGTCTTTCTGGTGGGCACAACCACGTCTGGTGGTGTGTTTTGGGGTGCTTGTGACCTTATTATGATTTTAGGCAGCTTCTCCGGTAATGGGTGGGGTTGTGGTCCTGTCTTGCTAGTTGTTTGGCATAGGGTGTCCAGCACTGTAGTTTGCTGGTCGTTGAGTGGAACTGGGTCTTAGCATAGAGATGGAGATCTCTGGGAGAGCTTTCACTGTTTGATATTATGTGGAGCCAGGTCTCTGGTGGATTGAAGTCCTGAACTCAGCTCTCCCACCTCAGAGGCACAGGACTTACCTGCCCAGAGCACCAAGACCCTGTCACCCACATGGCTCAGAAGAAAAGGGAGAAAAAAAAAGAAAGAAAGAAAATAAAATTTAAAAATTATTAAAATTAATATAAAAAAATTAAAAAGTAATAAAAAAAGAAATAAAAAAGGAACGAAAGAGGAGAGCAACCAAAGCAAAAAAACAAATCCACCAATGATAACAAGTGCTAAAAACTATCCAAAAAACAAAAACAAAACACAAACAATAACAAAAAAACTGACAGACAGAACCCTAGGACAAATGGTAAAAGGAAAACTATACAGACAAAATCACACAAAGAAGCCTACACATACACGGTCACAAAAGGAGAAAAAAGAAAAATATATATATTGCTTCTTCCAAAGTCACCACCTCAATTTTGGGATGATCTGTTGTCTATTCAGGTATTCCACAGATTCAGGGTACATCAAGTTCCTTGTGGAGATTTAATCCGCTGCTCCTGGGGCTGCTGGGATTAATTTCCATTTCTCTTCTTTGCACAGCTCCTGGGGTTCAGCTTTGGATTTGGCCCCACCTCTGAGTGTAGGTCACCTGAGGACGTCTATTCCCGCCCAGACAGGACGGGGTTAAAGTAGCAGGTGTTTAGGGGACTCTGGCTCATTCAAGCCGGGGGGAGGGAGGGGTACGTAGTGCGGGGCGAGCCTGTGGCGGCAGAGGCAGCATGATGTTGCAACAGCCTGACGTGTGCCGTGTGTTCTCCCGGGGAAGATGTCCCTGGATCATGGGACCCTGGCAATGGTGGGCTGCACAGGGTTCCAGGAGGGGAGGTGTGGATAATGACTTCTGCTCACACACAGGCTTCTTGGTGGCTGCAGCAGCAGCCTTAGCGTTTTATGCCCGCACTGATAGCCGTGGCTTGCGCCCGTCTCTAGAGCCCCGAAACAATGAATCCCCTTCCCTCGTGCACCCTGAAACAATGGTCTCTTGCCTCTTTGGTAGGTCGAGACCTTTTCCCGAACTCCCTCCTGGCTAGCTGTGGAGCACTAGCCCCCTTCAGGCTGTGTTCACGCCGCCAACCCCAGTCCTCTCCCTGGGATCCGACCTCCGAAGCCAGAGCCTCAGCTCCCAGCCCCCGCCCGCCCCAGTGGGTGAGCAGACAAGCCTCTCGGGCTGGTAAGTGCTGGTCGGCACCGATCCTCTGTGCGGGAATCTCTCCGCTTTGCCTTCTGCACCCTTGTTGCTGCGCTCTCCTCCGTGGCTCCGAAGCTTCCCGCCTGCCATCCCCACCCCCGTCTCCGCCAGTGAAGGGCCTTCCTAGTGTGTGGAAACCTTTCCTCCTTCACAGCTCCCTCCCAGAGGCGCAGGTCCCATCCCTATTCTTTTGTCTCTGTTTTTTCTTTTTTCTTTTGCCCTACCCAGGAACGTGGGGAGTTTCTTGCCTTTTGGGAGGTCTGAGGTCTTCTGCCAGTGTTCAGTAGGTGTTTTGTAGGAGTTGCTCCACATGCAGGTGTATTTCTGATGTATTTGTGGGGATGAAGGTGATCTCCACGCCTTACTCTTCCGCCATCTTGAAGGTCTTTCCATTTATGATAAAGGGATGAACAGCCAGAGAAAGAGGTGGAGGGCGAGGTCGGGGAGGGTCCAGAGTCCAGGAGCTTCTGTCACCGTGGAGTTTAGGGTCCGCCACTCTCCCAAATTGTGGATGGGTTCCCCAACCCAGAAGTTCTTGGAACCCCTTTATTTAGGGTTTTTATGGAGCTTCCATTAGGCACTACTGATTAAATCCTTGTCCATCGGTAACAGCTCAATCCCCTGCCCCTCTGCCCTCCGTGGAGGCTGGATCAACAGATATTTGTAATGGAGTTCCTGGCAGGACTTTTCCAAATGCCTCTCATTTAGAGCTACAAGAAAGAGACCTCACATTCTAAATAGAGCTGCAAATAAATCATGGATAGCACAATGTCTAGGTTTAGTCATGGGTGACTGAACTGACTTTGCTATCCCAGCAATCACCCCAGCACTCTTCATCCCCCTTCTATATAAGCAGAAGACTAGGGAGAGAAGAGAAAATCATCAGGATCAAGATTGTTGGAGTTTGGAGAGACCTGTGACTTTCTCCTCCCCTCCTCAGGAGTGTGGTCCCCTTTCCACAATGCCAGATGAAGGGGGCCCTGAAAGTACTACATGAGAGATTTAAGATGTGAAAAGGAAGTGTAGATTAACATCTTACTCTCTAGTTGGGCAGTAGGTCCATTGATCTTCCCTGAGGTAGAAACACGACATTGGAGCTAGATGAAGAAGCAGCCTGTACACTTACTCCTTGACATGTATGAGCTTCCACAGTGGACTCTGCAGACAGTACCAGGTTTCAGTTGTCTTGCCACCTTGGCCACTAGGAAGGCAGGTCTCAGAAGCAGGAGGCTGTATGGTACATCATCAGAGGGAGTTGAGTCGGGGGAGGGCAGGAAGAGGCGAAGCCAGAGAACATCTCCCACATCAGCACTCTTCAGTGGAGAACTCCTTACCCCCACCACCGCCAAGACATTCAAACCCATGCTCCACCAAAGAGCCAATATTCAGATATCTGTCAGAGAAGGCATCTACAGTGGATTAGTATTATCCGGAGAAACAGAGATAACCAAAAGAAGCCAAGTAACTAAGAAAGAGTTTGGCCCTTTCCTCCCTGACCTAAAACCACTTGAGAAGCTGGAAATGGGCGAGGTACAAGAGGAGGGGTGTGGGGGAGTTTAAACCATATCCCCCTCCCTATTATAGACTTTTTGGACCATGAGGCAAACCTGAGCTGGAGTGACAGGAAGAGGTTAAAGGGGAGTTTTACATTGAACTGTACTGTTAAATTACTAGAAGTGATGAAAATGAAACTGAGGGATTTTCCCAAAACATCCTGAAGTGACAGAAGGCAGCTTGACATAGTCCTGATGTAAACGGGGGGAAAAGCACATCCTTTGATGTTAGTGTCCAAACAACCAAGTTCAGACGATTTTAAAAAGTGGTTATATATATTTATTGAGCAGCTGCTATGATTCAAACACCATTCTAGATATAGCATGTAGAAAGACAGACACAGTTCTTGCCTTCATGCAGATTACATTCTACTCTTAGTTCCCCACCAGGGATCATACCTGCGCCCCCTGCACTGGAAGTGTGGAGTCAGCACAGAGGAAAATTGGTAATTTAATTTCAATTATGACAATGAGACAGGTGTCAGATATGACAACTGCTAGACAGATGAGCTTGTGAGAGCTGAGCATATGCAAACCAGGATGACTGGATCTGGTTTTGAGGGTCAGAGAGAGCTTCCCCTTGGAATCAGAGGCTGAAAAATGAGCAGACATTAGATAGGTCAGGGACGGGTGTGTGGAGGAGCCTTTAAGAAAGAGGAAAGGAGCATGAAGCAGGGATGCTCTGGAAGAAAAAACTAACCTGGCTGCTGGAGGGGTCTGAATTTAAAAGTATCTAAAATAAGCTATTGCCACATTTCTAGGTGGGAAATAGCTATCTTGGGCGGTAGCTCTTGAAAAATAAACCCGTTCTCAAAGAATCAAATGTTCCTTAGCACAATAATTCTGGGACTTTAATTTCACAAAAGTCAGGGTCAGATCAATAAGAAAAGTCTTATTTTTCTGGGACTTCCCTGGTGGTCCAGAGGTTGGGACTCCACACTTCCAGTGCAGGGGGTGCAGGTATGATCCCTGGTGGGGAACTAAGATTCCATATGCCACACAGCACCCCCCCCCAAAAAAAATCTCATTTCCCTAATGTGACTGATGTCTGCTTATTTCTTAGGAATACTAGTGAGAAAATCAGCTGCAAAATTTCACTGACAAGGCAACTCAATGAGAATGGAATGGACCCATTTTCTCCCTCACCCTTTAGACTAGAATTTACCTTTCTCCACTTCAAAATCAACTTTGATTGAGCAAAGGAGAATTTCAAGCAATGTCAGGGCAAAGCCAGGGCATTTGTATTTGCAAAAGATGAGAAAGGACTGAAAGGGCAGAAACTGTGCCTCGTGTATCAGCTGGTTGTATGCAAGACACCCAAACAAAAAAGGTGGGAGAGAATCTCACTGAAGGGTTTTGGAGTAAATTGAAGAATCAAAAGAAAAGCTAAACACTGGCATCTAGGTGGCAAGATTTAATGGGCAAATTTTTAGGGTTCCCCACCAAGGTGAATCAGCTTCGCTTGCAGACTTTGTGACATTCTGCTTTATATGGAAATTCTTATGACCGCTGTTTTTGCTAAAGTTCCTTGGGCTTTTGAGATCCCGTGGACAATTCAGTAAAGAAATTTATATACATCCATAGTAGGCTGGGGTGTTCTTTTTATGAGAAAAACCGGAAAGGCAGGAGGTACTCTGAAAAGACCCAGTGATCCCTCTCCAATCTCTTGTGAGGGCTCTGGAGAGGTGAGGCTGGAGGAGAATCAGCCCCATCCTCTTATGAATTTCCAAGTAGAGTCGGAGATAGTTATTGGTACCATCGGACAGATCCATAGACCAGCACCTATAGAGACACTGCTCTAATTCCCACCTCCTCCTGCCTTGCATCAGCACCAAAGATACAAAACTGAATTCAGGAAACCATAATTCATGAGAAGCTTGCCACTCCTGAGATTCAGAATGAGAGAAGACCAGTGTGTCTGGGAAAGCTAGAGAAAGTGTAGCAGGAGACAAGACTGATGGGGTAACAGGGACCATATCATGCAGGGTCTTGGGAATTTTATCCTAAAAACATTAGCAAGCCATTGCTTGGCTTTGAGCAGGAAAGTTGCACAGCCAGTTTTGTGCTTTGATAGGTTGTTCTCGCTGATGTACGGGAAATTTCAAGGATGTTACAGGTATTGATAGAAGTGTTTCTATGTGAAATTTCTGCAGGGTGAGTTGGCAATTTAGAAAATTGTGAAATTTGAAATATTTCATTGAAAAATTCTGAATATTAATTTGTTTTTATTTTATAAAATTTTTTCTAGATATGGGATAATTAATGTAATGTAATACCAAGGTTTTATAGGTAGATGTGTGGGCCTCAGAAATGATCCTGATAAATATATATACTTATATAAATTTTATTATGTATTTATATATGATAATAAAATAATATAAATATATTTATATGCTAAATAATAGTATATTTCTATACAAAGGGGAGAGAAAATAGGTTCAAAGTGTTGTGGCTCAAATGGATAAAATTAGGGAAGGATTTGAAACAAAACTTTAAAAGTCAGTATTTTCTCCCAGTCACTATTTCTCATTATCTTTCCTTATTGGAATATTACATACATTCTGAAAAGTGCTTGGTAAATTTCTACAAAGTAAACATGCCTGTAAAATTAGCACCCAGACCAAGAAACTTGCGTTTAACTTTTAATAAATGTGAGGGATAAATTCTATTGTGACACTGTTCTCAGAGAAAATGAGATGAGCACGTAATGTTGGTAGATGTCCTCCCCATTCTCCTTGACTGCCGAGCAAATGTTCATGCAAGCACGTACACCTTCACCTTCTTCCCATACATCTGATTACAAATATGTCCTCTCTTCCATGATCAAACCATTCTCTGGGTGGTAGAGACTCCTAATTGCTTATTAAATAAATATTTATCTTCCTTTTTTTTCTCAAACTAACAAACCCTGATGTTTAGTTGGATGTGTTCCGTTCATCTAAAGGGTGCATTTCCCAACTCCTTTACACATAGCTAAGTTTTAGCCATTGCTATATAAGCAGAAATTGTGTGGGATTTCTGAGAATGAATGGGAAAGTATTTTTCATTTCTTCCTTCATCCTGCTGCCTGGGACAAAAATGAATGGATGGAGCTTCAATAGCCATCTTGGACCATGAGAACAAGCGTTACAATATAAGGATAGTAGATATCCTAGCGCTATCCCAGATATTCTAGAGATATCCAAAGAATCACCATACTAAAATAAACTGCCTACCTCTTGTCTTCTTTTAGTTTAGTTGAGGAAATAATAAACATGTATCTTGCTTAAAGCACTCTTTTTCAGCCTTCTTCAACTCATCTAATCCTAACGCTAACTGATTTGCCATGTGTAGCCTCAAATGGATTTACCTACTTCCCAAGAGGAACCAACTAAAAGTTACAGCCAACTCTTGTACACGGAAGTCACGTCATGGTTACTGACTTTTCTGAGTTCAGTTGTCCAAATGATAATTATTCTTCTTTTATTTCTCTGTATTATAGACCGAGCTCAATTGTGGATAGAAATTCTAAATAAAATATTAACAAATGGAATTCCTTAACCCAATAAGATATACCATAGGTTTACCCCAGGAATGCAAAGATGGTTTCACTTTGAACAATCTATTTATGCAATCACAATGGCTCATTAAAGGGGAAAAAGCATACAATCACTTCAATAAACAAAGAAAAGATGTAAAAATTTTATGACAATTAAAAAAATCAACCTAGTAGATGACAATCCCCTTAATAGAATGAGAATTTCACACCCCCCCAATTAGGATGTTAGCAAAAATGGCAGAGTATGGACCTCCGAAAATTCTCTCATCTGTAAAAGCAATGAGAAAACTGGGGTGGGGGTGGGGGTGGGGAATGATCAGAATCAACTTTTTCAGAATTCTAGAAATTAACCAAAGGCTTACAACAATTCAAGGAATGTTTATTCAAGAAAAATGGCTGAATCCCAGTAAGAACAGTGAGCTCTGTGGCATTTTAACTTGCCCCATTCCCACTCCACTCTAGCCTCTCTCTTGCCTTTAAAACCAGAAGTCCACAATCATGGTGAAAACTAACAGCCTGGAAGCCACTGGAGGGGTAGAAAGGGATTGGAACTCTTTCAAAACCTCATTCCCAGAGAACTGTCATTATTTGATCTGTCTGGTGGTTCCTTGAAAGACCCCATCTGCAAGCCTGTCTTTATTAAACCTGGCTAGAAAATCACACAGTGTGAAAGTCTTTCCCCTGGGGGTGTTTGTCAAAAACAATAGAGGTAATTAATTAATTCTGCAGCTCTATGAGGTGTGGATAACAGTGTTCTTCTTACCATTTTTCTGTCAAATCAATCAAGAAGAGAAGAGGGCTGTCATGAATAACAGATAAGTAGGGGCTACAGGTTGGCTGTGGCTCTGGATGGTCTGTCCCAAAAATGTCTTTCCATTGCAGTTCCCAGGCAATAGGAGCAGCTCCTTTCTTTGCTGTGCTATATTCTCTGGTAGAGGGCAGAAATCAGAGCAGAAGGGTCTTTTTAAAACACAAGTTTGACTGTGACATCTCCATGCCTACAATCTTCAAGGATAAACTGTTTAGAGGGCCTCAAGGTTACTAATTAATGTCTACATGACTTGGCTTCTGTGGATGTCTCTTGTCTATTTTGTAACCTGGCTCCTCCCTTGCAGCAAGTGCTGTAACCTTCCTGAACTACTTGCAGTTCCCCAAACTCACTCAGCACCTTTGCTCAATCTTTTGTACTTCCTGGAATCTCCCCTCCCCCTCCTTGTTTGCCTAACAAACTCCTACTCATTTGTTAAGATTCAAACTAATTGTTGCTCCTCCAAAGCCCTCAAACCACTTCTTAGGGATGAGTTTCTCTCTTTCCTCATACATCACCTCTTTCCATACCCTGTGTGATGGAGATGATCATTACAGAGAAGACTTGGAAATCATCAGCAGGGAAGCCCAGAAAATTTGCATTTCCCATATTTTCTTCAATCTTAGAAGACCAAGAGAGGGAAGTGATATACCCAAGGCCACGTAACAAGTTACCAGCAGAGTTGAGGCTAGAAGTCAAAAATGTTCTCTCCTTCCTTTGGGATTTCCTGATGCCCACTAGGCACTCCCTTGGGCTCGACCCATTACCTATTTTATGTTCATAAATGTCTCCTGGATTCTCCCAGACCCCAGAGCACTGAATTCTGCAGGGTCTGCTAAGATGGGAAAATTGAAAGGCCTATTGGTACCTAGAGAAAGCACTGGAATGGACATGTTTGGTATCCATGCTTATACTTAAGACCTGGAACCACACACGATGGGAGCCTCTGGAAGGCTGCATGGTATGAGGGAAAGAGCATAACCTTTGGAGCCAGACAGTCTTGGGTTTGAGTTCCAAATCCACCAGTTTTAGAACTTCAGGAAAAGTAAACTTTCTAGTCTCAGTTTCCTCATGTAAAACAAGTGGCTGATCTTTTCACCAGGATTAAATAAGATAACCTCAATAAATCATCCAGAACAAGGTCTTAGCCTAAGTTTTTCCAAATGTAGAATAAAAAGGAATTGATTACATGATCTCTGTGCCCCCAAATAATACCTTCTTTCTATTCTTCTTGCTTTTATCAATTTTCCCATTCAGGTCTGTGGACTCCACAGAAACCCTGCCCATGGGTGTGACCTGCACAACAGAGATCTGGCTCTCAGAGGAAGTGAAGAGGGGTCAGGAGGTACCTGGGGAAATGTAAATTTGGTGGCTTAATAGGACTTCTCTGGGTCTGATGATTTCCAAGATGCCACTGAGGTAAAATTTCAGTGATGATGTGGAGAGGAGAGGCCAGCCCTACCTCAAAGAATGGTTGCAATTAGTATGTTCATTCCACAAACACTTTTAACACCTACTGTATAGTAGGCATTGTTAAATTGGGGAAACATAAATATAAATAGAGCAAAATGAAACTCAGTTAAGGAATGGGTACACTGACCCAAGAGACCTGATTTCTGGTCATGGCTTTAAAAAACTGGCCACGTGGCTTCGGCAAATCCCTCAGAGGTGGTAACCTCTAAACCTCAGCTTTCTGAGCGTGAGATGAGGAAGTTTGAAAGGTGGTTTCTAAAGTTTTTCTCCAGATTATACCTCTCCTCTGAAATTCAGCTCTATATATTCAAGTACTCCTTGGAAATCTCCATCTGGGTGAACCAAAACCACTTCAACTGTACCTATCCCAAACCAACAAAGTAATCTTATGCCCTTGCTCCTAATTTTGATCCAAAGTTATCTCCGTCTCCTATACTTCTTATCTTAGAGAATGACATTGCTATATGCCTGGAAACTACACCATAAGTCTAAACGTCACTTTAGAGGTCCTTCTCCTTTAGACCCCATGTCCTAACAGTCACCAAACGCTACCAAACCCAACTATAAAATGTCTGCAATGGACCTCTTTCTCTCCCACCTCATTGCCACTTCTTAGTGGAGACCATTTTTTCTGCTAATCATTTCCCAGCCTCTAGTTTTACCTAAATTTCTCCCACACTATGGCCAAAGTAAGCTTTCTAAACAGAAATATGACCTGGTCACTGACCAACTTAAAACTTTTGGTGGCTCCCATCAAGAGGATGAAAGCCTTTCCAAGAATGTTTTTAACCCTTTGTATGTGAAAAGGAGCTTTGATCAGGTGGGAAGAGGGACATTGCCTCCTGTTAGAAGGCCTAGGTTCACTAGGTCAAGTATCATTAGGAATCAGTGAGAGAAAAGAACAATAGGAAGGGGAGGGAAGTAGCAAATATTGAGTGACCATGCTATATCAAATACTGTGCTTTATATACCCTATGTTGTTTTAACATTCAAAAAATATATGCTATATCTTAGGTCAGTTCTTCCCAACATAGACTGAGATGGAGATGTGTATGCAGGAAGTTTGTTGGGGAGTACTTGTGGAATCAATGCCTGTGGGAAGCAAAGGATGTAGGACTGAGCAGACAAAGGAGTTGAACTCTGAATGCAGTTACAGCAAAAACTTCAGTTGGCTCCATGAGGAACTCTTGACCTGGGATGCTCCTGAAGGGCTGCTCTAAACTGAGGCAGAGGGACTGGTCTTCTATATCCTTTCATTGACCAACTGACCAGTTGTTAGATGTGGGTGGCCTTCAGGGAAGGGACTGGCTGAGGGCAGCTCCGGAAGTGGGACTCAGCTGAGAGCTGTCAGTCACCAATGCTTCCAGCAACTGGGGAATGATTGCTTTTGTTCGAGGAGGTCTGAGCAGCACCTTACAGTATATACTAGGTAACTTGTAGTGCACTACATTATAGGTAGAAAAGCTGCGTTCCATCAACAAGGTGACTTATCCGAGAGGTTATACAAGTAGTGAGTGAAAACTCTATGGTTCAAATTCATATTTTTCTGATCCCATTCTCCTTTGACTACATACACCTTTGCAATTTGGAAAAAAATTTCCACTAGTGTAAAGTCAAACTCAAACCCTCTGGTACTTGGGTGGCAGTATAAGCTGTCACACACATTAATCCTTTGAGGAAGAATTTGAGCAACAGTGAGGTCAAGTATTGAAAGTCCTAGATACAAATACCATACAATATCACTTACATGTGGAATCTAAAAAAATGCTACAAATGAACTTATTTACAAAACAGAAACAGACTCACAGACTTCGAAAACAAATGTATGCTTACCAAAGGGGAAACTTGAGGTAGAGGGATAAATTAGGAGTTTGGGATTAACATATATACACTACTATATATAAAATAATCAACAGGGACATACTGTATAGCACAGGGAACTCTACTCAATATTCTGTAAAAACCTACATGGGAAAAGAATCTGAAAAAGAGTGGATATATGTATATGTATAATTGAATCACTTAGCTGTGCACCTGAAACTAACACAACATTGTAAATCAACTATACCCCAATATAAAATAAAAATTCAATTGAAGAAAAAGAAAGTCCTAGATAGAGATTTCTGAGAAAAGACAGAGTAAGAATCAGGACTTGTGGAGACTCGATGTAAGACTGAGGACAAGGAAAGCAGAACCATGCTTATGGCATGCCCAGAATGAGTCTTTGTAGAAAACTGGCAGCTGAAAATGTTAGCAAGGCAGCAATCACAGACCTGGACCAGTGGCCAGAAATGTCCTGGGAGATGGAGAGCTCAAAGGGCTAATGGGAGTGGGACAGAGGGAGGGGGAGAAAGAGGGAGCCTAAGGTCAAAATGGAGGCAGTTCCTAAGAAAAGGACAGGAAGTACTAAGGAAGTCAAGAGTCATAGATACTTATGGATAAATATATAGAATACAGGGTACAGAGTCCAGAAAGAATGTGATAGAATGACGGCATAGGGTCATAGCCGTTCTCTTCCCCTGATCTCTCCTTATGTGGCCTTCTTGTCCCTAGACATTAAGGGCTTTGATAATGGCTTTGCTAGGAAGCATGTATTCCAAGCCAGTGTGGCAGGAGGTGGTAGAACTTATATTCAAGTGCTATACTTGTCACTTATTTACTGTGTGACCTCAAGCAAGTTATTTAACTCTCTAAGCTTCAATTTCCTCATCTGTCAATTGGGGATAATAATTGTAATGTCTAGGCCTGGTGCAGAGCTCATGGGAGAAATAAGCTGTTTCTATTTTAGAATTCTCATATTCTTCCACGCCCATGACCTAACACACCTGTGTGGACAAACCAAATTTAGAACCCAGGCTCTTAAAGTAGATTCTTGTATTTTAAAGAGTTCAGTAAACAACACAGGAAGCAATATGATTGCCTGTCTTTCTCCCAGCCTTCTGTCCCAGTGTGGGTCTCCCCAAGGGGGAAGAGTGGACACTTTGGGATTCAGGGGGGAACATCTGCAGAAGTTCCTGCTGTCGGCTCTAGCTGGTGGGAAATTTGAGAAGGACAGCCGGAGCTCAAGTTGCCATCTGAGCAAGTAGGACTTAATATCTCAGCCACTTGAGGCCCAATGAGACCAAGATTCAGCATTTTAATGTCTGTTTCCCTGCTCTGTCATCAGAACTGGGAGCTATGAGCCATGCTTCAAGTTTAGAAACAGAAAAACTAAAGAAGGCAACCTCTGTCTTCGGGTACAGTCTGTACTTCTTTTACCCCATAGAATGCCTTCCAAAACCTAACAATTTAAACAATCCTTTGCTCTCTTTTCAAGGCAAGATAATTAACATGAAATTCTTTAAGAAGTCTCTGTTCACAAACTAAGCAACACATATAAAAATACATTTTATGTATTATGTTAAATTAAAAAAACACAAAACTGTTTGCACACCAGTCGTTTTAGTTACATATGTGCTTATAGAATAAGTAGTCCACTGAAGCAAGAAAGTACTTGACTTAAGTCACTGCACAGTAAGGAGTATTCCTTCCACTGTCTCCACCCTGTCTTGATTGTAATTATTTGGAAGTAGCCCAACTATCAGACGTTTACTTGTGATGATACCCAAAGGCATTTTTGACTTGAAATTGCTTAATACAGCAAAAGAATAAATTGAGCTGACCAACCCACACTACAATGAGAACCCTATAGGTATTTTATACAGTTACAGTTAAAATAAAAAATAAATGCAATTATTATACTGTGTGATTTTGATACTGACTTCAAATCCTCCCACACATGAATTTTGCAAAACTGAATCAGGTGTGGCTATGGGTTCAGTTCATATTGTCATTCTGCTTTACATTTTCAGTTCTGATTCATATTTTATTTTATTGTTCTTATTCTGTTTTATACACTGATATTGTTCTTTATCAAATGTGATGGTCTGTGCTGAGAATTTTCAATTGTTTTATAACAGGGCTTTTAAATACTGATTGCAGAAGATCTACATTTCTGTCTTCAATTGCTAAAAGTTCTTAATGGTCCATGATGTGCTTTGTCTCTAATTTATGCTGCAGATTTACCATTGGTCTTATGAAGAAACCCAGGAATGACATCCCTTTCTGGGGTGCCTGAGGCATTCTGTTCCAGGTGTCTGAGTATTGCCCTTGATCTTGACCACAAATAGCACTTCCTGTGCATCACCTGCTGCAGCTACATGAGGTTTGTCATTTAATCACTTATGCCTACTTTCCAGAAATAATGAAAATGACAGATGCCAAATGCAGTATGGCCACCATACTCCAGACACTGCACTGAACACCTTACTTGCATTAGTGTCATTTAGTTCTCCCAACAGCCCTATGAGATGGTTCATCTTAACTCTGTTACTGCTGAAGAAAGAAAGGCTTAGAGAGATTAAACAGCTTGCCAAGGTCACATGATCTATAACTAACAGACTGGGGACTTAACCCCAGGTCTCCCTGACCACAGAGCCAGAGTTCTGAACCAGTCACTCTAGTACCTTATAAACAAAGATTTACATGAGATTTGCAAACTTGAAAACAGTTGTGACAAGATTGGAAAACTATGGAAGATTTTATTTTCTTTCTTTTAAAATTTTCTTCACTGCTGTGAAGAATTTTCTTCACTGCTTCTTCATTTGCAATTTTTAAAAGAGGAGACAGAACCCTAATATTTAAAAATCCCATATTCTAAATGTCCTGCTCTTAACTAGAAATGATATCTGATAAAGTAATTTGAGTGGTGGATAATTAAATGTGTTAGTCCTTGTATGATTACATCATTAAAGGATGTTTGGAGTCATTATGTTTTAAGCCAACGGAATGGTTTTCTCAGGGTAGTGTTGGGGCAGGCAAGTGGATGGAGAAAAGGAAGTTACTGGACACTTCCTCTACCATATTTCATCTGGGGCTGTCCCCACAATTCATTGCACTCTCCAGTGATCCCAGCTAGAGTTCTTCACTGAAGCTTATTAGTCTATAGCTTGTTGTTTTGTTTTTGTTTGTTTGTTTTTTTGCCTTTAAGAGCCCTTCTTTTATTGGGAAATAAATACAGAGTCAAATAGGTGGGCCAGCCAACATCTGTATTTCTGGGGGCTAAGAGGAAGGAGTCTGACTTTCTCAGAACTCAGTATCCTAGTTTCCCTATCCCTCTTGCCTGGACTCACTTCAAGTCAGCCCACTTCTTTGGCATGACAGCACAGGAATCCCTGTTCTGGGCTGCATACATGACCCATGAGCATCTCAGAGCATCATTGAATGACTTCGTGGAGCATGCAGCCCTCATTCCCCAGCTGTCTCTGTCTCCCAGGGAAGGCTTGGTTGGTTGGGGACTGGAACTATTCAGAGACAAAGGAGAATCCAGCTCTGTGCCAGCCTTTTCAGGAATAGTGTTCAGTGGATATACCAAAGAGTCTTCTAGAATGGCCAAAGATGCAGCCTTGGTTTGAGCTTTGTACAGAGGGAAGAACAAGGCTGAATGTGGTTAGTTAGGGTTTCTAGGGTACTTTGCAAATTATTGCCATATTTACCACTCTTGTCTAAGAAGGTAGATCAGAGTTACGGGAGGTAGTTTTTGGTACACAGAAATGGTTTGAGGTTGGTGACTCAACAGTCATGGTTACTGGTCCCTAAACGCTGTTCCTTCCTAGAAGGTGTGGAATGGTAAGGACACTTCCCTCTCTCAAGTGGCTTATGGCAGCAGAAAGCAAGCTAGCCAACTACGTGGCTTGCCATGTAGGGTAATTTGAGGGACATTAAAAAGTACCCCCAACCCTACCAAGAATGTTTCTCAAAGAGCTGTGGAGACTGTGGGGACATGAGAAGTTCAGGGTCAAGTCCCAGGAAGGCCCCAGAAGGGGAGAGATTCCACATATTGGCCCTGGGGTCTGGAAGGATGGCAGGAGCATCAGGAAAGTGACAAGGGTTCGGGGAGAAAATCCTCAGATTACAGATGCTCATGAATCTCTCTCCTCAACCTCCAAACTCCAGTGCTCTGAACCAGATCTGAACCCTGGAGGAGGCACTGATGTGGGAAACCTGGTAAAAGCCTTGGAGTGGGCTTTCTGAGTAGTACAGATTGGGTAAGGTCTGGAAGGCACTGCCAGTGGGCATCATCACAGGCCATACTGGGCTATGTCCCCAGCTCCCTTCCTTGAGCCTGGGCACAGCTATCTGCTCAGGAAGGTGACTTCCTGAATTCTCAGGGGAAAGATGCTGGATAAAACCTGGGCCTAGATCTGAGAGAGAGCCACCTCATAGTCTCATTTTCGCCCCCATCTCCTCTCAACCTTACAACCCCAGCCCACGGCAGGGCTGTTTGGTACACTCGTCTGCTCAGCCTCCATATCAGACACCTGTCCCCATGGGCTTCCTCATCTCACCCAGCAGGGCTGACCCCAGGGTGTTTTTCCCAGTGCTTTCCCCAGGCCAGTTTTAGACCCTGCAATCAGATCTCCTAGGAGATGTTTCAGAGTTTGGGGGAATTTTATACTTTCATTTTGTTTTTGTGGGGTTTTTGTTTTTTGATTTTCTTGTACTTATCCAGATAAGTGTGCTCATCATGGGCTCCACGTGGCCGGGTGGTCTGTGCTGCTTCTCCGTGACCCTTCACTGTGGGGCTGGCTTATATTATAGGGACCTCTGGTCGGAGACCGTGATGAGAACCGTCATTGGCTGGGAAGATGGGATGCTCAGGGGCAGCCCAGACCCAGGCACCTTCAGGCAGGTCACTTTGCCATCCTAGGCTTTAAAATGTCAGAAGAGAGAGCAACAAGTCTCAGGGGGATATTTAGACTCTCTTGTTTAAGAACAGGAGGTGACCTCATTGTGCAGCTCACCTGAGATTGTTTAGGGAGGGGTTTTTCCCACAGACACATGTCCTCTTTGCTCTCAGGAAGGGGGTTCCACATAGCCAAAGGGAAGGAAGTGATGCTTTGTCACAAGTGATGAAGGTGTGGGTCAGGAAATAGTGCTCACCCGGGATGCTCTTGTTGCCTATACATTTCTCTGTGCCAGATGGAATGTTCCACGGATAATGGGTTATTGACCAACACAAGTTTGAAGATTGGTTAAGGTTCTTGACAGTGTAATAAGTGGTATGGTGAGTGGATAGAGCACTAACTCTGGAGTCAAATTAGGATTGGATCCAATCCTCCCATTTTTTTGGCTATGAGCCATTAGATAAATTATTTAGCATCTCTGTTCCTCAATCTGTAAAATAGTGATAAATATGCCTGCTTTTTACTATCACAAAGATTAATGGAATAATGTATGTGGAGGCCCTGGACATTTAGGAAGTTGAGTTAGCAGAAGTTTCCTCTTCCTACCCTCTTGAATATTCATGGGGGAAATTAGTACACTCCAGGGGAAGAGAAAGACGTTCTTGACCCAGAGTCAGGATTCCCAAGTTTGGTTCAGACCCTGCCTTATACCACCACCAGCACTGCCTCCTTCATTGGGCTGCTGTAAAGATCAAATAAGCCTTTGAAAACAGCTTTGTAAATTCAAGGCATTGTCACCTGTGTATCTTTTGCTGTTGGTCTGCCAAAGTCTGTTCTTTATAGCTGATGAAGCAGCTTGATGTACCAAGTATAATAACTGCAAACCTCAGGTTAGTCACCTTGCCTCTTAGGTCCTGTAACTGTTCCCTGTGGCTGCTATAACAAATTACCACAAACTTGATGGCTTAACTGTAGGATTTTGTGGATATTCTTTATCAAATTGAGAAGTTCCCCACTATTTCTAGCTGGTCAAGAGTTTTTATCAAGAAAAACTGTTCAGTTGGTAAATGATCTACCTGGGTGCTCTGGAAGTTTAATCTTCTGTGATCTCTAAGAGTAAAGGAGAAAAAAGAGCTTCTAGATTTGTGCAGGAGGACCTTCAAGATGGCAGAGGAGTAAGACAGGGAGATCACTTCCTCCCCACAAATACATCAAAAATACATCGACATGTGGAACAACTCCTACAGAACACCTACTGAACGCTGGCAGAAGACCTCAGACTTCCCCAAAGGCAAGAAACGGCCCACGTACCTGGCCATGTGGCTGACAGGGTCTTGGTGCTCCAGCCGGGTGTGAGGCCTGAGCCTCAGAGGTGGGAAAGCTGAGATAAGGACATTGGTTCACCAGAGACCTCCCGGCACCATGTAATATCATCGGTGAGAGCTCTCCCGGAGATCTCCATCTCAATGCTAAGACCCAGCTCAACTCAATGACCAGCAAGTTACAGTGCTGGACACCCCATGAGACAGGAACACAACCACACCATTAGCAGAGAGGCTGCCTAAAATCATAACAAGGTCACAGGCACCCCAAAACACACCACCAGATGCAGTCCGGCCCACCAGAAAGACAAGATCCAGACTCATCCACCAGAACACAGGTACCAGTCCCCTCCACCAGGAAGCCTATACAATCCACTGAACCAACCTTAGCCATTGGGGGCAGACACAAAAAACAACGGGAACTATGAACCTGCAGCCTGCAAAAAGGAGACCCCAAACACAGTAAGTTAAGCAAAATGAGAAGACAGAAAAACGCAGCAGGTGAAGGAGCAAAGTAAAAACCCACCAGACCAAACAAATGAAGAGGAAGTAGGAAGTCTACCTGAAAAAGAATTAAGAGTAATGATAGTAAAGATGATCCAAAATCTTGGAAATAGAATGCAGAAAATACAAGAAACGTTTAACAAGGACCTAGAAGAACTAAAGAGCAAACAAACAATGATGAACAGCACAGTAAATGAAATTAAAAATTCTCTAGAACGAAAAAATAGCAGAAAAATTGAGGCAGAAGAATGGAGAAGTGACCTGGAAGATAAAATAGTGGAAATAACTACCAAAGAGCAGAAAAAAGAATGAAAAGAATTGAGAACAGTCTCAGAGGCTTCTGGGACAACATTAAATGCACCAACATATGAATTATAGGGGGCCCAGAAGAAGAAGAGTAAAAAAAAGAGATTGAGAAAATATTTGAAGAGTATATAGTTGAAAACTTCCCTATTATGGGAAAGGAAATAGTCAGTCAAGTCCAGGAAGCACAGAGAGTCCCATACAAGATAAATCCAAGGAGAAACATGCCAACACACAAATTAATCAAACTATCAAAAATTAAATACAAAGAAAAAGTATTAAAAGCAGCAAGGGAAAAGCAACAAATAACATGCAAGAGAATCTCCATAAGGTTAAGAGCTGATCTTTCAGCAGAAACTCTGCAAGCCAGAAGGGACTGGCAGGACATATTTAAACTGATGAAAGGGAAAAACCTACAACCAAGATTACTCTACCCAGGAAGGATCTCATTCAGATTTGACAGATACATTAAAATCTTTACAGAGAAGCAAAAACTAAGAGAATTCAGCACCGCTAAACCAGCTTTACAACAAATGCTAAAGGAACTTCTCTAGGCAGGAAACACAAGAGAAGGAAAAGACCTACAAAAACAAACCCCAAACAAGAAACTGATAATAGGAACATACATATCGATAATTACCTTAAATGTAAATGAATTAAATGCTCCAACCAAAAGACATAGAATAGCTGAATGGTACAAAAACAAGACCCGTATATATGCTGTCTACAAGAGACCCACTCCAGACCTAGGGACACAAACACACTGAAAGTGAGGGGATGGAAAAAGATATTCCATGCAAATGGAAATCAAAGAAAGCTGGAGTAGCAATTCTCATATCAGAAAAAATAGACTTTAAAATAAAGACTATTACAAGAGACAAAGAAGGACACTACATAATGATCAAGGGATTAATCCAAGAAGAAAATATAACAATTGTAAATATTTATTCACCCAACACAGGGGCACCTCAATACATAAGGCAACTGCTAACAGCCATAAGAGGGTAAATCAACAGTAACACAATCATAGTAGGGGACTTTAACACCCCACTTTTACCAATGGAGAGATCAACCAAAATGAAAATAAATAAGGAACCACAAGCTTTAAATGACACATTAAACAAGAAGGACTTAATTGATATTTATAGGACATGCCATCCAAAAACAACAGAATACACTTTCTTCTCAAGTGCTCATGGAACATTCTCCAGGATAGATCATATCTTGGGTCACAAATCAAGCGTTGGTAAATTTAAGAAAATTGAAAGTATATCAGTTATCTTTTCAGACCACAATGCTAGGAGACTAGATATCAATTACAGGAGAAGAAAACTGTAAAAAATACAAACGCATGGAGGCTAAACAATAGCTAAAAATAACCAAGACATCACTGAAGAAATCAAGAGGAAATCAAAAAATACCTAGAAACAAATGACAATGAAAACACGATGGCCCAAAACCTATGGGATGCAGCAAAAATGGTTATAAGAGGGAAGTTTATAGCAATAAAATCCTACCTCAAGAAACATCTCAAACAAACAACCTAAGCTTACACCTAAAGCAATTAGAGAAAGAAGAACAAAAAACCGCAAAGTTAGCAGAAGGAAAGAAATCATAAAGATCAGATCAGAAATAAATGAAAAAGAAATGAAGGAAACAGTAGCAAAGATCAATAAAACTAAAAGCTGGTTCTTTGAAAGATAAACAAAATTGATAAACCGTTAGCCAGACTCATCAGGAAAAAAGGGAGAAGACTCAAATGTACAGAGTTAGAAATGAAAAAGAAGTAACAACTGACACTGTAGAAATACAAAGGATCATGAGAGGTTACTACAAGCAACTATATGCCAATAATATGGACAACCTGGAAGAAATGGACAAATTTTTAGAAAAGCACAACCTTCAGGCACTGAACCAGGAAGAAATAGAAAATATAAACAGACCAATCACAATCACTGAAATTGAAACTGTGATTAAAAATCTTCCAACAAACAAAAGCCCAGGACCAGATGGCTTCACAGGCGAATTCTATCAAACATTTAGAGAAGAGCTAACACCTATCTTCTCAAACTCTTCCAAAATCCAGCAGAGGGAGGAACACTCCTAAACTCATTCTACGAGGCCACCGTCATCCTGATACCAAAACCAGACAAAGATGTCACAAAGAAAGAAAACTACAGGCCAATATCACTGATGAACATAGATGCAAAAATCCTCAACAAAGTACTAGCAAACAGAATCCAGCAGCACATTAAAAGGACCATACAACATGATCACGGGGGGTTTATTCCAGGAATACAAGGATTCTTCAATATATGCAAATCAATCAATGTGATACACCATATTAACAAATTGAAGGAGAAAAACCATATGATAATCTCAGTAGATGCAGAAAAAGCTTCAGACAGAATTCAACACCCATTTATGATAAAAACGCTCCAGAAAGTAGGCATAGGGGGAAATTACCTCAACATAATAAAGGCCACGTATGACAAACCCACAGCCAACATCATTTTCAATGGTGAAAAACTGAAACCATTTCCACTAAGATCAGGAACAAGACAAGGATGTCCACTCCCACCAATATTATTCAACATAGTTTTAGAAGGTTTAGCCACAGCAATCAGAGATAAAAAAGAAATAAAAGGAGTCCAAATCAGAAAAGAAGTAAAGCTGTCACTGTTTGCAGATGACATGATACTATACATAGAGAATCCTAAAGATGCTACCAGAAAACTACTAGAGCTAATCAATGAATTTGGTAAAGTGACAGGATACAAAATTAATGCACAGAAATCTCTTGCATTCCGGTACACTATTGATGAAAAATCTGAAAGAGAAATTAAGGAAACACTCCCATTTACCATTGCAACAAAAAGAATAAAATACCTAGGAATAAACCTACCCAGGGAGACAAAAGACCTGTATACAGAAAACTATAAGACACTGATGAAAGAAATTAAAGATGATATAAACAGATGGAGAGATATACCATGTTCTTGGATTGGAAGAATCAACATTGTGAAAATGACTCTACTACCCAAAGCAATCTACAGATTCAATGCAATCCCTATCAAACTACCAATGGCATTTTTCAAAGACCTAGAACAAAGAATTTCACGATTTGTATGGAAACACAAAACACCCCGAATAGCTAACGCAATCTTGAGAAAAGAAAAACGGAGCTAGAGGAATCACGCTCTCTGATTCAGACTATACTACAAAGCTACAGTAATCAAGAAAGTGTGGTACTGGCACAAAAACAGAAATATAGATCAATGGAACAGGATAGAAAGCCCAGAGATAAACCCACACATGTATGGTCATCTTATCTTTGATAAAGGAGGCAAGAATATAGAATGGAGCAAAGACATCCTCTTCAATAAGTGATGCTGGGAAAACTGGACAGCTACATGTAAAAGAATGAAATTGGAACACTTCCTAACACCAAACACAAAAATAAACTCAAAATGGATTAAATACCTAAATGTAAGGCCAGGCACTATAAAACTCTTAGAGGAAAACATAGGCAGAACACTCCATGACATAAATCACAGCAAGATCCTTTTTGACCCACCTCCTAGAGTAATGGAAATAAAAACAAAAATAAACAAATGGGACGTAATGAAACTTCAAAGCTTTTACAATGCAAAGGAAACCATAAACAAGACGAAAAGACAATCCTCAGAATGGGAGAAATATTTGCAAATGAAGCAACTGACAAAGTATTAATCTCCAAAATTTCTAAGCAGCTCATGCAGCTCAATATCAAAAAAACAAACAACCCAATCCAAAAATGGGCAGAAGACTTAAACAGACATTTCTCCAAAGAAGATATACAGATTGCCAACAAATACATGAAAGGATGCTCAACATCACTAATCATTAGAGAAATGCAAATCAAATCTACATTGAGGTATCACCTCACAGTGGTCAGAATGGCCATCATCAAAAATTGCAAACGATAGAGTAAGCTGTGACAAAGTGAGAGAGTGGCATGGACATATATACACTACCAAACGTAAAATAGATAGCTGGTGGGAAGCAGCCACATAGCACAGGGAGATCAACTCGGTGCTTTGTGACCACCTAGAGGGGTGGGATAGGGAGGGTGGGAGGGAGGGAGACGCAAGAGGGAAGAGATATGGGAACATATGTATATATGTAACTGATTCACTTTGTTATAAAGCAGAAACTAACACACCATTGTAAAGCAATTATACTGCAATAAAGATGTAAAAAAAATTACAAACAATAAATGCTGGAGAGGGTGGGTAGAAAAGGGAAACCTCTTGCACTGTTGGTGGGAATGTAAACTGATACAGCCACTATGGAGAACAATATGGAGGTTCCTTTAAAAAGTAAAGTTAGAACTCCCATATGACCCAGCAATCCCACTACTGGGCATATACCCTGAGAAAACCATAATTCAAAAAGAGTCATGTACCACAATGTTCATTGCAGCACTATTTACAATAGCCAGGACATGGAAGCAACCTAAGTGTCCATTGACAGATGAATGGATAAAGAAGATGTGGCACATATATACAATGGAATGTTACTCAGCCATAAAAGGAAATGAAATTGAATTATTTGTAGTGAGGTCGATGGACCTAGAGACTGTCATACAGAGTGAAGAAAGTCAGAAAGAGAAAAACAAATACTGTATGCTAACACTTATATATGGAATAAAAAAAAATGGTTCTGAGGAACCTAGGGGCAGGACAGGAATAAAGACGCAAACATAGAGAATGGACTTGAGGACATGGGGTGGGGGAAGGGTATGATGGGACGAAGTGAGAGAGTGGCACGGACATATATACACTACCAAATATAAAATAGATAGCTAGTGGGAAGCAGCTGCTTAGCACAGGGAGATCAGCTTGGTGCTTTTTGTCCACCTAGAGAGGTGGGATAGGGAGAGTGGGAGGGAGACGCAAGAGGGAGGGGATATGGGGATATATGTATTCATATAGCTGATTCATTTTGTTATACCGCAGAAACTAACACAATAATGTAAAGCAATTATACTCCAATAAAGATGTTAAAAAAAATAAAAGATTTGTGTAGAGGGAAGAAAAAATCTGTTCAGTTTTGTCAAATTATTTTTCTGTGTCTATTAATGTGATCATGTGATTCTTCTTCTTTAGCCTGTTGGTATGATGGATTGTTTTTCAAATGTTAAACCAGTCTTGCATACCTGAGATAAATCCCACTTTGTTGTAGTATATAATTCTTTTTGTACATTGTTGGATTGGAGTTGCTAATGTTTTGTTGAAGAGTTTTCTGCCTATGCACATGAGAGTTATTTGTCCGTGGGGTTTCTTTCCTTGTATAGTCTTTGTCTGGTTTTGTTATTAGAATGAGTTAGAATATGGAAAATAATGAGTTCAGAAGAATTCCCTTTACTTCTATCTTCTGAAAGAGATTCTAGAGAACTGGTATGATTTCTTCCATTAAATATTTGGTAGAATTCACCAGTAAGCCCATCTGGAACTGATGCTTTCTGCTTTGGAAGGTAATTAATTATTGATTCAATATATTTAATAGATGTAGACCTATTCAGATTGTCTATTTCATCCTGTGTGAGTTTTGGCAGGTTGTGTCTTTCAAGGAGTTGGTCCATTTCATTTAGATTTTCAAATTTGTGGGCATAGAGATGTTCATAGCATTTCTTTATTATCCTTTTAATGTTTATGAGGTTGGTAGTGATGTCCCCTCTTTCATTTCTAATATTAGTAATTTGCATCCTCTTTTTTTCCTTATTTAGCCTGGCTACAGATTTATAGATTTTGCTGACCTTTTCAGAGAACCACATTTTGGTTTCATTGATTTTCTCTATTGATTTCCTGTTTTCAATTTCATTTCTTACTGTTCTAATATTATTATTTCTCTTCTTCTGCTAACTTTGGATTTAATATGCTCTTCTTTTTCTAGTTTGATGAACTGGAAGCTTCAATTACTGACTTTAGTCCTTTATTCTTTTCTAATACATGCATTCAATGCTATAAATTTCTTTCTAAGCACTACTATTGCTATATCCCACACATTTTGATAAGTAGTGTTTTCATTTTGTTCAAAATATTCAAAAATTTCTCTTGAGATTTCTTCTTTAACCTATCTTATTTAGAAGTGTGTTGTCTAATCTCCATATATATTGAAGTTTTCCATTTTTTTCTGTTGATTTCCAGTTTTATTCCATTGTGGTCTAAGAGCAGACATTGTATGACTTGTATTCTTTTAAATTTGTTAAGGTGTGTTTTATGGCCCCAAAGGTGGCCTATGTTGGTGAATGTTCCATGTGAGCTTGAGAAGAATGTGTGTTCTGCTGTCGTTGGATGAAGTAATCTATAGATGTACATTTATACAGTTGATTGGTGGTGGAATTGAGGTCAATGATGTCCTTATTGATTTTCTGCCTGTTGGATTCGTCTGTTTCTGCTAGAGGGGTGTTGAAGTCTCCAATTATGACAGAGGATTTATCTCTTCCTCCTTGTAGTTCAAACAGCTTTGCCACACATATTTGAAGCTCTGTTGTTAGGCACATACATGTTAAGGGTTGTTATGTCTTCTTGGAGAATTGACCCCTTTGTCATTATGTAACATCTTTCTTTATCCTGATAACTTTCCTTGCTTTGATGTCGGTAGATCTGAGTTTCTGACCTTTATTATTTTCCTTCTCTATAAAGAACTTCTTTTAACATTTCTTACAAGTCAGAACTACTGGCAACAAATTCCCTCCATTTTTGTTTGTCTGAAAAAGTCCTTATGTCTCCTTCACTTTTGAAGGGTAATTTCACAGGGTACAGAAAATTATAGGTTGGTGGTTTTTTCCTCAACACTTTAAATATTTTACTCCACTCTCAATTCTTGCTTGCAGTTCATTTTTTTAAGTTAAATAAATGTGGAGACATTTTGAAGACATATATCGTGGCCTCACTTGCTCTTCAGCGACACTACTGACTTTACGCTGAATAAGATGACAGTTTTTAAGCGCTAGAAAACATTTCCTCAATTTTTTGTGCATTTCACAGTGACCTGATATCTTATTTCCACCACAGAGATACAATAGATGTAAATGTTCTCAAGAGCATAGAGAATAGTAAAGTGTAAAATAATTAAGAAGTAATGAGTTTTTATTCCCTTAGTTTTTGATATAATTTATTTAATTGTAAGTTTATATAATTCAATTTTTAATAATGTAATATTTATCAATAACCAGCTCATAAGGTTTCTGAAAATTTAACAATTGGCTCTCATGAGTTGGTAGGTGCTGGCTCCAGCACACCACTGGGTAGTGCTGTGGGGAGGGTAGTTGGGTGTCAGGTGTTTGAGTGTGTGTGTGGGGGGTGATGAGAATAAAGAGCTCTTTCGCATATATCACCAGTTCTTATTACCCTTGTCCTCTTAGGGAGGCCCATTGGAAAGTGCTTTTGACCTGTTAAAATGGACTTTCAGTTTCCTTGTGAGCCAATAATAGCATCTTTCCCATGTTTCATATTTATAGCTTAACTTATGGAAAAGCACAAGATCTTTCTTCTGTCAACTCTAGTCCCTTCTCCTCAACAAAAAATTAGTTACAAATTCTAAAATAAGGCAGCCCCTCCAAACACAGCACAGGGCTCACTAAATTCTACCACAATGTACCCAGCAGGGAAATTGGGTTTCTGCCAGCTGACCCACCCTTGCCCACCCCCATCTCTCTGTGACTTTGGCACCAGGACCTGACTGCATGGAGAGGTGTTCTCTGAAATTATGGAACAAATCAGAAGTAAAAGGTCCATCAGCTCATTAAAGGTCAGTCATCCAAGTTCAACTTTGAACTAACACATCCAAATTTGGGGTGGCCTGACATGACTACATCTTTTTCTTTGTATAATAAGAGTTACCAGACAGAACCGCCCAGAGAGTCTTAACATCCCTTTCCAGAAGACAGCTAAGAAAGGGAGTGGGGAGCACATTTCTGCCCAAGGCTGGGGTTTGACCACAGCCTTGGGTGATTACACAGCTCCCTTCTCGGCTCTTGCAGTCTAAGCACCTGATTTTGACTTCTTGGGAACAGCAGAGTGACTTAAAGCCTGAAAGGAGATGAGCAATCCTCGAGGCACAGGCAGAAAAAGTCCCAGTGAGACAGGAAGCCTACTGGTTCCTGATGCATAAACTAGACAGTAGAGGCAGCACTGGCCCGACAAAGAGCTCACTCTGTCGTGGCGTCTGCGAGCAGCTGCCGGGCTCCTCACGGGGCTCCCTTCCCTCTCCTCACTGGCTGATGGATCCCAAGGGGCTCCTCTCCTTGAACGTCCTGCTGTTTCTCTCCCTAGCTTTTGAGCTGAGCTGCAGAACAGGTGAGTGCTCATCTGTCTGAGGGCTTGGGTCCCATGATTACCTGCCAGGAATCAGCTGTAGCCCATGGATGGAGAGAAGATGCAGGGGTGGCGGGTTGTTTTTCGGCTGCCTCTTCCTCAGAGACTGACTCTGAGTTCTTCCTGCCTCTTTTAAAGAGGAAGGAACATTGTGAGTTACTGGGGTCCTGGCTTCTGAGGCTAAGCCCCACCAGTCCTAGTTTCCAAGGAAACCAGGAGCTCTAAGCCAAAGGCACTGGTCACATTCTAGACCAGCCTCTCTGGGTGAGAGGCTCCAGTCAAAGTCCTGGCTGAGTGGTTGGTTTTGCATGAGTATCCTTCTGGCAAAGACCCAGGCTAAGGGAATGAGCTGTAGGGATGGAGCTCTGGGAGAATATTACTCCTACAACCCTGTCCTGGATGGGGATCCTCACACATGCAAGCAGACAAACGAAAAACATGATCCACCTACACGAAAAGGCTGTAGTGCGAAGAGAGGGTAGAAGTGAAAACCCCAGGCACTGGTTGAGAACAGATAGTGGCCACAGTGTTGTCATAATGGTGGCTACTTTCCTGGAAGAGAAGGCTCCAAGGCAGCAAGAGGGGGAGAGGCCAGGATTTTTGGAGCCCAGGGCTGGTTACAGTAAGTGAGAAATGCAAATCAGAAATGCTCAGGGTCAGGGCAGCTCCAGTGTAGGGCCAGACACAAGACAAAGTGTTTGGAGCTGGGCTCTACTCCTGTCTTTCTGGTTTGCTGGTATTCTCTGTTTAGTAATAGCTGAGCTATGAGAAAAGGTGTTTGAGAAAGAAAAAGCCAAGCAAGGGGCAGACTTTGGGCTCACTGTGGAGTGGGTGAGAATCTCCTTTCTGCTTAAATGCCTTGGGACTGTGGGAAGCAGTCTGGAGTAGAAGCGGCATTAAGGAAGGGGGGATGTCCTGAGGCTCCGGATGTTCTGTTCTTGGGGTTTTCAAGACCACAAATCCATTATGGACTTTTCCAGGAGAAGCCCAGAGATATGCTAGGATTGTCAGAGGGGCTGCACTTGGGATCTGTCTTTTGTCAGATTCCCAGATGAATAGGCCTTCCTTGGCCCCACTTTTCCTCAGAATCAGGCAGACCCATGGCTCTTGCTACCCAAGGTCTCAGAGAGCAATAATTGAACTGAGGGCTCAGAAAGCCAAACGAAACCACTTTAAGCCATCACAGGGAGAGTCAAACTTTCCTGGGTGCACCCCATTTGTGACTCCACCATTTTTGGAATTCTTCTTAGTGACTATCAGGCGTGATGGGTTTGAACAGTGAGCTGGACTTTTCTATCTCTGTGCTGGCTTGCCTCCTGGCCAGTCTGGCCCTGGCATTTCAGGTTCTGCTGACAGCTGCTGCACGGAAAGCTTTGGAGGTCACTGGTCAGTGAGAAACAGCCCAGCCCCACAGGCATGGCTACCCAATCAGTAGTGTCTCCCTTCCTTGCCTTTGTCTTCTCTGAAATATGTACAAAAATTTTAGTGTTTTTATTTTAAAATATGCACCCTTTTGTGAAACCCCAATAAAACCCAGAAGGAAATGCTTTGCAAATGGGACAGGTCATTCATGACAGATTCACCCAACCAAGAAGCCCCATTCTTGTAAAGTCAGTACCTACTCCCTTTCCCATCTCTACTCAGCTCGACTTCCAATTCCCAGTCAAAACTGTAAAAATCAAGAAGTCCACATGTCCCTCCCCCAAGTAAAGTGAATTTTCCATTTCCCCCAATGATACATTTTTTAATAGACTTCAGTTTTTTAGAGCTGTTTTGGGTTCACAGCAAAAGTGAGCAGAAGGTACAGAGATTTCCAACTACCTCCACACATGCACAGCCCCCCCCATTAACAACATCCCCCACCAGAGTGGTGCATCTCTTACAACTGATGAATCTACCCCAGTGGGATTTTTTATTCCTTCATTCAGGTCCTCCTCACATCCTTCACACACATGAGGGGAGAGGTGAGGGACAAGTGGGGGCATCCTAGATTTGGCCCAACCTTGTTGTTCACTGGCCCATTGTACCCCAAGATGCAGATCTAGGCACTTCCATCTCTCAAAAGCTTTAATACTGTGATATAATGCCACTACCTTCACTGTCTCCAGTGTTGGACTGGAAATCAGAACCTCAATGCTATTTGGTTTTATCCATAGATTGCCTTTGAACAATGCCATTCAGCAACGGTCTACTAAGGACACACGATGTGGCTAGCACTATGTGAGGTGTGGGGGAAGTAAAATGAACAACCACAGCCTCTGCCTAGCACTTGACACAGTATCTGTGAGAGCCCTTCCATGAATGTTTGTTGAATGAATAATAATAGTATGTACAGCATCCTTGCTGTATACCAAGCACTGTTGTAAGTGCTTTGTGTCTGTTATTCATTTAATTATCATACCAACCCTATGAGATATGTGTAGTTATTGTTACATTATGATTTTATAAAAGAGGAAAAAGAGTCACAGAGCAGTTAGCAATTTCTCTTTAATCACCCAGCCTGACTCCCGAGGCCTGAATGAATGAAACTAGATAAGCTTATGTTTAGGGAGGAGGAGAATCCTAAAATTTGTTTCCAGGTCCCATGGTAAAAATTAGAATATGCTGTCTATAATTGAAGGATATGAGTTGATTTTAATTGAACTGAAATGAAGTATAGGAATTTTCAAAAGGTGAGAGAGGTTGACAAAACCAAAGAAGGAAGTGCAAGGCATATGGAGGTATTTGATATGGAATTTGAAAAGTGGATAGAAACATCTTTCATCATGTAGCTTTCATTTAATTTTTTGTTAACTAGTTTGTTTATTGGAAGAGTATCACATGTATGTCTATAAAACTTCAACAGTGTAAAAGGGTACAGAATTGAGACAAATCTCCCTTCTATACCCCTCCCTACTGTTACCAGTTTCTTGCATGTCCTTTTTAATGTATACATCAGGTAGGTTGGATTTTTATATAATTTGAAAAGAGTACTCTAGATGAAGGCACAGATGCAGAGGTAAAATGCTGTGACTTTTCAGGGGGAACTGTAAGTGGCCTGCTGCACCTGAAACAGAGGTTTCATAGCTAAGGCACTTCTAGCTCCTCACCTGGCAAATAGGGATAAGGGTCCCCTTCATCTCCCTACATAAACAACTCTTATGGATGTTATAAAGATAAAGGAGAGTACATTCAGATTTTGGAGAGAGAAGAAATTAGACTCTGCTTTGTCATTTGTTCATTCATTCATTCATCTCATTCAGTTTTTTCATTCTCTCGGGCAAAAAGGATTTATTGAGTTCCTACCATGTCCCAGGTGGGTATTAAGATTACAGCAGTGAACAAAACAGACACAGTCCCTACTCTTGGAAACTTATAACTGAATAAGGATGACAAGCATTGAACGAGAGTTAAAAATGTGTTGAGTGATATGAAAGGAGAGACGCAAAGTGAACTGGAAGCATATGGCAGAGAAACCGAATCTAAGCCGAGGGTCAAGGGCAGAGGCCTGAAGGACAGAAGGAGTTAACCTGGCAAATAAAGAGCAGTGACAGGCTTTCAGGCTGGGGAACAGTGAGTGCAAATATTCTAAGATAGAAAGACCCAGCAGCGTCAAGGAATGGGACTAGGAGGACAGCTGGTAGGACTTCTGTTTAAAAATGAGACTTATTAAAGACACATTATCTTTTCTTTGTAAGCCTAGATTTCCCATAAGAACTGTGAAGGCTCTGAGTCCTACCTGAAAGAAATGTTGTAGCAAGATGCCCAGTAACAGGGCTGGGCCAAAAAAATGTTATCATTAGGTAGAATCCCATTTTGTGAAAAGTTTGGCTAAATGCTACTGATTTCAGGAAAATATCCACGGGCCCACGTGAATCACTCTACTTTCTAAGTAGAATTGCCCTGGAAGGAAAGTGAGTTGGTGTTAACAGCTACAAATGTTTCCTCCAGACTCTCTTAGTAACCAGGGGCTGACTGAATCACAGACTTGCTGGAAAACACTCATCAAGCAGTAGGATGTTTCAGGAGCTGGGACTCTACTTGAAGTGTTTTATGAACCACTTTAAAGTCCCCACTTATTTTTCCACTCTTGCTTAGGTGACAATGAGTTCACGTACCCCCTGCAGACCTGACCACGGACACGCTTAGTCGTTACATCATCATTCTTTATGTGGGTTGTAACGTGTGAGGGTCTCTTCCTGATGAAGTTTTGATTCCACTCCCCATGACTGAGTCTGCCTAAACCACTCAGCCTTTTCTTCTCATCTGCCCTCTCTTTCTTTCCCTCTTTACCCTCTTCTTTTCTTTTTTCAAAAATTTTTTTCTTTGATTTTTTTTTTTTTGACTACTTTCTGCCCCATCCTCTATTTCCTCTTCCCCCGACTCCCTTCCAATTCCAAGTTCTGAAAACAGCCATGGTGTAAAGAGTTTGTTGAGTTACAGGGACAGAAGGGGCACACAGGAGACATGGCAGGGTGGAGACTTATGGTCTATAAATGGGTATAATTTCCATTTCTTTTTTCTCTATATTAAAACTGATCCAAAAAAATCAACAGTATGATGGCAATTCTCAACCTTGATTTGAAGCCCAGACTCCTTTGAGAGATGACATTTATGGCTATGCTCCCAGAAAAATGTACATATGCTTATTTATTCCGCTTTTGTACACAATTTCAGGGGGCCTATGTACCACATGATGTTTCTCCTTGCATGGATGGTTCTAGTTTTCTGTCATCCCTTTATTGGTAGAAGTTTAAGTTCAGGATTCAAGAGGTTACTCTCTTGGGTACTGTACCTACCACATTATCTGGACAGTCAGGCATCCATAAGTGTGGCTGGAAGGAATTCCAACATGCCCTGCAGTTTATCTTTATAAAAACAGCAACACCAGCACCATGAACAGCAGGCCTTATTGAATCAATTGAGCAACAAGGGAGAGCACTCTGTTTCAAGAGTTGATGTATTGGCAATAGGTAAAAGAGCAAATGCCTAATTGTCTTTCTCACTATTCCTTAATAATTATAAGTGTCAGGAATTCTCTGGCAGTCCAGTGGTTAGAACTCGGGGCTTTCATTACCGGGGCCCAGAGTTCAATACCTGTTTGGGGGACTAAGATCCTGCAAGCTACATGGCATGGAAAAAGAAAAAAAATGTGTCCACCACTCAAATCCTGATTTTTCTTTTTTCCCAACCTCTGAATCTCTAGTCTGATATCAGCTGGGCCCTTTACAGGATCTCAGAGCATGTTGGTATCAAGAACATCTGAATCAGTTTGCCCAAATTTCCAACATCCATCTTAACCACGAGTTATTGTGTCTTTTCTAGATGGCTGCGCTACTCAGGCAGACAGTTTTATTGTACTCTTCTGACTTTCTTATTAACTAGAACAATTTGTGCTCTCTCTGACTCATGGGCTCCTTCTTTTACAAACATTAGCTTATGGTTAAGTTCAATTATTAAGTTCAGTCACATATTGGGCAGAGCTAAATAAGAGAGGTTTTAGTCAGGTAGCATGGCTTTCAGCATTCATAAATTGAACAGATATTTATTTAAAGCCTACTATGTGCCAACCACAATTGTGAGTCCTAGGGACAAAACAGTGAACAAGATCAAATTCTTCCTCTTGAGAAGTTGGCATTCTAGTGTTAAAAAATAAAATGAATAATATATACAGTATAACGTCAGACAGTGATAAGCACAACAAGAAGGGATAGGATAGGATAGGTAGGGTAGTCAGAGCAGGTCTCTCAGAGAAGATGATTTTTTGAGCAGAAATCTAAAATAAAATGAGGGAATGAGCTCTTCAGATATGTACGGGAAGAGATTGCCAGAAAGAGAGAGAGAGAACAGCAAATGCAAAAGCTCTGAGATGAGAATGTTCTGGATGAGTTACAGACCAGCCGGAGCCAGTGTGGCCATAGTGCAGTGAGGACAGGAGAAGGAGTTGGAGAAGTACCAGGGATTGGGTTATTCAGTCTTTGAAGCAATAACAGGGACTATGGATTTTATTCTATGGGTGCTTAGAAAGCCCTGGAAGATTAAAAGCAGGAGAGAGACAAAATCTGATATAGTTTTAAAAGGTTACACTGTCCATTGCATGGATGCAGGGAGATTAGTTGGAAGACAATGGCAGGGCCAGGCTGGTGATGATGGTTGTTGAAAGTCCTGAGATGCCAGATATATTTTTAGGGCAGAGTCAACAGGATTGCTGATAGATTGAATGTGGAGTATCAGAGGAAGAAAGGAGTCAAAGATGATACCAGTGTTTTGGCCTAGGAATTGTAATGTTGTTTGCAGAAGGGGCTATAGAATCAAGAGTTCATTTGCTAAGTTTGAGATGCCCTTTAGACCTCCAAATACCAATACCAATCAGTGTAGGCAATTTGGAGTACTGTGAAGGGTTTGGGTAAGAGATATATCTCTGTAAGCATTCCAGAAACATGTAAAACTATGCAACTAGATAAGTGTGGCTGAGAAAGAGAAGAGGTCTGAGTACTGAGTCCTGGGATGCTCCAGTCTTTAAGAGCAGAAAGTTTCAGGCAAGGAGACTGAGAAAGGGCAGCCAGTGAAATAGGAAGAAAACCAGGAGAGTGTGTTGTTCCCCAGGCTAAATGAAGGCAGTGTTTCAAAGGGGGAATGTGAACAATGCCAAGTGAAAGCAAGATGAGAAAGCAAGGATGAAGATGGAGAAGTGACTTAGTATCATGGAATATACGGTGACCTTGACAAGAGTGGTTCCAATGAGTAGTAAGGAGAAGGCCTGTCTGGAGTGGGTACAAGGAAAAATAAGTCAGGAAATGGGGACAGAAGGTATAAACACATATTAAGGGACTTTGGGATAAAAGAAAACAGAGAAATGGGGAGGTGTCTGGGGATGGACCTGGCACCAGGGGAGGGGTTTTTAAGATGAGGGAAATTGCATGTTGGTATGTTGTGTGTTAGTAAAAATAACCCACAACATACCACAACAATAACAAAGTTGATGACACAAGGGGTGGGGGAAGTTGCAGAAGCAAAGCCTTGAAGTAAGTGAGTGCTCCGTGAAGGAAGAGGTTAGCCTTATCTGGGAGCAGAGACCATCCATCCAAGTAGGTAGGTTGACTTGGTGGTAGAAACAAATGGAAGTCCTCTTTTGTTTCTTCTCCTTTTTCAGTGAAATGAGAAGCAGGGTCATCAACTGAGGTTGTGGGTTTTTTTTTTTTTTTTTTTTTTGGTTGTTGTTGCCTCAGCTTTTTTGAAAAAGAGAAGTAAAATAATTTCTCACCCTTGACATTGTTAAATATCTTAGCTTTTTGGGGAGTTAGGATTCCACAGTTTGAATATGAGGCTCATCTCCTCCTGGACTCCACATCCCTCAGACTTTTCTCTTTCCTCCTCATCTGAAATGATGCTTCTTAACCTTGGTCTCTTGGGCTCACAAGCTCAGAATTAGTTTCAGTTACTCTCCATTCTTCATGCTATATATACAATGGTGATGGGAAGTCTGGCTGAGGAATTAATCCAGTTACTAGTTATATGACTTTAGGCAAGTCATTTAACTTCTCTATGCCTTAGGTGCCTTAACTATAAATCTGAGTTGATAGAATTCCCTCCTAGATCAAAGAAACCCAGAGTCCTAATTAGTCTATACAGCTCTATCATAAGTGATTTTAAGATTTCCACTGCAATTTTTGAATACTGAGAATATAGTGGGAAATACTGAGAATACAGTGGGATCCTCATGACAGTCCTTATAAACTACTAAGGATCTGGCAATCCCAGGGATTGGCCAGGAGGAAGAGGGAGATCATCCAGTCTATTATTCCTGATCCACAGACAGGATGTGAGTCTCAAAGGCTTCCATAATAAGGGACTTCGTTCTCCTTCCTCCTGCAGGTGAGGGCTCAATGAATTGCCCAGTGATGATCCTTGGGCGGCTGGGAAGCAGTGTGCTGCTGCCCCTGACATCTGACGGGATAAGTAAGAGCATGAATAAGAGTATTCACATCCTTGTCACAATGGCAGAATCACCCGGAGACACCATCAAGAAGAAAATAGTGTCTCTGGATCTGCGGAAAGGTGACTCTCCACGCCATCTGGAGAATGGCTATGAGTTTCATCCAGAAAACCTGAGCCTGAGGATCCTGAAAAGCAGGAAGGAGGATGAGGGCTGGTACTTTATGAGCCTGGAGGAAAACATTTCAGTCCAGCAATTTTGCCTGCAGCTGAAGCTCTATGGTAATGACGGTGGCTTCCCCAGTCCCCACTGGAGGGATGAGATAGTTCCTTGCCTAAGAATTTAGGCCTCTCTCAAAAGCAAAGGGTATTCAGAGTTGGAAGGAACTTGAAAGACATCTCAGTCCAGGGGCAAACCGTCCTTCAGGAAGAAGTTTTAGAAGTTCACAAATCTTTTTTTCATCCAAATTGCACGTTAGTGATAGCTGATTAGCACAAGTTACCCTTAACCCCATTTTCTTGGGGCTCCAGGCCCTCTTGCCTACAGCCCCTCTGCCTGTTGACAAGAGGGCCTGGAGCCCCAAGAGTCTCAATTTACAAATAAGATTTTATTTGAAAAAAGGTGTTTTTTTAATTTAAAAAAATTTTGAATACCACTGATCAAGCTCAATCTCGCTTTCATAGATGAGGACACTGAAATCTAGAGATAAGTGGTTTGCACGTTCCTACTCACATCTGCGTAGGTGGGTTCGCTGCACTAGGAGTCCTGGGAGAAGGAGGGCTGAAATTCAGCCCACACATCACTCACCAAGCCCCGCATCCTGACAGAGGATTGCATCTACCTGGTGGAAGAGGCATATTTTTCTCATTTAAACAAATGCTCTGATTATAAAATTGCTTAGTTGCAGAACTTAAACTAGAACGTAGGTCCACCTAAATCTAAGGCGAGTGCATTTTTGAGCCGCTTTAACTGCCAGCCCCTCTTGAACACACCCAGAGTTTGTCTCTTAAGTCCCAAGGCTCCCTTGAATTCCCAGGGATCCTGGCAGCCATGCGGGCTACCCTGCTTCTTCAACAGTGAGTTTCTTATCTCTGAGGATGGGACAGGAGCCCCAAACAGCCAACATTTCTTTAAAATCCTCAGGTACCGACAAGAGAGACAGAAATACCCTCCCTGCCCTTCCCCTGCCCCTAGCATTCCCTTCCCTCCAAACAGTGTATGCAGAATTCCCACAGCCCTCCACCAGGTATCAGGGTGTCCTGATCATTCCAATAGTGTTCCCGGGGCAAGGCTGCCATGAGCACAAAGATTACATATGCATTTTCTAGAACAGTTCACTGCCTTTGTCACATCTTGTCTTTTATGATCAAATTCTTACCTTAGAAAATATGGTTCCTGCAACCATGGTGTTCTTCTCAAGTCAAAGAAAGAGACTGGATCTTGGAGTCAGAAAGACGTAGTTTCAGATCTCAGTTTGGCTGTTAGAAGCTGAGTGGCATTATGTAAGACACTCCACCTCTCTGGGTCTCAGTTTCCTCATTTATAAAATGGGAATAATTATAACTAGGTTCATAATTGTTGAGAAAGTTGTTGAAAAGATTAAAAAATATTACAAATGTGAAATCTAGCGTTATGCTTGTCCTGTAGTATGCACTGAATAAATAAGACTTTCCCTTTTACTTTGTCTATTTCACAGCATTAGAGTGAGATAAGTTGGTGAGGCCTGTGGCTATCCCAATTTCAGACACCGTAAAGCACTTGCTATAACACACACACACACACACACACACACACATACAGAGTATAGATGAAATCTCACCAGTAAAAAGTCATTCTTTTCGATCTGGAAGGTAATAATTTAGCCAAGGACAGTTAAAACCCACAGGGGAGTTAGCTGACAGCAAACTCCACGGGTAGAATACAGAAGAGCAACCTAGATGAGGAACAACAGAAAGGCAAGGGGAGCCCTAACAGTACTGGTTGGGGGGAACTAAAAGACAATTTTTTCTTCTCTATTTTATCCCAAGGTGATCCTGGAAAGAAGTATGGGGGAGGGGCATATGAGAGAGGGATGGTGCGAAGCAGTAGGTCCCCACAGAAATAAATCACACTACAGATCCACGGCGGGGTGGGGGGAAAGATGCCATTAGGTTGCATTTTCTTCTAACAAGAAGGTTAAGTCAGCATTCCAGAGGATTCATTTCAGTGATGGCTGCCTTCCTCCTCCTCCTGACAGAGCAGGTCTCCACTCCGGAAATTAAGGTGTTGAACTCCAGCCAGGAGAACGGGAACTGTAGCCTGATGCTGGCCTGCATGGTGGAGAAGGGAGACCATGTAGCTTACAACTGGAGTGAGGAGGCGCGCGGCGCCCTGCTGAGCCCCACCAAGAACTCCCACCTCCTGTATCTCACCCTTGGCCCTCAGGATGCCAACAACATCTACATCTGCACCGTGAGCAACCCCATCAGCAATGGCTCTCAGACCTTCATCCCGTGGTCCAGATGCAGCCTCGGTTCCTCAGGTGAGTGCCCTTGTGGTGGCTAGTGTGCCACATTAACGATATGGGCTCAGTCCCCACCTGGACCAATTGCTCTTCTTCCATAGCCATGGTCTTCACCTTGGGAACAACACTTTATATTTTCTCTATAGTTTGTAAAAGCCTCCCATGTGCATTCAGTGAGTGGTTACTGTTCATAGTGACCAGGGTGGCATTATGCTCAGTTCAGAGTTGAAGAAACCAATGAGAAACGATGGAGCCAGACCCGGAGCCCAGGTCTCAAGTTATGATCCTTCCTCTCCCCTCCTGCCGTGGCACCAACCTGAAAGGCTGGCCGGGTGAGGGAGTGCAGGTGGCAGGTCCTGACTCCCAAGTCCATGCTCTACCAATGGTGGGATGGTTCTACACCATCAGTAAGAATTTATCAATCTATTTATCTATTTATCAATTTATCAATCACCTATGCTGTAGAAAATTGGGAATAGATATAACATGCTGCTCTCCGTCAACATGTTATAAAGATAAGACATGAAACATGTGCTCAATAATGAAAAGCAGGATGTAATAAAGGGCCACATTTCATGAAATGTACTGTGAATCCCATAGCAGGTCAGAGGGCCAGGGTAGTCAGTTCTCTGACTAAGACCTAGACTGTGAAGTCTGGGAAAATGATAAGTCATAGAGCACTTTATTATTGGCAAAGCGCTTTCAACTGTATGATCTCCTTTGATCCTCACAATGGTCTTATCAGATAAATGTCATCATCTTCATTTCACAAATTAGGAAGTTTAAGCTCATAGCATGTAAGTACCCTCCTCAAGTTTCTTCAGCTTATAGATGGTAGAGTCAGCACCTAAACCTAGATCTTCTGACTGATCTTTCTCTGGAAAGATAAAGCATCGTTATTCTGTTATCAAAAGGAACGAAGGGCTGATTAAGTAAGCTCAACTAACCACTTGAGATTGGAAACAGGATAGACCACTGAGCCTTTTCATTAATCGATCTTGTGTCCATGCCTCAGGTAGGCTCAGGGACAGAAGAACCAGGGTGCTGGCCCTGCAAGGTATTACCTGTGCTCTGACATTCTTCCCTCCGCAACCACTGGGGGGAAACAAGAGTCATTCCAAGGGGACTCCTGCCCACAGTAGACTTGGTGTATACGTGGACGGCTTTTCCAGGTGACCAAGGATCCAGGGACAGGGGAACGCAGCCAGGTCATGCCCTTCAGCATAGCACGTCCAGTCAGCGACTCCCCTGAGGTATTCCAGAGGGACTGCTGGGAAAATCTACCTGGTCTCTTCATCTGAGAGCTCGTTGGTGAGCCTAACCAACTGCCTGTTTCCTCCCCCAGCCATTCATGGCAGAGTTGGCCACCTGTCCACCCACTCAGTGTGTCTGTCTGCTTGCCCACCTTGCACACAAGCCACATTCACAGGCTCCTCCCCCAGTTCAGACCTCTCTCTCTGCCCACAGCTATTCAGAATGTGCCGGTGGGATCAAGAAAGCAGTCTTGCATGAGTGCAGAGTTTAAAGAATGTGGCCCCAGTTGTCCTAGATCCAATATTACCCTTTTTACTCACAAGGATAAGCCACTTAACCTGTCTAAGACTTAGATTCTTCATCTAAAATACTAACAGCTGAAAGGTCTTAATTGTTTACTATGTGTCAGTATGTGGCATCTCATTTAATCCTCCCAGCAACCAAATAGTATTAGTATCCCCACCTTACAGATGAGGAAACAAAGATATGGAAAGGTCACACACAGTGCAAGGGGCAGAGCTGAGCTGTCTGATTCTGAGATCCTCATAGGTGCTAGTGGAACAGATAATACACTTTTTAAATGCCTTATAAATCATAATAAAAATGTGTGTATTTCCCTCAGGGCTGAAGAAGTAGTAGCCCTTACCCCTGCACAGCCTTCTCTGGTCATAGCAACCCTCTTAGAGTAAAGACAGGGCACCAAATGTTTTACCCTGACCCACCTCAGAAAAGAGGAATAATTCTCTTCATGCTCCTCAATATAGTTTAATGAGAATTTAATCAATGTTTTCCAAAGTCTTGGCCATAAAGCTTCGCCTAGGGGCACTTAGCTCAGGACATTCTTAAGAAACATATAGGGACTCCCTGGTGGCGCAGTGGTTAAGAATCTGCCTGCTAACAGGCAGGTGACACGGGTTCAAGCCCTGGTCTGGGAAGATCCCACATGCTGCGGAGCAACTAAGCCCATGCGCCACAACTACTGAAACCCACGTGCCTAGAGCCCGTGCTCCGCAACAAGAGAAGTCACCGCAATGAGAAGCCCGCGCACCGCAACAAAGAGTAGCCCCCGCTCGCCACAACTAGAGAAAACCTGCGCATAGCAACGAAGACCCAACGCAGTCAAAAATAAATAAATTAATAAATTAATTTTTTTCAAAAAGAAAGAAACATGTAAAGGTACTTCCCTGGCGGTCCAGTGGTTAAGACTCTGTACTTCCACTGCAGGAGGCGCGAGTTCGATCCCTGATCAGGGAACTAAGATCCCGCATGCCGTGCAGTGCAGCCAAAACTAAAAAAAAAAAAAAAATGCTCTTACGCATCTAAGCCACTTTGAGGACCAAGTATGCCCTAGTGTGACCAGATTTACTGGGTATGGAGCAGGCTTTTGTGAGATGGGGAAGGAAAAGAAGAAGCGGAAACATGGCACCATGGGAAAGCCCTGTCAGGACCTCAGCTCAGGCATTAAGACAAATACCCAGCAGCCACTGCACTTTCTTGTGCCTCTGTTTCATTACATGTGAAATGAAAATGGTGAGCTAGTGACATTCTTTCCAGAGTAAATATTCTATGATTCAGTGTGTATGTACCTGAATAAGAAATGCTAATAAAGCGCTACCAAGGTATATTAGTTTGCTCGGGGTGTTGTAAAAAGATTCCATAAACTGAGTGGCTTATATAACCAAAATTTATTGTCTCACAGTTCTGGAGGCTAGAAGTCCAAAAGTAAGGTGTCGGCAGGGTTGGTTCCTTCTGAGGGCTGTGAGGGAAGGATCTGTTCTAAGCCTCTCTCCTTGGCTTGGAGATAGCTGTCTTCTCCTTATGTCTCTTCACGTTGTCTTCCCTCTATGTGTATATCTCACCCGTAGCATCTCTTTGCGTGTCCAGATTTCTTCTTCTTATAAGGACACCAGTAAGACTAAATTTGGGTTCACCCTAATGACCTCATTTTAACTTGATCACCTCTGTAAAGACCCAGTCTCCAAATAAGGTCACATTCTAAGGACTTCAACATATGAATTTTGGGGGAAACACATTCAACCCGTAACACAAATAAAGATCCCCTCCCCTGCCTCCAGGGATGGGGAACCACAGCATGTCAGAAACAAATCACACAGCTAGTTTGTGGCATGCCGTTCACAGTAAACCAGGTTGCCTAAATATGGAAAACAGAGTTTTGTTAGTTCATTGATTCGTGTTTGCAAATGAATGTCACTAATTTTTAAAATACTGTGCTTAGTTAGACAAAACATTTACTGAGGTTCTACTATGTTCCAACATTGTGTTAGGTGCCGAGAACACAAAGACAAAAAAAGACACAGTCCTTGCCCTTAAGGAAGGAATAGTTCTAAAAATAACTAATTATCCCAGGTCTGGTAATGCAACAGGTGCAAAACAGAAGTACGTGCAAGTTAAGCAAGAGGAGGGGATGATTGACACTGTCTCAGGGAATCAGAAAGAGCATCACAGAGGATGTGACATAAACAAAGTTTTGAAGAACAAGTAGGAATTACCCAAGCAGATAAAAGAAAGACATTCCAGGAAAAGGAAAAGGCAGATATAACTGGGTCTTGTTCTGTATTATCCTATAGTATCCTGATGGGAACTAATAGATAGTTTTATGTAGAGGAGTAACACGATCAGCTTTGCATTTCAGAGAGAAAATTCAGTGGTGTGGAGAATAGATTGGGGTGGGGAAGAGGCAGAAGAAAGAGAAACTAGTTATGAGGCGGGCCCATTATTTCAGTCACCCATCAAGGGATGATGAGACCTGAACCAGAGCAGTGGCTGTTTGTTTAACAAAGACTCCGTTCAAGGGAAAACCCAGCCTTGGGCTGAAGTGGTGGGGTGTGAGGGTTTATTAGAGGTCACTTCACCATCTATAATGAGGACAGTGATTTTAAGATATTTTTCACTTTCATTAATGAAAAACTCAAAGTGGTTAATGATGTGATGAGAGCAAATGAGACATGATGTCAGCACTGCTTCTCATCAGGACTCAAAATGAACAGCAAAAGAACATATTCGTTTCTCAAAATCTTTTCTTTCTTTTTAAAGGTAAATCTCTTTTTATTTTATTTATTTATTCATTCATTTTTTGGCCACACTGCATGGCTTGTGGGATCCTAGTTCTCCAACAAGGGATGGAACTAGGGCCCCCTGCAGTGGAAGCGTGGAATCTTAACAACTGGACTGCCAGGGAATTCCCTGTTCCTCAAAATCTTTTCTTTCTAACAACTGTCTAGGCTCTCCATCATATACAAATCTTTATTCCAACTGTTATCTCAGTGTTTTACAGCAAGAAACACCTTCATGTCTATTGTTATGATGCCTCTTTACTGCAAAGTCCATTTCCAAGGGTGCTACCAAGCATTCTCCTAGGTCATGCAGCGCATGTCGATGTGGGTCGGCACTGGACAGTGTGTGACATGCTGCCGTCCTTCATGACCATGTTCTGAAATAGTTCTCTCTGTGCAAGAATGAGTAATACTAAACCTTAAATAGCCCAACTCAAAGGGAATACCCCTGGAAGCTCATCTTGAAAAGAGGACCCCTTTCTGCAGATTAGCAAAAAGTTGGCTCAGCAAGTCTGGGTTAGCTCAGTGGAAGGAAAGAAAAGCTGACACCTGCCAGTATGTTCTGGGGGCTCCCCCTTTCTAACAAGGCCATTTCATCAAAAGGGAGCTCCCATTGTTACAGAGTCACCTAGCTGTTCCATGCACAGAGCAGGTCCTTCTCCCTGGTACTCCCAATCCAGGAAGCATGGCAACAATCTTGGAAGGATGGAACCTGGACACTTCTCATGGACCAGAGCCTTGTCACGTGGCCACACCTGCTACACAGGATGCTGAGAAATGTAATCCTTAGTTGGGCAGCCATGTGACTGGACAAGACTTGCATTGTCGTGGGAGAATGAAAATGCCCCTGGAGGCACAACTAGTAGCCCCTGCAACACAGTGCTGGGTAGGATAGGCAGTTGTAAGGGATTTTTCTGGAAGCTGTGAACTCTGTAATAATTTTTACCTCGATGGTCCCAGATCTTAAATTAGTGTATGGTATGGTTTAGGACCACCCTTCCCCCACTAACAATTCTGAGAGGAAACTTCCACCAACAAAAAGATGTCTCTCGAAGATGGTTGACTCTTCAAGTTGATGTGCTCCAGGCAGGCGGCCTTTCTGACAGAACCACATGAAAGGCAGGAAAGAGATCTGGCACTCTCAGACGGTTACGTTAGCATCTCAGTAACTCCTGGGGTGAGCTACATTTGTTTCTCAGATTCTTTTTATTTTCTTCTTTACCTGCCTTAAAGAATAAAGGTTTGGGAACTTGAGAGAGAGGAGCTTTTGTGTTTCTGTGGCAGCAGACTTTCAGAGATAAAAAAGGCCCTTCAGCATTTTCCTTGGATGCATGTCTATGTGCCAAGTTATCAGGTTTAAACCACAGCCAATCTAATAGAAGACCAGGGGTGGAGACTTGTGCAAAGAACTCTTCATAAAATGTACTGGAGTTCTCAACCAGCCTGCTCAGCTACCTCTAAGAGGCTCCAGGGGAGAAAAAGTCCCAAACCTCCTGTTTAAGAATGTTAAGATAACATTTTTTTGTGGACGAAGAATGGGACCTGTGGACTCCAGAACAATATTGGCCTGATTTTCGAGCATTGCCATCCTGAGGGGCCTCACTACATGACTGAGCAAAAAGAAGGAGAGCTGGAGATTCTGCCACAGGAAATGGTGGTTTGAAATAGGAGCACAGATGGTGCTGAGAGCAGAGTTGCACACCTTCTTCCTGGTTCCATTTTGTTATAATAAAACACATGCCAAATAGGTCATTGCTTGTTCCCTTCTACTCCTGCCTTGGGCCATTCAGAAGGTGACTCTGCATTCCTTCCCAGACTTTCTCATACTTAGTGCTCTGATAATTCTCAACAAAAGGGGCATGACAGAATTCTCCAAGCTTCATTCTACTGCCTCTAAATTAACTTAGTTCATCACAGTTATATTGAGTGCCCTCCTGCCCTACCCTGTGTCATGTGGAAAGGGTAATGCATATGAAGCATAAGGTACAGCATCTACCTTCAAGGAGTTTACAATCTAGATAGGACTCAGAAGCTACTAGGTAGAAAAACATGGTCATATTAAGGAAACTGCTACTAGAATTCCTCTTTGGAAGGCAACAGAGTTTGTTTAGGATAGTAGCTTCACAAATGCTAGACTGCAGAAGGTGAGACCCCTCCCCCTAAGAATCCAGCTGTAGGTTAGATAGTTCTGTATTATAATGGGGGGAAATGTTGCTTGTGCAGATACAGGAAGAGAAAGAGAGGGTCTGAGCCTGTCAGAGGGTGGGAAGCTGCCTGGCTCATGATGGAATCTGCTCCTTGTGACCTTTCAAATCTACACTAGAGGATTTGAACCCACAAAACTCTTAGTGTAGGTTTTTTGGTTTTGTTTTGTTTTGTTTTTTGTAGAAACTGATGAAGGCACTGTACCTTGCACCCAGGACAGCTGAGACTAGAACAAGTAGAGCTGCAGGAGAGAAAACCCAGAGGACCACGAGGAAGTTATTCCCAGAAATTACAGGAATCATGGGCAGCCTGACCCCACCAAGCTGTAAAAGTAGCATTTTGTCCATATTTACCCAAATTCCTGACAGCCTAGAGTCTCTGACATTTAGTTTCCATTTACATATCATAATTGAATAAGAGCACCAAAAAGATGATCACCAAGTGTAGAAATAGTTGGACCTGGTAGACAGATAGAGAAATTAAGTCATAAGCAAATGACACGATGGTACTGAAGCATCCATCCTTTACTGATGTTCAGGGACCCCTCTGGACTTGAGATCAAACCTATCTCCTGTCCTTATAATCAACCAGCAAGAATTTACCAAGGACCTCTATGTGTCAAGTAGTAAGAGAGCTGCAAAAGAGGTAAAGAGGTGGTCTCTGGCCTCCAAGACCCCAGCAGCTGGTTAGAGAACTGAGGCAAGTGGAGTTGACATTTATTCACCACATGCTGGATTGCAGGCACTGCTCTGAGCACTTTCCATACATTATTTCATTGGTTCATCAGAACAACTCTGTGAACTGAATACTTTTATGTTCATTTTGGAGATGAGGAAACAGGGGCCCCAGAGAGTAGGAGCAGCCTATCTGAGGTCGCAGAGCTATCAAGTGCTAGACCCAGAATTTGAATCCATCTGTCTGGCTCCAAATGCTCTCACTGAGAATAGTCTCCACAGCAGACATAATTCTAAGATGTAGGGCATAAACCAAGGTGCTTCAGAGTCCAAGGGGGAGGGAAGAACGGGAGCTGGAATGGTCAGGAAAAGTCACACAGAGGAAGTAAGATTGGCCTGGGGGGTCAGGACTCGGCAGTGGCGGCGGGGGCACCGCTGAAGGTGCAGCGGGAGGGAGAATAGAGGACCGAGCATATGCACGGGTGTTGGATGGAAGATGGTGAAGGGACTAGTTGGCACCTCAGAGGGCCTTTGACTCACGAGGTCTCCCAGGCAACCCAGCCTTCTGCTGCTTTCCATGTGGAGGCCTCACCACCACAGGCTAAAACACAAACTATAAATTCTGTAGGTCTTATGTCACCTGGCTCGACCATCACCTTCTTCTGTGACTCTAGGTACACTTGTCTGAGTCTCAGTTTCCTCAACATAAAATTAGTGAGCTGGGTGAGATAAGCACTACAGTTCCTTTAAGGTTACAAAAGCCTATGGTCCTGTAACTTAAATCCTCCAGTAGATTCATATTACTTTGTATCCAAAGACTAGGAGAAAACTTGGACTTCTGAAATATCTTTCAGGACTGTGGCCAGGTTGCCTCTCAGATCTGGCTGGACTGGCCGAAGCTGGTCATGTACGTCATAGGACAAGTGGAACACATAGCTTTCAGCCTCCTGAGACCCTGAAAAGAAAGAGAGGGCTGGTGTCATTGTGTCCCCTGGGCCAGTTATATGTCCCCATCGTCTTTAGTTTATGTGAGTAGGTGGGCGGCTGAGCTGTCAGCACCAGGAAAAAGTCTCACTTGGCAGAAGTGTTACAGATGCACTTATGTCATCTGCTATTTCCTAATTTTATTTTATGTATGTATCTATGTATTTATTTATTTTGCTATTTTCTAGTTTTAGATGCACCACCTTGTTGGTTTTATTTTATTTTTATCTGAATGAAATTTGAGAGAACTAGTATTTTTTAAAATGACTTAAATAGTTGCAGAGTTTGTTCTTAACTGTTGTTTTAGAAGGTCTCAAAATACATGAAGGAAGAAAAAAGAGGAAACAGTCTTGAAATACTAAGTGCTACTATAACTATTTCCTGGGTCACTTCCATGGGCTGATGAAACCTGGTGGTACTTAGGCTTCTGGCTCTGCTTCTTTATCTCAGGATCTGAAAGCGTTCTCCATGGGTTTCTGGTGTTGGCAACATCAATCTGAATAAACAGTCTCTCGCTGTTTCTTGGACAAAACACACACACGCACACACACACACCTGTGAAGTGAGTTCTCAGCAAGCATAAGCCATTCAGAGTGGTTACTCAGGGTACAGCTGCTCACAGGGCAATTCTAGCCTCAGCAGTGATTTTGTGCTCATATTTCATTCTTTATATAAATCCAGGAGTCTTACTACAGCTCTCTGCTTGCCCCCTAGCTTTTTTGATCAGGGGTCAAATGACTGCTGAAGTTGGTGTCTGGCAGGGTTAAAACATGTTTAATTCTGGGAAGAGACTCTTTCGTCAAGATCTTTACAAAACCAGTTCAGTGAGATTCCCTGGGATGACGATGTGTGAAAAGCCTAGAAAGAAAAAGAGAATATCTTCAAACCCAGGAGGCAACCTCTGGTTATCTGTCAGGCTGAAGGCCCACTTGGATCTTGGTGGGGTGCGTTTTCATCAATTTGTTGAGACTTCAGTCTGTATCTTTGGTTAACTCTGTAAACATCTGAATTGTGTCTGCAAGCACTCTACCCCTTTGTACCCTACCTATTTCTTCCTTTCAGTTTCTTCCCAGCAAATCCATCATAAGTTCAACAACAAGCAGGCTGATTCCACAACCATCCTTATGAGTTACCTTTACACATTAATGTTACCTCCTGGTATTTAGAAGGTACATGCTATTACTTAGAACCCTAGTGGTGCTTCGGGTTGTCCCTCACCGTTAATTATCCTGGTGTATCTTACCCCAAGCCCATAAGTCTCCCTGACTCTCCAAGAAGTCTGTCTTCAGTATTCAGCCATGTTTCTACTCCTAGACCAACCTCTAGTTCTTGAGGATCTCTGTGCCAGCTTCCTTATCCATAAAATGGGAGTAAGAAGAGTATCTACCTCATAGGATTTTTGTGAGGATTAAATACACTACTAAACAAGATACACTAAAAAAAAAAAAATGCCTGGCCCATTGTAAATGCTCAATAGTTGTCTGTTATTATCTTATTGAGCTAAACGTCTTATTTACTGGGGTAAGAGGTCTCGTCCACTGTTTTCCAAAGTGCTGCTCCTGGTTCAGAAGGATTTGGTAAAGGGAGCAAAGAAGAAAAAATGAAAACTGACTCTCTGATTTTTAGCCTGGGTGATGTACTCTAGTGCTAATATTAAACACAGGACTGATTCAGAGTAAAACTACATGCCTTTCTTTCAGTTCAGGTCTAGTGGGTTCAATACAGTTATTTGCATGGAAGGACAATAATAGCACTATTATGTTTATTTAAAAAAAAAACATAAGTAGATCCTCCTTCCTCCCAGTGTCTCATGAGAATGGTGTGGGAGTATGGGGACAGCACATGCAGCCATCATGCTCTTTCTACCAAAATGGATACAGAACACATTAGAAATTTAAAAACAGAGAAACTGAGCAGAGAAGTTGACTTAGAAAAAACAAAGATAAGTTTAATTTTAGTCATGTGGTAGACTGTCTAAAGTGAAGTGAAAAATAAAACATTTGAATAGAAGAATCTTTAAAGAAATTAGGAGTATGAAAGTCAAAAGTAGTGAGAGAAATCGGGATAAGAAAACAGACCTGGAACTCTTCAGTGGTCTAAAGCTGATCTCTAAAACCATAAGATCGAATGTCTCCCTTGAGGAAGAATGTAGACAGAAAACATGAGGCTAGGTCTCCCCACTTCTGCATGGGATGTTTTTAAACTCACAGCACTTTTGAGACTGCCCTTTGACTTTTTTTTCAGAATCAAGACAATGGGCACTGTATGCTGGGCTCTTCTTAGGGGTCATCGTTGGTGTCATCATGATTCTGCAAGTGGTAATACTACTGTTGAGAAGAAGAGGTAGGTGACAATAGATTCTTATCAGACTCCCTGTGGCAAGCAGGGGACCTCTCCCCACAAGCCTTTGCTCTCACCACTGTGGCTTTCTGCAGGCAACGTCTTTGCAAAAACACTACATAAACATATCCTGGGACCTTGTTCAATTCAGTTTCATTCAACATGTCTTGCTTGATCCCGCCACACTAGGCTGTGGGGATAAAAAGATAGATGAACCACAGGTATTTCATATGGGAGACATGACACAGATAATTTAAATTCAGTATATATGACTAACACTGCAGCAGAGGTGCGTACAGGGTGCTGAAGGGATCCAGATAAGAAGCTTAAAATATTCACTAGGAGCAGAATACAGAGGACCCTTGAATCTTGTTCAACAGAAAAGTTATAACTACTGACTAATAATAAAAAGGATGCTTTTACCCAAGGGTTGAAACCTTTCTATAATTTCTTTTTTTTAATTAATTATTTTATTTATTTTTGGCTCCATTGGGTCTTCGTTGCTGTGCACACGGGCTTTCTCTAGTTGCGGCGAGCGGGGGTTACTCTTCGTTGCGATGTGCGGGCTCCTCATTGCGGTGGCTTTTCTTGTTGTGGAGCACAGGCTCTAGGCGTGTGGACTTCAGTAGTTGTGGCTCACGGGCTGTAGAGTGCAGGCTCAATAGTTGTGGCATGCAGCCTTAGTTGCTCCACGACATGTGGGATCTTCCCAGACCAGGGCTCGAACCCATGTCCCCTGCCTTGGCGGACGGATTCTTAACCCCTGTGCCACCAGGGAAGTTCCTAAAATTTCCTTTTATGCTTACAATATCCCTCTGAGAAAAGGAGGGTATAGTTGTTTCTATGTGACTTAGCAATGGGGTAACCAAGGCACAGAGAGGCTGACTCCTGCAAAGTCACCCAGCTGATTGGTGAGGGAATCAGAACTGCAACTATGTGTCCCAACTACCAGGGCGTGTTCCTCTAGGAAGGCCCACAGCTTATCAGAAGACAGCAGAGAGAACACACTTTACTACCATTTTAGCACAAATTCTGACTCACCTTGGACAAGTGTGCAATTCATGAGGTCACTTAAAGCCAAACTAAATAGTTACGGAAAGTTACCCAGGGTAGACTGAAACAATTAGGGCCCAATTACTCCCTTGCAGTTTCAATGCCTAGAGTTAGTATCTCCTGGCCTCCCCTCCAAGTTGTCCTATGATTCAATATCCTGGGCAGTGTGCTCCCCTCAGCCACACTACCCACCACCCACTCACATTAGCATCAGAAGGTCCTGCCCCACGATCAGGACAGATCCCTGGGCTGGTCTTCCCATGGGGAGAATAGAGCTTGATCCTCACACCACAGATCTGATGGCCGATCTCATTCTCAAGTAGATCAGTGTTCTCCACATATAACCTTCTTGGAAAAGCCCTGTCTCAGCACTCTGATGTTGGTTTTGCTTATGTAAAAAAATCTAGGTCATAGCAAGCCGCCTACTTTGTCTCGTTTCCTCCATTTAAGAGGTAGCTGGGGAGGAGTGGGGGGAGTGCGGCAATGCAGACAGAAATCACGATGAGAGTCTATGGGGATGGGCCAGGGCAGCCACATTTGTCTTAGACAATAAGGAAGCAGTGAAATACCAGCGATGAGAAAACTGAGATTAACATACCTGCATTAACCCGGCTAGTGAAGGTCCTGGGATCCTAACCTGCACTCTTTCCTCGACTACATCCTGCTCATCACATGGTTGTCTCTGAAGGGAATAGCGCTCCCCACCCCACTACAATTCTTTACTACTTTTCCCAAACACGTACCCATCCTTGTTTCTAATCACCGTGTATTCCTTGTAAGCCAGGAACATATAGAACCCTGCCTTAAGTCTGTGGGAAAAGCTTATACTTAATTGCTGTACCCCCATAAGACTTTGCTCAAGAGATTCTGTTGCCAACTTCTATTGGTGTCACCTCCAGAATGCAGCCTGACTCTGAAGGTTTTCAGATGGACTCTCTGGAAATTTCGTGTCCAGGAGACACACTAGATAAGAACATAGATTTTTAGCATTCAAATGCGGACTTTGCCACTGACAAGCTCTGTGATCAAACGAAAGGCAAACAAATCTGCAAAATGGGGATAATATTATGTACTTCATGGTATTGATGTGGGGATCCATAAGTCAATATACTGAAAGCACTGAACACGATGGCTTCCATGGATAGATGATGGATGAGAGATGGATAAATAGATGGATACACACACACACACACACACACACACACACACACACACAGAAAGACTAATCTCTTAATGTAAGCATCAATATTTAATCTCTATTGCCAGCAGAGGGCAGCGCTGGAAGGATCTGGGAAGAGCACCTAGAACAGATTTAAAGTACTTGAGGTTAGGGTAACATAAGACAACTTTATGCCTCAGATGACAGCTGAAAAGGATATTAGACCGACTATGCCTTCATTTTACAGTTATGGTAAGAGAAGAGACCCATTGAGATGACATGTTGTCCAATGATGCACAGCTAATGAGGGCTAGAAGGTGGATGCCCCAATTCTAAGGTCAAGACCTTTTTCATTAGATCTTAAGGCCTCAGTGACTAGAGTTGAGCTGGCTCCTGAAAACCTGTTTCTGCATTGGGGAAGAAAAGCATGAGACTGAATTATCTTGGTCCAGTGGTCTTTTTGAGAAGCAACATTCAGCCTTGCCTTTTCCATCTCTTTGACCCTTTAGGACTTTCCTCTCAATTGTAATTTTCAGCTTGAGCTGACCTGAAAGACTGAAAGTCCTTAAGGACCGAGGTCTGTTCTCTACACTATTTGTTCCCCTACAACACCTAGGACAGTGCTGAGTGGGGGCTTCTAACTGTGCAAACATTCATGGTTTTGAACCGAAGGATGTATGTCACAGAACTAACTTGTGCCCCCTCTGTTATCTCCTCTGATTACCCCAAACCCTATCCTCCCTCCCTATCCCCCCCCCACACGCATCCTCAGCCAGTTATCAACCCTGACCAAAAAAGTGAAGTTGGAACCACCAGGCAGGTACTCCATGCCCACACATGCACAGGAAAACCATACGTTGGCTTCTTTGAATTCTTTGAGCTTCCCAGCAGCTGCCCATCATTTCCTTCCCAAGTGTCACACCCTCATGCAGCACCTTCCACCACCTTCATCACGTACATACATACAAGGCCTTTCCCTTCCAAATAAAAATATACCTCTCCTAAGTGCTATTCCCTCAGAGACATGCTCCTAGATTTTTAAGAGAATAAATTAATTGGTGTTAAAATAAGTCTACCCTAAAGACTTCACGTAATTTCCTCTGAATCAAGTCTCCATTGTTTTTGCCTGGACTTTGCAATAGTCCCAAAACAGGCCTCCCTGTTCCCATCTGTTTTTTACCCTCCATCCTTCTCACTGCTACATGATATATCCAAAGAATACCACAAAACATTAGAAAGAATGAGATAGGTCTACTGCACTAGCATGGAAAATGTCCTCAACACATTTTAAGTGAAAGGGTCAAGTTACAGAGAAGTGTATGGAATGACTGCATTTGCAGAAGAAATATCTGTATAAGTATAGCAAGTGTCCAGAACTGCACCGTCTAATACGGTAGTCATCAGCCACGTGTGGCTGTTTAAATTTAAATTAATTAGAATTAAACACAATTTTAAATAATTTTATTGAAGTATAGTTGATGTACCATGTTGTGTTAATTTCTGCTGTATAGCAAAGTGATTCAGTTATACATATATATACATTCTTCTTCATAGAATTAAAAACAATTTAAAATTCAGTTTCTCGGTTGCATTAGCCGCAGTTCAAGTGCTCAGTAGTGACTTGTGGCTTGCAGCTACCATAGTAGACTGCAAATATGGAACATTTCCATCATCGAAGATGACGTTCTATTGTACAGAGCTGATCTGGAAGGATATACATGAAACTGTTAAAAGCAATTACTTCTGAGAATGAAATTGTACTGGTTAATGGGGGAAGGAGGACATACTTTTTACTCTCTATTATTTAAATTTTTGTAACAAGAATGAATTATTCCTATAATTTAAAAAGAAAAAATTTAAAAACTGGTTAAAAATTTAAATGTTCTGCAACATATTAATTTCCAGAGACCCTAGGCTCTGAGCAAAAAAAGATGGTAGGCATTAGAATGACATTGCAGCTTTATTCCAAATAGTCCCAGGCAGATCATCCCTCTTACACCCCTTCCACCTACACATACACCGTCCCTCAGAAACAGGGAGGTGAGAAAGCTGTGAATGAAACAACATGCTATGAGCTGAAGAATTCAAAAGAGGTATAAATAACTTGCCCTGCCCCTAAAGAACTTAGAATTCTATTAGGAGATCAGATATATACATCAAACAATAGAGATCAAAATAATTGAATGGCATATCAATTACACCTAACAATTGCACCTAACACTATGTGCCAGGCACTGTTCTATACACTTTACAAGTAATATCTCATGTAATCATCACAACAGCCCTGTGAGGCAGGTATTTCAATCCCATTTTACAGATAGGGAAATAGGCCAAGAGAGATCAAGTAACTAACCTAATGTCATATGACAAATGTACACGGGGTTTGGGACTCAGTGCTTTGTTCCTGTGGTACTTCTGGGGAAGGTGGGTGTGCAATGGGGGGTAAAGACCAGGCAGGTCTGAGCAGAGGGTTCATGCTGGGGACCAGAGGGAGATAACCACTATGGTTTCTTTTCCCCAGGTAAAACAGACAATTACCAGCCAACAATGGAAGCAAAAAGCCTTACTATCTATGCCCAAGTCCAGAAATCAGGTGTAAGTCCTATACTGTCTTTGTCTGGGGTGGACCTGTCATGTTTCCCATGGAATCCCTGGCCATTCAGTTCACTTTGCATGTCTGACATTCATGGTTCTACGTGGGTTCTGAAGCAGAGGAAATTAAGAAAGCAGAAGTCAAGAACAAGAGCTCTCTAAAAGGACATTAACTTAGGTGTTAGATGGGACTATTTATTATTTGAAATAATGGGAACCACTGGGTAATTTTCTGGTCATCTGTTTCTTCGTAGGAAAAATTGAGGAAGCTAGAAACACGTGATGTATGACTCCTTCCAGCTCTGGCATTCTAGGAGTCTATGGTTCTCTGTTATCAAACTCTTTCCTTCTCTATGGAAGAGGGTGCCAGCTTGAGGAGAGAGGGGAAGATTGAGAAAGGCTATTGTGTGACATGTTGGTCTGATCCAAGCTTAAGAGTTTGCAAACATCAAAGAGACAAGGAAGGAAGATCTTGAGGATTCTGCCTAGAGAGTGGTTGGTGAGATGGAAGATGATATGTAGGCAGCAGATGAAAGCAAAACTGTGACGGAGTGATGGTTGGGCTGAAACAGAAGAGATGGATTTAAAAAACTAGAGTCATGATGAAGTTGAGGAGCAGATAAGTTAGAAGTAAGAGGGAGGCTAAAGAATGATGGCTAGATATGAAGATATTATAGTTTTTCAGGCATGAAGGCAATTCTAGGCGATGTATAGGCCAGAATACGGCCATTCAGGGTGTAGGGGAAGGCAAATTCTTGAGTAAAAGATGTGAAGGTAAAGACAGCTTTGATTAGCACCTTGAAAAATTGCATCAGATGACAGTAAATGCATTTCTGATAACCAGAGATAAACTCTTGGACGAAGCCCTTCTTTCTGCTGTCCCCTAGTGGCCTGGAGGGTGTATTACACAGGCCATGACCACCGTTGAGAACCAAACTCCATTTAAATATATGAGTCCCAAGAGCAACCTCTTTTGCATATACATATTTAGGTAATCAGGTTCAACTTAACCATGGTGCCTTCCCTATCTATTCTATCCCATGTTGCTAGCACCCCTCTTTTTACTGTAAAGTATGACATCCCTACCAAAAAGTGCACAATGTATAAATGTCAGCTCAATGAATTACCCCATCTTGACACCTAGTAAAGCAAGTCCCCCCAGCTTGTTTTTCTTCAAGAGCTTTTGGCTATTATGTCCCCTTGTACTTGCATATGTATTTTCGAATCAGCTTCTCAAGTATCACAGAAAGGGGAAAAATCCTATTAGGATTACATTGAATCTGCAGATCTATTTGAGGAGAAATTATATCTTTCAGTATTGAGTCTTCTAGGACCATAAAACTACCACCCAGATCAAGGAACAGAACATTGTCCCCACCCCCAGAGACCTCCTGGTGTGCCTCATAATCACTATCTTCTCTCTCCTCCCCAAAGATTCCCTATCCTTACTTTCTGAAAATATAGTTTACTCTTTTTTTTCCCCCCCTTTGGACTTTATAAAAATGGACTCTTATAGCATTTTTCCTCCTGTGTACAGTTTATTTTGCTCGATATTACCTTTTATGAGATTCAAGCATGTCTTTGAGCTTAGATATAATGCATTCATATTCATTGCTTTATGGAATATCAATGTATACACATACAAGAGTTTATTTTTCCAGTTGACTACTGATGGACATTTGTGTTATTTCCAGTCTGAAGCTATTATGAAAATTGCAGCCATTCATATTCATATGTGTGCTTCTTGGTAGATATGTGCACATATTTTTGTTGGGGATATATCTAAATGTAGAATTGCTAAGTCATAGAGTATGCATATCCTCAAATTGATTAGATAAGGCCAAACTGTTTTTCAAAGTGGGTGTACCAATTTACTTTTTTGCAACTACATACAAGAGTTTCAGTTGCTACACATTCTAATCAAAATTTGGTGTTATTGGTCTTTTAAATTTTAGTCATTCTTTTGGATGTGTCTTTTTATAGTTCTATTTTGCATTCCTCTAATTATTAAGAAAGTTGAACAATATTTCATATGTTTATTGGCTGTATAAATATCCTCTTTCTTAAAGTGACTGTTAAATCTCTGGCCAATTTTCCCTTGCATTTCAGTCTGTTTTGGGTGGGATTATTATAAGGCCTTTAAACGTTTTTAGCAGTTATATTTTAGCAAATACCTTCACCCATCTTGTGGCTTGCCTCTGCAATTTCTCAAAGATACATTCTGATAAAGGAAAGTTCTCAATTTTAGTGTAGAACAATTTCATCATCTCTTCCTTTGTGTTATAAAAAGATAACACTTTTTGTATTCCAGTTAAGAAATCTTTCTTTACTCCCAGGTATGAAGATATTCTTCTATCATCTTCTAAAAACTGTATGGTTTATCTTTTCAACTTATATCTGCTATGCACCTGAAAATGATTTTTTGAGTGTGGTGTGAGATGGGTCAAGTTTTATTTTTTCCCATATGGATATCCTATTGACTATTTATATTTAAAAACTGTCCTTGCCTCACTGCAGTGCCACCTCATTATAAATCAAGGGTCCATCTGTGTGTGGATCTATTTTGAAGTTCTCTATTCTGCTCCATTGGTTTATTTCTTTACAATTGCACCAGAACCATACTGTCTTAACAAATCTGTGATTGCAGATTTATTACAAGTTTGATATCTGGTAAAACAAATCTTTTTACTTGTTCTTGTTCTTCAAGTTCTTGGCCATTTTTGATCCTTTGCATTTTCATCTATATATTTTAGATTCAGTTTGTAAAAATCCTGCTAGAATTTTAATTAGAACGGCATTGATCAATTTCAGAAGACCATATATGTTTTCCTATTGAGTCTTTCAATTCACAAAATGATATATCCTTTATTTAGATCTTCTTTCATTTTATCCTATCACTCCTTGAATTATCTTTTGCTACATTACTTCCAAAGTGCTGGCTAGCTCCTTTTTACTAAAAGGACCTTTTTACTAAAAGAGCCTTTTTACTAAAAGGACCTTTTATTAAAAGCATTACCTGGGACCTAATTAGAAATGCAAAAAGTCAGGCCCCACCTCAGATCTTCTGAAATAGAACCAGACTTCTAACAAGATTTTCAGGTAATTCATATGCACATTAAAGTGTGAGAAGCCCTGCTCTACCCCAAGCACTTCCAGTAATGGGAAATTCACTGCCTCTCAAGGTAATTCATCCCACATTTGAGCACTTCTTACTATTAGAAAGATCTTATTATATTGAACCAAAATATTACCCTAAAAATTCCAACCTTGGTTTAAAGCTGACAGACTGTACAGAACAAATGTAATTCCTCTTCTGCATGGCAACCCATCAGATATATGAAGAGAAAGATCATGTCTCACCTTGAATCTTCTTTCCTCCAGTAAAGTTTTCCAATTCCTTATCTCTTCCACCAGATGACAAGATTCCAAGTTCTCTCCCATTATAACCCATGTGCTTCTGTTTTAAGGCTTGTTCTATGTCCAGGAAAGACAGAGAATAGCATTATCCTACACCAGTGCCCCCAAGTGTGTTGAAAAGATGACTTTCCAGGCATAAGATATGTCGTCTCCATCTTAGAGGGACAGGGTCTCAATTTATGCCTACACTGACTTCGTCCTGGTATTGTGGATTTAATTCATTCTAAGTAACATTAACAAACATCAGCTGAAGGTTTTTATGTGCCTAGCACTGTTACATGGGGAATGCAAAGAAAAAATAGGCTATTTCTCAAGGAATTGATGGTCTGTTTGGAGAAGCGATGTGTAAATATATCAGAGTGTCTTAAATACAGTGTACAGTTAAGTGCCGTAATGTGTGAATTAGACTTTAGGTACCTGAGGAATTTAGGTAAAGGAGAGGTCATTATAAGTTGGGGTAACAAAAGAAGAACAGTATAATGGAAAATACATGCGCTTTAAGTTAAAAGATATTTTAAGTTAAAATCCTGGCTTTGATACTTCTTGCATGTTCACATTAAGAAAGTACTAAATCTTTCTGGGCTTTAGCCTCTTCGTCTGTAAAATGTGAGTAACAGTCTTTAACATAAAGAGTGGTTGTGAGACAAATGGGAAGATATATGTGAAGGACTTGGTAAACTTATACACACTCGCACATGTGTGGTTATTATGAAGTTCAATGTTTGGACAGGAAAGAGAGTTGATGAGAAACCATATTAGAGGGAGTAATACCAGGACTTCCATGTTGTGGGTGATATGAGTGAGACTAAAATACTATAAAAATCGCGTTCCCTTCAGCTGCCTATGTAAGAACCACACCAATTTCAGTTCACTGTGAGGAAGATGTTTAAAACATCTGGGAAGCGATGGTGATGAATCAGGCTGCTTCACAAGGCTGTGAGCTCCAAGATGTCACTTGGGGAGTCTGAGCAAAACCCAGAGAATTGAGTTCCAGGGAACTTGGGGGAGAATTTTCACCTGGGAAGGAGGCTGGACCAAATGACTCCAAGGAGCTTTCTAACTCAAAATTTCTTGACGCTACGCTTCTCCATGGGGAAAGTTGAATGGGAAATAACTTGCTGCTCAGCTAACCTCCTGCTGTCTTTGCTTCCCCTGTAGTCTGTTCAGAAGAAACCTGACTCTCTGCCAGCTCAGGACCCCTGCACCACCATTTACGTTGCTGCCACAGAGCCTGTGCCAGAGCCTGTCCAGGTGAGGCATTGCTCTGTGCCTCCTCTCTGTAGAGAGGGAATAGGTGGAGGAGGGGAAAGGGTGGAACCTGTGTAGAGCTGAAATGGAGGACGTAGGCCCTTGCAAGCAGGTAGCAAGGGGCCTCTGCAGCCTCAGTTGCAGGGCTTCTGGGAAACCCCTCGTGGCTGCTTACATGGGGTCTCTGCTCACCAGGCTTTCTCTGAGAGCTGTCACGTCAGAATCAACCAGCATATTTGTTAAAAATAAAGGCTCCCGGGACCTTCTACCTAGGATTCTGTTCAATCAGAATGTCTATGGTGGGTAACCAGGCATCTTACACGTTAAAAAACAACATCCTCCTGGTGATCCTGATGCACATTTAAGTTCAGGAATCGCACCTTGAGTCCAGGAGTTCTCCAGTCCAGCTGCATAACAGAATTGCCAGGGGAGCTTTGTAAAAATGCTCATGCCTAGTCTCCATTCATCCCTGTTTAATCAGAACATTTAGGAGTAGAACTCTGCATAGGTGTAAAGCCTAGAAGAGAGTATGACACATGGCCCGCCTGTTCTACCCCATTGCAAGATCAGCATGGATGAAGTTTACTTGACAGGAATCTTTCCTTTTACTAAACAAACAAAAGTAAATTCTGGGCTAAAATCTTGGCTTTAGTTGGACCCTATTAAATAAAGCATTTTAGGAGACAATGGAGGATCAAAAGGCCACAGAAATGCCTACATTTACCCATTTTCCTCAAAGCTCCTACTGAACACATACTCAGCAATGCTTGGGAGGATGCCTCACCTTTATCTTGAGGTGTATTCACAGACCACTCTCCTATCCAAAGGGAAGTAAAAACATAAATCTGACTTTAAAAGCTTTAAATCATGGAGATTTTTAATGATGTTTTCTTGGGGAAGAAACACAGCACTCGGTATATTTCACATTTTACAGCAAAACCACCTAAATTCCCTCATTCCTGTCTCTTTCTGTCTCAGACTCTTGAATCTCCTCTCCCTGTGAGAAGTCTTTGCCCACAATCTTCATCTCTTCCCCATCCCTCTCTTGCAGGAACCACTTCTTTCTTCTCCCTTTGGGTCTCATTAATCCCCCCCTTTTTAGAGCTCAGTAATTTAGAACTCTTTTGGCTTCTCTAAACTGAGTGCAGGTCCTCAGATGACTGGGACAGGTCTCCTAGTCTCCCTGATGACATGCGTATGCTTGAAGGGAGCTGTAACCCATCTTGTGGGCGAGCAGGCAGTCTGGGAAGCTGAGTGCTACCTCTAGCAATACCCAGCTGTGGCAGACCCTGAGCAAGCTGCAATGCTACATGATTCTTGAGATGCTTTCCTTTTTCTAAGCATCACTGCTTCCATTTGTAGCCTGTGAACCTAGTGCTGGTCCCTCCACCCACAGACTTGTTCTCTTTCGCCCCCCAGGAATCAAGCTCCATCACAGTATATGCCAGCGTGACACTTCCAGAGAGCTGACACCACAGATCCAGTGAAGGGACTTTCTGAAGGAATACGGAGGAGCCAAAATAAACACTGAACTTGGTCCCAAGTCCCAAGTTTCTTGTGACATTTACACATCTGTACTCTTCTCGGATCGACTCCCTGGTGATGTTTCTCCCACATCTACCCGCGAAAAAGATAAGGAAGTGAGGCTTCCCAAGCACTTAGCCTGCTCTGTGGGAGACACAGGCTCAGAACAGAGAGCTGCTTGGAATAGCTTTCCATCTCTGTGGTGTAGCAGATGAAATGGATAATGCCAGTCCAGTGAGGTGTCTCGCTCTTTGCTGCAATTGGGTAATAAAAGCCAAAGGCAGAAAGTCAGGACAGGACATCTAGTACCTATCTCAGACAGCTGACCACCAGCCACAAAGTCTGGAACAGCGTACACTTGGGCTGCCTGTCCTTGGTCTGGGAGCTGCTCCCGATCACCATGCAGACTTGATCAAGACTCTGGGCCTCAGTTTCTCTCTCTAGATAGACAATGAGATTATTGTCTCAATGAGATTAATAAACACTCTGAGATTATTCCATAAAAGAAGCTAATAAAGTATTTTATTTGTAAAACCTGGAAGCTAAGAGTCAATAAACTGAAAATATGACTTTGAGGTCTCTGAGCTTTGAATAATGGAATGAAAAAAAACTAAGATTCTTAAAAGTACAGTTTTGTGCAAATGATGTTCAGATTTAAAGAAAAGTGGTAGGGCTTCCCTGGTGGCGCAGTGGTTGGGAGTCCGCCTGCCGATGCAGGGGACACGGGTTCTGTGCCCCGGTCCGGGAAGATCCCATATGCCGCAGAGCAGCTAGGCCCGTGAGCCATGGCCGCTGAGCCTGTGCATCCGGAGCCTGTGCTCCGCAGTGGGAGAGGCCATAGCAGTGAGAGGCCTGCGTACCGCCAAAAAAAAAAAAAAAAAAAAGTGATAAGTGTTTGGTGATACTGTTACAAAGGAATTTGGGATAATCAGAACTTGTCCCAGAGTGACTTTTCACTTCCCAAAATGATTTTTAAATCCTAGTTCTCTGCTTACTCCGTTGAACAACAAACGTGGAGCCTCAACTAAGACTCTTCAAACTGATTCTGAGTCCATTTTACATCCATGGCCTCACATCCTCAGGGCCTCTACCAGACACTTCTTAATCCTTGCATACCTCTCCCCGTCACTAAATGTATCTTGAAGTAGACAATAACATATATTGGCCCAACAGTTTCAAGTAATTGAATGCTTAATAACTTAAATTATTGGCTGCAGACAGCAAGAGCCTCTTCCATTAAAGTCCTATTTCCCTTCTATTCTCGCTTTCATATAGGCCTTCTTCAATTTAAGCACTTCTGTCTGATAGGGTCTTGTGTGACCCTAGTGAGCACTTTAAGAAATCACCATAAAGAAGATGTGGCACATATATACAATGGAATATTACTCAGCCATAAAAAGAAACAAAATTGAGCTATTTGTAATGAGGTAGATAGATCTAGAGTCTGTCATACAGAGTGAAGTAAGTCAGAAAGAAAAAGACAAATATCGTATGCTAACACATATATATGGAATTTAAGAAAAAAAATGTCATGAAGAACCTAGGGGTAAGACAGGAATAAAGACACAGACGTACTGGAGAATGGACTTGAGGATATGGGGAGGGGGAAGGGTGAGCTGTGACAGGGCGAGAGAGAGTCATGGACATATACACACTAACAAACGTAAGGTAGATAGCTAGTGGGAAGCAGCCGCATGGCACAGGGATATCGGCTCGGTGCTTTGTGACCACCTGGAGGGGTGGGATAGGGAGGGTGGGAGGGAGGGAGACGCAAGAGAGAAGAGACATGGGAACATATGTATATGTATAACTGATTCACTTTGTTATAAAGCAGAAACTAACACACCATTGTAAAGCAATTATACCCCAATAAAGATGTTAAAAAAAAAAAAAAGAAATCACCAACTGTCTTACACCCATATAATAAGAGTCACCAACTTTCCAGCTCAAAACTCTGAGCTCCTTATAGCCTTGTACTTTATCCCCTCTATTCAATCAGTTCACATTTTAGCTCTGTTGTTTGGAGCATCCCACTTCCTGGAACCAATGCAGTAGTATTCTTTTTTGTGAAGACAGAAACTGACTCTGCATTTTTCTATGTAGAAAAGGAATCTACGGAAAAGATACTGGTTGGTTCAGATAACTGCTAGGACGTTCTGTAAAATGATGGTTTGAAAATGAGCAAACAAGGGGAGACTTGGACTGTGAGTAGGGCCACAGCCCAAATCACAAACCCAGCCCAGGGATGACAATGCTGGGCACCAGTTGTTTTGCTATTGTCCTCCCAGCACTAGACCCAGACTCCATCATTCCCTCCCTGCCTCAGCTGGACTTGAAAACTCCAAATTGCTGTTGTACTATCTGTACCAAAGTGACATCTCCAGGGTCCATTCTTCAGCTTTTCATCTCTAGTTTCTAAATCAGAGTCCAGGACCAAGCGGCCAATCCTAGCTATACATATCCCATCCATGTTCTACCTCCAAGGGAGGCTGGGAATTGAATGCATGGCATTTTCCATGTTCATAGCAGTGGTGGTGGTGGGGTCTGTCTCTTATGAATTAGGGAATTCCCCAAACACAAGCAGTGAGATTCCATGCTGGACAGGCACACACACACACACACAATGTCCACTATACCACCCTTGTATAATCTTAAGCTCATTAGCTGTCTATACTAAAAAACCAAGGAGCTACTAACCAGGATTTGTAAACCCTGGGGTTATGAGCGATCATTCTTTTACTATAACTCAGATTGTTTTAACAGCTCAGTTCCCACCATTTGGGTTTTTCCTGTGGCTGAATTCTACCTGATGGAAGGGCAGAAACAAAGGGGGGAAAGAAGAGGCTCTCCCCTCAAAATTCCCTGACAAGACTCGATAGCTCACTGGGAAGATGGCTGTGATTAGGAGTCTTTGGAGCCATTCTTCAAACAACATTTGACGTATGTCCTGCATCACCAGGTCCCAGGTTCAAGTGGGAAAGCAGAGAACCCCTCAGATTATTCTCTTACCATTCTCCAATTTTCCCCTAAGGCACTGTGCATGAGCTGAAGTTTTCTTCTTCCTCAGGCTTAAAATAAAACTGATACTTCAATTTCTGGTTTCCCCGTGTTTCTTCTCTGATGTTTTCTTTTGACTGAGCATATCTGAATTCTGGAGAACTCAGGAGGAACAGGCCCGTTCTCAGTATTAATGGGTTGGGGTTCTGAAATACAGCTGGACATAACCTTGAGCTTCCTCAGGACACTAACTCTAGTCACACGACCAGGGTGTGATTGGTAAAGTGTCCATATGCTGACTGAGAACCCACTTATTACAGTAAGTTACTTCTCTTCCTGAAGATTTTCTTTCTACCTCCTGGAAATGAGTAAAATATGGACAGTCCATCCAAGAAACTGCACTTTTGTTTTTGTGTTGCCCAGAGAATGCATAACATAGCGGTGTGGCAAAACATGTTTCATGACCTTGTGTCTCTATAGCTATGGTGTGAAGCACTGCAGGTGGCTGATTTGATTTGATGAAGTACGAGGTTGTCCTTATCCTAGGGGGAAGGTCAGAAGTCATACTCCACGTGGAGAGGATAACTTGTTTTTAAAGGATTGTTTAATTTTTGTCACTGCCAGGGTAATTGCCTTCCCTGAATTTCTCCAAATTCCCCTTGTGGAACAAATCTAGACTGAGTTTCTCAACTGCAGCACTGTTGACATTTTGGTCCAGATAATTGCTTGACATGGGGGGTGTTCTGTACATCTATGATGTTTATCAGCATCCCTGGCCTCCGCCCACTAGATGCCAGTAGCACATCCCCTGTCCCTGGTCAGTACAATCAAAAATGCTTCCTGACATTGACGGATATTCCTTACTGGGCAAAATCTTCCCACTGATTGAGAACCCCTAAATTGAGAGCTGATGATCTAGAAACATACTGGCTCCCTAGTCATCTTTGCATAGACTAAATATACATCAATATACCAAGTAGTAGATCTATCAAAAATCATATTTTGAAAGTGGCCACCTAGTCACTTAAGCATGACCCACATCTGCCAATATTACCAAGGTTATCTAAATATTAGAGCTCCCTGCCCAAACCCTACCTCAAACACAAATAAAATCTGGGTGAAGATCTATAGCAGAAGTCCCCAACATTTTAGGCACCAGGGACCAGCTTTGTGGTCCTGGGATGGGAGGGGTGGGAGGTAGGTGGGGGGGAGGGGTTCAGGCAGTAATGCGAGCGATGGGGAGCGGCAGATGAAGCTTCGCTCACTCGCCTGCTGCTCACCGCCTGTTGTGCGACCCAGTTCCTAACAGGCTGCGGACCAGAACCGGTAAGTGGACCGGGGGTTGTGGACCCCGATCTATAGAACCACGAACTTAGAGGCTATGGTTATAACCAGAGGATTTTGTGAAGAGTTCCACACAACAACCACAAGAGGGAGATGTAGCAATATGGTCCATCCCACACCAGCATCTCCAACACCACTTCGCTTGCATCTAAAGGATGTGGACTTAGTCATAGACTTGCTGAAATGGTGGCTGGATTCTCATCAATTCACAGCACTTACAGGCTGGAAGGAAAGTTGACCCCTCCCCCTAGAGATAAGGAGGCCCAATGTGAGTTGATAACAGACTGTAATCAAAGTTAACTGCAATAAGTTTCTTTCACAGAAGACTCCTAATTCTACTCAGTGCTTCACTCATTTAACAAATAGTTATTAAGTTCCCACTAAGCATTAGGGGTTGTCATCCAGTAGGAGATACAAAAAATACAGGCAATTAAAATACTACAATATCCGATATCTGGAGAAAACCATAATCCGAAAAGATACATGCATCCCAATGTTCATTGCAGCACTATTTACAATAGCCAGGACACGGAAGCAACTAAACGTCTGTCAACAGAGGAATGGATAAAGAAGATGCGGTACATATATACAATGGAATACTACTCAACCATAAAAATGAGCAAAATAATGTCATTTACAGAAACATGGATGGACCTAGAGATTATCATACTAAATGAAGTAAGTCAGACAGAGAAAGACAAATGTCATATGATATCATTCATATGTAGAATCTAATTTTTAAAAAAGATACAAATGAACTTATTTACAAAATAGAAACAGGCTTAAAGATATCAAAAACAAACTTATGGCTACCAAAGGGGAAATGTGGGGGGAGGGATAAATCGGAAGCTTGGGATGAACACACACAAACTACTATATATAAGATAGATAACCAACAAGGACCTACTGTATAGCACAGAGAACTATACTCAGTATTCTCTGATACCCTATATAAGAAAAGAATCTAAAAAAAGAATGAATATATGTATAACTGAATCACTTTGCTGTACACCTGAAACTAACGCAACATTGTAAATCAACTATGCTCCAGTAAAATTAAAATAAATAAATAAAATACTACAGTAGGTAGACAACCATATGCTCTACTGGGACTGCTTGAAAGTAAAAGGAGGTGCTGTTAATAATTATACTGTGGCAATGGCTAGGCAAATCAGAATGTGTAGTCCCCCTAATGACAGAGAGGGTAAGGGATATTCAGTAAGCACAGAGGAGGTGCACAAAACTCAGACTTCAGGAGTGAGGAGAGTAAGCTTATTTAAGTTAAAATGTTTTAAGTAACAATGGAAACGAAGACCTCCTTCTCCTAAGATTCTATTGTGTCTAAGTCACCTTTTTTTTCAATTATCTCTTACACGACACACGCCCCTTACATGTCCCTGTCCTGACTGCTCTCCTCTGAACACAGTCCAGTTCGTCAATGCCTCTTAAAATTTACTGCTCAAGATTGAACTCTGCTTCAGATGTACCAATGCAGACAAGAATGGAACTGTTATCTTCCATGATATGGGCAATATACAGTCATTTTGGTTTTTAAGTTGGACTCAGGTCTACAGAAATGGATGAATACATTTAAGCATATTCCTCAATTCATGGTATATGATAATCACTGGCCCATGTACCACACCTCTTTTATCTCATTTTAATTTTATTCTTATTTTTCCCCCTTCATACCACATCCCTGTTCTCTTTCCCACCTCCATGTCCCTGAATAGAATTTATCTAATGTGTGCCCTTTTAGTTCATTATCTATATATTTATTTATGTGTGTGTTTATAAGTATACATGAATATCTAGAATTGTTTTCAAGTTACGTATATAGACATCTCATTCTGCTTCTCAGCTTCATTTTGGTTTTGTTGCTCAATGTTGTGATTTTTAGATCTTTCTAGGCTGAAACATGTAGCTTTGGGTAAACCTTTTTCAATACTGTATAGTATTACATCCTCCAGACACGCTACATTTTCACCTATCCATTTCCCTATTGATAGACATTGAAGTTTTTCTAACTCTGTTATTTCAAACAATGCTATTATGAATGACCGTATATCCATCATTTTATACCTCTTTTGCCACCCATATAAGTGATTTTCTGGGTAGTAACGGGTGGAATTGCTGGGTAGTAAATTATGCAAATACTCAGCTCTCTAGATATGTGCAATTGTTCTGAAAAATTTATACTCTCGCTGAGAGTACATTAGAGTTTCTCCTTTCCCCCTTCCTCAACAGCACTTGATATTATCTGTTTTGTTTGTTTGTTTGTTTTGGCCACTCAAGTATGTGATATAGCATAGTTGTTTTAACTTTCACTCCTCTGATCCCTATTGAGGGGTATTACATCTCTCCATATGCTTGTTTGCTGATCTAGTTTCCACTTTTATGAATTGCCTATGCATATTATGGACTCAGTATCATGAGATATTCTGTTCTGTTCTTGATAATATGCAGGTTATTCCTATATGTTTGGGATATTAAGTCTCAGTTGGTTATGTATACCTCTCTTTTAACACTGTGCATAGTGTCTTTCTCTAACTATAAAACTTAAATTGATGTAGTTATAAATTTTCACTTTTTTGTTGGTGTAACTTGATTTACAATGTTGTGTCAGTTTCGGGTGTACAGCAAAGTGAATCAGTTATACAGATACATATATCCACTCTTTTTGAGATTCTTTTCCCATATAGGCCATTATAGAGTACTGAGTAGAGGTCCCGGTGCTATACAGTAGGTCCTTATTAGTTATCTATTTTATATAAAGTAACGGGTATATGTCAATCCCAATCTTCCAATTTATCCCTACCCACTCCTTATCTCCTGGTAACCATACGTTTTCTTTCTACAACTACAATTCCATTTATGTTTTGTAGATAAGCTCATTTGTAAGTTTTTTTTTAGATTCCACATATAAGTGATATCATATGATATTTGTCTTTCTCTGTCTGACTTAGTTCACTCAGTAAGACAATCTCTATGTCAATCCATGTTGCTGCAAATGGCATTATTTTGTTCTTCTTATGGCTGAGTAATATCCCACTGTATATATGTACCACATCTTCTTTACCTATTCCTTTATTGATAGAGATCAGTGGAACAGGATAGAAAGTCCAGAGATAAAATCAAGCACCTATAGTCACCTAATCTATGACAAAAGAGGCAAGAATGTACAATGGAGAAAAGATAGTCTCTTCAATAAGTGGTGTTGGGAAAACTGGACAGCTACATGTAAAAGAATGAAATTAGAACATTTCCTAACACCATACACAAAAATAAACTCAAAATGGTTTAAAGACCTAAATGTAAGGCAAGATGCTATAAAACTCTTAGAGGAAAACATAGGCAGAACACTCTTTGACGTAAATTGCAACAAGATCTTTTTTGATCCATCTCCTAGAGTAATAAAAATAAAAACAAAAATAAACAAATGGGACCTAATGAAACTTAAAAGCTTTTGCACAGCAAAGGAAACTATCAACAAAATGAAAAGACAACCCTCAGAATGGGAGAAAATATTTGCAAATGAAGCAACTGACAAGGTACTAATCTCCAAAATATACAAACAGCTCATGCAGCTCAATATCAAAAAAACAAACAACCCAATCAAAAAATAGGTGGAAGATCTAAATAGACATTTCTCCAAAAGAGACTTACAGGTGGCTAAAAAGTGCATGAAAAGATGATCAATGTCATTAATTATTAGAGAAATGTAAATCAAAACTACAATGATGTATCACCTCACAACAGTCAGAATGACAATCATCAAAAAAATCTTCAAACAATAAATGCTGGAGAGGGTGTGGAGAAAAGGCAACCCTCCTACATTATTGGTGGGAATGTAAACTGGTACAACCACTATGGAAGACAGTATGGAAGTTCCTTATAAAAACAAAGCTACCATATGACCCAGGAATCTCACTCCTGGGCATATATCTGGAGAAAACCATTCAAAAAGATACATGCACCCCAATGTTCATTGCAGCACTATTTACAATAGCCAGGACATGGAAGCAATCTAAATGTCCATCAACAGAGGAATGAATAAAGAAGACATGGTACATATATACAATGGAATATTACTCAGTCATAAAAAAAAGAACAAAATTTTCACTTTAATATTTGCGTTTTTTATATCTCGGTTAAAAAATTTCCTCACTCTCAAGGTTATAAAGATATTCTTCTATTTCATCATCTAATAGGTTTAGTATGTCAAATTAATTTTTTAATAGACTCAAATTCTCTGTTGAAATTCTCCATCTTTTCATCTATTGTGTACATCTTTTCCTCTATTTTCTTCAAAATATTAATCATAGTTATTTTAAAATATTTAATCTATATCTGTAGGTCTGCTTCTAATGTCTATTTTCTCTCTTTATTATCAATCATAGTTTTGTCTGCATAGAATTTTTTCAATATAATACCATATATTATGTATAAAAGAACCAAAGAAGCTTCAAATTTTGTTATCTTTCAACAGAAAACATTCCCTTTTTTTTTCTGTTAGGCAGATAGGGTAAGAGGCTGATCACCTCAGTGCAATCAGAGAGTTTGCTTGATTGGGCTGGGCTTCAATTTAAACAAGACTTAATTTATCTCTGCTTTACTCTGTCCTTTGGGTGTGGCTCTCATGGGCCTTTGATTAAGGCATCCACCTCCTCAGATCTGAAAGACAGTGGAAGATCTAACTCTTCAGCCTCCATCCCACACAACTTCAAAGTCTAGCAATGAATTAAGGGAAGGACCATCATGGTAGGTCTCTTTCACAGGGCTGCAGGACTGTGAAAGTTTTCACTCTTCTATTAGAAGATGTCAGTCTAGCTTGTTACCCTCCTTTGTACTCCTGGAACCAAGCAAATGTCTGCTCAGAAAATCAGCCATGTGTTAGAGACTGCCTCAGGTTTCCAATTTTCCCTCTAGATTTTCACAGCCAAAAACCCTTGTTGTCTCTCCCTTACTCAACCTGGACCAAGTTCAATATTCAGCTAATGAATAGAGTAAACGAATCTCCCCTACCTCCAAGTGTAAAAATGGCTGGTGATTGTTAGCTTACCTCAGAAAAGTTCTGCCTCTCTGGAATTTTAAGTCATGGGTTCCCATCCTTTCCACAGTCCTCTGATGCCTTTAAAAATAAGACTTTTGTAATTCATCTGGCCTTTTAAAATTTGTTTAAAATGTTTTCAGCATTGACCTGGTGCAAACTGTTACATCCCACTTGGAAGTGGAAAAGTTATGCTTTGCAATATCTTGACTTCTGCAAAGAATTTCTGAATCAAATTCTTAATTTTTATTGTTCACATTTTTATTCTGTACTGGATTTGAATGAAATTAATAAGGCTTATAATTTTGTAGCACTTAAATTTAGCAAAATAACCAAAGAATTATAATTAGATATAATTTATTTGACAAACATTGTATCATAAATAATATTTGTAAAAGAAAATATTTTGAATGGAGGTACTAATATGGAATTTGAAAATATTTGGGCTAAAATGTTCACGGGTTTTCATATAAAAATTTAGAATTCAGAGTATCCACTTAGCAGAATTTTCTCTGAGTTTACCATGAACCTCAGCACCTATGGAGGGATCAGCTTCTTAACTAAAAATATTGTATTTCTAGAAAAGTCATTTGAAGGTGCCAACAATTCAAAATAATAATAAAATGTAAATTTTAGGAAGCTTACAGGTCATTTTATAAGAGAATTAGCCTAATATGAAAAGATAAATGTTAGCTTAAAACACATTTTTCTTAAAAATTCCAGAGACCTGTCCTTAAAAATCTAAAGATAGAACCAGCATGACCCAGCAATCCCACTCCTAGGCATATATCCAGAGAAAGCCATACTTTGAAAAGATACATGCACCCCAGTGTTCATTACAGCACTATTTACAATAGCCAGGACATGGAAGCAACCTAAATGCCCATCAACAGGGGAATAGATAAAGAAGATGTGGTACATATATACAATGGAATATTATTCAGCCACAAAAAAGAATAAAATATGCCATTTGCAGCAACATGGATGGACCTAGAGATTGTCATACTGAGTGAAGTAAGTCAGACACAGAAAGACAAATATCATATGATATGGCTTATACGTGGAATCTAAAAAAGTGGTACAAACGAACTTATTTACAAAACAGAAAAAGAGTCACAGATGTAGAAGACAAACTTATGGTTACCAGGGGATAAGGGGTGGGGGGAAGGATAAATTGGGAGATTGTGATTGACATACACACTACTCTATATAAAATAGATAACTAATAAGAACCTACTGTATAGCACAGGGAACTCTACTTAATATTCTGTAATGGCCTATATGCGAAAAGAATCTAAAATAAGAGTGGATATATGTATCTGTATAACTGATTCACTTTGCTGTACACCTGAAACTAATACAACATTGTAAATCTACTATATTCCAATAAAAATTTTTTTCAATGATAAAAAATTCCAGTGACCTGATATTAGAGATAGATACAACTGAAAAACTAATGAAACTCTGTGGCTATGTTCCAGGAATAATTATTCTATTTATGTTATTTAAAAATTTTATTTTATGTTATTTTTGATGTTCAGATGACCAATAATATAAATATAATTTAATGTATAAATAGTAATAAAGTTTTTATTTTACTTCAATAAACATAAACATGTCTTTTTAGAAAAAAATTTCACTTTGAAAGTATTCTTACAAACCTATTTTACCAGTTCACCATTATAATAAAAATCAATTTGTCATCCAAAATACTAATATTTCACATAATTGAATAGTATTAAAGTGCCCCTTTAAATCTCAAACATCTGGTTTCGATGATAAATTATACAATTATTTTAAAAAGAAGAGAACAAAGAATCAACCCATACAGTTCACAATGTGGAGGTTACAGATTAACTTGACAGGAAGAGTTTTAGTGGAGTCGAGATTTATTGGAGAGGGCTGAAATAAGAAAGTAAAGTAAGGGCATGAAGACAATGACAATATTTTCATAGTTCAATAAGTCTTGCTTTTAATAGGAGGAAAGAAAATGAGATGGTATATGGTGGAGCAGTGGCCCCCAACCTTTTTGGCACCAGGGACCAGTTTCGTGGAAGACAATTTTTCCACAGACTAGGGTGGGGGTTATTGCTTTGGGATGATTCAAGCACATTACATTTATTGTGCACTTTATTTCTATTATTATTACATTGTAATATATAATGAAATAATTATACAACTCACCATAATGCAGAATCAGTGGGAGCCCTGAGCTTGTTTTCACTTGCCACTTACTGATAGGGTTTTGATAGGAGTCTGCAAGCAATTGATTCATTAGGGTCTCTGTGCAGTCAAACCTCTCTGCTAATGATAATCTGTATTTGCAGCCACTCCGCATTGCTAGCAACACTGCCTCAGCTCCACCTCAGATCATCAGGCATTAGATTCTCATAAGGAGTGTGCAACCTAGATCCCTCACATGTGCAGTCACAGCAGGGTTCAGGCTCCTATAAGAATCTAATGCTGCGCTGATCTGACAGGAGGTGGAGCTCAGGCGGTAATGCGAGTGATGGAGAGCGGCTGTAGATACAGATGAAGCTTCACTCACTCACCCACCACTCACTTCCTGCTGTGCGGCCTGGTTCCTAACAGGTCACGGACCAATATCGGTCCATGGCCTGGGGGTTGGGGACCCCTGTGGTAGAAGATGTGAGGTTAGGATATGATACTGTGGGGATTAGTTTATAAAGCATGTTTGTGTATTTACATTGCTGTCCAGTGATGAGGTAGAAATTGGTGATGCAGGATGGAGAGAGGGAAAAGGGTAAAGTCCAAATAACGAGGAGGAAGATTAACCTTTCACTCAGAGCCACCATACTGTCCCTTCTGAAAAGCATATTTGTTTTCTCTTCTTTATTCCACTTAATTTCCATGATTATTTGTCTTTTTTTAAAGTCACATAAATAGAATAACATAAATAGAATAATTATCCCTGGTACATAGTCACAGAATTTTTCTAGCTTTTCATTTGTATCTGTCTCTAATTCCAGGTTACTGGAATTTTTTAGAAGAATATATTTTTTAAACTAACATTGATCTTTCTGTTTTTAAGTTAGTTCTCTTACCTTCTCTTCAAGTAATTTTTGATAAAAAAGTGGGAGAGAAATAAGAGAGATGAGGAGAGAGGAAGAAAAAAATGAGTTGTATTTAAAAACTGAACCTCTCCCTATGCACAGAAGATATGAATTAGATGTTAATAATGGACTCTGAGCAAATAACTTAAGGAAGATATGCACTTGAGCATGTGTGTGTGTGTGTGTGTTGTGTGGTGTGTGTGTGTGTGTGTGTGTGTGTGTAGGGGGCTTACTGTTCTTCACATGATTTTTTCTCCAAACAACTGGAGAGAGAGCACTAGTAAGCTTCAGGTGTTTCACACTGCCTCTGATTAACAATTAAACATAAGCATCTTTGTTTTTCATGACCCCAAAATAGATTTCCATATGTTGATATAAAAAGTGATTGGTTTTAGTTTGCATGCTGAGAATTTCAAAATTGTTGCAGAATTTATCCCTTCCTCCACTGACATTTATCATTTTAGGTTACCCACAAGCTGCTGATGGTATTTTAAGCCAGCTAGAAAAACAAAATCTATTAAATAAACAACCTCTAAGTTCATGGCCCCACACACTAGGTAGCTAGGGAGGATTTCATAAGAATAAAACACAGAATTTAAAAAATTTTGTTTGGGTACATTCAAGATTCAACTACAAAATGAGACATTCCCACAGCAGCATCTGCTTACTAGAGGTCCAGGGGAATGACTACACTTGTTGGTGGAGGCAGGAGGACCAGCAGGAAACCTTATGTTGAACTGAAGTCTGCTTCCTGGAACAAGATCCATGGTGACTAGTTCTGCCTTATGGAGACACCTTGATGTCATCATCCAAACAACAGTGCTTCAAATATCTGGCCATGGTTATTACACTGTTTCACTCCCTGCCTTAATCCCAGCCCCCTCACCAGATTTTCTCTTTTCCAAGCTAATCAACCCCAATTCCTTCAAATATTTCTCATCTGGAATTGTTTAACATAGTCCTGGAAACAAACTCAGCAATCAATAAAAGATAATTATGTCTTTCTTATTGTTGTCAGTGCCTAATGTTTCACCATCAGTTGCCCTCTGGTGGACAGTTTCTTGATCATTAATGTGTTCAAATGATATGCTATTTATTATTCATTTCTTAGTAATGATAATATTAAGAACTAACACTTATTGAAAGCTCACAATGTGCCAAACACTTTGCTAAGTGTCTACAGACATTCTCTTTGAAACTGCAAAACAAACTTAGGGTACTATTATGGTTTGTCCTTATTTTACAAATCAGGAAACCAAGGCCTAGAATGGTTAAAAAAACCTGATGGGGTAATATAGCAAAGGGGTGGGGACTGTAGTCTTCTGCATTTTCTCTCATGTTTTCAACTATTTGTACAACATTGTCATCTTATAACTTTCCCCTTGTTTTTCACTTAAATTGTGGTATCCTCCTTTCTCTTCCCTCTTGACAGCTTTTTTGGGGATTTTTTTGTTAAGCTCAAAGCTATGGCCATACAGGTAAATGGACTTGGTGCCTTTTTATGCCACTTGGTTATTTGGTTTATTTCTTTCTCAGAGCCTAAATTTTGCTTACATTATTTTAAAAATTGCACATACTCTTTCATTTCTCATTCAATTATCTGCAGAATTAAAAATGCCTCAACATTCCTTTCTTATTTAAACCCTTCTTTGTTTGAATTTTATGACATTACCTCTCCTGTTTTCCTCTGACCACTTTAACAATTCTTTCACAGTTTCCTTCTCTTCCAGTCATAGTTGTTTCTTACAGGGTTTTGTCGTTATGTTTTTTTTTTTTTTTTAGTATACACTTTTTCTAGTGTAGAGAATTCCCAAACATGGAATTAAAGATAATCATAAATCAAGAGTCAGGTGCAAATGGAGGCTAAGAAAAGACTCTTAGAAATCAATTTACATTACCAAAATTTAAAACTCAAGCAAAAAACTGAAGAGCAGTATGAATATGGTTGAAACCTGTGTTTGGAAGATGTTCTATAAGATGTCTATAAGGAATTATATCAGAATGTAAAACAGAAAGGCAAAGAGAAAACTGGGAGAGGTTAATTCATCCATATGGAGGATAGCTTCAGATATTTTAATAGGAATTTCAGGAATAAAAAGTAGAGAGGCCAGAAAAGAAGTAATAATCAAGGAAACAGAAGAAAATTGCCCTTTACTGAAGAAAAAAAATCAGTGCCATACAGGAATATATTGAAGGAAAAAAAACCACACTTGAACACATCCTGGTGAAATCTAGAAATCCAAGTGTAACCAAGCAGGACCCTATGGGCCCTTCCCAGAACACCCCTCCTCCCAATATCCTCTGCTTGCCTTTTCTCTGTAGAAAACTTTTAATCAAAGAACAAAATGAATCAAAGAAGTGAGAGAACACAGAAAAAAAGGAAACCAGTCAAGCAAGACAAAATAATACTTCAGCCATTAATCAAAGTCAAGGGCTTTTAGTTCCTCCTGAAGAACTATAGATAATATTCTGAGCCCTGTCCTTTGAGCTGTTTTGTAGATGCTGAAACCCCCACTAGGTGGGAGAAGTTAACTGTATGCTGCCCACAAGCATGTAGACCCCAGACCAGTTGGAACCAGAAGGTTGATGGTGTTGCCTCCTCATTACCTCACCACCAGCCAATCAAAAGAATGTCCATGAGCTGATCACATACCCCACAACCCTCTCCTTCACCCTATCTTTAAAAACATTTCCCTGAAAACCTTCCGGGAGTTCAGGCCTTTTAAGCACTAGCTACCTGGACTCCCTGCTTGGTGTCCTGTAGTAAACAAGCTGTGGCGCTGCTTCACCACAACCTGATGTCAGTAGATTGGCTTTACTGTGCACAGGCAAGTGGACCCAAGTTTTGTTTGGTAACAATGTTGGCACCCCAGCTGGGATGGAAGTCCCAAGTGGGTGTTTTGCCCATGGCACATCAGCGCCTGGATGAAGGTGGCTCTTGAATCCTGTTCAGTGGCTGCCTGAGCACCTTTGTCTTGACAGCCCCAAGTGCTTGCGATTGACCAGACATTATTGGCTCACAGTGCTTTCAATTCTGTGATGAAGGAAAAAAGCTCTGTTTTTTATTTTTTCTCTACTAATGAACAGACATTTGGGAGTTGACAGACTCAGTGTAGGAGGGTACGATGCTTTTGTGTGTAAAACCAAAAATTCCTTTCCTCTCTACCCTGGGCTTTTCCTCCCCAGAATAAGCCTGTTTGTTTCATGTTGGTGTGGGGTACCTTGTTGGAAAGAGGAATAGTTGTTGGACTTCTACCCTATTCGCGAACTGGTTCTTTGTTTATTTGGACGCTAACATTTGGTTTGGGGGGCATCATTTGTGTTTTGTTTCTCTTGTCTGGGGAACATTCCCTCTGGGGCATATTTTGGAAAAATGATCTTATTATAGCTATGAACATATGACTAAGGAAAAAATGATTTAAAACTCTGTGGCCACAATATTGTTTAGACTCTGGAGAAAACTGGTTAAGATGAAACTCTTTTGAAATTCCAAAGCTGGTTCTTTTTGCACAGGTAGTTAGAAAAAGCTGGCTTGATAAAATACTTCAGAATTCTGACCCTGAGAAAACAAAAATATTCCTAGGAAAAAGCTTGAAGTTTTAACTCTTATCATGTCCTTGAAATACAAACACAGCTCACCTTTGCCTGAGACTTTGGCCTTGGGTTAATTAATAGAACTTCAAACCAAGGTAAAAAGTATAAAGAGACTTTTTAAGCTCAAGTAAGTAAACAACTTATTCCTAATGTTATTTTTTTTGATTTTGCATTTGCCAGGTAAATTGCCATGACACGTGTGGTCATTATTCCCTATCTTTCCATTTACATGTTGTTTGTTGTTAAAAAGAGGGATCCTTGTTTGAAAAACTTTGAGAAAATTGTTGGACTTCACCCTTTTGTTTTTGTCACACAGGAATTAGATTTTGTTCTTTGTGTGTATGTTTGCATTTTATCTTGTGTGTAAGTGTGTCAGCTGTGGGAAACTCAAATTTGTTTCCCAGATGCAGCCCCTTGAGGTGCATTCTCCAGAATTGGAGAATTTCATTTATAAGCCAGTGATATATAAAAAGACGATTTTCCCTTGTAATATGGCCTAGCGGTAATACTCCTAAGATTCAGGGGAAAAAGTGACCCACAAGTAGATCCCTGAACTATGCGACTTATGCAATTACAGCTGTTTTACAATAGAGAGGGAAGTAGGTAAAATTTATAAACTAATAAGTTTTATATGAAAATATCTGATTCATGACTAAATTTTAAGATGAGGCTATGAGATCTCTGTCTGGATATATGTATGTCTCAATATGATTATATGTCTTTGTCTTTGGATAATATTGTTGAGGTTAATTTGTAAATGAGCTCTATTTAATTAGCTTAAAGAAAAGTAAATGTTTACAAATCAATCATTTAAAAATACAACTGAAGAGACCTTCAAGTTGGCAGAGGAGTAAGACTTGGAGATCACCTTCCTCCCAACAAATACATCAGAAATACACCTACAAGTGGAACAACTCCTAGAGAACACCTACCGAATGCTGACAGAAAACCTCAGATTTCCCAAAAGGCAAGAAACTCCCCACGTACCTGGGTAGGGCAAAAAGAAAAAAGAAAAAACAGAGACAAAAGAATAGGGATGGGACCTGCACTTCTGGGAGGGAGCTGTGAAGGAGGAAAAGTTTCCACACACTAGGAAGCCCCTTCACTGGCAGAGTCGGGGGGTGGTGGGGAGAAAACTTCAGAGCCACGGAGGAGAAAGCAGCAATAAGTGTACAGAGGGCAAAGCAGAGAGATTCCCGCACAGAGGATCAGCACCGACCAGCACTCACCAGCCTGAGAGGCTTGTCTGCTCACCCACTGGGGCGGGTGGAGGCTAGGAGCTGAGGCTCGGGCTTTGGAGATCAGATCCCAGGGAAAGGACTGGGGCTGGCTGCATGAACACAGCCTGAAGGGGGCTAGTGCACCACAGCTAGCCAGGAGGGAGTCTGGGAAAAAATCTGGAACTGCCTAAGAGGCAAGAGACCATTATTTCAGGGTCCTCAAGGAGAGGGGATTCAGAGCACCCCGAAAACAAGCTCGAGAGGTGGGCACCAGCTGCAGCTATCAGCGCGGACACCAGAGATGGGCATGAGACACTAAGGCTGCTGCTGCAGCCACTAAGAAGCCTGTGTGCAAGCACGGGTCACTATCCACACTTCCCCTCCGGGGAGTCTGTGAAGCCTGCCATGGCCAGGGTCCCGTGATCCAGGGACAACTTCCCCAGGAGAACACACGGCGCGCCTCAGGCTGTTGCAACGTCACACTGGCCTCTGCAGCTGCAGGCTTGCCCCGCATTCCGTCCCCCTCCCTCCCCCCAACCTGAGTGAGCTAGAGCCCCTGAATCAGCTGCTACTTTAACCCCGTCCTGTCTGAGTGAAGAAGAGATGCCCTCAGGAAACCGACATGCAAAGGTGGGGCCAAATCCAAAGCTGAACCCCAGGAGCAGGGCGAACAAAGAAGAGAAAGGGAAATTTCTCCCAGCAGCCTCAGGAGCAGCGGATTAAATCTCCACAATCAACTTGATGTACCCGGAATCTCTGGAATACTTGAATAGACAATGAATCATCCCAAAATTGAGGCAGTGGACTTATGGAGCAACTGTAGACTTGGGGTTTGCTTTCTGCATCCAATTTGTTTCTAATTTTATTTTTATCTTATTTTAGTATTTAGAGTTTATTATCATTGGTAGATTTGCTTATTGATTTGGTTGCTCTCGTCGTTTTTTAAATATATATATATTTTTTCCTTTTTCTACTTTTGTGAATGTGTGTGTGTATGCTTCTTTGTGTGATTTTGTCATATAGCTTTGCTTTAACCATTTGTCCTGGGGTTCTGTCTGTTTTTTTAATTATTTTTTAATTATTTAAAAAATTTTAATAATTTTTTCTATTTTAATAATTTTATGTCTCTTTCTTTCTTTCTTTCTTTATCCCTTTTGTTTTGAGCCATGTGGCAGACAGGGTCTCAGTGCTCCAGTCGTATGTCAGGTCTATGCTTCTGAAGTGAGAGAGCTGAGCTCAGGACATTGGTCCACCAGAGACCTCCCAGCTCCATGTAATATCAAATGGTGAAAGATTTCCCAGAGATCTCCATCTCAAAGATAAGACCCAGCTCCACTCAACGACCAGAAAGCTACAGTGCTGGACTCCCTATGCCAACAAACTAGCAAGACAGGAACACAACCCCACCCATTAGCAGAGAGGCTGCCTAAAATCATAATAAGGTCACAGACATCCCAAAAGACACCACTGGATGTGATCCTGCCCACCAGAAAGACAAGATCCAGCCTCATTTACCAGAACACAGGCACTAGTCCCTAGATCATGAGAGATTACTACAAGCAACTCTATGCCAATAAATTGGACAAATTGGAAGAAATGGACAAATTCTTAGAAATGCACAACCTACCAAGACTGAATCAGGAAGAAATAGAAGATATGAACAGACCAATCACAAGAAATGAAATTGAGACTGTGATTAAAAATCTTACAACAAACAAAAACCCAGGACCAGATGGCTTCGCAGGCGAATTCTATCAAACATTTAGAGAAGAGATAACACCTATCCTTCTCAAACTCTTCCAAAATATAGCAGAGGAGGAACACTCCCAAACTCAGTCTATGAGGTCACCACCACCCTGATATCAAAACCAGACAAAGATGTCACAAAGAAATAAAAGTACAGGCCAATGTCACTGATGAACATAGATGTAAAAGCCCTCAACAAAATACTAGCAAACAGAATCCAACAGCACATTAAAAGGATCATACACCATGATCAAGTGGGGTCTATCCCAGGAATGCAAGGATTCTTCAATATATGCAAATCAATCAATGCGATAAACCATATTAATAAATTGAAGGAGAAAACCATATGATCATTTCAATAGATGCAGAAAAACTTCGACAAAATTCAACACCCATTTATGATAAAAACCCTCCAGAAAGTAGACATAGAGGGAACTTACCTCAACATAATAAAGGCCATATATGACAAACCCACAGCAAACATCATTCTCAGTGGTGAAAAAATGAAACCATTTCCTCTAAGATCAGGAACAAGGTAAGGTGATTCAGTCTCACCACTATTATTTAAAATAATTTTGGAAGTTTTAGTCACAGCAATCAGAGAAGAAAAAGAAATAAAGGAATCCAAATTGGAAAAGAAGAAGTAAAGCTGTCACTGTTTGCAGATGACATGATACTATCTATACATAGAGAATCCTAATGATGCTACCAAAAAACTTCTAGGGCGAATGAATGAATTTGCTAAAGGAGTAGGCTACAAAATTAATGCACAGAAATCTCTTGCATTCCTATACACTAATGATGAAAATCTGAAAGAGAAATTAAGGAAAAACTCCCATTTACCATTGCAACAAAAAGAATAAAATACCTAGGAATAAACCTACCTAAGGAGACAAAAGACCTTTATGCAGAAAGCTATAAGACAGTGATGAAAGAAATCAAAGATGATACAAACAGATGGAGAGATATACCATGTTCTTGGATTGGGATAATCAACATTGTGAAAATGACTATACTACCCAATGCAATCTACAGATTCAATGCAATCTCTATCAAACTACGAATGGCATTTTTCACAGAACTGGGAAAAAAAATTTCACAATTTGTATGGAAACACAAAAGACCCTGAATAGCCAAAGCAATCTTGAGAAAGAAAAATGGAGCTGGAAGAATCGGGCTCCCGGATTTCAGACAATACTACAAAGCTACAGTAATCAAGACAGTATGGTACTGGCACAAAAACAGAAATATAGGTCAATGGAACAGAATAGAAAACCCAGAGATAAACACACACACATATGTTTACCTTATTTTTGATAAAGGAGGCAAGAATATAGAGTGGAGCAAGACACCCCCTTCAATAAGTGGTGCTGGGAAAACTGGACAGTTACATGTAAAAGAATGAAGTTAGAACAGTCCCTAACACCATACACAAAAATAAACTCAAAATGGATTAAAGATCTAAATGTAAGGCCAGACACTATAAAGCTCTTAGAGGAAAATATAGGCAGAATACTCTATGACATAAATCACAGCAAGATCCTTTTGATCCACCTCTTAGAAAAATGGAAATAAAAACAAAAATAAACAATTGGGACCTAATGAAACTTAAAAGCTTTTGCACAGCAAAGGAAACCATAAAGAAGATGAAAAGACAACTCTCAGAATGGGAGAAAATATTTGCAAATGAAGCAACTGACAAAGGATTAACCTCCAAAATTTCCAAGCAGCTCATGCAACTCAATATCAAAAGAAGAAACAACCCAATCGAAAAATGGGCAGAAGACCTAAATAGACATTTTTCCAAAGAAGATATACAGATGGCCAACAATAGCACATGAAAGAAGGCTCAACACCAGTAATCATTAGAGAAATGCAAATCAAAACTACAATGAGGTATCACCTCACACCACTCAGAATGGCCATCATCGAAAAATCTACAAACAGTAAATGCTGGAGAGGGTGTGGAGCAAAGGGAACCCTCTTGCACTGTTGGTGGGAATGTAAATTGATTCAGCCACTATGGAGAACAATATGGAGGTTCCTTAAAAAACTAAAAATAGAACTACCATATGACCCAGCAATCCCACTATTGGGCAGATACCCTGAGAAAACCATAATTCAAAAAGAGTCATGTACCAAAATGTTCATTGCAGCTCTATTTACAATAGCCAGGACATGGATGCAACCTAAGTGTCCATCAACAGATGAATGGATAAAGAAGATGTGCACATATATACAATGCAATAATACTCAGCCATGAAAGGAAATGAAATTGAGTTATTTGTAGTGAGGTGGTTGGACCTAGAGTCTGTCATACAGAGTGAAATAAGTCAGAAAGAGAAAAACAAATACTGTATGCTAACATATATATATGGAATCTTAAAAAAAAAATGTTCTGAAGAACCTACAGGCAGGACAGGAATAAAGATGCAGACGTAGAGAATGGACTTGAGGACACAGGGGTGGGAAGGGTAAGCTGGGAACAAGCGAGAGAGTGGCATGGACATATATACACCACCAAACGTAAAATAGATAGCTAGTGGGAAGCAGCCGCATAGCATAGGGAGATCAGCTCAGTGCTCTGTGACCACCTAGAGGTTTGGGATAGGGAGGGTGGGAGGGAGACGCAAGAAGGAGATCTTATTGGGATATATGTATATGTATAGCTGATTCACTTTGTTATAAAGCAGAAACTAACACACCATTGTAAAGCAATTATACTCCAATAAAGATGTTAAAAAATTTTTTTTAATAAATAAATAAATAAAATACAACAGAAAATAATCCAAATGACTTTCAGCTTCACGTGATCTGGGAAATATTCAGTATTAAACTAATATTTAGTATTAAATTTTGGTTAAGTTTATTAATTAATACAGACATGTCTTTAGAGTCATCAACATTAAGTATAATACTTTTTTACTCTACCTAGCTATCCTGAAAGTCAATAGTTCATATTATATTTATTACAAAATTTTTCAGCAATAAAATTATCTTCATATGATATTGTCATAACTAATGAAAAAGAGGTAAATGGTAAAGATGTCTTACATGAAATCTTTAGAAATAATTATGTTTTAGTTTTTATAGATTCTTAGTAACTTGAAACTTTAGGGTTTTGCTAAGTTAACTTCAATGATAAAAATTCATTGAAAGTCTAGGTCATTTTAATTAAGATAAGATACTAGGACATTGTTTGCTAGACAAGCCATTTTATTAAGAGAAAAAAACTTAAAGATATTTGGGTTTATTAGGTACATGTTTTGTACCACATTAAAAATTATGCTATAAAAATGTGTGTTTTTAGAGGTTATGGTATATGTTGTTAAGTTCTTTGCTATTCAGGAAATACTGGTATGACATACGGTTCACAATTGCTTGTTTCTTGATTTTCATTTGAGATTAAGGTTTTAATGGTTAAAAATGGTAATATATGTAATTCACTCTACTAAAAATGACAAAGGAAGCATTTCAGTGTGTAAAGAATGTAGGAAATAGGTTGTCAGTGATATAAAATATGAAAACTAGATATACATTTGTTGGAGAAAAAAGAAGAATAATTTTTTCTTAGAGTTGATTATTTCTGGATGGAAAAATGGGACAAATTAATATGGATTCAGAAAACTATGAAAAAAATGTAGAAAAAGAACCTTGAAAAAAGAGTTTTGTACATGGTCAGGATTGATTAAGATTTTAGTGAATTTAATTAGTTAAATGAATTTTGTTATTAACAGTAAACTAATTTAAGGCTGGAATCTGATTCTCTCTCTCTGTTAAGAGAACAAAGTTTCCTTAGAATGCTGCTTTTGATAACAGGCTAAAGCTTTTTCTCTAGCTAACTTTAGGATGCTTTACAGGGTCCCTGAAGCATCTCAGAAAAATATTAAACTAACTAGGATTATTTGGTAGATTGGATTACAGGGGAAGCATTGTCAAATAAAAGGTAATGTTAAGCCTTCTTATGTTATGTCTATATAAATATATATTATAGGTGTTCCAGAAGTTATATGAAGTTCCTGGAAATCATATATGTCCTAACATAAAATATTATCTGTCATCAAAACTGAGGCTCACTCTAAGGGGACTGAACCCGAGTATTAAGGAAATGCGCTAGCTGACTTTCATGTAAAGGCAACAACAACAGAATCTATAAAGATTAGGGCACATATAGATAAAGTCCATTCTACTTCTACAAAAAATTAACCCCGCATGTCAGATTTTTGTCTTGTGTCATGGCAACAGTCTGCTCCTAAATCAGAGAAATTAAGATGGGTAAACAATAGTTGTGAATTAAATAATCAGGGCTATGGGAAACCTAATACAGCCAATTGGCTCTTCCCGGCTCCCTGGAAAACCCCATTTTCCTACTTGGTGGGTTAAAGCCTTCCCTTGATGCAACGCTGATGCTCTCACAATAAAAAAAAAGAAATGGTTAAAAATGTATTTTCTACTTGGGGTATACTTTCTACAATCTCCAGTGATCGAGGCATCCACTTCACTGGACAACATATACAAGCCTTAAAAAAATCCCACAAACTTGTTGAAATTATCACTGTCACTATCATTCTTAATCATCAGGCAAGGTCAACAAAACTAATGGAAAAAATGGACTCAAACAGAACAAAAATTAATTACATGGGACTGAATGAACTGAAAAATATGATTATAATTTTTATGACTTTTTGTCTGACATATTACTGGCTTTCAATCTTTGTTTTTCAGCTGTAAGGGAACCTTTCCCCTTAAGCTGATTATGATTTACAACAATTTGGTAAATTATACCTTATAAATTGAAATATTTATCTTTTCTCTCTACCTGATCTCTCCAGAAATTAGAAACTCTCAGGTTCCCAGAAGCCTAATCAGATGAATAAGGAAGGCCACCTCTTAACAAGTTCAAGAATCTCAAGGGAGTTCCCTGGTGGCCTAGCGTTTAGGATTCAGTGCTGTCACTGCTGTGGCATATATGTGTGTGTGTGTGTGTGTGTGTGTGTGTGTGTGTGTGTGTGTATGTGTGCACGCGCATGTAAAATCTCAAGCTATTTTGGGGACCTTGAGAAGAGAAGAATTCACCCAAATCTATAGATATTGCAGGCAGAATCTGTGACAACACTTGGTGTGGCTTTACTGGCCTTGAGATTCCTTTTAAAAGTTCAGTCTGAGATCCCTTATGAAAAGTTTAAGCACAGCCAATTTTTTAAAAGCCTATGTGATCAATGAATCAGACTTATTTTACAAACAAATTAATCTTAATTTGGCTATATTTGGTAAAAATGAGGGTAATTTTAGAGAGAAAAAGATTGTGTTTTGTTATATATTAAATTCTAGTTTTGTTAATTGACATCAGTATTTACTGTCTAAAACTCATTTCCCAAATAGCTCTTTGTTGCTATGTTACATTATTGTAAAGCTTAATTGAGTTATTAAGAAGATATTCTAAGCTTGTTTCTGATCACTGTAATCTATTTTTGGATGAAGATCAGATGTACCATGATCTATAACCAGGGGATTATGCATACAGGAAAAAGCATCATTTAAAGGACTATCTCCAAACTAGATGAAAGACTACTTATCAGGTATTCTTAAGTACATCATGGACAAAGAAACTGAAGTGAATTAACTCAGATTCATATTTCTTACTTAAGAAAGGCCTCTGTATTGGACTGGTCTATAGAAAGGACTGCTGACTCCAAACAATATTAATACCAGAATGAGAAGAAGACAACAGCAGTGGTAGGCAGTTGAACCAGACTGGACCTGTAAGGCCTATCATACAAATCTAATGGAACTGTTTACCAAATGTTTGTCTCCCTATCAACATCGAAAGTTACTGTTTTACTTTTAACGACACTGTTGCCCTCAGTGTTTAGGATAGGAATATAATTCTCTAATGGAGCTTTCACAGAGTATAACTACTCATGATGTAAAACTGCTGGCTTAAACCTATTGCTGAAAGCACATGTACAATGCTTATGTGACAACTGATTTTTGTGACAATTATTGATAAAATGTATAGCCTATAAAATGTTTCCCCATTAACATACCTCTGAGCCTGTTCACAATATCTGATTAGTTTCCCTCAATGTGCATAACTAGGCAAATATAAAGGAGGCCTAGCACCTAGGGACATGATCTAACCCTGGGGCAGGCAGCTGAACCACCCCAGCATCAAGGGACAGATATGCTGATTACCAATACTTTCTATTGAAAGATTTGCCATCAAAAGTTGAAAATAATGAAAGAAACTTTTACATATTGAGGTATGTGGAGGTCATTCTGGCTTTAGGCTAACCAGAACAGCCTGTTTGTGGGCTTTTAAACATGCATTGTATATCTGCTTTAGCCATTAAGGAAACATACATTAAAAAAATCAGGATGGAGTAACTGTGGTTCAGACATCCAAAATGGAGATAGGTGGCCATTGTGGACCTGGGTTCAGACACATTCCTATGTTACTGAGAACTTTGTTTCTAAACTTTATTAGACTTAAGGACATCACCAGCTGTTCTCAAAACAATATCTACTAACAGCTGCCAAGGGCAACCTTATGGTTTCAAGGTCTCCTTGTAACTATGAAACCTTTTCTCACTTTAGAAATAGTATTGGCAAATTAGACAGCTCAAGCTATAGCCTCCCAGCAAAAGGCACTTGTCTCTTTAGTCAGAATAATATTAGCTAATAAAATTGCTTTAAATTATATTTTGGCCAAAAATAAAGGGAGCCATGTATAGTGGCCAATAGTTACTGTTATGTATAATTAGTACCCCTGGAAAAGTTAAAACCCAAATATAGAACAATTCAAAAATCTACTTGATTACTGAATGTATGTAAAGAGGAAATACTCTAAAACTTATTTTCCTGGTTGCCATCTAAAGTAGGAGGACTCTTTTGAAAAATACTATAAACTATAGTTTGATCATTATCCTCATTGTAATATGTTTATTAATATTCAAATGTTTGTCCAGGTGGTATAACAAAACAATCAAAGATGGAAGTACTGTTTTCATAATACAAAATATTGATGCTGAGCTTGGAACTAGAGACTATTTCCAATTCTGTGTCCAGTTCCCAAATTAGGCAGGACTATGCCCCATTTCAGCAGGAAGAGGGGTCATCACCCCATTCCCTCAAAGAGTTGGGGAAAATTGAAACAGAAATGGAAACTAAAACTGAGTTCCTCTGCCAAGTTTATGATTAACCTCTCAATCCAAAACTATATTCCCTTTCTTGTTATGCATCTGTTCTCCCTCAAGATTGAGGAGTATCCAAGGAAAGGGGGGAATTGTAACTGAGCAGGTCTCTATGGGGCCTTTCCTGAACATACCACCCCCCATGTCTTCTGCCTGCATTTTGTCTGTAGAAAAACTTAGTCAAAGAATAAATTTAATCAGAGAAGTGAGAAAATGAAGAAAGAAGGAAAACAGTTTGGTTTAGTAACCTAGGATAAAGAGAAAGTCTTAAATATTTCCAGACAGAGAAATTACAGAACAAGAATAAAAATAGCATACTTTTTTATGCAAGTCTAAATGCTACTCACACATAAAAAAGAATAAAATTTTGCCATTTGCAACAACATGGATGAACCTGGAGGATATTGTGCTAAGTGAAATAAGGCAGACAGAGAAAGATAAATACTGGATGATATCATTTATATGTGGAATCTAAAAAATAAAACAAATGAATGAATATAACAAAACAAAAAAATTCACAGGCATAGAGAACAGACTGGTGTTTACCAGAGGGGAGAGGGAGGTGGGGAGAGGTGGGATGGGGTGCTGATTGAGAAATACAAATGTGTAAAACAGATAGGCTACAGGGATTTATTGTACAGCACAGAGAAATATAGTCATTATTTTATGGTGACTTTCAATGGAGTATAATCTATAAAAATGTTGAGTTGCTATGATGTACACCTGAAACTAGTATGATGTTGTAAATCAACTATACTTCAACTTAAAAAATAGATTAAAATAAATATTTCCAAAAAGAGGGGCAAGTTATGGAACTCAAGATAAACTGGTGAGAAAGAAAACAGTAATAGTAAATTCCCAAACTGCTGAGAATAAAATTTCTAACATAAGTATTACTAGGAGAGGATTCATAAAACAGGAAATGATTTTTTAAAGTAATAAAGGAATACAATTCCAGCTTATTTCAATGAAATGAAGAGATTGAGAGAAATAAATGCTAATATTTCATCTTGCTGGGAGTTAGGAATATCAACACTAATTAATTCTCATTACTGATAGAAAAATATAGATTTGTATGTTCCTTAAAATGCTATGTGTAACCACTAATAGAACAGATTAGTTTCAAAAGTTAGCCCAGTCTGTTAAGGCATTGACATATTGGTGAAAGAACTTGGCAGTAGAAAAACTGACTTCTGGCTAACCAGTTTGTGGATATGAGGCTAGGTAGCTCCACCAAATAGAAATTAGAAGAAAACACTGCAGTGAGCAGGACAAGAGACACCATCATGAGACTGTTAACTGGCCAAGTTAATTAGAATGAAAAGAAACATAACCATCCTTCTGACCAATTTTACTTGTATTCTAAGCTTTTTTTGTATAGGAATGTAAATGCTATGTTGTTAGGTGCCTAAAGTTTTATGATCACTATATCTTTTAAGCCTATTGTATATATTTTTTATCATCATGCATTTTCTCATTGAAACAACATACTACAATGTGCTTATTGCACAAAGCTCATATTAAAAAGGAAATTTAGAAATTATGTTGGAGGCTTGGTGACACCCAGAGTCTTGACAGTTTAATGTAAATTTGAGGACTTGGAACTAGATGATGCACAAGATGATGCACAATCTACCATTTTCCAAGGAGAGGTGAAACTGATTATTTAAAATGTCTAATAGTAATATTGAGAGTATGACATTTGGGGGTATTCAGTCAAATCTGAACACTTAAGACAAAAATTGAAAATAGCGTAAATTGAGTTTCAGGTACCCAAGTTGCTCTCTACTCAAGAGAACAGATGTAGGAGACTCCAAAAGTTCTTTGCTTAATTGTGTGAATACCTACATTTTTCACATATGTATACACAATGAAACATTACTACATTCAAGATAATGAACAGATCCATTACTGCCAAAAGTTTTTTTGTAACCACTAATCTTTTTTCTATCCCTATAGATGTCTCATTTTCTAAAAATTTTTATAACTGGAATTTAGAGTATGTTTTGTGTCTGGCTTCTTTCACTTGGCATAATTATGCTGATTCATCTATGTAGTCATATTTCATGTGTATTAATGGTTCATTCTTTTTTCCGCTGAGTAGTATTGTATTCAATTAGTATAACACAATTTATTTATTCATTCTCTTGTTGAGAGACATTGGGGTTGTTTCCAGTTTTTGGCTATTACAAATAAAGTTGTACCGAACATTCATCTACAAGACTTTGTACAGCCATATGCTTTCATTTTCTTTAATAAATACCCAGAAGTGGAATAGCTGAATTTTATGGTAGGTGTAGCTTAACTTTTTAAGAAATTGTCACTGTTTTCTAAGTGGTTGTCCATTGTCTTAAGTCCATTCAGGCTGCTATAAAAAAAAATACCATAAACTAGGCAGCTTATAAACACCAAAAACTTACTTCTTACAGTTTTAGACGCTGGGAAGTCCAAGATCAAAGAGCAAACAGATTCGGTGTCTGGTGGGGGCAAAATTCCTGGTTCATAGATGGCTGTCTTTTTGCTGTGTTCTCACATAGTGGAAGAGTGGAGGAAGCTCTCTGGGACCTCTTTTTTTTTTCTTTTAGATTTCATTTACTTTTTAATTCAGATATAATTGACATATGACATTATATTAGTTTTTCTAATAGATCTTTTTTGGAGTATAATTGTTTCACAGTACTGTGTTAGTTTCTCTTGCACAACAAAGCGAATCAGCCATATGCGTATGCATGTCCCCATATCTCCTCCCTCTTGAGCCTCCCTCCCATCCTCCCTATCCCACCCTCTCTAGGTCATGACAAAGCACCAAGCCGATTGCCCTGTGCTATGCTGCTGCTTCCCACCAGCCAACTATTTTACATTCTGTAGTATATATATGTCGATGCTACTCTCAGTTTGCCCCAGCTTCACCTTCCCATCCCATGTCCTCAAGTCCATTTCTTATGTCTACCTCTTTATTCCTGCCCTTTAACTAGGTTCATCAGTACCTTTTTTTTTTTTAGATTCCATATATATGCATTAGTATACAGTATTTGTTTTTCTCTTTCTGACTTACTTCACTCTGTGAAGTACAAATAACTCACTACAAATAACTCAATTTCATTTCTTTTTATGGATGAGTAATATTCCATTGTATATATATGCCATTTATGCATTAATCTGTCAATGCACATTTTGCTTGCTTCCATGTCCTGGCTATTGTAAATAGTGCTGCAATGGACATTGTGGTACATGACTCTTTTTGAATTATGGGTTTCTCAGGGTATCTGCCCAATAGTAGGATTGCTGGGTTGCTTGGTAGTTCTATTTTTAGTTTTTTAAGGAACACCGATACTGTTTTCCATAGTGGTTGTATCAATTTACATTCCCACAAAGAGTACAAGAGGGTTCCCTTTTCACCACACCCTTTTCAGCATTTATTGTTTCTAGATTTTTTGATCGTGGTCATTCTGACCAACATGAGGTGATACCACATTGTAATTTTGATTTGCATTTCACTAATAATAGTGATGTTGAGCATCTTTTATGTGCCTCTTGGCCATCTGTATGTCTTCCTTGGTGAAACGTCTATTTAGGTCTTCCACTCAGTTTTTAACTGGATTGTTTGTTTTTTTGATATTGAGCTCCATGAGCTGTTTGTATATTTTGGAGATTAATCCTTTGTCTGTTGTTTGATTTGCAAATATTTTCTCCCATTCTGAGGGCTGTCTTTTTCTCTTGTTTATGGTTTCCTTTGCTGTGCAAAAGCTTTTAAATTTAATTAAGTTCCATTTGTTTATTTTTATTTCTGTTACTCTAGTAAGTGTGTCAAAAAAGATCTTGTTGTGGTTTATGTCAAAGACTGTTTTTCCTATGTTTTCCTCTAAGAGTTTTATAGTGTCTGGTCTTACATTTAAGTCTTTAAGCCATTTGGAGTTTATTTTTGTGTATGGTGTTAGGTAGTGTTCTAATTTCATTCTTTTACATGTAGCTGTCCAGTTTTCCCAGCACCACTTATTGAACAAGCTGTCTTTTCTCCATTGTATGTTCTTGCCTCCTTTGTCATAAATTAGGTGCCCATATGTGGGTGGGTTTATCTCTGGGCATTCTATCTTGTACCATTGATCTATATTTCTGTTTTTGTACCATACCATACTGCCTTGATTACTATAGCTTTGTGGTATAGTTTGAAGTCAGGGAGCCTGATTCCTCCAACTCCGTTTTTCTTTCTCAAGATTGCTTTGGCTATTTGGAGGTCTTTTGTGTTTCCATACGAATTGCAAAAACTTTGGTTCTAATTCTGTGAAGAATACCATTGGTAGCTTGATAGGGATTGCATTGAATCTTTAGATTGTTTTAGGTAGTATAGTCATTTTCACAATATTGATTCTTCCAATCCAAGAACATGGTATATTCCTCCATCTGTTTATGTCATCTTTGATTTCTTTCATCAGTGTTTTATAGTTTTCTGAGTACAAGTGTTTTGCCTCCTTAGTCAGGTTTATTCCTAGGTATTTTATTCTTTTTGTTGCAACGGTGAATGGGATTGTTTCATTAATTTCTCTTTCCGATTTTTTGTTGGTGGTGTATAAGAATGCCAGAGATTTCTGTGCATTAATTTTGTATCCTGCAACCTTACCAAATTCATTGATTAGTTCTAGAAGTTTTCTGTGGCATCTTTAGGATTTTCTATGTATAGTATCATGTCATCAGCAAACAGTGGCAGTTTTACTTCTTCTTTTCTGATTTATATTCCTTTTATTTCATTTTCTTCTCTGATTGCTATGGCTAGGACTTCCAAAGCTATGTTGAATAAGAGTGGTGAGAGTGGACATACTTGTCTTGTTCCTAATCTTAGCGGAAATGCTTTCAATTTTTCACCATTAAATATGATGCCTCCTGTGGGTTTGTCATATATGGCCTATATTATGTTGAGGTAGGTTCCCTCTATGCCCATTTTATGGAGAGTTTTTATCATAAATGGGTGTTGAATTTTGTCAAAAGCTTTTTCTGCATTTATTGTGATGATCATATGGTTTTTATTCCTTAATTTGTTAATGTGGTATATCACATTGATTGATTTGTGTTAATTGAAGAATCCTTGCATCCCTGGGATAAATCTCACCTGATCATGGTGTACGATCCTTTTAATGTGTCATGGATTCTGTTTGTTAGTATTTTGTTCATCAGTGCATCTATGTTCATCAGTGATATTGGTCTATAATTTTCTTTTTTTGTGATATCTTTTTCTGGTTTGGGTATCAGGGTGATGGTGGCTTCAAAGAATGAATTTGAGAGTGTTTGTCCCTCTGCAATTTTTTTGTAAGACTTTGAAAAGGATCGGTGTTAGGTCTTCTCTAAATGTTTAATAGAATTCAGCTGTAAAGTCATCTGATCCTGGACTTTTGTTTGTTGGAAGATTTTTAATTACGGTTTCAGTTTCATTACTTGTGATAGGTCTGTTTATATTTTCTAATTCTTCCTGGTTCAGTCTTGGAAAGTTGTACCTTTCCAAGAATTTGCCCATTTCTTCGTGGTTGTCCATTTTATTGGCATGGAGTTGTTTTGTAGTAGTCTCTTATAATCCTTTGTATTTCTGAAGTGTCAGTTGTGATTTCTCCCTTTTCATTTCTAATTTTATTGATTTGCATCCTCTCCATTTTTTTCTTGATGAGTCTGGCTAATGGTTTATCAATTTTGTTTATTTTCTCAAAGAACCAGGTTTTAGTTTTATTGATCTTTGTTATTGTTTTCTTTCTTTCTATTTCATTTATTTCTACTCCAATCTTTAAGATTTCTTTCCTTCTACTGACTATGGGTTTTCTTTGTTCTTCATTCTCTCGTTGTTTTAAGTGTAGGGTTAGACTGTTTATTTGAGATTTTTCTCATTTCTTGAGATGAGATTGTATTGCTATAAACTTCCTTCTTAGAACTGCTTTTGCTGCGTCCCATAGGTTTTGGATCGTCATGTTTTCATTGTCATTTGTTTCTATGTATTTTTAAATTTCTTCTTTGATTTCTTCAGTGATCTCTTGGTTATTTAGTAGTGCACTGTTTACTCTCCATGTATTTGTGTTTTTTACAGTTTTTTTTCCTGTAATTGATTTCCAATCTCATAGCATTGTTGTCAGAAAAAATCCTTGATAGGATTTCAATTTTCTTAAATTTACTGAGCCTTGATTTGTTACCCAAGATCTGATCTATCCTGGAGAATGTTCCATGTGCACTTGGGAGGAAAGTGTATTCTGCCACTTTGGGGTGGAATGTTGTATAAATATCAATTAGATTTATCTGGTGTGTTGTGTCATTTAAAGCTTGTAGCTCCTTATTTATTTTCTGTTTGGATGATCTGTCCATTGCTGTAAGTGGGGTGTTAAAGTCCCCTACTGTTGTCTTACTGTTGATTTCTCCTTTCATGGTTGTTAGCATTTGTCTTATGTTTTGAGGTGTTCCTATCTTGGGTGCATAAACATTTATTATTGTTATAACTTCTTCTTGGATTGATCCCTTGATCATTACGTAGTGTCCCTTCTTATCTCTTGTAAGAGTCTTTATTTTAAAGTATATTTTGTCTGATACAAGTATTGCTACTCCAGCTTTCTTTTGATTTACATTTGCATGGAATATCTTTTTCCATCCCTTCACTTTTATTTATTTATTTATTTATTTAACATCTTTATTGGGGTATAATTGCTTTACAATGGTGTGTTAGTTTCTGCTTTATAACAAAGTGAATCAGTTATACATATACATATGTTCCCATATGTCTTCCCTCTTGCATCATCCCTTCACTTTTAGTCTGTATGTGTCCCTATGTTTGAAGTAGATCTCTTGTAGAAAGCATATATATGAGCCTTGTTTTTGTATCTCTTCAGCCAGGCTGTGTCTTTTGGTTGGGGCATTTAATCTATTTACATTCAAGGTTATTATTGATATGTATATTACTATTACCATTTTCTTAATTGTTTTGGGTTTGTTTTTGTGGGTCTTTTTCTTTTCTTGTGTTTCTTGCTTAGAGAAGTTTCTTTAGCATTTGTTGTAAAGTTGGTTTGGTGATGCTGAATTCTCTTAGCTTTTGTTTGTCTGAAAAGCTTTTGATTTCTCCATTGATTCTGAATGAGATCCTTGCTGGTAGATTAATCTTGGTTGTACATTTTTTCTCTTTCATCACTTCAAATATAGCCTGCCAATCCCTTCTTGCTTGCGGAGTTTCCATTGAAAAATCAGCTGATAACCTTATGGGGATTCCTTTGCATGTTATTTTTTGTTTTTCCCTTGCTGCTTTTAATATTTTTTCTTTGAATTTAATTTTTGCTATTTGATTAATGTGTGCCTTGGTGTGTTTTTCCTAGGGTTTATCCTGTATGGGACTCTCTGTGCTTCCTGGGCTTGATTAACTATTTCCTTTCCCAAGTAAGGGACATTTTCAACTATAATCTCTGCAAATATTTTCTTAGCCTCTTTCTTTTTCTCTTCTTCTTCTGGGACCCCTACAATTCGAATGTTGGTGTGTTTAGTGTTGTCCCAGAGGTCTCTGAGATTGTCTTCAATTCCTTTCATTCTTTTTTTCTTTATTCTGCCCCTCGGCAGTTATTTCCACCATTTTGTCTTTCAGCTTACTTATTCGTTTTTCTGCATCAGTTATTCTGTTATTGATTACTTCTAGTGTAGTTTTCATTTCAGTTGTTGTGTTGTTTATCTCTGTTTCTTCTTTAGTTCTTCTAGATCTTTGTTAAACATTTCTTGTATTTTCTCAATCCATGCCTCCATTCTATTTTCAAGATTCTGGATCATCTTTACTATCATTACTCTGAATTCTTTTCAGGTAGATTGCCTATTTCCCCTTCATTTATTTGGTCTTGTAGTTTTTTACCTTGCTTCTTCATCTGTGATATATTTTTTGCTGTCTCTCTTTTTTTTTTTTTTTTAATGAGTGGGATTGTGTTCCTCTCTTACTGTTTTTTTGGTCCGAGGCTTCCAAAACTGGGGTTTGTAAGCTATTGGGTAGAGCTGGGTCTTGGTGCTGAGATGAGAAACTCCATGAGACTTCACCCCGATGAATATTCCCTGGAGTCTGAGGTTCTCTGTTAGTCTAGTGGTTTGGACTCAGAGCTCCCACTGCAGGAGCTTTGGCTGGACACTGGGTTCATGAACCAAGATCCTGCAAGCTTCCTGAGGTGGCAAAAATAAATAAATAAATAACAAAGTAAAAACTAAAATTAGACTAGGAAACTAACAGACATGTTGGAAGAATATAAAAATTAAAATATAGATGAGTTGACAACTGGATGGTACATCAGTACCACAATAGTAAAAAAGAGGAAGAGAGAAAGAAAGAAAAAAAAAGGGGGAGGGATGGAAAGGCCTTGGCTGTGTTGGGCAGGGCCAATGCTCAGGATCCACAGGGCTGGAAAAGGCCCTGGGGGCTGTGGGGTGTGGGGCTTAGGCTCAAGGAACAGAAGAGACCCTGGTGTGCCCCCAACCCGTGGTCTCAGAGGGCAGGGGACCTCACCTGGGAGCCCAGCAGGTTTATTGGGCTCTAGTGGGTGGGGCAAATGCCCTCCTCTCCTCTCCTTCTCCTCTGGTTTGGGAGGGCCCCTCCTGTCTGCTTCTCCTGATCTCCCTGGCCTCCCTCCTATGCCCCCAAGGACCCATGCAGTCCAGAGGGGGCTTTGGAGGGCAGAGAGCTGGCCTGGAAGCTCAGCAGGCTCCCCAGCCCAAGTGGGCCAGGCAATCACCCTCCACTCCTCTCTCGCTCTTCCCGGAGAGTCCCTCCCACCTGCCTTTCCTGATCTCCCTGGCCTCAAGGGCACCAATCCTGCCTGGCCTCCACTTCTCCTCCCCCCTCAGTCACCCTACATCCTACCAGTTCAGTTTGGGGTTCCTTCCATCTCTTTGGGCATCAGAGTCTCCCACCAGTGGCCAGCAGGTGCCCTAGTTGTAGGGAGACGCTAACTCCACATCTTTCCACACCATCATCTTGACTCTGCCTCTCTAAGACCCCTTTTATAAGGGCACTAATTCCTTTTATGAGGGCTCCAGATTCATGATCAAATCATTTTCCATGGCCCCCACCTCTTAATACTGTCACATTGGAGGTTAGGTTTCAACATATGAATTATAGGGGGACACTAACATTCAGTTTATAGCAACCATTTAACATACATATACACCAAAAGTGTATAAAAGTTTTAGTTCCTCCATAACCTTGCCAACACTTGGTATGGTGAGTGTATTAGTCAAGGTTCTCTAGAGAAACAGAATCAATAGAATATATACATATATAACTAGAATGAGCGCTATTATAAGGAATTGACTCATATGATTATGGAAGCTGTAAAGTCCCACAGTCTGCTGTCTGCAAGCTGAAGAACCAGGAAAGCTGGTGGTGTAAATTCCAGTCTGAGTCTGAAGGCCTGAGAACCAAGAACACTGATGGTGTAAATCCCAGTCCAAGGGCAAAAGACAAATGGCTTAGCTCAAGCTGTCAGGCAGAGAGAGCCAGTTCAACCTTCCTCTACCTTTTTGTTCTATTCAGGTCCTCAACAGATTGGGTCATGCCCACTGACAATGGGGAGAGCAATCTACTTTACTCAGTCCACCAATTCAAATGCTAATCTCTTCCAGAAACACCCTCACAATACATTCAGAAATAATGTGCAACCAGATATCTGGGCATCTCATGGTCAAGTTGACATAAAACTAACCGTCACAGTGAGTATTTTTAATTTTAAAGGATGTTTAAATGTATCTCATTGTAGTTTTAATTCAATTTCCCTAAAGATTAATGAAGTTGAGCATCTTTTCATTTGCTTAGTTGACAGCCTTATATCTTCTTCGATGAAGTGTCTATTTAAACTTTTGTCCATTTATTTTATTGAGTTGTTTGTTTTTTTATTATTTAGTTTTGAGATCGCTGTATTTTCTGGATATAAGTCCTTTGACAGATACATAGTTTGCAAAAAATTCCTCTCTGTGGCTTTTCTTTTCATTCTCTTAACAGTGTCTTTTGCAAAGAAGAAGTTCTTAATTTTGGTCAGTTTGGATTTGTCAATTTATTCTTCTGTGGATTGTGATTTTGGTGGTGTGTCTAAGAAATCTTCATCTGCCACAAAATTAAAAATATTTGACAAATATGTTCTCTTATGTTTTCTTCTAGATGTTTTATAATTTTAGGTTTTACCTTTAGGTCATGATCTATTTTGAATGGATTTTTAAAATATGGTACAATGTATGAATCAAAGTTATTTTTCTATTTTTTCCTTTCCTTTCTCTCTCTCTCTCTCTTTTTTTTTTTGACTGCATTGGGTCTTCATTGCTGCACGCAGGCTTTCTCTAATTGCTGCGAGTGTGAGCTACTCTCCATTGCATTGCACAGGCTTCTCACTGCGGTGGCTTCTCTTGTATCAGAGCATGGGCTCTAGGTGCACGGGCTTCAGTAGTTGTAGCACGTGGGCCCTAGAGCATGTGCGCTTCAGTAGTTGTGGTGCATGGGCTCAGAAGTTGTGGCACACAGGCTCTAGAGTGCAGGCTTGGTAGCTGTGGTGCACAGGCTTAGTTGCTTCACAGCATGTGAGATCTTCCTGGACCAGGGATTGAACCCATTTCCCCTGCACTGGCAGGCAGATTCTTAACCACTGCACCACCAGGGAAGTCCCTCCTTTCTTTTCTTTCTTTCTATTTCTTTTTCTTCCTTCCTTTCTTTATCTTCTTTTTCATATGGATATTCAATTATTCTAAAATAATTTGTGGGGAAGACTGCCCTTTATGTACCTCATTTCTTTTGTGCTTTCATCAAAATCCATTTGTCCATATATGTGTGAGTCTGTTTCTGGACTCTCTATTCTATTCCATTGATCTGTTTGTCTATCTTTAAACCAATACTACACTCTTCAACTCTATATTCATAATTATTATTTGTACCTCTCCAACTTTGATTTTCTTTTTCATAGTTGTTTTGCCTATTTAGGTTTTTTGCATTTCCATTTTAGAATCAGCTTGTAAATTTCTGTTAAAAATCCTGCTGGTTATGAATAATTATACAACTACAAATTAGACAACTTAGAAGAAATGGATAAATTCCTAGAAACATACAACATACAATGTACATACATACATACATTCTTTCTTCATCATGAAGAAATAGAAAGTCTGAACAGACAAATAGTGAATAAGGAGATTGAATTAGTAATCAACAATCTTCCAACACATAAAACCCCAGGACCAGATGACTTCACTGGTGAATTCTTCCAAGCATTAAAAGAAGAATTAATATCAATCCTCAATCTCTTCCAAAAAATAGAAGAGAGAATACTTCCAAACTCGTTTTACAAAGTCAGTATTACCCTGATACCAAAACCAGACAAGGACAACAGAAGAAAAGAAAATTACAGAACAATATCCCAGATGAACATAGATGCAAAATTCCTCAACAAAATTTTAGAAAACCAATTCAACAATACATTAAAAAATCATACACCATGATCAGGTGGGATTTATCCCTGGAATTCAAGGGTGGCTTAACATCTGCAAATCAGTCAGTGTGACACATCACATTAATAGAGTGAAAAGTAAAAATAATATGATAATTTCAGTAGATGAAAAAAATTTTGGAAAAATTATCATTAATTCATGATAAAAATTCTCTAAAAAATGGATATAGAGGGAATGTACCTTAAATTATAGAGGCCATATATGACAAGCCCACAGCTAGTGTCATACTCAACAGTAAAAACATAAGTTCCTCTAAAATCAGGAACAAGACAAGAATGTCCACTCTCACCACTTTTATTCAATGTAGTACTAGAAAACTTAATACTAGCCAGAGTATTTAGACAAGAAAAAGAAATAAAGGCATTCCAATTGAAAAGGAAACAGTAAAGTTCTCTCTGTTTGCAGATGACATAATATATGTAGAAAACCCTAAAGGCTTCACCAAAATACTCTTAGAAGTAATAAGCAAATTCAGTAAAGATGCAGGGTACAAAACCAATCTGCAAAAATCATTTGCACTTATATACACTAGTAAACTATCAGAAAGAGAAATTAAGAAAACAATCTCATTTACAATTGAATCAAAAAGAATAAAATATCTAGGAATAAATTTAATGAAGGAGGTGAAAGGTCTGTACACAAAAACTATAAGACATTGATGAAAGAAAGTGAAGAAGACACAAATCAATGAAAATGTATTCCATGCCCATGAATTAGGAGAATGAATAGTTAAAATGCCCATACCATCCAAAGCAAAAAATAGAGTCAATGCAATCCCTACGAAAATTCCAATGGCATTTTCACAGAAATAGAAAAAACAATATAAAATTTATATGAAACCAAAAAACACCCTGAATAGCCAAAGCAATTCTGAGAAAGAAAAGCAAATCTGAGGCATTACAAGTCCTGTTTTCAAACTATATTACAAAGCTATAGTAATCAAAACAGTATGATATTGGCATAAAAACAGACACATAGATTAATAGAACAGGATAAAGAGCTTAGAAATAAACTTTATGGCCAATTACTTTGTAACAAAGGAGCCAAGAATGTGCAATGAAGTAAGGATAGTCTCTTCAATAAATTGTATTGGGAAAACTCGATATTCACATGCAAAAAAATGAAACTGGACCCCTAGTTTACATCATACCCAAAAATCAACTCAGAATGGATTAAAATATAAAACCTGAAACCATAAAACTCCTAGAAAAAAGCATAGGCAGTAAGCTCTTTGACAGCAGTATTGGCAATGATTTCTTGGATTTGACACCAAAAACAAAGGCAACAAAAGAAAAAAATTAAAAAGTTGTACTCATCAAACTAAAAACCTTCTGCACAGTGAAGGAAATCATCAACAAAATGCAAAGAAAGCCTAAGGAATTCGAGAAAATATTTGCAAAACACATATATTATAAGGGATTAGTATCCAAAACATGTAAAGACCAAAACATGTAAAGAACTCATACGAGTCAATAGCAAAAAAACCCCAAACAATCCAATTTAAAAATAGGCAGAGGTACTAACTAGAAATTTATCCAAAAATGGCATACAAAAGGCAAACAGGTACATGAAAATGTGCGTAAACATATCTGGTATTTTCACAGTAAGAATCTTTGCTGCAAGCAGTTTCATCACAGCAGTTTTGTTGCCCAACTAGTTAGCCATAAGACAATTTTGCCATAAAAGAAAATAACAAAAACAAATCAAAGACAGACATAAAAAAGGACATAATGAAACATGAAAAATCAATAACAAAAGATTTTATTGTGAAACAAATGAACCTGTCTATGAAACAGAAAGACTCACAGACATAGAGAACAGACTTGTGGTTGGCAAAGGGGAGGGGGAGTGGGAGAGGGCTGAACTGGGAGTTCAGGGTTAGCAAATGCAAACTATTATAAGTAGAATGGATAAAAAACAAGGTCCTACTGTATAGCACAGGGAACTATATTCAATACCCTGAGATAAACCACATGGAAAAGAACATAAAAAAGAATTATAGGTTTTGTGATGAGAGAGGAATAGTGGTAGTTCAGAGTACAGATCTCGAGATACACCAGAAATACATCTGCATGTGGAACAACTCCTACAGAACACCCACTGAACGCTGGCAGAAGACCTCAGACCTCCCAAAAGGCAAGAAAGTCCCCACGTACCCGGAGAGGGAAAAAGAAAAAAGAATAAACACAGACAAAATGATAGGACGGGACCTGCACCAGTGGGAGGGAGCTGTGAAGGAGGAAAGGTTTCCACACACTAGGAAGCCCCTTCACTGGTGGAGACGCGGGTGGCGGAGGGGGGAAGCTTCACAGCCACAGGGGTGCGGAGGGCAAAGCGGAGAGATTCCTGCATAGAGGATTGGTGCCGACCAACACTCACCAGCCCGAGAGGCTTGTCTGCTCACCCGCCGGGGTGGCGGGGGCTGGGAGCTGAGGTTCGGGCTTCGGTCAGAGCACAGGGAGAGGACTGGGGTTGGCGGCGTGAACACAGCCTGCAGGGGGTTAGTGCCCCACGGCTAGCCGCGAGGGAGTCCAGGAAAAAGTCTGGACTTGCCGAAGAGGCAAGAGACTTTTTCTTCCCTCTTTTGTTTCCTGGTGTGCGAGGAGAGGGGATTAAGAGCGCTGCTTAAAGGAGCTCCAGAGACGGGCTCAAGCTGCGGCTAACAGCGCAGACACCAGAGACGGGCATGAGACACTAAGGCTGCTGCTGCTGCCACCAAGAAGCCTGTGTGCGAGCACAGGTCACTATCCACACCTCCCTTCCGGGGAGCCTGTGCAGCCCACCACTGCTGGGGTCCCGGGATCCAGGGAAAACTTCCCGCGGAGAACGCACGGCACGCCTCTGGCTGGTGCAACATCATGTTGGCCTCTGCCGCCGCAGGCTCACCCCGCATCCGTGCACCTCCCTCCCCCCGGCCTGAGTGAGCCAGAGTCCCCGAAGCAGCTGCTCCTTTAACCCCATCCTGTCTGAGCGAAGAACAGACGCCCTCCAGCGACCTACACGAAGAGGCGGGGCCAAATACAAAGCTGAGCCCCGTGAGCTGTGAGAACAAAGAAGAGAAAGGGGCATCTCTCCCAGCAGCCTCAGAAACAGCGGATTAAAGCTCCACAATCAACTTGATGTACCCTGCATCTGTGGAATACATGAATAGACAACGAATCATCCCAAATTGAGGAGGTGGACTTTGAGAGCAAGATTTAGGATTTTTTCCCCTTTTCCTCTTTTTGTGAGTGTGTAAGTGTATGCTTCTGTGTGAGAATTTGTCTGTATAGCTTTGCTTCCACCATTTGTCCTAGGGTCCTATCCATCCATTTGTTTGTTTTTCTCCTTTTAAAATAATTCTATTTTTCTTAATAATTATTTTTTATTTTAATAACTTTATTTTATTTTATCTTCGTTCTTTCTTTCCTTCCTTCCCTCTTACCTTCCCTCCCTCCATCCTTCCTTCCTTGCTTCCTCCCTCCCTCCCTCCCTCCTTTCTTTCCTTTTCTTTCTTTCTTTCTTTCTTTCTTTCTTTCTTTCTTTCTTTCTTTCTTTCTTTCTTTCTTTCTACTTTTTCTCCCTTTCATTATGAGCTGTGTGGATGAAAGACTCTTGATGCCACAGCCAGGAGTCAGTGCTGTGCCTCTGAGGTGGGAGAGCCAACTTCAGGACACTGGTCCACAAGAGACCTCCCAGCTCCACGTAATATCAAACGGCGAAAATCTCCCAGAGATCTCCATCTCAACACCAGCACCCAGCTTCACTCAACGACCAGAAAGCTACAGTGCTGGACACCCTATGCCAAACAACTAGCAAAACAGGAACACAACCCCACCCATTAGCAGAGAGGCTGCCTAAAACCATAATAAGTCCACAGACACCCCAAAACACACAACCAGACATGGACCTGCCCACCAGAAAGACAAGATCCAGCTTCATCCACCAGAACACAGGCACTAGTCCCCTCCACCAGGAAGCCTACACAACCCACTGAACCAAATTTAGCCACTGGGGACAGACAACAAAAACAATGGGAACTACGAACCTGTAGCCTGCAGAAAGGAGATGTGAAACACAGTAAGATAAGCAAAATGAGAGGACAGAAAAACACACAGCAGATGAAGGAGCAAGGTAAAATCCCACCAGACCTAACAAATGAAGAGGAAATAGGCAGTCTACCTGAAAAAGAATTCAGAATAATGATAGTAAAGATAATCCAAAATCTTGGAAATAGAATAGAGAAAATTCAAGAAACATTTAACAAGGACCTAGAAGAACTAAAGAGGAAACAAGCAAATGATGAACAACACAATAAATGAAATTAAAAATACTCTAGAAGGGATCAACAGCAGAATAACTGCGGCAAAAGAACGGATAAGTGACCTGGAAGATAAAATAGTCTAAATAATTGCTGCAGAGCAAAATAAAGAAAAAAGAATGAAGAGAACTTAAGACAGTCTCAGAGAACGCTGGGACAACATTAAACACACCAACATTCGAATTATAGGGGTCCCAGAAGAAGAAGAGAAAAAGAAAGGAACTAAGAAAATATTTGAAGAGATTATAGTTGAAAACTTCCCTAATATGGGAAAGGAATTAGTTAATCAAGTCCAGGAAGCACAGAGAGTCCCATACAGGATAAATCCAAGGAGAAATATGCCAAGACACATATTAATCCAACTGTCAAAAATTAAATACAAAGAAAACACATTAAAAGCAGCAAGGGAAGAGCAACAAATAACACACAAGGGAATCCCCATAAGTTTAACAGGTGATCTTTCAGCAGAAACTCTGCAAGCCAGAAGGGACTGGCAGGACATATTTTAAGTGATGAAGGAGAAAAACCTGCAACCAAGATTACTCTACCCAGCAAGGATCTCACTCAGATTTGATGGAGAAATTAAAACCTTTACAGACAAGCAAAAGCTGAGAGAGTTCAGCACCACCAAACCAGCTTTACAACAAATGCTAAAGGAACTTCTCTAGGCAAGAAACACAACAGAAGGAAAAGACCTACAATAACGAACCCAAAACAATTAAGAAAATGGGAATAGGAACATACATATCAATAATTACCTTAAATGTAAATGGACTAAATGCTCCTACCAAAAGACACATATTGGCTGAATGGATACAAAAACAAGACCCATATATATGCTTTCTACAAGAGACCTACTTCAGACCTAGAGACACATACAGACTGAAAGTAAGGGGATGGAAAAAGATATCCCATGCAAATGGAAACCAAAAGAAAGCTGGAGTAGCAATTCTCATATCAGACAAAATAGACTTTAAAATAAAGACTATTACAAGAGACAAAGAAGGACACTACATAATGATCAAGGGATCAATCCAAGAAGGAGATATAACAATTGTAATTATTTATGTATCCAACATAGGAGCACCTCAATACATAAAGCAAATACTAACAATCATAAAAGGGGATATCGATAGTAACACATTCATAGTAGGGGACTTTAACACCCCACTTTCACCAATGGACAGATCATCCAAAATGAAAATAAATAAGGAAACAAAAGCTTTAAATGATACATTAAACAAGATGGACTTAATTGATATTTATAGGACATTCCATCCAAAAACAACAGAATACACATTTTTCCCAAGTGCTCATGGAACATTCTCCAGGATAGATCATATCTTGGGTCACAAATCAAGTCTTGGTAAATTTAAGAAAATTGAAATTGTATCAAGTATCTTTTCCCACCACAGCGCTATGAGACTAGATATCTGTTACAGGAGAAGATCTGTAAAAAATACAAACACATGGAGGCTAAACAATACACTACTTAATAACGAAGTGATCACTGAAGAAATCAAAGAGGAAATAAAAAATAACTAGGAACAAATGGCAATGGAGACACGAAGACCCAAAACCTATGGGATGCAGCAAAAACAGTTCTAAGAGCGAAGTTTATAGCAATACAATCCTACCTTAAGAAACAGGAAACATCTCGAATAAACAACCTAACCTTGCACCTAAAGCAATTAGAGAAAGAAGAACAAAAAAACCACAAAGTTAGCAGAAGGAAAGAAATCATAAAGATCAGATCAGAAATAAATGAAAAAGAAATGAAGGAAATGATAACAAAGATCAATAAAACTAAAAGCTTGTTCTTTGAGAAGATAAACAAAATTGATAAACCATTAGCCAGACTTATCAAGAAAAAAAGGGAGAAGATTCAAATCAATAGAATTAGAAATGAAAAAGGAAAAGTAACAACTGACACTGCAGAAACAAAAAAGATCATGAGAGATTACTACAAGTAACTCTATGCCAATAAAATGGACAACCTGGAAAAAATGGACAAATTCTTAGAAATGCACAACCTGCCAAGAGTGAATCAGGAAAAAATAGAAAATATGAACAGACCAATCACAAGCACTGAAATTGAAACTGTGATTAAAAATGTTCCAACAGACAAAAACCCAGGACCAGATGGCTTCACAGGCGAATTCTATCAAACATTTAGAGAAGAGCTAACACCTATCCTTCTCAAACTCTTCCAAAATATAGCAGACGGAGGAACACTCCCAAACTCATTCTACGAGGCCACCATCACCTTGATACCAAAACCAGACAAGGATGTCACAAAGAAAGAAAACTACAGGCCAAAGTCACTGATGAACATAGATGCAAAAATCCTCAACAAAATACTAGCAAACAGAATCCAACAGCACATTAAAAGGATCATACATCTTGATCAAGTGGGGTTTATTCCAGGAATGCAAGGATTCTTCAATATATGCAAAGCAATCAATGTGATACACCATATTAACAAATTGAAGGAGAAAAACCATATGATCATCTCAATAGATGCAGAGAAAGCTTTCGACAAAATTCAACACCATTTATGATAAAAACCCTCCAGAAAGTAGGCATAGAGGGAACTTTCCTCAACATAATAAAGGCCATATATGACAACTCCACAGCCAAAATCATTTTCAATGGTGAAAAACTGAAAGCATTTCCACTAAAATCAGGAACAAGACAAGGTTGCCCACTCTCACCACTCTTATTCAACATAGTTTTGGAAGTTTTAGCCACGGCAATCAGAGAAGAAAAGGAAATAAAAGGGATCCAAATCGGAAAAGAAGAAGTAAAGCTGTCACTGTTGGCAGATGACATGATACTATACATAGAGAATCCTAAAGATGCTTCCAGAAAACTACTAGAGCTAATCAATGAATTTGGTAAAGTAGCAGGATACAAAATTAATGCACAGAAATCTCTGGCATTCCTATATACTAATGATGAAAAATCTGAAAGTGAAATCAAGAAAACACTCCCATTTACCATTGCAACAAAAAGAATAAAATATCTAGGAATAAACATACCTAAGGAGACAAAAGACCTGTATGCAGAAAATTATAAGACACTGATGAAAGAAATTAAAGATGATACAAATAGATGGAGAGATATACCATGTTCTTGGATTGGAAGAATCAACATTGTAAAAATGACTCTACTACCCAAAGCAATCTACAGATTCAATGCAATCCCTATCAAACTACCACTGGCATTTTTCACAGAACTAGAACAAAAAATTTCACAATTTGTATGGAAACACAAAAGACCCCGAATAGCCAAAGCAATCTTGAGAACAAAAAACGGAGCTGGAGGAATCAGGCTCCCTGACTTCAGACTATACCACAAAGCTACAGTAATCAAGACAGTATGGTACTGGCACAAAAACAGAAAGATAGATTAATGGAACAGGATAGAAAGCCCAGAGATTAACCCACGCACATATGAACACCTTATCTTTGATAAAGGTGGCAGGAATGTACAGTGGACAGCCTCTTCAATACGTGGTGCTGTGAAAACTGGACAGGTACATGTAAAAGTATGAGATTAGATCACTCCCTAACACCATACACAAATACAAGCTCAAAATGGATTAAAGACGTAAATATAAGGCCAGAAACTATCAAACTCTTAGAGGAAAACATAGGCAGAACACTCTATGACATAAATCACAGCAAGATCCTTTTTGACCCACCTCCAAGAGAAATGGAAATAAAACCAAAAATAAACAAATGGGACCTAATGAAACTTCAAAGCTTTTGCACAGCAAAGGAAACCATAAACAATACCAAAAGACAACCCTCAGAATGGGAGAAAATATTTGCAAATGAAGCAACTGACAAAGGATTAATCTCCAAAATTTACAAGCAGCTCATGCAGCTCAATAACAAAAAAACAAACAACCCAATCCAAAAATGGGCAGAAGACCTAAATAGACATTTCTCCAAAGAAGATATACAGACTGCCAACAAACACATGAAAGAATGCTCAACATCATTAATCATTAGAGAAATGCAAATCAAAACTACAATGAGATATCATCCCACACCAGTCAGAATGGCCATCATCAAAAAATCTAGAAACAATAAATGCTGGAGAGGGTGTGGAGAAAAGGGAACACTCTTGCACTGCTGGTGGGAATGTGAATTGGTTCAGCCACTATGGAGAACAGTATGGAGGTTCCTTAAAAAACTAAAAATAGAACTACCATATGACCCAGCAATCCCACTACTGGGCATATACCGTGAGAAAACCAAAATTCAAAAAGAGTCATGTACCAAAATGTTCATTGCAGCTCTATTTACAATAGCCCGGAGATGGAAACAACCTAAGTGTCCATCATCGGATGAATGGATAAAGAAGATGTGGCACATATATACAATGGAATATTACTCAGCCATAAAAAGAAACGAAATTGACCTATTTGGATTGAGGTGGATAGACCTAGAGTCTGTCATACAGAGTGAAGTAAGTCAGAAAGAAAAAGACAAATACCGTATGCTAACACATATATATGGAATTTAAGAAAAAAAATGTCATGAAGAACCTAGGGGTAAGACAGGAATAAAGACACAGACCTACTGGAGAACGGACTTGAGGATATGGGGAGGGGGAAGGGTGAGCTGTGACAGGGCGAGAGAGAGGCATGGACATATATACACTAACAAACGTAAGGTAGATAGCTAGTGGGAAGCAGCCGTATGACACAGGGATATCGGCTTGGTGCTTTGTGACAGCCTGGAGGGGTGGGTTAGGGAGGGTGGGAGGGAGGGAGGCACAAGAGGGAAGAGATATGGGAACATATGTATATGTATAACTGATTCACTTTGTTATAAAGCAGAAACTAACACACCATTGTAAAGCAATTATACCCCAATAAAGATGTTTAAAAAAAAAGAATTATATATATATATATTTATATAAAATTATATATCTATAAAATTTTGCTCTACAGCAGAAATTAACACAACAGTGTAAATCAGCTACACTTCAATTAAAAATATTTTATTGTGGAAAATAAAATACAAAAATATTTGAAAACATGTTAAATGTGTAGATTCATGGTTGTAACTGTATTTAGGTATATCTTAAATTGAAGGATGATACTTCCTTTCTCAAGGTCAGCCCTTAAGGATTCAGGATCCAATGTTGGATTCAATGTAAGTTGTTTATAATATAAGAAAGTCTGCTGTAAATCTCTTCAGATTTCCCTAGAAGCAAAATGAACAGATGAGGAATGTTGTTATCTCTTATCAATGCATATAACGTATACAACTGGTAGAACACATCTGGACTACATTTAAATGTTCCATCACATGCCCAGTCCTCATATTTCACCAAATCATCTAAGCCAGATTCCGTGCCAAATGCAAAATTCTACATCACATTCTCCACTCTCAGGTAGAAAAAATTTCCACTATTTTCAAGAAACTTATACTCATCAGGAATCTTGTAATTTGGCAGGGGTAGGGAAAGTTTGATTCTTCTGTAGTCTCCAGCATCTAATATTGCTTGACACATTTGGTAAAGATGAGATTAGAGAACAAGTGGATGTATCTAAATCAGGTAAAGAATTGATAATTAATCCTCTTGAAGACTGTTGTGAATTACTAACCACCTCTTTTATATTTGCTATAGTTTGGTAAACTTTTCGTTTTGATGGAGGGAGGGATGACTGTGCTCACCAAAGGATTTTTCAATTTTAGTTTTTGCCACAGGTTTTCTCCAGATAGTATAGTAATCATCACAGTGATTATGAAGAACTAGGCTATAATAGGGTCTACATGTTTGTAATTATTACTTGTTTAATATAATTACAGCATTTTATTATATGTATTTAGAGAAATTTATTTACTAAATAAAACAAGTGTCTTACAATGTTCAAAAACAAAAATACCTACTGGGATTTTGAGTGGGATTTTGTTGGATCTATAGATCAATCTGGGGAGAACTAACATCTTAACAATATTGAATCTTCCAACACATCAATAGGCATTCCTTCCCACTTATTTCTAGTTTCCAGTATCTTTTGTCAGATTTATCCTTAAGCTTTCATCAAATTTATCTGTAAGTATTTCATATTTTTGATCTCCTCTCTACTTCAGTTTGAATAGTTTTTATTGTCTTGACGTTCACTGACCCTTTCTTCTGAAGTGCTTATTCTGATATTAAGTCCATCTAATTAAATTTGTTTCATATATCATATTTTTACACTTTAGAATTTCAAGTTGGTTCTTCGTTGGGATTTTGATTTCTCTCTGGAAACAGGCCATCTTTTCAAAGTTTCAACACATTTTCCTGTAAATTCTTCAAAATATTTACAGCAGTTGTTTTAAAGTCTTTACCTGCTATTTCTCAAACCTGCTCATCTGTAGTTTATTTCTATTGATTTAGCTTTCTCCTGATTATGAATCATATTTTCTTGCTTCTTAACAATTCTCATAATTTTTATTGTATTCAAATAGTTGTATAAAAGAAAATATATTGTTAAGTATAATGCTTTTTTTGTTTGTTTTACTTTATTTCCCTAGGAATGCAATCCCTTCCCTCTGCCTGGCATTTTGAGTGAGAAGGTGATCATTAATATTCTCCTTAGAATTAAATTGAGCTGGGATAGTGTCATAGCTTTAATGAGATTCAGTTCACTTACAGTTAGCCTAACCCCCAACCTCCTTCACCACCACTGCCTTTCAGATCTTACTAATATTTGAAGTGGGAAGGGGTTGGGCTGTAGTTTCATTATTTTTGGTTCACTTTTATATTAAAACTCCAACTACATGTGTCATACAATCTGCCTCTGTTTTCCAGATCTTTCTCAGTGCCACTTTCTCAGCAAAATTCTGGAGGGCATGGGAAATGTTGGACAAAAAGAATTTGTTTTTGCACTGGAGGCTTTTCCAGATTCCAGCTTGTCCTGCCATCCCACAGGGTCACCTAAGTTTTATCTAATCTTTCTGTCTTCTCAAATTTTCTGTCTGTCACAGACTCTCTCTTCTATTGGTCTGGCCCTACCCCAGACTGGCCTCCTGCCCCAGATCTCAAGGTATTTGGCTCTTTGCTCATCTACAAAGGGCACATCAAGAGAAGAAGTCTCAAAAGCTAGTATCTTCTTGATAAAAAAAAATACACTATTGTGTGGCAGGTTAAGGCTGAAAGACAGAGATAAGACACTGGTTCAAGCTTAAGAGAACATAAGCCCTTGAGTAAGATACCAATATAGGAGTTCTTGTCTATGGCCATACCACCCTGAATGTGCCCTATCTCATCCAATAAAGGAGTTCTAAAGACATACACATGAGACCAAGCAAGAGTTTTAAATGCAAGAGACGAAGAAACATTTTTTCAGAGACTGAAGAAGGGAAAAAGAGGATACAAAGTCAGGTTTCCAGCAGCTCTTGGCAACTTCATAGTCTTTCTTCCTTCTCTGTACAACTAATACAAGATAGATGTGTGGTTTTGCAAATGTATTAATTACATATTTCAGGAAGATATTCTTGCTAAAACTGTGAAAGTAATATGGTTTTATCTTGTGAAAGGAAAAAATAAAATTGGGAAATTTTATTTTTATTTTAATCCTTCTTTGGTCTCAGCTTCCCAGTTCACTATATCTACATAAAGGCACTCAACTATTCAATATTGAATAAGTATATATGGAGAATGATGAGCAGGATTGTTTTATGAATGACTCCAGATGCTCAGGACCCCTAGAAATGAGCTAGCTGGCTGAGGGAAAGGCTGCATAAAATCTTACTTCCCCAGGTCTCAGGACCTATCTCCTCAGTTTTCCCAGCACTTCCCAAAACATCTGGGTCCAAGTTCAAACTGCTTAGCATCTGGCCCCAAATATTTACTCATATTACCACTCTCCAACACACCCCACACAGACAAGGTCCTTGTTATACTTCTAACAGGGATTGGCTAGGAGCATAACTAGAGGAGTATCCTAGAAGTATACTAGAGAACAGTCCTGTGTTACATCTAGCTCAATCATAACATAATTATACAAATTATACACTATATATATTATTTATGTATATACATATATACATTACAATGTATAATGTAATTTATATATTATCTGATAATATACATTATATTACTATTACATATAATATAATTATACAGTATAAATAATTTTACAGTTATATACAATTATAAAACTGTATAATAGAATTATAAATAATTATTATTACATGCAACTATAATTATGTAATATTAACTGCTACCACTTATTAAGCTCCTATAGTGTTAAAACATTCTTCCTATTCATAATCCCTACCACCTTTCTCCTAATAATGTTAACTTACTCTTCAGACCTGACTCAGCTTGGTTGTCAGTTCCTTCAGGAAGCCTTCCCCACACTGTCCTAGTCTGGGTTAGAACTCCCTGCTGCCCTCTCAGTTCCCATTATTTTCTCTTCGGCAACACTTATCACACTATATTGCCTGTTAATATTGATCTCCCCAACAAGAATATGAGCTCCATGAAAGGAGGGTGATCAATTGCTTTGTTGTTCTTTATATTGCCAGTGCCCAGAAGAGTGTCTGACACATATTAGGCATTCAATAAATATTTGTGGAAAAAATAACTAATTATACAATAGAAAAAAAAAAACTAGCATGGCCTTCATCAGCTAACTCACTTCCTTTCTTCAATGCCTTCTATAAAAAGGGGCATGAAAACAGAAGTGAAACTGATTCTCCACTGGAAGAGAGCCATACTTTTGCACAGAGTTTATACTCTGGAAGAAGATGGCTCTTCACCACCTATGGATCTTGCTCCTTTGTCTACAAACCTGTGAGTTCTGACCCTTGATGATCCCCTCCTAATTTTCTGTTGTTTTAGAAATTTCCCTTAAGGAAGACATTGAAATGCCCTTTTGATCTGCTTTAACAGAAACACCCTGGGTCTCAAAAGGAATCCAACTGACTGGGGAGAGTCCTAAAATCCAAACCTAACTGTTTTTCAGCTTTAGAGTTTATATTTCCGAATTTTACTTTGTATTCAGTCTCTAAAGATCTGAGACAAACCCTTCTGCTCAGAAGAGTCGGCATATGGTAGACCTGCCCAGAAAACCAACAGAGGAACAGATAATCCAAAACCTTGAAAAACTTAAAAGCAATTTTTTTTTGGTGTTAGAATGTGTTATATAGACTTTAACAGAGATAGACCCTTCTCAATTATTTCATTTCTCCAGCAGATTAGAGAGATGCATGACTATAATTATCATTGTAAAAATTTCATTGCTATAAGCCCCCTTTATTTTCAAAGTAAATTCAGAGCTATTGCTCTGCTTCTGTCCTCCAAAAACCCTAAAATAAATGGAGAAGAGATTATCATCCCTGTTCTACAAATAAGTTAGTTCTCAAAAAAGAAACAGAGAAGTTGAACTGAAAATTCTGTTTTCCTTACTTATGGCTTAACAGTAAATTATAAAGGTTAAATGAATATTGGTTGTTGTTAGTACAAAGAAAACTATGTAACATCAACATAGTTATGGGAGTGCTTTGTCATTGCATATATTATCTCATTGAATCCTAACAATTGCCTTATTTATGTAAAAACTGACTATATTTGGCATTTCTAAACCTACTTATAGTGTCTCTTACCAGCTTTGGAAATGCATTAGCAAATTCCTGGCATGAGTTAGAACACAGAGAATCTAGTGGGTTAGGATTTCTTGAAAAGGTAGAATCCATGCACTTTGGTCTCTCTGGTTCCCTTAACCATTTAAAACTGTGGCTCATTTAATGTGAGCTTCATAGATATTGTATCCACTGGGCAGGTCAAGTTTTTAGAGCCTATGTTAGTCATCTGGACATACAAGTAGAAAATGCAAGTAGATGGGGAAAAAAGTTGAATAGAACCTAAGTGTAAATCTAGGGATGTCCCCCAATCTTCCAAAGAAGGGTTGGACAGGGTGGTACTTGATATCACTTAACTTGGAAAGCATTTTACAATTTTTATGCCCACATTCTTATGTGATACATACTAAAATCATTTAAATAAGCAAGATAGATATTATTAATTCCATTATGCAAAAAAGTGTAATCTAAGATTCAAGTTAAAAAATTCACCTGAAATTTCACAACCTGAAATTGGTAGAGCTGGAAATGGACATTTGTTCTGTTAACCCCAGGGCTATAGTTCTTTCTGCTGCACACTTTTCTGACCTCTTCACTCATTCAGTTTCCACGTCCTTGATACTCTTCAAAGGGCAAAACATGCTACGATGAAAGGCAGCTCTAAGATACACTTGCCTCATCTACTGAAACTGAAATCGAAGTTGTCAAATCAGCTAGCAGTGAATCATTCATCCATTAGTTTTAGGACTTTGGGAAAGTTATATAAACTCCACCTGTTGTCAGGAAGAGGACTATTTCCCCTCTTCCCCCTCTTGAGTTCTTGTGGCTGGACTAATAATAAAATTGACACAAGACAAATTATAGGAGAAAAGAGACAAATTCTAATTTGTGCACACAGAAGTCTCATAGAAATTAGACCTAACAAGTGGCCAACACAAACAGCTTTTATACTTTTTAGACAAAGAAAAAATAAACTTGTGAAGAATCAACAGGACAAAGAAACTTAGGCTTTGGGTGCTCAATCAGTGAAGAATGTAAACAGTTTGGGCTTGAAGTAGTAAATTAAAGTAACAAGGTTTGTTTATACAAGCTCCTTGCCCCAAATTCCCTGTCTCTGGTGATAAGGATGTCCTTGTACCTCCAGATATAGGGAGTGCACCTTTCATATGGGAGATTTATTTTCTGCTTTCAGGGGGACAGAGAAGAGTCAGAGTTTCCCTCTTGCATTGGCTGCTTCTTAAGGAACTTCAATTCAAAATAATCAACATTGGGAGTTACCTGGTGGCCTAATGGTTAGAATTCCGGGCTTTCACTGCCATGGCCCGGGTTCAATCCCTGGTAGGGGAACTGAGATCCCTGCAAGTGGCACGGCCAAAAAGTAATAATAATAATCAATATGCCATTGTGGCGTATTTGGGGACAGCCCATCCTGGGCCCCAAAAATGTTATTTAGATTTCAAAATGGGAGAACTATTAGTACAATAGGATTGTTTTGAGAACCAAAATGATAATCCATGTACAACACTTGGCACAGTATCTGAATATAGTAGGTGCTTAACAAATATTAGCTAATGCTGTTGTTTTTCACACTTGCTTTTCACGTGGTTTTAGGAGGAGCCAGGGCTTTCTTGCACTGAGATCCTGGGCGAGACTCCTCTGTTTAGGATGATCCAAGGAACATGAGCAGATGAAAAGATGGTGGGAATTTGAGCTTAGGTGTGGGATTTTGGGGTTCCATAAGAGAAAACCAGGGATGAAATATTCATTTTGTCAGGGATCCATAAATGAGGGGTGGGGACTTGTTTTTATAGCAGTAAAACTAAAAGTACTTTCAGGTACAATTTGCCTTTGCTGAATAGATCTGTTTACTTTTTAAAATTTATTCCACCAACATTTCCTGAGTCAAAAATATACCCGAAATCCCTCCTGCTGCTATTCCTGGCAAAGGTGGTCCCTTATATTTAGCACTGGGCTTAGACATCAACACTGACTTTACTTACTTCCCTGGAATTCAGAGCAGTGGAAGCAGCTGAAATGCAGTGGGAAAAGGGGGTTGGAAATCCCATTTTCCCTTGAAATCACTGAAAGAAGAGGAATCTGAGTGTGCAAAGCTCATGACCATTCCATGTTGGAAAAGTTTTCTCTAAGAACCAAGACTCACAGTCTTATGCTCTATAATCTCAACTTCCTCATCATGACCTGTGAACACTGTGACTCTGACTGTCCCTCCAAGTATTCTACTAGCTACCTACCCTTTGGGGTAGAAAACAAGAATCCACCACTTTTGCTTCATGCCCCTCTATGTGTTCTTTCTCACACTCCTTTAATTCTTCCTTTTCTCCACACCTTTCTCACTTCTCTTTCTTCAGCCCCTCCACTTGCTCCCTTATCCTCTCTCCTGTCAATAATAGTAATAATTAACCATTTATGAAGCAATCACTACATGTCTGGCATTACTCTAAGTAGCGTACGTTTGTTATTTTGTCTAATCCTCACAACACCTTATGAGATGGATACTATTAATATCCCAGTTTACAGATGAAGACATTAACACAGAAAATCAGAAGTCATTTAGCCAAAAAGTGGGGGAAGTATGATTTGAACTCCAGTGTCTTTAGGCTTAACCACTGAGCAGTGCTGCCTTCACCCACTTTGAGGCTGAAGTGGAATTGTCCCTGAGATTGATGGTTATCCCACTTTGGGATTTATCATGAATGGTGATTTATTCCCAACAAGAAAGGATTATTCAGCAGAAGCTGGGCCTATCTCTCCACCTACCTACAGAGGAGGTTGGGGGTTAGAGGCCAGACCTTTGCCAATAACAGAAGTTTAGGCAGGCCAGCAAGGCAGAATATCCAAGGAAATGACCATATCCAGACATGGTTCAGGTATCATTCACATGAACATGGTTATGTGTTGACTTGAATTTTCTTCTTCAAAACAAACAAGGGTCCAGTATCAACAAGGTCTTGATGTCTTGTTGAATGTAGAGCACATCATGGTGTGTTCCAGCAGGTGATACTTAAAAGTACAAGAGAAGTGAGCGGGCCCCTCTGGATATCTGTTCCTGGATAAGTAGGCCCCAACCATCATCCTGGGGGTTAGGGAGAGGACTTCATGCCTGGAGAAGGGTCCTGGCAAGAGTCAATTTGCCACTAGTCCAAAGTCCTAATGAAGAGGGGCCTTCAAGATAAAGACCAAGCCTCTGTTCTAGAAAGCGATTTGAGCAGACTACTACCATAGACACTCAGAAAGGGCTTAAAAGCAAAAGCCCAAACTAACACACCATTGTAAAACAATTATACTTCAATAAAGTTGTTAAAAAAGAAAAACAAACTACTATGTATAAAACAGACAAGCAAAAGGGTGTATTGTATAGCACAGGGGAATACAGCTATTATTTTCTAATAATTTTAAATGGAGTATAATCAATAAAAATATTGAAAAATATAAATAAATAAAGCAAATCATTGTAAAGATTCCATGATACAGACCTTAGCACAAATGTCTGGCACATAGTAAGTGCTCAATAAATATTGGCTATTGTTCAAAAAAAAAAAGAGCAAAAGCCCAATTATAGACAAGAAAAAATATATTAAGTATGGGGAAAACTAGGTGTCAGGACATTAGCTTAAAAATCCAATCTCCAAGTAGAGGCTCGAAGCTGCGTACTTGTGACAACACAGGACTCCAGTAGAGGGGGTAGTGACCCACCACACCAACCCAACCCACAAAGCAGCCCTAGAGATCAATATGGTGACCCACAAAGCAGCCAGATTGCCTTCACAATAGGAGCCCCAAAGTCAGTGCTAGGCCACTTGGGTTACTCAAGTATTTTCTAAATCAAACCTTTCTTCTCTTGATAAGAGAAGGATGAATCTGTAAGTTTGGGGGTATCTAAACTCATCTACGTGGAAGTTGGAAAAGAAAGAGGTGTGAACAATCAATTGGGGAGCTGATGTTAGTAGAGGTATGTACCCACATTTCCTTTGTTATACTCGATTTTTGATTATATGCTTACAGTGCTGAGTAGTGATAAAATAATGGGTGGTCAGGACCCCATCTCTGTTTTGAGAATCTGTGTGTGTGTGTGTGTGTGTGTTTTGCAGAAGTGGAATCAAGTCAACCCAAATCTCAATAAAGATAATATAAAGTAAAAAAAAAAAAAAATCCAGCAGAAAATAGCATACTATTGTATGGGGGTGGTAGGTTCCTTTTTTTTAAAACCTCATAACCAAGGACTTTCCATGCTCATGGAGAATACCACAAAACTTCTGGCTGCTAACACTTTGTTTCCTCTTTGTCTGCTACTTCACTTCACTCAGAATAACTGGTTACAACCACCTCTCTTCTGGGTGCCATTGGGTGGTGCTACGTCTGGTCACCCTTCCAGGCCTGGAATATTCAGGCAGGCAGTGAATGGGAGGAGAGGAGGGGAAGGTTAGCTGGAGTCAAAAAAAGGACAAGAAATACTGACTTGAAGAATCCTAAAGAAGTGAGGGGGTTTGGGTCACTATTAAGCAAGAGTCTACCCTTCCTTATTTCCACTCCCATGAATAGCTTCGTGTTGGCCTTCTCTAACATCTCCCCAATACTGCAGCTCTTCTTTTGGAACACATAAAAGTTGTCTGAGGATATTATCTTAATCTCCGTAATAATGCTTTCATTTTACATAACAAACACATATGGTGCCTAGTATATGCAAGGTACTTTTCCAAAAGGCTTACAAATATTAACTTGTTTAACTCTCATAATGCTTCTATGAAGTAAGTGCTACTATTAGTCTACTGGCTTCATTTAGAAGCTGATAAAACTGAGACACAGAGAGGTGGTTAAATTTCCCAAAGTCTCATGGCTAGAACCAGGGCAGAAGCAGGATTCAAGCTCAGGCAGTCTGGATCTTCATCACTAAGTCATGGTGCTTGACACAGGGGCAGAAGGAGGGTGCTCTACATGGCAAGACTCCCTTTGGGGGTTCTAGATTCTTCTCTGTTGATATACACATCTGAGAGCACTCTATTGTCATTTGTTTTTGGAATTTTTGAATTTTATTTTATATTTTTATACAGCAGGTTCTTATTAGTCATCAATTTTATACACATCAGTGTATACATGTCAATCCCAATCACCCAATTCAGCACATCACCATCCCCAAACCCCCGTGGCTTACCACTCTTGGTGTCCATACATTTGTTCTCTACATCTGTGTCTCAACTTCTGCCCTGCAAACTGGTTCATCTGCACCATTTTTCTAGGTTCCACGTACATGTGTTAATATACGATATTTGTTTTTCTCTTTCTGACTTACTTCACTCTGTATGACAGTCTCTAGGTCCATCCACATCTCAACAAATGACTCAATTTCGTTCCTTTTTATGGCTGAGTAATATTCCATTGTATATACGTACCACGACTTCTTTATCCATTCATCCATCGATGGACATTTAGGTTGCTTCCATGACCTGGCTATTGTAAATAGTGTTGCAATGAACATTAGGGTGCATGTGTCTTTTTGAATTATGGTTTTCTCTGGGTATATGCCCAGTAGTGGGATTGCTGGATCATATGGTAATTCTATTTTTAGTTTTTTAAGGAACCTCCATATTGTTCTCCATAGTGGCTGTATCAATTTACATTCCCACCAGCAGTGCAAGAGTGTTCCCTTTTCTCCACACCCTCTCCAGCATTTGTTGTTTGTAGATTTTCTGATGATGCCCATTCTAACTGGTGTGAGGTGATACTTCATTGTAGTTTTGATTTGCATTTCTCTAATAATTAGTGATGTTGAGCAGCTTTTCATGTGCTTCTTGGCCATCTGTATGTCTTCTTTGGAGAAACGTCTATTTAGGTCTTCTGCCCATTTTTGGATTGGGTTGTTTGTTTCTTTAATATTGAGCTGCATGGGCTGTTTATATATTTTGGAGATTAATCCTTTGTCCATTAATTCTTTTGCAAATATTTTTTCCCATTCTGAGGGCTGTCTTTTTGTCTTGTTTATGGTTTCCTTTGCTGTGCAAAAGCTTTGAAGTTTCATTAGGTCCCATTTGTTTATTTTTGTTTTTATTTCCATTTCTCTAGAAGGAGGGTCAAAAGTATCTTGCTGTGATTTATGTCAAATAATGTTCTTCCTATGTTTTTCTCTAAGAGTTTTATAGTGTTCTGTCTTACATTTAGGTCTTTAATCCATTTTGAATTTATTTTTGTGTGTGGTGTTAGGGAGTGTTCTAATTTCATTCTTTTCCATGTAGCTGTCCAGTTTTCCCAGCACCACTTATTGAAGAGACTCTCTTTTCTCCATTGTATATTCTTGCCTCCTTTGCAATAGATTAGTTGACCATAGGTGTGTGGGTTTATCTCTGGGCTTTCTATCTTGTTCCATTGATCTATATTTCTGTTTTTGTGCCAGTACCATATTGTCTTGATTATTGTAGCTTTGTAGTATAGTCTGAAGTCAGGGAGTCTGATTCCTCCAGCTCCGTTTTTCTCCCTCAAGACTGCTTTGGCTATTCGGGGTCTTTTGTGTCTCCATACAAATTTTAAGATTTTTTGTTCTAGTCCTGTAAAAAATGCCATTGGTAATTTGATAGGGATTGCATTGAATCTGTAGATTGCTTTGGGTAGTAGAGTCATTTTCACAATATTGATTCTTCCAATCCAAGAACATGGTATATCTCTCCATCTGTTGGTATCACCTTTAATTTCTTTCATCAGTATCTTATAGTTTTCTGCATACAGGTCTTTTGTCTCCCTAGGTAGGTTTATTCCTAGGTATTTCATTGTTTTCATTACAATGGTAGATGGGAGTGTTTCTGTAATTTCTCTTTCAGAATTTTCATCATTAGCGTATAGGAATGCAAGAGTTCTAATTTCTCTTGTGGTCAGCAACGATGCTAGATATGATTTCAATTTTCTTAAATTTACTGAGGCTTGATTTGTGACCCAAGATGTGATCTATCCTGGAGAATGTTCCATGCGCACTTGAGAAGAAAGTGTAATCTGTTGTTTTTGGATGGAATGTCCTATAAATATCAATTAAATCTATCTGGTTTATTGTGTCATTTAAAACTTCTGTTTCCTTATTTATTTTCATTTTGGATGATCTGCCCATTGGTGCAAGTGAGGTGTTAAAGTCCCCCACTATTATTGTGTTACTGTCGATTTCCTCTTTTATAGCTGTTAGCAGTTGCCTTGTGTATTGAGGTGCTCCTATGTTGGGTGTATATATATTTATAATTGTTATATCTTCTTCTTGGATTGATCCCTTAATCATTATGTAGTGTCCTTCCTTGTCTCTTGTAGCATTCTTTATTTTAAAGTCTATTTTTTCTGATATGAGTATTGCTACTCCAGCTTTCTTTTGATTTCCATTTGCATGGAATATCTTTTTCCATCCCCTCAATTTCAGTCTGTATGTGTCCCTAGGTCTGAAGTGGGTCTCTTGTAGACAGCATATATGTGGGTCTTGTTTTTGTTTCCATTCAGCAAGCCTGTGTCTTTTGGATGGAGCATTTAATCCATTCACATTTAAGGTGATTATCGATATGTATGTTCCTATAACCATTTTCTTAATTCTTTTGCATTTGTTTTTGTAGGTCCTTTTCTTGTCTTGTGTTTCCCACTTAGAGAAGTTCCTTTAGCATTTGTTGTAGAGCTGGTTTGGTGGTGCTGAATTCTCTTAGCTTTTGCTTCTCTGTAAAGCTTTTGATTTCTCCATCGAATCTGAATGAGATCCTTGCTGGGTAGAGTAATCTTGGTTGTAGGTTCTTCCCTTTCATCACTTTAAGTATATCATGCCACTCCCTTCTGCCTTGTAGAGTTTCTGCTGAGAAATCAGCTGTTAACCTTATGGGAGTTCCCTTGTATGTTATTTGTCATTTTTCCCTTGCTGCTTTCAATAATTTTTCTTTGTCTTTAATTTTTGCCAATTTGATTACTATGTGTCTTGGCGTGTTTCTCCTTGGGTTTATCCTGTATGGGACTCGCTACGCTTCCTGGACTTGGGTGCTATTTCCTTTCCCATGTTAGGGAAGTTTTTGACTCTAATCTCTTCAAATATTTTCTCTTGTCCCTTCTCTCTCTCTTCTCCTTCTGGGACCCCTATAATTCGAATGTTTGTGCATTTAATATTGTCCCAGCTGTCTCTTAGGCTGTCTTCATTTCTTTTCATTCTTTTTTCTTTATTCTGTTCTGCAGCAGTGAATTCCACCATTCTGTCTTCCAGGTCACTTATCCATTCTTCTGACTCAGTTATTCTGCTATTGATTCCTTCTAGTGTAGTTTTCATTTCAGTTATTGTATTGTTCATCTCTGTTTGATTGTTCTTTAATTCTTCTAGGTCTCTGTTAAATATTTCTTGCATCTTCTCGATCTTTTCCTCCATTCTTTTTCCGAGGTCCTGGATCATCTTCACTATCATTATTCTGAATTCTTTTTCTAGAAGGTTGCCTATCTCTACTTCATTTAGTTGTTTTTCTGGGGTTTTATCTTGTTCCTTCATCTGGTATATAGCCCTCTGCCTTTTCATCTTGTCTATCTTTCTGTGAATGTTGTTCTTGTTCCACAGGCTGCAGGATTGTAGTTCTTCTTGCTTCTGCTGTCTGACATCTGGTGGATGAGGCTATCTAAGAGGAATGTGTAAGTTTCCTGATGGGAGGGGCTGGTGGTGGGTAGAGCTGCCTAGTGTCATTTAATCTTCATAATTCCTCAAAGTGGTAGAGGAATTTTATTTCATTTACAAACTAGAATCATGAGGTTTGGCAGGTAAGTGACTTAGTCATGGTCATTTATCTGGTTGGCAACAGAGCCTTGACTAGAACATGTTTCTTCATCCCTAGTTCAGGACACTTTTACTAACCATGCTATGAAGCCCCAGCCTCTGGACCTATGCAATTTTTTTGTTGTTGTTAACAACATGAGAATATGGAAAGTAGTTACAGTTAGCCAACTGCTCCTTCTTATTAATCAGCTTACACCATGGACCTTCCACACCAAGACCCAGAGACCAGTAGAGTTATCTCTTGCCCTCACTCTTTCTTGCTCTGAGTTTTCTACCTTGCTTTTTATTGCTAGAAAAAGGGCAGCTGGGTCAGTAGCTAAAAAAGTATTTAGTCTTTCAACAAATATTTAATAATCATCCATTAATTGTTAGGGAAATACTAGTGACCAAAAAAGACAAGGACTGCATGGCAATTATATTCTCATGGGGGTGCAAAATGGGGAAGACAACAAGTAAATACGCACATACAATGCTTTAGTAGTCAAAACTACTATGAGGAAAAATAAAGTAAGGCAAGGTCATAGAGAGTGATGGGAAGGAGACTGCTACTTAAACACGGTGTTTAAGAAAGCTCTCTCTGATGAGATGACATTGGAGCAGAGTTTCACAGTAAGGGAGTGCTAGAAACAGTGTAGAAAAGGAGGACAGCAAGCACAAAGTCTCTAAGGCAACAGCAGCTGGTTTGAAGAATGAGGAAGTCAGTGTGGTTGGAGTGAGTAGGGGAGAGAAGGGTAGGAGATGAGGCAGGAGAGCAGGGGCAGACCAGACAGGACCTAGTAGATGGTGGCAAAGTATATGAAAGGAGACTAGGGAGCCCCTCAAAACCCCAAATGTACACTGTCTTTGTTTTTAATAGACTCTAAGGAGAACTATGAGGTTTAAGTCTAAACACCTTCTTTGTTGTCATCAATATTTGATATTTCAAAATCTCTTTAGATTCCACCCAACACTTCTTAGTAAGTTTCCCTTGCTCAGCTATGAAGAATTTCCCTCTATTCAGTTATTGTTCTCCTGCCCCATCAATATTTCTAACCCAGATGAAGTTTCTGATTCTTTATTTTTCCCAAACACATTTCTTATTCTCATATTCTCTATTGCCTTCTTCCAGTTAGTGAGTCAGTGATTTTTGGCAGCTACTTTATTATGAAATGTACATTTGTGAAGTCCACCCATTCACATGGGTTCATCCAGGGGAACAGGAGTTATCACCTAATACATGAAAGATATATTAGGCTGGAAAATGTGCCCAGCTTCCCTTCCAGGAGGGGAAATCCAGCTCCAGGGAATAGCCTGTCCACGGTGCTCTCTGTCTAAGCTGGTGTCATCCTGCCCCTCCGGTCCCCTCTTCACCATAGCTACCTAGGGGTCACAGCGAACATATTTTCCCATCCAAGCCCACATCCCAGGGTTCCAGGCTTTTCTTGCCTTTGCTTCTCCCCTAGAAGTAGTGCCTTTCTCCCACCCACCCCTGCTGTGGTCTGGCTATGGGAGTCAGGATATCACACACAGTGGGAGATGTTATAAATGTGGGTCATCTCTTCTTCGTTAGGCTCCCAAGACTGCTCAGCAGTACCTTCATCCACTTAATCAATCTCTTGTTAACTCCCTGAGGTGTTCCCTAGAGCAGCATTTCCTCAAAATTTTTACATTCATCAAAATAATAATAGCAACTACCATTTTTATGTGCTAGGCGTTGTGCTAAGTGCTCTATCTTTATAATTGCATTGAATAATTATCCACATTTTAAAGGTGAGGAACGTGAGGATCAGAGAATTTCAATAATTTTCTCAAGATAACATATGTAGGTTCAAATATACCTAGATTCAAAACATGTGTCCCTAACCTTTATACTTCCTAACTAGTCCCACTCTTGCCTCTTCTTATCTCCTACATTACTGAAGAGATGAAGGCCATCAACCATGACTGTCTACTATTTTATCTTCCCTACTCCAAAATGTCCACTATGTATTAGGCACCTTCTGTGTGCCCTCACAGCAATTCCATGAGGCAAGCATTATTATATCCTATATTGTAGTTAAGTAATATAAGGGCCTCAGTAAATATCAGGGATTGAACTTGAACACAGGTCCATCTGGCTCAAACCTATGTTTCCTCCACCTCACAAAGCCGCCTTTCTTCTATCACTACTCCCAACAGGACCTTAAAATACCCGTATGCTTTCACTCATCCTTTCCTTTTTTTCTTCCACTTCAGATGAAGGCATTACCCTCCTCTGATTGAAAACCTATACCTTTCTCTGCCCACCATTTCCATTCCATCTTTTGTTCCACACAAGCATTAGTGACCAGTGTATCCTGCACTGTGCTAGGTGCTTGGGATTTGAAGGCAAGGTCCCTGGGTTCAAGTGATTCACAGTGTCCAGAAACAGACACATGGATTCATGACTACCAGCCAGTGTGGCAAGAACTATTAGAGAGAAACACCAAACTCCATGAGTAGGAGCACGTAACCTAGAGCAGACATGATCAGGGAATCTCTATCTTCTCTCCCTCCTTACCACCCTTCCCCCACCAATACCTTCTATTTTAAAACAAAATCAAATAGTAGTTTTGCTTGACCCTCTAGCTATTATTCTATCTTATAACATTTCTTTCACTATTAAGCTTTTCCACTTCTTTACCACATATTCTATCCTCAATCCTCTGTACTCTGGGCTCCATTTGAATCATCTTAACTTGCACTACATTCTCAAGCACCATCAATAACCTCCTAATGGACAAATCTAAGGATCATTTTCAGTCTTTATCTTACTTGAAGACTCTGAATCATTAGACATCAGTTACAGCCCCCTTCTTGTGATTTTTTGTCCTCCTGGATTTCATGATATTGTCCACTATTGGTTCCTCTCTTGCCACTCCTACCACTTGGTCTATTCAGTTTCTTTTGACAGTGCCTCTTTTAGAACTGTGAGCACTGTTCACAAGGCTCAGCCTTGGACTTCAGCCAGCTCTTCCTGAGTGACCCTCTTCTTCAATCATCTTCTCTCCATAGATGATTTCTAAACCACTTGAATTTCAGTTTGATGGCAAATGACAGAGACTCAAAAAAAATTACTTAAAGAAGAAAAAAGTTTATTTCTTGCTCATGTAAAATGTCTGGAGTTGGCAGTTCGGTTGGTAGAATAGTTTACAAGGTCATCAGGAATCCACACTTTTTCAGTCTTCCTGCGCCACAATTCTCAGTACTTGGCTTCCTCTTCTTGATCCAAAATGTCCAAGATCCAGTTGTCATGGCATTTCAGCCTGCAAGAGACAAGGAAGAGATGAAGAAAACAAAGCATCCTCTTCTTAAAGATATAAAAGTTGATACAATACTTTCAGTTTCATCCTATGGACCTGAACTTAGTCACATGACCAAACTGAGCTAGCAGAAGGCTGGGCAATGTAGTCTTTTTTTTTTTTTTTTAACATCTTTATTGGAGTATAATTGTTTTACAATGGTGTGTTAGTTTCTGCTTTATAACAAATTGAATCAGCTATACATATACATATAACACCATATCTCTTCCCTCTTGCATCTCTCTCCCTCCCCCCCTCCCTATCCCACCCCTCTAGGTGGTCACAAAGCACCGAGCTGATCTCTCTGTGCTATGCGGCTGCTTCCCACTAGCTATGGGTTTTACATTTGATAGTGTATATATGTCCATGCCACTCTCTCACTTTGTCCCAGCTTACCCTTCCCCCTCCCCATGTCCTCAAGTCCATTCTCTAGTAGGTCTGCGTCTTTATTCCCGTCCTGCGCCTAGGTTCTTCATGACCTTTTTTTCTTTTTTTTTCTTTTAGATTCCATATATATGTGTTACGAAGAATGGGGATGAAAACAAATATTGGAAAACAACTAGCAGATTCTGTCACAGTCCCCCAAATAATACTTTGAATCCATTAACTTTTCTTATCTTCCATCCTTCCAACTCCTTATTTAGATTGTCCACCATCATCTCACATTCAATATTTCTGACACTAAACTTGTCTTCTCCTTTTGACTTCTTTCAAGCATAAACTTAATCGATTTCCAGTAGCTATTAGTTTTCCACTGACATGAAGTAGACACTCAAAATATATTGTTGGATTCTGTGCCATGTCTCCTTATTCCTTGCCTTTATTTGTGCTCTCTCTCAAATTCAGCCCTTCCTTTCCACTCTCATCATCATTCCCCGATTCATGCCCAGATGGCTACAATAGCCCATGAAATGGTTTCTTAAGCCCAGCTTCTCTTTCCTCTTATTCTTCCTACATGTTATTACCATATTACTACGACCCTAAAACATCATTTAATTTTTATTCTCAAAAACTTTAATAGCTCCCCTCTGCCTGTGGTGTAGACTTCAAACTCAGGGCTGTCCCAAATCTAAACAATTTATATCTCCAGCCTTATTGCTCTCTACTCTGTTAGGCAAATCTATACTTATGCAACCTATATCACACATTCTCCTGCTTCTAAACTTTTATTCAGAACCTGAGGACCCGAGACACCCATCCTTTCCCTTTCTATCCAATAAAATTCTATTCACTCTTCAAGGTCTTCCTCAAATTCTCTTTCCTCCAAGAAGTTTTCTCTAACAACTGCAGATCAAAGTGATCTCTCCCTTCTTTGAAATCCTACTGCAATTATTGTCTCTACCATTTGCTTAAATTTATCATTTACCACTTCATATTGTAAAGGAGATTTTTGTGTGTCTGTGTGTGTGTCTCATTTCCTTAAGCATATATGAAATTTCTAAAAAAGACAAGGAACTTGTCTTGGTCATAGAGTTGCATAGTACATTTCATAGTAAGTCCTTAAGACATTTTTGTGCCACAAATTCTCTCTGAAATTGAGTTTTCTTAAGGTCTCCTCCAACACTAATATAATGTTTGAGTCCCCTCAGCACCTAGAAAAATAAATATTAGGGTTGGTTGATATGGAGATTCTTTTTTTAAAAGACTGAAGTCTTTAAGAGAAGAATAAAGGCCACCAAGTGGAGTGGTACTGAAAACTCTATCCCTCTGTGCTTTACTTGAATTAGCCCTTAATAATGGCTCTTCATACATTCTTCAGTATGGCCCTGGTGTCATGAAGGTCATCAGAGAGAGGGACTAGGGAAGCCCTAAAGGGCATGTCCTAATTGTTAAGGTGAGGATGAGAATGAGAATCATTACTAACATTTATTTTGGCTTGATGGTTACCAGAGTTTCTACTCATATGATTTTCTGATCACTAATTAGATAGGCAATTTTATAGTTATTATTTCCATTCTGTAGATGAAAATACTGAGACTCAGAAAAGTCTTCTGGCTTTATTAAGTTTGCCCAGCTCATAAGTAGAAGTACTAGCACCTATGTCTTCAAGGCTCCTTATCTTTCCGCTGCATGCTATGGTTTTGCAGCTGCCTCAGACCTCAGATGGAATGTCCAAAGGTGCATATTACGTTTGGGCAAGCCCTACACCTTTTCTCAGCAAGCCCAGGAATCTCATCCCCAACACCACAGCACAAAATAGCAACAGGGCTTCCGCTAGCTTAACGTATCTGCCACCCCCACTGCCTTGTCCTTTGATGCCCCAGCATCGCTTCCTGAATGACTTGCTGCAGAAGACAAGACATACTTCAAAAACAACACCACACACCAATCATTTTGTGACCACACAATTGTGTTCCTATTAAGAAGGCCTCAGCCTTAGCAAACTTCCCACCACTTCCTGGGGTTTGATAAGAGAATTATGAGTCTATGGAACCCACACCCTTTCCATCTTCTCACACTGAACCTGAATCCAAAGAGCAGAATGGAAATTAGGCACAAGGACCTGACTAAAAAAAAAAGCCTTATGAGACGTGGGAGATCTGGCACCAGGACCAGCCATATAATTTGTGGAACCCAGTAGAACATGAAAATATGGGGTCCCTTGTTCAAATAATATTAAGAAGTTCAAAGTGACATGGCAGCATTAAATCAAGTTCAGGTCCTTCTGAGCTCAAGGCTCTGTACGACTGCACAGGTCACATGTTCATATCTGGCACATCCAAGAATTCAGGCTGGGAAACTCTAAGTGCCCCTCTACCTGACCTTATCAGCCCAGAGGAAGAGTTTTTCTGGGGAGAATTAATGTTCAAGGAATGGATTTTAATAAACTCTGACTCCTGTCACTGAAGGCAAGCTTAGTCTCTCCTGTTCCCCTAGTGGTTTGTTCCTTTTGCTTTTACCATTTAGTACTCATCATATTGTATTATTGTTTACTTGAATGCTCATGTGTCTTATTCTCTGGGCTGTGAGCTCCTCAGGGCTGCCACCATGTTCTATTCATCCCTGAGTCCCTAACACAGCATCTGACACTTAATTAGCACTTAATAAATGTTTGTAGATAGGGATCATTTGTGTCGCTCTTTCCCTCAGGGCCCTGTTACGTCTCATTCTGTACTTAGCCCACCCCAACTAAGTCACCACTTCTTGCCTGGGATATTCCTCCTAAGGGAAAATCTTGGATGTTCTGAAAGGAAAGAGGTCTATATTAGAAGTCCCTGGCTCATTAAGGAGTTACTGTGTTGGAGAGCGGGGGTGGCCATAGTGAGACAGCACCATCAGGTTAAGAAATATCTTTGCTTTTCTGACACTTCAAAATGACTTGTATTCTCAATGACCTTTATTCTTGACCTCTTTTCTGTTTTTAATTAATTTATTTTTATTTTTGGCTGTGTTGGGTCTTCATTGCTGCACATGCGCTTTCTCTAGTTGTGGCGAGCGGGGGCTATACTTCGTTGTGGTGCGCAGGCTTCTCATTGTGGTGGCTTCTGTTTGTTGTGGAACACGGGCTCTAGGAATGCGGGCTTCTGTAGTTGTGGCACATGGGCTCAGTAGTTGTGGCACACGGGCTTAGTTGCTCCATGGCATGTGGATCTTCCTGGACCAGGGCTCGGACCTGTGTCCCCTGCATTGGCAGGCAGATTCTTAACCACTGTGCCACCAGGGAAGCCCTATTCTTGCCCTCTTTATGCCAAGCCTGGATAAACTTTAGGGTCAGCCTGAACTCACTTACATGGGAAACTTTTGTTCTGCTCTTCGGGGCTTACATGCAACCAGTACTCATCAGAATGGCCCTGTTACTGTTTATGGCTGAAGCCCTACTTGATTGGTCAAGGCCTGTACTTATTGGTTATTAAGCATTTTGAATATCATACATGCTGGCTTAATACACTATTTCACACTATATAGCTCAGTGAGAATAACAAAGTGATGAAAGAATAGAAGGAAAAGGAGAAAAAACACCCTATAGTTATATTGCCTTTCATTTTACAAACTATGTATTAAATCAATTTATCTTCATAAGGTAATAGAGGAGAAGAGAAAAAAATAAACATTTCATTTTTTTCCATGTTAGATTTTAAAAGCATTCATCCTTCAGCTTTTACCCGAAAGTATTCCTGGATTCCCAGAACAAATCAAGTCCCCTTCTTATTCTCTCTCAAAGTACCATAACACTTAATACCATTTGCACTTATCCAATCAAACCAGTTCTCTTCAATTAACTGTTAAGTTCCAGAGAGCAGGAACTACGTCTATTTTTACTCACCATTGTACCTCCATCTCCTTACGTCATGCTTTAAGGAGTAGATGCTCAACAAACTTTTGTATTATAATTAAATTAATAAATACCTGCCATAGTATCTGGAACAAAGCTGACCTTGAATAAATACATTCATTCATTCATAAAAGTATAAATGAATAAACGAACTTTGCTTACTTCAGAAGTTGCTCCAAAAGATCCTAGGCAACACATAACTTAATTCCATTTATTAACTCATTCCACAAATATTTACTAAGCGCCCACTATGTGTCAAGTACTTGTCTAAAGACTGGGGATATAGCAATGAACAAAAAAGCCCCCCCAAAATCACCAGCTTGGGGAATATTTACTCCAGAGCCTCTAAAGCACTCTCTGCCTATATCTTCTAGGAATAGAGGCATACGTGTAGCTCTTTATTTGCAAAGACCACAGTAGCCATCGTAGGCTCTTGTCCCAGCTCTTTGACCACTTGGCAATATGACTTGGGAAAGAAAGAACATTTAATATCTCAGACCTCATGGAAGTTTATGGCCTTCATCTCTCAAATTCCATCTAGCTCTCAGAGTCTATATGTCTAGATAAATAAATTTTAATGAAATGGATCGCTTAAAATTCACTGGGAAACTTAGTTTTTGAAAGAGAATCCTTTAGAATATTTAGCCATCATATTAAATATATTTAAAGCAGAATGCCCCCCCACAAAAAAGAAGATATCATCAAGAAACTGGATGAGATGCTCCTTGGGGAGATTCAAGCCTGGGGAAACAGGGAATTCTAAAAGGTGCAACAGTCAAATGGTTATGATTTTCTATTTATGTCCTCAGGTCTGGAAGCAGCTGGAAGTGACACAGACATCTTCATGGTGAATGGGATTCTGGGGGAGTCAGTTACTTTCCCCTTAAATATCCAACAATCACAGAAAGTTATCAGCATTTCTTGGAATTCCAAAACATCTGTCGCTTTTGTAACACCAGGAAACTCAGGAACAGCACCCACAATTTCCATAACCCACCAAAATTACCATAAACGAATAAATGTCTCAGGTCAGAACTATAACCTGGAGCTCAGAAATCTGAGGTTGGAAGACTCAGGGATCTACAAAGCCGACATAAATGTAAAGACCTCTGAAATGATCACCACCACCACCAGGTGCTACAATCTTCAAGTCTATCGTAAGTTGTGGGAAGACAGAGGGCTTGTTTTTTTATTTTTACTTTGCAATTTGCTGTCTAAAGAACACTTTTATTTCTGACAGCTGGGTTCCCTAAATCTTTTTATACTTATAAATACTTACATAAATATATCAGTACTTAAGAGGATGTGGCTTTGTTTGCTTTTAGCTACGTACTCTTCCTGTGGACCTTGTTTCTCTTTTCTATAAAATGTAAATAATCATACTATCTATTTCCCATAGTTATTGTGAAGATCAAGTAAGACAGTGTATGCAAAGTACTTTTTAAAAACCTTTTTATTTTGAAATAATTATAGATGCATAGAAAGGTGTAAAGAAATGTATAGGGAGGGCCTGTGTGCATTTCACCCCCACCTCTCCCAATGGTAACATCTTACATAACTAGAGTACAATATCAAAACCAGGAAATCGACATTGGTACAATCTGTAGAGCTTATTTATTGAATAGATTTCACCAGTTATATAGGCACTTATTTGTGTGTATGTGTGTAGCTCTGTACAGTTTATTCACAAAAATAGCCTTATGTAAACACTACCATAATCAAGATACTTAACTGTACCGATGTCACAAGATTCCTTCATCCCCTTATAGTCACTCATTGCCACCCCCTTTCCTCTCCCAAACTCCTGGAAGACATTAATCCATTCTTCATATCTAAAATTATATTACTTCACAAATGTTACATAGATAGAATCATGCAGTATGCAAGCTTTGGAGATTGGCTTTTTTCATTCAGCATAATTTCTTTGAGCCATCCTAATTGCTGCAAGTATCAATAGGTTATATATTTTTATTGTTGGATAGTATTTCATGGTACAGATGTACTACTTTGTTTAACTATTCACCTATTGAGGGATATATTAGTTGTTTCTAGTTTGGGGGTTATTACAAATAAAACTGCTATGAATATTTGTGTACAAGTTTCTGCATGAAGTAAGTTTTTGTTTCTTTAAGATAAATGTCCAAGAATGAAATCATATGGTAAGTCCATTTGTCTTTCTTTAAATGGTTTATTGTGATAAAATATACATAACATTTAACATGTTAATCATTTTTAAGTGTAACATTCAGTGGCATTAAGTACGTTTACATTGTTGTGCAATCATCACCACTCTTCAACTCCAGAAATTTTTTTCCCCTTTTAGATAGATTCTATTTTTTAGAGCAGTTCAAGGTTCATACAAAAGTTAAGTAAAAAGTACGGAGTTCCCATATGCACCCTGCCTCCTACGACATACACAGCCTCCTACATTATCTACATCCCCCACCAGAGTGATATATTTATTACAATTAATAATGTACATTGATACATCGTTAGCAACCAAAATCCACAGTTTACATTAGGGTTCACTCTTGGTGTTATACATTCTATGGGTAATGACAAATATATAATGACATTTATCCACCATGACAGTATCATTCAGAATAGTTTCACTGCCCTAAAATCCCTCTGTGTTCTGTTATTCATCCCTCCCCCCAAGCCCTGGCAACCACTGATCTTCCCGTCTCCATGGTTTTGTCTTTTTCAGAATGTCATGTAGTTGGAATCAGACAGTATGTAACCCTTTCAGGTTGGCTTCGTCCACTTAGTAATATGCATTTAAGTTATCTTCGTATCTTTTCATGGCTTCATAGCTCTCTCCAGAACTTTTGAGTCATTTTTAGTGTTAAAAGGATTGCCAAATTATTTTGCATTCCCACCAAAAATGTACGAATGATCAGTATCTCCACATCCTCACAGCATTTAGTGTTGTCACTGTTATTTTGGTCATTCTGATGAGTGAGTAGTATATTTCATTTTGGTTTTTAATTTTAATTTCTCCAGTAGCTAATGCAAAATGCCTTTAAAAGATAAAATATTAGTACTGTTATCATCACTAAAATTACCGCAATTCACTAGGAGATGTGTGTGGTGTGTTACGCAATGCTACTCAAAGTGTGGTCTGTGTGCTGGCAGCATCAGCATCACCTGGGAACTTATTGGAAATGCAGATTCTCAGGCCACAATCCTTACCATTGGTGGTGAAGCCCAGGAATCTGTGTTTTAACATTCTCTCTGAACTATTCCTATGTGTGCTGAAGTTTGAGAAGTGCTAATCTAGAACTGCCCTGTCCAACATGGTAGTCAGTAGCTACATGTAGCTATTAAGTATTTGAAATGTGGTGAGTACAAATTGAAATGTGCTCTAAGTGTAAAATACACACTAGATTTAGCGTCAATAAAGGAACCCATAAAATATCTCATTAATCAATTTTATATTGGTTCCAGGTTAAGATAACATTTTGGATATATTGAGTTAAATAAAATACATTATTATATCACCTGTTTATTTTCACTATTTTTAATGTGGCTATTAGAAAAATTTTAATTACATAAGTGATTAACATTTTATTTCAGCACTAATTTCTAGCATAGAGAATATTTGAGCCATGTCTCAAGGATTTTACTGTCCATCTACCCCACGGCAGAAAAACACAGAAATGCGACTAATAGATAAAATTCAGGTATACGGTTAATCCACTAAAGTTCAAGCTCCATAAAGGCAGAGACTGGTATAGGATACACTTCATGTTCCCAGCTCCTACCTTGCCAGGCACATAGTGGGTGCTGCAGAAGTATTTGTTGAATGGAAAAGTGAATTAATCATAATAGTCCCAGGTCCTAATACAGTGCCTGACAATTGTAAGTGCTCAATTAATATAGCATAATTCAATCAGGTTGCATCTGGATAGGACGCATACTGTAAAGAGCATTAATGTCAGAATTAGAACCCTTGCCAACTGTGTGACCCTGGCAAAGTTGTTTACCTTGTCTGGGCCTAAATTTCCTTGTCTATAGAATGTAGATTGTAATAGGTGGGATTAATTGAGATAGGGTTAGTTGAGCTCCTAGCACAGTGCAAGCCTTAAAGTAGATGCTCAATAACTAGCTGTTGTTATTAATTTTTTAACCCTTGTCCCCTTTTTAGATTCTAGTTAGGAAGAACTTCCTACATGAAGAAGGCTCTGAACTGGGCATGAGCGACAGAGTCAAAGAACCATACCCAAGTGTGGACACTTCAGAAAATATCTGACTCATTCAAGAACTTTGGCTGAGAAAATATAGAGGGCGTTCAATTTTATGATGTTTGTTTTCATCCCGTTATATGTTTAGTTTTACCCACTCAGTCTTTAAGGGGTGTTAAACCACCTGCAATTAGGGCAGACTACTGTAAAATCTTAGAGAAAGTCCATACAACAAAATCTTCATTTTTTGGGTAGTTAGCTGAGAAGATAAAGAGAGAGAAACTGACATTTAATGAACACTATCTATTTGTATGGCATTCTACCACCTAATTTTTTAAAATACATAAAGATTATACATATTTAGGCAATATATGCACAAACAGAGCAAAAGATAATACAATGAAATGCAACTCTTTCTTTTCAGAGGCAGTCACTATTGCCAGTTTATTTTGCTTCTTCAGTAGAAAATTAAAGTACATATAAGCATAGATAGATTGATGCTGGATAGATAGATAGATAGATAGATGATAGATGGATAGTAGAGTGGTCTTTGTATATAATAGCTCATCTAATCCTCACAACCACCCTAGCTAGAGAAAATTGTTGTCCCCGTGTTATAATTGAGGAAGCCAAAGCTCAATGCAGCTGGATACCTTCTCCACCATTCCATAGTTAGAGAACAGTGGAGCATGGATTCTGAACCTAGTCTCCAATGGCTTCTCCACACTTTTACTTTGGAGGATGAAGGCCTGTCAGCCACAACCCTGACCTTCTCTGCCCATCAGCTTTGTGTAGGTAACATCTCTGTTCCTGCAGAGAAAAATGAGATGGAATCCTATTCTTCACCACTATCCCCCACCTTGACACCCACAAAAAAAAAAAGTCTTTTTAAAAATAAGTGAACAACAAGCAGAGACTTAAACACTGTTGTAAATCAAGTTTCTACGGAAACACACACACACCATTTGGTTCCTTTTTCACTATACATATCTGTATCTATCACTGTTATAGCTAATCAAGGTCTTTACTCCAAACTTGTTTAGAAGCTCTTTGGCAAGTTATCACTAATTCTGATTTGGAATGGTCCCCTCTAAGAGACTCTTAGGACCAGAGTATCTGGTTAGGTTGGAATCAAAGACTTTACAGCTCTTAGTTCCCATGTTCTACTCCCTCACAGGTACAGACAAATGGTTCCTATATTTACAGTGCTGCATTTATTGCCTTTACAGACTTCACATTAATTAGAAAGTTATGTGCCATTTCCTTCCTCTATTTCCTCCATCACATGGCAATAGTGGGAGGAGCAAACCACATTGCAGCAGTTTTGACAAGAATGAACTAAACTTACCAGCTCTGAATGTGGTCCTTTTCTTATCTCCTGGTAAAATGTTTTTCCTTTCCTTCTGCCAGCTCCAGATCTAGATATTGCCTCAACTTTTATATAATTGGATTTTTGGTAACCTTTTACTACTTACAACTTTTATCATTTACTTTTTCATTGCTTTAGTAAAAACATTTTTTAAAATGAACTTTTATTTTTTTATTATTATTTTTTAAACATCTTTATTGGAGTATAATTGCTTCACAATGGTGTGTTAGTTTCTGCTTTACAACAAAGTGAATCAGCTATACATATACATACATCCCCATATCTCTTCCATCTTGCGGCTCTCTCCCACCCTCCCTATCCCACCCCTCTAGGTGGTCACAAAGCACCGAGCTGATCTCCCTGTGCTATGCGGCTGCTCCCCACTAGCTATCTATTTTACGTTTGGTAGTGTATATATGCCCATGCCACTCTCTCACTTTGTCACAGCTTACCCTTCCCCCTGCCCATATCTTCAAGTCCATTCTCTAGTAGGTCTGTGTCTTTATTCCCATCTTACCCCTAGGTTCTTCATGACATTATTTTTACTTAGATTCCATATATATGTGTTAGCATACGGTATTTGTCTTTCTCTTTCTGACTTACTTCGCTCTGTATGACAGACTCTAGGTCCATCCACTTCACTACAAATAACTCAATTTCGTTTCTTTTTATGGCTGAGTAATATTCCATTGTATATATGTGCCACATCTTCTTTATCCATTCATCTGTCGATGGACACTTAGGTTGCTTCCATGTCCTGGTTATTGTAAATAGAGCTGCAATGAACATTGTGGTACATGACTCTTTTTGAATTATGGTTTTCTCAGGGAATATGCTTAGTAGTGGGATTGCTGGCTTGTATGGTAGTCCTATTTTTAGTTTTCTGAGGAACCTCCATACTATTCTCCATAGTGGCTGTATCAATTTAAATTTCCACCAACAATGCAAGAGGGTTCCTTTTCTCCACACACTCTCCAGCATTTATTGTTTGTAGATTTTTTTTGATGATGGCCATTCTGACTGGAGTGAGGTGATACCTCATTGTAGTTTTGATTTGCATTTCTCTAATGATTAGGGATGTTGAGCATTCTTTCACGTGTTTGTTGGCAATCTGTGTATCTTCTTTGGGGAAATGTCTATTTAGGTCTTCTGCCCATTTTTGGATTGGGTTGTTTGTTATTTTGATATTGAGTTGCATGAGCTGCTTATAAATTTTGGAGGTTAATCCTTTGTCAGTTGCTTCATTTGCAAATATTTTCTCCCATTCTGAGGGTTGTCGTTTCGTCTTGTTTATGGTTTCCTTTGCTGTACAAAAGCTTTTAAGTTTCATTAGGTCCCAATAGTTTATTTTTGTTTTTATTTCCATTTTTCTAGGAGGTGGGTCAAAAAGACCTTGCTCTGATTTATGTCATAGATTGTTCTGCCTATGCTTTCCTCTAAAGTTTTATACTGTCTGTCCTTACATTTAGATCTTTAATCCATTTTGAGTTTATTTTTGTGTATGGTGTTAGGGAGTGCTCTAATTTCATTCTTTTACATGTAGCTGTCCAGTTTTCCCAGCACCACTTATTGAAGAGGTTGTCTTTTCTCTATTGTATATTCTTGCCTCCTTTATCAAAGTTAAGGTGACCATATGTGCATGGGTTTATGTCTGGGTTTACTATCCTGTTCCATTGATCTATATTTCTATTTCTGTGCAAGTACCATACTGTCTTAATTACTGTAGCTTTGTAGTGTAGTCTGAAGTCTGGGAGCCTGATTCCTCCAGTTCCGTTTTTCTTTTCTGAAGATTCCTTTGGCTATTCAGGTCTTTTGTGTTTCAGTACAAATTTTGAAAATCTTTTTCTAGTTCTGTGAAAAATGCCATTTGTAATTTGATAGGGATTGCACTGAATCTGTAGATTACTTTGGGTAGTAGAGTCATTTTCACAAGGTTGATTCTTCCAATCCAAGAACATGGTATATCTCTCCATCTGTTTGGGGTTTTTTGTTTGTTTTTGTGGTAAACGGGCTTCTCACTGTTGTGGCCTCCCCCATTGCAGAGCACAGGCTCTGGACGCACAGGCTCAGCGGCCATGGCTCATGGGCCCGGCTGCTCCGCGGCATGTGGGATCTTCCTGGACCAGGGCACAAACCCGTGTCCCCTGCATTGGCAGCCGGACTTTCGACCACTGCGCCACCAGGGAAGCCCTCTCTATTTGTTTGAATCATCTTTAATTTCTTTCATCAGTGTCTTATACTTTTCTGCATACAGGTCTTTTGCCTCCTTAGGTAGGTATATTCCTAGGTATTTTATTCTTATTTTTGCAATGGTAAATGTGAGTGTTTCCTTAATTTCTCTTTCAGATTTTTCATCATTATTGTATAGGAATGCAAGAGATTTCTGTGCATTAATTTTGTATCCTGCTACTTTACGAAATTCATTGATTAGCTCTAGTAGTTTTCTGGTGGCATCTCTAGGATTCTCTATGTATGGTATCATGTCATCTGCAAACAGTGACAGCTTTATTCTTCTTTTCTGATTTGTATTCCTTTTATTTCTTTTTCTTCTCTGATTGCTGTGGCTAAAACTTCCAAAACTATGTTGAATAATAGTGGTGAGAGTGGACAACCTTGTCTTCTTCCCACTCCTAGAGGAAATGGTTTCAGTTTTTCACCATTGAGGACGATGTTGGCTGTGGGTTTGTCATATATGACCTTTATTATGTTGAGGTAAGTTCCCTCCATGCTTACTTTCTGGAGGGCTTTTATCATAAATGGGTGTTGAATTTTGTCAAAAGCTTTTTCTACATCTATTGAAATGATCATATGGTTTTTCTCCTTCTATTTGTTAATATGATTTATCACATTGATTGATTTGCATATATTGAAGAATCCTTGCATTCCTGGGATAAACCCCACTTGATCATGGTGTATGATCATTTAAATGTGCTGTTGGATTCTGTTTGCTAGTATTTTGTTGAGGATTTTTGCAACTGTGTTCATCAGTGATATTGGTCTGTACTTTTATTTCTTTGTGATATCTTTGGTTTTGGTATCAGGGTGATGGTGGCCTTGTAGAATGAGTTCATCAGTGTTCCTCCTTCTGCTATATTTTGGAAGAGTTTGAGGAGGATAGGTGTTAGCTCTTCTCTAAATGTTTGATAGAATTTTCCTGTGAAGCCATCTGGTCCTGGGCTTTTGTTTGTTGCAAGATTTTTAATCACAGTCTCAATTTCAGTGCTTGTGATTCATTTGTTTATACTTTCTATTTCTTCCTGGATCAGTCTCAGATGGTTGTGCTTTTCTAAGAATGTGTCCCTTTCTTCCTGGTTGTCCATTTTATTGGCATATAATTGCTTGTAGTAATCTCTCATGATCCTTTGTATTTCTTCAGTGTCAGTTATTACTTCTTTTTCATTTCTAATTCTATTGATTTGAGTCTTACCCCTTTTTTTCCTGAATGAATCTGGCTAATGGTTTATCAATTTTGTTTACCTTCTCAAAGGACCAGCTTTTAGTTTTACTGATCTTTGCTATTGTTTCCTTCATTTCTTTATCATTTATTTCTGATCTGATCTTAATGATTTCTTTCCTTCTGCTAACTTTGGAGTTTTTTTGTTCTTCTTTCTCTAATTGCTGTAGGTGTAAGGTTAGGTTGTTTATTTGAGATGTTTCTTGTTTCTTCAGGTAGGATTGTATTGCTATAAACTTCCCTCATAACACTGCTTTTGCTGCATCCCATAAGTTTTGGGTTATCGTGTTTTCATTGTCATTTGTTTCTAGGTATTTTTTGATTTCCTCTTTGATTTTTTCAGTGATCTCTTGGTTATTAAGTAGTGCATTGTTTAGCCTCCATGTGTTTGTATTTTTTACAGATTGTTTCTTTTAATTGATATCTAGTCTCATAGTGTTGTGGTTGGAAAACACACTTGATATGATTTCAATTTTCTTGAATTTACCAAGGCTTGATTTGTGACCCAAGATGTGATCTATCTTGGAGGATGTTCCCTGAGCACATGAGAAGAAAGTGAAATCTGCTGTTTTGGGAAGGCATGTCCTATAAATATCAATTAAGTTTATCTTCTTTAATGTATCATTTAAAGCTTGTGTTTCCTTATTTATTTTCATTTTATATGATTGGTCCATTGGTGAAAGTGGGGTGTTAAAGTCCCCTACTATGATTGTGTTACTGTTGATTTCCCCTTTTATGGCTGTTAGCAGTTGCCTTACATATTGAGGTGCACCTATGTTGAGTGCATAAATATTTACAATTGTTATATCTTCTTCTTGGATTGATCGCTTGATCATTATGTAGTGTCCTTCTTTGTCTCTTGTAATATTCTTTATTTTAATGTCTATTTTGTCTGATATGAGAATTGCTACTCCAGCTTTCTTTTGATATCCATTTTCATAGAATATCTTTCTATCCCCTCACTTTCAATGCGTATGTATCCCTAGGTCTGAAGTGGGTCTCTTGTAGACAGCATATATAAGGGTCTTGTTTTTGTATGCATTCAGCCAGTCTATGACTTTCGGTTGGAACATTGAATCCATTTACATTTAAGGTAATTATCCATATGTATGTTCCTGTTACCAGTTTCTGAATTGTTTTTGGATTTGTTATTGTACGTCTTTTCCTTCTCTTGCGTTTCCTGCTTAATGAAGTTCCTTTTGCATTTGTTGTAAAGCTGGCTTGGTGGTGCTGAACTCTCTTAGCTTTTGTCTGTCTGTAAAGCTTTACATTTCTCTGTTGAATGTGAATGAGATCCTTGCTGGGTAGAGTAATCTTGGTTGTAGGTCTTTCCCTTTCATTACTTTAAATATGTCCTGCCAGTCCCTTCTGGCTTGCAGAGTTTCTGCTGAAAGATCAGCTGTTAACCTTGTGGAGATTCCCTTGTATGTTATTTGTTGTTTTTCCCTTGCTGCTTGTAATATTTTTTTCTTGGTATTTAATTTTTGATAGTTTGATTAATATGTGTCTTGGCATGTTTCTCCTTGGATTTATCCTGTATGGGACTCTCTGCACTTCCTGGACTTGATTGATTATTTCCTTTCCTGTATTAGAAAACTTTTCAACTATAATCTCTTCAAATATTTTCTCAGTCCCTTTCTTTTTCTCTTCTTATTCTGGGATCCTGATAATTCACATGTTGGTGCCTTTAATGTTGTCCCAGAGGTCTCTGAGACTATACTCAATTCTTTTCTTTCTTTTTTCTTTATTCTGCTCTGAAGTAGTTATTTCCACTATTCTACCTTCCTGGTCACTTACCCATTCTTCTGCCTCAGTTATTCTGCTATTGATTCCTTCTAGAGAATTTTTAATTTCATTTATAGTGCTGTTCAACATTGTTTGTTTGCTGTTTAGTTCTTCTAGGTCCTTGTTAAATGTTTCTTGTATGTTCTCCATTCTTTTTCCAGGATTTTGGATCACCTTTACTATCATTATTTTGAATTTTTTTTCAGGTAGACTGCCTATTTCCTCTTCATTTGTTTGGTCTGGTGGGTTTTTATCTTGCTCCTTCATCTGCTGTATTTTTCTGTCTTCTCATTTTGCTTCACTTACTGTGTTTTGGGTCTCCTTTTCACAGGCTGTAGGTTCGTAACTCCCATTGTTTTTGGTGTCTGTCCCCAGTGGCTAAGTTTGGTTCAGTGGGTTGTGTAGGTTTCCTAGTGGAGGGGACTAGTGCCTGTGTTCTGGTGGATGAGGCTGGATCTTGTCTTTATGGTCGGCACGACTGCATCTGGTGGTGTGTTTTGCAGTGCCTGTGACCTTATTATGATTTTAGGCAGCCTCTCTGCTACTGGATGGGGTTGTGTTCCTGTCTTGGTAGTTGTTTGGCATAGGGTGTCCAGCACTGTAGCTTTCTCATCGTTGAGTGAAGTGGGTCTTAGCATTGAGATGGAGATCTCTGGGAGAGCCTTCGCTGTTTGATACTACATGGAGCTGGGAGGTCTCTGGTGGACCCATGTCCTGAACTCAGCACTCCCACCTCAGAGGCACAGACCTGACACTCAGCTGGAGCACCAAGACCCTGTCAGCCTCACAGCTCAGAAGAAAAGGGAGAAAAAAAGGAAGAATGAAAAAATAAAATAAAGTTATTAATATAAAAAATAATTATTAACAATAGAAAAAATTTAAAAAGTAATAAAAAAAGAAAAAAAAAGAAAGAAAGAAGAGAGCAACCAAACCAAAAAACAAATCCACCAATGATAACAAGCACTAAAATCTATACTAAAAAAAAAAAAAGAAAAGAAATAAACCGGACAGACAGAACCCTAGGTCAAAGCTATACAGACAAGATCACACCAAGAATCATACACATACACACTCACAAAAAGAGGAAAAGGAAAAAAATACATATATCTTTTGAGAAGTCTGAGGTCTTCTGCCAACGTTCAATAGGTAGGTGTTCTGTAGGAGTTGTTCCACATGTAGATGTATTTCTGATATATTTGTGGGGAAGAAGGTGATCTCCACATCTTACTCCTCCTCCATCTTGAAGGTCTCCCCCCTTTCAAATGCTTTGTTGAACATTTATATCCCTAGCCAACATATGGTTGCAAATGATGAAGGAACCAACATGAGGAGTGGATAAACACAACCAACATATATATTGGTTGATACTTTCATTTAAGTTCAGTAATAAGAAAAAAGTGATTGAACAAAGACATATATTGGAACTTCACTTGTTCATCAATGACGTGAGCAACTTCTTTGCTGAACTGGATAGTGGTTTTCAAATACTGGAAGAACATTTCCAATTTTTTGTGTGCTATTCACAATATAATGGCTACAGACAGGATGCATTGTTATTTTAATCTGCTTCAGTACCCTCTCCTCCATTGCTTTCTTAAGTCTAGTGTGACAATCAAGAAAACAATAAGTCAAGCCCTAGTTTGCAGCATTTGCCAATTTCTTTGGTGTAAATACTCCCACTTTGGCTGATTTCAAGACCTGCAGAGTTGGGAAGACTTTGTATTGATACATCATTACAAGGGATAGATACAATAGATGTAAATAACCTCTAGAGCATAGATTATAGTAAATTGTCCAAAAAAAATTAGTAAGTGATGAGTTTTAAAGAGTTATTAGATTGTTTTTAATATAATTTATTTCATTGTAAGTTTTTAACATCCATCATGAAAATTTCTGAAAATTTAACAGTTGGCTCGCACAAGCTGGTATAGGCCAGCTCCAGCTTACCACTGGCTCATGTGTTTTCTCCTCATAGGTCGGCTTGGGAAGCCAAAAATTACTCAGAGTTTAATGACATCTGTGAATAGCACCTGCAATGTCACACTGACGTGTTCTGTCGAGAAAGAAGAAAAGAATGTGACATACAGCTGGAGTCCACTGGGGGAAGAAGGCAATGTTCTTCGAGTCTTCCAGACCCCTGACAACCAAGAGCTGATTTACACGTGTACAGCATGGAACCCTGTCAGCAACAATTCTGACTCCATCTCTGCCCAGCAGCTCTGTGCAGGTAACCATCTCTGTCCGTCTCTCCTGGAGTCTCAGAAATCACTCTAACCTGCTGCAAGGCCTGAATCGGCCCTAGTTCTCCAGGGAAAAGTGCCTCCCTTATACCAGGGCTGGACTCAGGGGAATTCTCTTCCCAAGAAGCCCTGGAAAAGAATCCAAAGCCTTCTGGGTGATGCTGGGCATTTCAGGGTGTTCTGAGGCAGCCCCCGCTCAGCTCCCCAATTCAGCTTCTGATCTTGACCTTTAATAGCAGGAAGTACAGTTTCCCTCTGAGCTTTGGCACTCCCCTCTATCCATATTGAGTGTCCTTCAGGGGAGTGCCCCTGAATGTGGATAAGCTTGCCCAGCCTCTAAGGCCTATTTCCTGAGAGTCAAGTCTCACCACATCTTCTATTTCCAGACATCGCAATGGGCCTCCATACTCACCGCACTGGGCTGCTGAGTGGGCTGGCTGTGCTCTCTCTGCTTCTAATCATTCTACCTTCAGTGATTTTGTTCCTTTTGCACAAAAGAGGACAAGGTAAGATTTTCTCAGAAGTTAAAATGTGGAAATGCACCTGCCTTCTTCCTTCTTCCTGGGACTGAAGTCATTTATCCAAGGTGGGGTGGAAATGTCCTTTGTTCCAGGGAATTAGCCTTCCTAAAATCCCCAGCCCCTCACCTTACCATCTCCCAGAAAGATGGTCCCGAGGACTATATAACATTACCCTGAATGGTCTTCAAAATATGTTACTGGGGTCACCAAGATGTCGTGGGCCCAGAACATGGGTTCGAGTTTAGCACTGCCATTAACAAGCAGTGCTTCATGGGATGCATGTCTTTACCTCTCTGACTTAGTGTTCTCACATGTGAAATGAGGTTTGGACTAGGTCTCCAAGGTCACTTCCAATTCCATCAAAACTGTGACCTTTGAAATGTCATTGAGGCACATGTACTAATTTTATATTCCATGGTTGTCACTAGATCCCTTTGGGTCCCTCTGGATCACTCTGTAATTGTAACCATTCTCAATTCAGAAAACCTGATCTGGGGTTCTAGGGGATCATTATACCCTCCTATTCCTCCTAACTCCGTGTCCACCCAAAATCTTGCTTTCCCACCGATCGTAATAACAAGCCTGTACGTAGCGAGGCTCTACATCTGATTCCATGTTCCTGACTCTCCTTTGTGTCTGATTCCTCAGGTTCCTACTTGAAGACCTTCAGTAAGAACCCTGGTAAGTTCTCAGCCACAAGTTTCCCTGTATGATGGAAGAGATGCATTCACAGCACAGTGATTAAGCCTAAGCTTGTACTTTGCAGGCAGTCTGGGATGAAGGTGCCAGCTTGACCATTTATCAACTACCAGTTATTTTATCACTGTCTCAGTTTTCTCTGTTGTAAAATATACATAAAAATAGGATTGCTGCATATACTTATTAAATGGATTTAATGAATTACACATATAAAATACTTGGCCCAGTGTCTGGTACCTCGTAAGTACTCAGTCAGTGTTAGATACTATACTTACAATTGACCAACCTGGGCTTGGCACAGAAGGAGGCATTCTGGGGGCAGAGAGTTTGTGACATGAACTGTAACTCAAATGGCCTCATGATGGGGAGAAATCACACAACCTGCTGTAATATCACTCAGCTCAGGCTTGTTGTCTGCAGATATGTTGGTGCCCTGGAATATGAAGGCCCCAAATTCTGGCTATCTCTTTTCAACTTGACCCTCAAATGTTCCATGTTAGGAGCAAAGAAAAGCAGTACACTGGGAGGAATTCCCACGAATTCTTAAAAGTAGGGACTTATCTCTCTTGTCTGCTGCTCCGTGACCTCATACATAGCTTGGCATGTGGAGAGAGCTTAACAAATCTTTGACTCTGTGAATCAGTCAAGCAACAAATATTTGTGGAGCATCTACTACAGGTCTAACATTGAGGTGGTAAAAGAAAGGTGTGCACCAGAAGAGGCCAACACAGTGTATAACTAGAGAGAATCATTCTAGTCAAAAAATTAAGACCCTCACATGAAAAGAAAACTAGCCATGCAAGGTAGTGGATGCTAAGTGCCAGAGACACTAAGACCCTGGGTGGAAAAGCTACCTTCAGTGCCCACACAGGGATTGGGTAGAATCTCTTTACCCTAATGTGGGCTTTGGAGCAGAAAAGAATTCCCACTGAGCTCTGGGTGAAACCTGAGCCAGGTGTCTCCCATACCACATGCCATCCCTAGAAAAGGAAAAGACAGTCAAGGATCCAAGCATCCATCTCAAGAGAATGGGAGTCATTTAACTTCTTTGGGTTTTATTTCTTCATTTGAAAAAGAGAACATTAGAATAGATCACCTCGAAAACTTCATCCACATTTCACATACTGTGGTTCTATGTTTGTTTGTGACACAGATGCTGCCTCAAAGAAAACAATATACACATATGTCACAGTTCCAAGAGACACCCAGACAGCAGAGCTCAGGATCTATGATGAAATCCCCCAGTCCAAGGTGAGGTGGTGCTACTCGTGGGTCTCCACCACAGGCCCCCAGGACAGGGAGTCATGGGCAGCAGGCACAACCAAGAGCCTGACGGGGTCCAACCAGGAAATACCAGGTCAGGGAAATGATGCCATGAGTCTTTCTATGAGGACAAGAATGTGGTCAAGTGTCACCCCATGACAGCTTCCCAGGGTTGAAGCCTCATGCTTCCACATGAGAGCCTCACTCCAGGTTAGATGAGAGTCATGACTAAGAGCAAAGCACCTTCTATAGGGGACCCACAACAGGGGAGTCCCTGATGTGAGGTGAGAGCTGTTATGTGGCCACTGACAGGTGAACAAGTTGCTAAGCAGGGTTCAAGGACACAGAACTGAGAGAGGTCCCCTTGAACTTGACTTCTTGGTCTGGCTGTGGCAACAGCTTGCTTTCCTCAGGCTGCTTCGCTCTGTTCCACAGCCTCCCCTCTTGCCTGCCTTTTACCTGCCTGTCTCTCCCTCACCTCCACCCTGAACCAGGCTTCTACATGGTATTGCCTTTCTCTGTGCCCCCACCAGCCTGCTCTCCTAAAGTCTCCAAGGAGTGAAAGGGAAACTGAGGTCTGCCCGGTCAATCCAGCCTTGTACTTGGACTGATAGGTCAGCTGGGTCCATAGAGCCCATGGAAAGCTAAAATTCTGACTAAGCAAGACTCAGTCTGACCCCTCCTCTTGGCTCCTGAAGATTTTGCCCAATGGCTGCCAACTGTCCCATGCTCACCCCCACCTGAACCTGATCCTCTCCAAAGCTGAATGGAACCAAAGTTGAAGCTGGAGAGGAGGCCACCTAGTGAAAGTGCAACCAGGGAGGGCTGATGGGCAGGAGAGGGGACTCATAAGATTTTGCCTGGGCTCCCTCACTGAGGGAAGATGGGTGTTTTACAGGTGCTCCCCACCAAGGAGGAGCCAGTGAACACGATTTATTCCATAGTGCAGTACTCTGATAAGGTAAAGACTTTCTGAATTTTAGCCCTGTTGTCCTGTCTATTCCAACCTTTCTGCTGTATCTTGTCCATCCAACCAGGAGTCAGCTGGTTCCCTTGGGACTCTATGCTTCTCAGGATTAATTGCTGAGGGCCTTGGTCTCATTCCACACATGCACACAGCCTTACTCCCCAGGTCCATGACCATCCACAAGCTGGCCTCCTTGATGCTGATCCCACACTTTATATGCGGGAGCCCCTAGGCCTCTGAACTACAGTGTGGAAACTCCAGCCTCTATAACATCCAAGGCCATTGCTAGCTCACAGTGTGGAAATTAGAAAGCAGGTGTCCCCCACCTTCCCCCTACCCTGGGCAGACACAGGTCCACACCAAGTGCACAGTACGTAGAACACAGGCTGAACCCCAGTTCCCATTTGCTCCCTCAGCAGACCCTCACAGTGTGCAACATGCCCAACCATTTGTAGAGCTCTAGTGACACTCACATTCCCTGTGCCTCAGTGTCCCTCTCTCAGTTATGCAAAGAGAGAAGGTAAGTCCTGATCTTTGACAGGACTTTCAGTTTGGGGAATCTGGTGAGGAGTTGAGACCCTGTCTGAGGGTCCTGATTTCTGCTACAGTAAGGACAGCTGTGGGGTATCTGGGTGAATCAAATATTTTGGAAGTGTTTCTGTTTAATAGCTGAGCTAATAGGTAGGAAGCTAATCATGAAAGGTAAATTTGAACCCGGAAGTGTCGGAGGAAAGGGACAATAATGATAACAAATGAAGAGTGAGAAGAAATATCGGGATACCAAAATGGAATGCAAATGAATCCATGAATAAGAATTAAGAGCTGATTCTACGAGGCATCTATGAATTGGCCAAATAGGAAGGTCGTAAGGGAACTCAATGCACAGGTCAGTTTGAATGTAAAGATAAGCCAAGTGTCCTGGAGAACAAGATAAAAGGACCTTGACTTCCTCAGTGATCAGGAGATGAAAGGAGGGAGAAGGAAAAGAAGGAGGTGAGTGAGGAAAGAGGAGGAGGAGGGAAAAGGAAGGAGAATCAGGAAGCGGGAAGCAAGGTGTCCACATGTTTGAACCAGGATTGGAAGGAGAGCGGGAGGAAACAGAGAAGAAAATACAACTGGAAAAGACTAGACTTGAGGGATTAATCAGGGACTCTTGGACTGAGACATCTCAAAGTAAACCCTCTAGACAAGTTGGATGACAATTATTAATTTGGATAATGTGTAATTTAAAACCTAGGACTCTGCAAGCCAATGGGAGGGTTGTCTGCAGTATTCTAAGTAACTAGAGCATATGACACCAGTGGAGGTGACTCACCACTAAATATAGGCCAAGGTGCAGTTACCGGGGTACAGAAGGAATGAAGGCTGAACTAGGAACATGGAACATGGGTAGCTTGAGCCTGGATGTTGCCTCAAGCCTATAATAAAAATCAGTGCAGATATCCACATTCTCTACTGCTGCTTTTTCCAAGCTAAGAAGTTGATTACCCAAGGGCTTCCAAATTGGGTGGCTGGCACAGAGGCGAGGGACTCAGCAAAGGGCAAGGCCCTGCTACCCCTGTTTACCCCAGAACCAGGGAAATCTAAGGCATCGGTCTGTGCCATTTGCATGACTCTAGAGGGCTCCTCGTGGGACTGGAATTCCCTACCAGCACCTTTCAGTCAACATGTCCTCCTTCTCCCTTTTGTGCAGATGGGGAAAACCAACACTCAGGACAGCAAACCTCCTGGGACTTCAAGCTATGAAATTGTGATCTAGGCTCCCAGATGGAATTCTCCCCATGGAAACTGAGCTACAACCATACCTACTGGCAGATGCTCCAGACCTAGACTTGCTCTGCCCAGATCTTACCTGGAGATTGCAAATCACCAGATCCCAACACGTAAGCAAAGAAGCAGACACTTTGTTGCTGGGCATAGCTCATGCCTAGATAAGCAAATGGATACATGCCCTTTCTGAAATTGCTCCCTTCCTGATGAATGACAAGGAAGGTCCTTTGGCACAGTGCTTCCCACCCTTCTTCACATCGCAGCACATGGAGAAAATATTTTTGTGGCCCAATGGGGTAAACAGTAAAGATTGCTCATGGCTGGAGGCTGTGTATGACCAGAGGTGATGACTCTTCCCAGCAACCCCATATGTGAAGGATCCACATTTTGCACACCTATAATCTGCCATGACACACCACTTAGGAGCCTCTTCTCACACTCAATATATGGGAGGAGCCCTGGTCCATGGCTTCCCCAAGTCCACACAGCACCTTGGGCAGATGAGCCCCTCACTTGAGTACATGGCTTGGCGTGTACTGCATTTCAGCCTCTGTTTGTCCCTTTGCCTGGGAAACTTTGTTCAGGGTACACCTGGCTGGACCAGCCCAACCCTATGTAACTGTGTGGCATGGGAAGCCATCAGAGTTGTGGCTCTCAGCTGTGCAGACACAGTCTCCCAATAGAGTGTTGGAAAATGCTCTTTCTGTAGGAACTAGACTGCTGAGGCATTTTTCTTCAGGCTCCACTTCAGAAACCTCATAATATATTTTTTCTGGCCAAGTTTTCCTTCTATATCACTCTGTGATTGTTAATTTTATGCATCAACTTGATTGGACCATGGGGTGCCCAGATATCTGGTTAAACATTATTCAGGCTGTGAGTTTGAGGGAAGAGGTAAACATTTGAATTGGTAGACTGAGTAAAGCAGATTAATTTTCCCCTCCAGTGTAGGTGGGCATCACCAAACCCATTGAAAACCTGAATAGAACAAAAAGGCAGAGTAAGGGAAAATCCATTCTCTCTCTCTGCCTGTCTTTGAAATGGGACATCAGTCTTCTCCTGCCTTAGGACTTGCACATGGACTGGAATGTCCACGATCAGCTCTCCTGGTTCTCAGGCCTTTGGACTCAGACCAGAACTATACCATCACCTCTCCAGCTTGCTGACTACAGATCTTGGAATTTTTCAATCTCCATAACCACATGAGTCAATTCCTTTATAGCTATTTCCTGTTAGATCTGTTTCTCTGCAGAACCAGGCTAATAGACACTCCAAACAGCCTCATCAAGAAGAAGAAGCCAGGGCTTCCTGGTGGCGCAGTGGTTGAGAGTCCACCTGCCGATGCAGGGGACACGGGTTCATGCCCCAGTCCGGGAAGATCCCACATGCCTCGGAGTGGCTAGGCCCGTGAGCCATGGCTGCTGAGCCTGCGCGTCTGCAGCCTGTGCTCTGCAACGGGAGAAGCCACAACAGTGAGAGGCCCGTGTATGGCCAAAAAAAAAAAAAGAAGTAGAAGCCATATCCAGTAACCTCATTCTCTAAAAAGAATTGCTAAGCTATATTTCTGGCACTTTAGGGGAACCCAACCATCAAAACAATAGACCTTGAAGGAAGCAGTCATTCTCTAGAGGGAACTTCGTAGATGACAGTATAGATGATGAAATTGGATTCACCTCAGTTCCTAAGGCTCATCCCAGAAAGTCGTGGAGTTCAAGCTGATGTTAATGACCCTCCCTCTTTCCCTGACCACACTAAGGAGGAATCACCTATGGCTGAGCAGAACATTGAAGTAAGCATTTGAAAAATTGTTTCCCTTATGTGTTAGCAAACATAACCAGCTAAATCCTAAAACCCCATAAAAAATCCCAGGCTGGATAGCAGAAATAAACTGCATTTAGGCAGAATGAAGTTGTTAGTCCCCATTAATGGGTCCATAGAACCACCTAGCCCTGACTCTCATTAGCACTGTGTTGGGGGTTGCAAGGCCTCCAAAGAGTAAGATGAGCATGATGTCTGCCCTGGTCTAACTACAGTACAAATACTACAGTTAAATTCTGAACTACATGCTACAGAGAGTGGCATGAGCTAGCACAGTCAGAAAAAATCTTACGGAGGAAGTGCTGCTGAAGCTGGACCTCAAAGGATGGATGGAATTTGGCAGAGAATGAAGAAGACAGAAGGCATCCAAGTGAGGAAGGCATGAAAGAAAGAAAAGGACTGGATCTGTGTCATGTATTTGGGATACCTCCCCAGATATACCATGCATGTTCACAGTCTCTTGCCTGTGTGTGGCACAGTGCTCAGCTGGAATGTATGCCCCCATCCCCTGTCCATTTACACATCCTTCAATGCCCAGCTCAAATGTCACCTCATCTATGAAGCTTTCCCGGGTATCACTAGTCAAATTAACTATGGTTCTTTTTGCACTCCTTCCCCCACCCCTTTGGTCTTTCCGTCATTAAAACTCATTTCATTTTACCTTACAGTATAGATTATTATTTGCTTCCCTCTATGTTGCCCATTACTTAAAGGCAAGGCCCGTGACTTCATGATCATGAAGAGGTAATAGCTTTATTCATCTCTGCATCTACCGCCAGCCAGCATGGTGTCTTGTACCTTGCTTGTGAGCTATAAATGCTGTTGAATAGAATTGAAAGTGACCAGCCAGCTTGCAAAGAAGATACATATTGGAAATACTGATGGATAGGAGCCAATAAGCACAGTGGAATCAAATCATGGCAAGCATTACATATCAAGAGGCAGACATCAGAGGCTATTCCTAGTATAAGGACACTTTGGAGGGAGAAGATTTTCAGAGTTAGACAGACCAGCTAAGACATCAAGTGATGCAATGAACCAGGTGTGAAGAGGTGAAAGGCAGTCACCCTAGGGAAGGGTATGAAGGAGGAAATAAAAAGATGTGGTCCTAAAGGATGAAGAAGTTCCAAAGTCACACTAACAGGCTGTTTTTTCTAAAATAAAAGTACTCTTTTATGTGAGTTGAGGGATTGCTCCTGAATATCTTCATTCTGTAACTGCTGTCCCTGCCTTTCTCTGGTGTGCTCACTCAGTCACATTCTTAGTATACTAACACTCCAGTGGAAAGGTGGGGCGGGAGAGAAAGGAAAGAAAGAAAGAAAGAAAGAAAGAAAAGAAGGAAGGAAGGAAGAGAGAGAGAGAGAAAGGAAGGAAGGAAGAAAGAAAGGGAGAGAGAGAAAGAAATGGGGGAGGAAAGAAAGAAAGAAAGAAAGGGAGAGAGAGAAAGAAAGGGGGAAAGAAAGAAAGGAAGGAAGAAAGAAAGAAGGGGGAAGGAAAGGGGGAAGGAAGGGGGAAGAGAAAGGAAGGAAGGAAGCAAGAGGGAGAAAGGAAAGAAGAAAGGAAAGAACCAGAGATAAGTGTTCCTTAGGTCTTCCAGGAGAACTAACCTGGGATGGAACCAGTGCACAGAAATTCTTCAAGTGGGCTTTGGGACTCAGGACCACCGTGTTTGATTCTTTCCTGTGAGTCTTCTGATTTATGAAGACGTAAGCTACTTACCCCATTCCCAAGGGCTCAGTTCTCAGATAATCCTTCTGTAAAATGACTGTGATCTTATTTTCCCCTTCACATATTTCCGTACAACCTAGATTATGAACAACAGGTCTATAAAATCAAAGTATTCTTTCAATGGAGAGGATCTTGTATCAGACAAAGATGTGCTAGTTTAAAAATATGCATTGAAATTGAAATCTCAGGGGCAGGGCCCTCTAGTGGAAAGCAGAGGTAAGACAGGACACTCCCTCGCAAGTCAGCATGGGCTTTACCAGGGAACTGAGTTAATGCCTCTCAGAAAAAGAAAGTGAAGCTGATTTAAAATGAGAGTTTTTTAAAGCTATAGAACATTATGAACTGCACAGCCCACAAGAGAAGATCTGGACTGGGCCACCTATGGAAAGTGGGCATAGGAAGGAGCCTGGCTTGTCCAGGCTATGTAAACAGAGAGCACTTCTCATGGTTACTCCTGGAGAAAAGAAATGACCGGGCTATATTTTCTTCAAGATCCATTACTTTCCTTCTATTTGAATTTTCTCTGAATTTCACTTGATTTGTAAAATTTTCTCACATGTAATTAGTGACAATACCTATTGGCTGTAAAATGAAGCTTAAGGACACAATAGGAAAAAGTGTAATGAGTGGTCACAAATGTGGGCTCTGATGCTAGAGTACCTGGGTCTGAATCCTGGTTTCTTAGATATGTGACCTTGGGCAAGTTATTTTAACCTCTCTGTGCCTCAGTTTGCCCATCTGTAAAATAGGTATAATACTGGCTCCTACCTTGTAGGGTTGATGTGGGGATTAAATGAGGTGTTCCGTGCCTGCACACAGTAAAACCCTGGATCATTATATTAGCTGTTCTTATAGGCCTGAAACCATCATAAGATGCTAAACCAAAATTATGAAATAAGGTTCTTGCAACGCAAATGTATCTGATATTGTGCTAGATTAACATGGTATGTCAAACTTTTAACTCTCAATCCTCAACTCAATACCTGCTCCTATTATTTCACTTATTACACTACATCTTAATTACCTGATAGCATACCTGTCTCCTCAACTAGTGAGAGCACAGGGGCTATGTCTGAATAATAGTGATGGAAATAAAGAGCTATTTGAGGGCAGGGAGCCTGTAATAGTTAATTGAGGGCTTACTTTGTACACCAACTGCTACACTAGATGCTGCAAAATAGAAATTAACTCTTCTAGTTTACATTAAGGCTGAGGGAGTAAATACCTTAGCAAAGCCAGTAAGCTTAGGAAGACAGGATTTGAACTCAGGACTTCTTGTCATCAAGGCCTAAGTACTTGCACTCTACCATGCTGCCTCCTTTACCTGCTGTGGATTCCCAACACCTGGCACTTTGCTTCAAGTATATCACACACCTGGCACCTTGCTTGACACATAATAGGTGGCCCACAAATATTTGTTGAATGAATATGTACATATAATAATATTTTAAAGACAATAACTGCAGCTCCAAGTCAACATGTTCATATATTAATTCCATTGTTCTCTGGATAACCACCCAGCTTTCCTTTTGGAAACAGCCATTAAAGAAGCTTGGATAGAAGCCCCCTCTGCATTTTGGACAGAGCTAGTTTCCTAGCAAACAAGGAATCCAGGTCTTAAGCATTTCTGATGAGTTGTTACAAAATGAGAAAAACACAGTGTAAATTTCCACTATTTACACCACAAGAAAAACAGGAACATAAGAGGTAAGAACTGGGGAGTTGTGCTATACTAGTTCATGGTTAAGAAACAGCTACGCACCTTGAGATTTTAATGATCCTCCATCCAAGTGTGAGGAGCCCTTGATGGTTTTTCACATTAAAGTGTTAATACATTTTGACAAAGGCCCATTAGTAAAAGTCCTGAAGTTCTGATTTGAGGAAGCAAAGTAGTGACTAGTATATTCTTTAGAGGCTTGTAGACTTTGAGAAATTTATTTAGAGGATGCATAAGAGAACTATCCTCTCTTCGGATGATAATTATTATCATCACTCTTGCTGGCTGATTGCCCAGGCAGTTCTGATTAGCCCTACACAAGCCTCTGGGTTTAGCGGCATCAACTCTGGGACCTGAAAGTGGCCATATCTTTGCAAGTGGGAAATAGAGATTTTTTTCTTATGAGGTTTTATCATAGGCAAATAATTACATAAATTATCTGTCAGGGAATTTTTAAAAATACACATAATCTCAATCACTAATTTATAATCTATATTTCCAACTGTTTATGGGTCATTTCTGCATGGATGTCAGAAGCCACCTTAAATTCAGTGTGCCCAAAATTGAACTCACAGGTCTTTCCTTGACCTCCCCAACTTGCTTTCTGTCTGTTTCCACTGTGCTAGTTAATGGCCCACCAAATCATAATAGCTGACACTTACTGAGTGCTTACTATGTACCATTCCCGCCCTGATGTTTTATATGTATTCACTCATCTAAAGCCCATAAGAAACATTAAAACTTATCTACCCCCAAAATAGTTGCAATCATCCTCCATTTTACAAGTTAAGAAACTGAGTCACAGAAAGGCTAAGTAACTCAGACAAACAAATATTAAAACCAGGAATCAATTCCTAGTCTTCCAACTCCAGGGGCTGTGCCCTGAACTGCTATTCTTCACTGCTTCACCAGTCAGCTGCCACCCAAAGCAAAGAAATCTTTTATCCTTGAGTCTTCTTTCTTTCTTCCCATCACCTCACCTCCCCACTACATCTAATCAGCTATTAGGTCCTGTCAATTCCAACTCCTCATCTGTCATACAGAGTGAAGTAAGTCAGAAGGAGAAAAACAAATACCATATGTTAACACATATATATGGAATCTAAGAAAAAAGAATGTCATGAAGAGCCTAGGGGTAGGATGGGAATAAAGACACAGACCTACTAGAGAATGGACTTGAGGACATGGGGAGGGGGAAGGGTAAGCTGTGACGAAGTGAGAGAGTGGCATGGACATATATACACTACCAAAGGTAAAATAGATAGCTAGTGGGAAGCAGCCGCATAGCACAGGGAGATCAGCTAGGTGGTTTGTGACCACCTAGACGGTGGGATAGGGAGGGTGGGAGGGAGGGAGACGCAAGAGGGAAGAGATATGGGAACATATGTATATGTATAACTGATTCACTTTGTTGTAAAGCAGAAACTAACACACCATTGTAAAGCAATTATACTCCAATAAAGATGTTAAATAAATAAATTAATTAATTAAAAAAAAATTCCAACTCCTCTATTTGGCCCCTCTCAACCATGTCTCCTCAATCTGTCTAATTCTCAAACACACCCTCCCTCTCTATCCCAGTCTCTCAGTTCATTCCTTTATCCTTTATTACCTGGGCTGCTATCACACAAAGAGCAATCTTTCTAAAACATGGAAGTTATCACTTCATTTTCCTGTGGGACCAGACTCCTTAGCAATCTAACCTATCAGATTTTCCAGGCCCCTCACCTGCCTCTTCCCTAGGCTCCAGCCACATAGAATATCGTGGGTCCATAAACTCACCAAATCCTTTCCCACTCCCATGCCTTTGCCTATGCTGCGTCCCCCACCTGAAATGCCTTTCTCTCCATTCCATCTCTGGCTCTTTCATATTTCAAGGATCAGACCAAGTATCCCCTCTTTGTGTAGCCTTCCAAAACCTCCCACTCAAAGCTAAATATATAGCTCCTTATTTACACTCCTGCAGCATTTAGTACATAAGTGCATAATAGTAGTCTTTATCATATTCTTTTATAATTATATAGCTGTGGCATTTTTTAAACTGTCTCCCCAACTGGCCAATAAGTTGTTTTGGCTCAGAAGACTTTCTCCTCTTCTTTGTGTCCACAGTACCTAATAAACCTTGGATCCTCAAAAACTTGGATTAATTAATACAAGCATGAAGATTATGCTTACTAGTAGCAAATGCTGCTAAACCTATTTCAGAAGCCAGGTGCCATGTTTGTAACAGGGTATTTTATCCTTTCTACATGTTACCTTTTATTTCATGTATTTGTAAATTTCCATTAATAAAGTATTGTCCGCACCTTGTAAGTGCCTAAGAAATGAGACTACAAGCTCCATTTCAGCAAGTAAACACACAAATATTTGATGATGCATCTATTCTGTTTGTGTCTTACTTGGCTTTTTCAGGAAAAGAAGAGATAAAATAAGTAGCTGAAACATCAAAAACTATCAACAATATGATAAAGGCTCTGTGCAGCTGAGAACTCAGACCCTGAATAGACACAAAGTTACCATGGATTGAGGTAGTCAGACAGAGAATGGGGAAAAGGAAGTCTGCTGTGAGAGAGATGACCAGGATCCTGAGAGAAGGTGGAAAACCTAAAGATAAGGAGGACCAGGACCAGAAACAAGAAACCAGAGCACAGCAGAGACATATGTCTAGAGGTAGAGCAGGGAGTTCTGCCTTGATCATCCTAGAAACAGAGAAACTGGGCACTTAAATCATATGTTTTGGGGTCCCTCTCCCTCTAGTATAAGAGTTTTGTCTTATTCATCTTTTCAGTAAGAGCGCTCATCACAGAAGCCAATGCCTAGGAGAGCTTAATAAGTGTTTGTTTATAAAGCAGAAGCTAGCACACCATTGTAGAGCAATTATACTCCAATAAAGAATAAAGATGTTAATAAATAAATAAATAAATAAATAATTTGTTGAACTGAACTCAGATTGGGACCCAGACATCAAGAGTAGAATAGAAGTCCTGGAAACCACTTTGAGTCTGTTTCTAGGGGATTTGAGAGTAAGATTGTATAGGTCACCCACAGTGCCCCTTGGAGAAAAGGGATAAAAGGACTAGGTTTTTCAACGACGAGACTAGGGTGTGGTTCCCTCAGAACTATGGGTGCAGGGCCTCAGGATGTTTTGTAAAACTTTGAAGAAATGACTTGCTAAGAGGTGGTATGTGAGACAGCAAACAGTATCTTCTAGATCTGAAACCACTTCCTTTACTCTCTACTTATTAAAGAAGCTTCAGATCCTCTGCTCTGAGCAACTCTTTGCAAATACGCTTGGGCTCCCAGCTCCCACAGTTACATCTCTTCATCCGTTTTTTGTTGGGCTGAAATGGAACCACTACCCAGAACAATTTCAGTGCCACCTGTGTAGCAACTTTATAAACAGATACAGATAATCTTGAAAAGATTTTTTAAAATTTTTGGTGGTGTTTTTCTAGTGCCCTCTGAGGTTCTGGCACATTTCATTTAATTTAATCTACACATTAGCCTTAGGACTCTCCCTCTGTCTGAAATGCTTTACCACCCACTCCGTACCTTCACTACCTCTAATACACACTTCACTTAGTTAATACCCAGTTATCCCTCAGGACTCAGCTCAAATGTCCCTTCCTGAGGGAAGTCTTCCTGTTCGTCAATCCATGTCTGATGCCCATTTTTACTCTCATTATACTAGATCTCTTTCCACCACAGCAGTTTTCAAATTTTGTCTTTAAATATTTCTCCTTGTGATTATCTGATCAATGTCTCTGTTTCCCCACTAGACTGTGAGCTCCATCAGGGCACAGATCACATCTGATTTTGTTCATCATTTGTATCCACAACGTCTGATCCTGTGCAAGTTACAGAGGAAGTCCTCAATGTATAATATTTTGATTAACTAGTGAAGATGCAACAGTTTGTACAGCTTTTAACTGTCTTACCTTACCTGGAATGAGTAATTCTTTGGCACATGTCTCAATGACAAAGCTATTTATTCCAAAGTATATTCCCTTAATAAGTTTCCAACCTTCAGATGGAAATGCAATAGAAAAATACTGGCTTTACTTCCTGTGTATAAAACATAGTTAGGAATTAGAAAACACAGAAAAGAGTTAACATTAACAATGTGGGCCTAAGACTGCTATCCTTTGAAAGGTGTGCTTACAAGGTTGGCCCTTGGCTGGTGTCTGGGAACTTGGATTTGGGGAGAGTTCTACCATTCCCTGATAAGAGGGAGTCACTGAACTTAAACTGCTTATACAAACAATTTGCTTTGTGCTAAACACCTGCTTTCCTTCTGGGATTCTGAAATTTTACACACGCTAGGTAGATAGCGCCTGCATGACTACTGATAAAAACCCTGGAATCCTAGGCTCAGACAAACTTCTCTAGTAGAAAATATTTCACACATGTTGTCATCACATGTCACTAGAGGAATTAAGCATATCTTATGTGACTCCACTGGGAGAAGCCTCTTGGAAGCTTGTACCTTGGTTTCTCCTGGACACCACTCTATATACCATCTCTTTTTACTGATTTTGCTTTTTATCTATTCACTGCAATAACTCACAGCCATGCGTATAACTATACGCTGAATCCTGTAAGTCCTCGTAGTGAACCATTGAACGTGGAAGTGGTCTTGAAAATCCCTGACATACCTCGTTGAATGTTTTTATAATCCATCCAACTTTTCTTCTTCCATCCAGCAGTAGCTACAGCAGTCAAGGCACTATCTTCTCTTACCTGGACAACAGCCCTTTACCTCCTGAAGTCACACTTGCCGTGGTCCAATTCATTCTCTACACCACAGCCAGAGTGATCTTTCCAAAACACAAACAATGTCATCTTGTGGCAGGAAGAACAAATGGATTGCTCTGGTATATAGCTTTACACTCATAATAGTTCATAAGTTGAAAGGTTATAACTGGAAGAACTTCTTTAACCAGAGATAAAATGGAAAATATACTCAGTTATCTAATTCCCCAAGAGGCACCAAGCCTAGATGGTCTTATGAGCTAACTCCACCACCTTCAATGAAAGGATAATTTCTATGTAATTTTAACTGTTCCAAAGTGTAAAAACTAGTGGAAATTTTCAAAATTCATTGAGCACTATTAATATAGCACTGATTCCAAACTAGATGAGGACGATTCCCAAAAAAGAAAAATATAGACCAGGGATCAGCAAACTACTTCCTGTGGACAAATCCAGTCTGCCAAGTGTTTTTATATAGCTCGTGGGTTAAGAATAGTTTTTACAATTTTTAAAAGTTGGAAAAACTCAAAAGAAGAATAATATTTGGTGACATGCAAAAATTATATGAAATTCAAATTTCAGTGTTAATAAATAAATTTTTTCTGGAACACCCCCAATACTCATTCATTTACATATTGACTGGGGCTGCTTTCATGCTACAACAGCGAAGTTGAATAGTTGCAGTGGAGACTGTACAGCCCCCAAAGTCTAAAAGTATTCACTATCTTGACCTTTATGGAAAAAATTTGTCAATTCCTGATATTGATCAGTCTCACTTATTAATATAATTGTTAAAAATGTTAATTCAAATTTTAGTAAATTGAACCAAGCAAGGAATTAAAAGGAAAAAAATGTAATCAAGTAGGGGTTCTCTCCAGAATGCAGAAATTAGTTATCTTTAAGAAATCTTTAAAAAAAATTTTTTATTGAAGTATAGTGGATTTACAATGGTGTGCCAATCTCTGCTGTACAGCAAAGTGACTCAGTTATACTCATATAGACATTTTTTTAATATTCTTTTCCATTATGGTTTATCATAGGATATTGAACATAGTTCCCTGTGCTATATATTAGAACCTTGTTGTTTATCCATCCTAAATGTAACGGTTTTCATCTACCAACCCCAAACTCCCAGTCCATCTCTCTCCCTCCCCACTCCCCCTTGGCAACCACAAGTCTGTTCTCTATGGCTATGAGTCTGTTTCTGTTTTGTAGATAGGTTCATTTGTGCCATATTTTAGATCCCACATATAAGTGATATCATATGGTGTTTGTCTTTCTCTTTCTGACTTACTTCACTTAGTATAATAAGCTCTAGATGCATCCATGTTCCTGTAAATGGCATTATTTTGTTCTTTTTTACGGCTGAGTAGTATTCCATTGTATATATGTACCACATCTTCTTTATCCATTCATCTGTCGATGGACATTTAGGTTGTCTCCATGTTTTGGCTATTGTGAATAGTGCTGCTATGAACATAGGGGTGCATGTATCTTTTTGAATTATAGCTTTATCCAGGTATATGCCCAGGAGTGGGATTGCTAGATCATATGATAATTCTATTTTTAGTTTTCTGAGGAACCTCCATAATGTTTTCCATAGTGGCTGTACCAACTTACATTCCCACCAACAGTGTAGGTGGGTTCCCTTTTCTCCACACTTTCTCTAGCATTTGTTATTTGTAGACTTTTTAATGATAGCCATTCTGACTGGTGTGAGGTGGTACCTCATTGTAGTTTTGATTTGCATTTCTTTAATAATTAGTGATGTTGAGCATCTTTTCATGTGCCTACTGGCCATCTGTGTGTCTTCTTTGGAGAAATGTCTATTAAGGTCTTCTGTCCATTTTTTGATTGGACTGTTTGTTTTTTTGTTGTTGAGTTGTATGAGCTGTTTGTGTATTTTGGAGATTATGCCTTTGTCTATCGCATCATTTGCAAATATTTTCTCCCATCCATTCCGTAGGTTGTCTTTTGTTTTTTGTTTGGTTTTTTGTTTGTTTTTATGGTCTGCTGTGCAAAAGTTTGTAAGTTTGGTTAGGTCCCATTTGTTTATTTTTGCTTTTATTTCTATTGCCTTAGGAGACTGGCCTAAGAAAACATTGGTACAGTTTACATCAGAGAATGTTTTGTCTATGCTTTTTTCTAGGAGCTTTATGGTGTTATGTCTTATGTTTAAGTCTTTAAGCCATTTGAGTTTATTTTTGTGCATGGTGTGCGGGTGTGTTCTAACTTCATTGATTTACATGAAACTGTCCAACTTTCCCAGCACCACTTGCTGAAGAAACTGTCTTTTCCCCATTTTATATTCTTGCCTCCTTTGTTGAAGATTAATTGACTGTAGGTGTGTGGGTTTATTTCTGGGCTCTCTGTTCTGTTCCATTGATCCATATGCCTGTTTTTGTACCAATACTACACTGTTTTGATTACTGTAGCTTTGCAGTATTGTCTGAAGTCTGGAAGAGTTATGCCTCCTGCTTTGTTTTTTTCCCCTCATGATTGCTCTGGTAATTCTGGGTCTTTTATGGTTCCATATAAATTTTTGGATTATTTGTTCTAGTTCTGTGAAAAAATGTCATAGGTAATTTGATAGGAATCACATTAAATCTGTAGATTGCTTTGGGTAGTATTGCCATTTTAACAATATTAATTCTTCCAATCCAAGAGCATGGGATATCTTTCCATTTCTTTGAATCCTATTTTACTTCCTTTATTAATGTTTTATAGTACTCAGCATATAAATACTTCACCTCCTTGGTCAGGTTTACTCCAGGTATTTTTCTTTCTTTGGTGCAATTTTAAAAAGTGTCTTTTTTTTGAATTCCCTTTCTAATATTTCATTGTTAGTGTAAAGGAATATAACTGATTTCTGAATGTTAATCTTCTATCATCCTACTTTGCTGAATTCATTTATTAGATCTAGTAGTTTTTGCGTGGAATCCCTAGGTTTTCTATATATAGTATCATGTCATTTGCATACAGTGACAATTTTACCTCTTCCCTTCCAATTTGGATAACTTTTCTTTTTCTTGTCTGATTGCTGTGGATGGGATTTCCAATACTATGTTGAATAGAAGTGGTGAGAGTGTGCATCCTTGTCTTGTTCCAGATTTTAGCAGGAAGGCTTTCAACTTCTCACCATTGACTGTTATATTGGCTGTGGGTTTGTCATAAATGACTTTTATTATCTTGAGATATGTTCCCTCTAGTCTCACTTTGGTAAGAGTTTTTTTTTCATGAATTCATGTTGAATTTTGTCAAATGGTTTCTCTGCATCTATTGAGATGATCATGTGGTTTTTGACTTTTCTGACTTTTCTCTTGTTAATGTGGTGTATTACATTGATTGATTGATTTGCATATGTTGAACCATCCTTGTGAACCTGGGATGAATCCCACTTGGTCGTGGTGTATGATGATTTTTATGTGTTGCTGGATTCTGTTTCCTAATATTTTGTTGAGAATTTTTGCATCTATATTCATCAAAGATATTGGCCTGTAATTTTCTTTTGTGGTGGTGTCTTTGTCTGGTTTTGGTATCAGGGTGATGGTGGCTTCATAGGATGTCTTTGGGAGTGTTCCCTCCTCTTCAATCTTTTGGAAGAATTTGGAAGAATCAGTATAAGTTCTTCTTTGTATATTTGGTAGAATTCACCTGTGAAGACATCTGGTCCTGGACTTTTGTTTGTAGAAAGTTTTTTAATTACAGATTCTATTTCACTTCTAGTAATAGGTCTGTTCAAATTATCTATTTCTGCTTGATTGAATTTTGCTGGGCTGTATGTTTCTAGGAAGCTGTCCATTTCTTCTAGGTTGTCAAATTTGTTGGCATATAATTGTTCATAGTATTCTCTTATTTTTTTTTTAATTTCTGTGCTATCAGTTGAGATTTCTCCTTTTTCATTTCTTATTTTGTTTATTTGGGTTCTCTTTCTTTTCTTCTTTGTGAGTCTGGCCAGTGATTTGTTAATTTTGTTTATGCTTTCAAAGAACAAGCTCTTGGTTTTGTTGCTTTTTTCTATTGTATTTTTAAAATCTCTATTTATTTATTTTCTCCCTGATCTTTATTATTTCCTTCCTTCTGCTAACTTTAGGTTTTGTTCTTCTTTTTCTAATTCTTTTAGGTGGTAGGTTAAGTTGTTTATTTGAGATTTTTCTTTCTTTGGATGAAAGTCTGTATCGCTATGAACTTCCCTCTGAGAAATGTTTTTGCTGCATCCCATAGATTTTGTAGGTTGTGTTTTCATTGTCATTTGTCTCAAGGCATTTTTTAATTTCCTTTGTGACTTCTTCATTGACCCATTGGTTATTTAGTGTCATGTTATTTAGTCTCCATATAATCTTTTTTTTTTTCTCATTTCTTTTCCTGTGGTTGATTTCTAGTTTCATGCCATTGTGGTCAGAGAAGATGCTTGAAATAATTTCTATACTCTTAAATTTCTTGAAGTTAGTTTTGTGCCCTAGGATTTGGTCAATTCTAGAGAATGTTCCATGTGCACTTGAAAAGAATGTATATTCTGTGGGGTTTTTTTGATGTAGTGCCCTGAAAATATCAATTAAGTCTAACTGTTCTATTGTATCATTTAGGACCTCTGTTGCCTCATTGGTTCTCTGTCTGGAAGGTCTGTCCATTGATGTGAGTGGGATGTTAACCTCTCCTAGTATTATTGTATTCATATCAATTTCTCCGTTTATGTCTGTTAGTATTTGTTTTATGTATTTGGGTCTTCCTATATTAGGTGCATATATGTTGATGAGTGTAAAAATCTCATCTTGTATTGATTCTTTTATCATTATATAGTGTACTTCTTTATCTTTATAGCCTTTGCTTTAAAGACTATTTTGTCTGATATGAGTATTGCAACTCCCACTTCCTTGTCATGTCCATTTGCATGAAATAACTTTTTTTGTTTTTTTGGCTGCATTAGGTCTCCATTGTTGCATGTGGGCTTTCTCTAGTTGTGGCAAACGGGGGCTACTCTTTGTTGTGGTGTGCAGGCTTCTCATTGTGGTGGCTTCTCTTGTTGTGGAGCACAGGGTCTAAGAAAGTGGGCTTCATTAGTTGCAGCATGTGGGCTCAGTAGTTGTGGCACATGGGCCCTAGAGCACAGGCTCAGTAGTTGTGGTGCACAGGTTTAGTTAATCCGTGGCATGTGGGATCTTCCCAGAGCAGGGATCAAGCCCATGTCCCCTTCATTGGTAAGCAGATTCTTAACTACTGAACCACCAGGGAAGTCCCTGAATGAAATCTTTTTCCAACCCCTCACTTTCAATCTATGTGTGCCTTTTTCCCTAAAGTGGGTCTCTTGTAGGCAGCATACTGTAAGCTCTTGTCTTTCAAATCCAATCTGCCACTCTATGTCTTTTGATTGGAACATTCAGTCCATCAACATTTAAGGTAATTGTTGATATATATGTATTTATTGCCATTTCAAACCTTGCTTTCTAGTTGATTCTTTATTTCTTCTGTGTTCCTTTCTTTTTTCTTTTTGTTTTTCTTTTTGTGGTTTGATGATTTCCTTTTATTTTATACTTGTATTCTCTTCTGTTAGGTTTTTGTGACTCTATTGTAAGTTTTTTATCTATTGTAAGTTTTTTATTTGTGGTTGCCCTGTTTTTCCAATATGTTAACCCATTCCTATATCTGCTTGCTTTGGACTGATAGTGATATAGACTCAAACACGTTCTAAAAAAAAGGAAAAAGAGGGCTTCCCTGGTGGCACAGTGGTTAAGAATCTGCCTGCCAATGCAGGGAACATGGGTTCGAGCCCTGGTCTGGGAAGATCCCACATGCCACAGAACAACTAAGCCTGTGTGCCACAACTACTGAACCTGTGCTCTAGAGCCCACAAGCCACAACTACTGAGCCTGCATGCCTAAAGCCCATGCTCCGCAACAAGAGAAGCCACCACAATGAGAAGCTCATGCACTGCCGTGAAGAGTAGCCCCTGCTCGCTGCAACTAGAGAAAGCCTCTGCGCAGCAACGAAGACCCAACACAACCAAAAAAAGTAAAAATACATAAAATAAATAAATGTTTAAAAATAAAGAAAAAGAATATGGATTTTCTTACTCTCCTTCCCCACACTTTATGATTTTGATGTCCCTTTTTACATCTTCATGTTTATCCTTTTGCTGTTCCTTGTGTTTATCATTGCTTTCACAAATAGTTTTTTTTTTCTTTTTGATCTGTATACTGGGTAATTTAAGTGATTTACTTTCCAGCTGGATTTACTCCTTCCTATTTCTTCTTGCTTCTCTTCTATTTAGAGATGGCCTTTCAATATATCTTTTAGGATAGGTTTAGTATTGCTGTATTCTTTTAGTTTTTGCTTGTCTGAGAAATTCTTTATTTCTCCACCTATTCTAAATGGCAATCTTGCTGGATAGAGTATTCTAGGTGGAAGATTTTTCTCTTTTAAGACTTTGAATATATTTTGCAAAAGAAATCATTTATTGCAAGATTTGTTTAAACAAATTAAAGGGGAGAAAAGAAATAATCATCTGGAGAGATTCCAAAACATGTATTTGATTAAATTCAACCCTGAATGGCCAAAACAATCCTGAAAAGGAACAAAGTTAGAGGACTCACACTTTCTGATTTCAAAACTTACTACAAAGCTACAGTAATCAAAAGAGTGTGGCAGGGGCATAAGACAGACACAGGGTGCTGTAGAATAAAACAGAAGAGACCAGATATAAACCCTCAAATATATGTCCAAATGATTTTTGACAAGGATGCCAAGAACATTCAATAGGGAAAGGACAGCCTTTTCAACAAATGGTACTGGGAAAATAAGACATCCTAATGCAAAAGAATGCAGGTGAATCTTGCCTTAAATAATATAGAAAAATCAACTCAAATGTATCAAAGAGATAAATATAAAAACTAAGACTATAAAACTCTTAGAGGAAACACAGGGGAAAATCTTCATTACATTGGATTTGGCACAATTTCTTGAATATGACACCAAAAGCATAGGCAACAAAAGAAAAAAACAAATAAACCAGCCTTCATTAAAACGAAAAACTTTTGTGCATCAAATGATACTATCAGGGACTTCCCTGGTGGCACAGTGGTTAAGAATCTGCCTGTGACATATGGTCACCTTATCTTTGATAAATGAGGCAAGAATATACAATGGAGAAAAGACAGCCTCTTCAATAAGTGGTGTTGGGAAAACCAGACAGTTACATGTAAAAGAATGAAATTAGAACACTCCCTAACACCATACCCAAAAATAAACTCAAAATGTATTAAAGACCTAAATGTAAGATCAGACACTGCCAAACTCTTAGAGGAAAACATAGGCAGAACACTCTGACATAAATCACAGCAAGATCCTTTTTGACCCACCTCCTAGAGAAATGGAAATAAAAATAAACAAATGGGACCTAATGAAACTTAAAAGCTTTTGCACAGCAAAGGAAACCATAAACAAGATGAAAAGACAGCCTTCAGAATTGGAGAAAATATATGCAAATGAACCAACTGACAAAAGATTAATCTCCAAAATATACAAGCAGCTCATGCAGCTCAATATCAAAAAAACAAACAACCCAATCCAAAAATGGGCAGAAGACTTAAATAGACATTTCTCCAAAGAAGGTATACAGATTGCCAACAAACACAGGAAAGGATGCTCAACATCATTAATCATTAGAAAAATGCAAATCAAAGCTATAATGTGGTATCACCTCACACCAGTCAGGATGGCCATCATCAAAAAATCTATGAACAATAAATGCTGGAGAGGGTGTGGAGAAAAGGGAACCCTCCTGCGCTCTTGGTGGGAATGTATATTGATACAGCCACTATGGAGAACAGTATAGAATTTCCTTAAAAAACTAAAAATAGAATTACCATATGACCCAGCAATCCTAAAACTGGGCATATACCCAGAGAAAACCATAATTCAAAAAGACACATGCACCCCAATGTTCATTGCAGCTCTATTTACAATAGCCAGGTCATGGAAGCAACCTAAATATCCATCGATGGATGAATGGATAATGAAGATGTGATACATATATACAATGGAATATTAATCAGCCATAAAAAGGAACAAAATTTGGTCATTTGTAGAGACGTGGATGGATCTAGAGACTGTCATACAGAGTGAAGTAAGTCAGAAAGAGAAGAACAAATATCGTGTATTAATGCATATATATGGAACCAAGAAAAATGGTACAGATGAACCGGTTTGCAGGGCAGAAATGGAGGCACAGTTGTAGAGAACAAACATATGGACACCAAGGGGAGAAAGTGGCAGGGGGTTGGGGGTGGGGGTGTGATGAATTGGGAGATTGAGATTGACATATATACACTAATATGTATAAAATGGATAACTAATAAGAACCTGCTGTATAAAAAAATAAAATAAAATTCAAAAAAAAACCCAGTTAATTTTAGGTTGCATAACCACAATATGTAATTTAGGTTGTTTTACTACCATACAAAAGAAAGAAAAAAGGATATAGATAGTGAAAATTCCAATTCACATCACACACAAGATTTTTGCACTTTGCTCAGAAAAAAAATAAGTAGAGTAATAAAATAAAACTGGAACTCTTTGTATGGGGGAAGAAAGCCTTGCCACGCCTCTGAGAGGAAGAGGGCAGTTTCAGTAGAAGCACTTTCAGTCTATGAGAGAATGCCAAGAACATTGACTGCCTTGAGGTCTCCAGCACCATTCTCCACTGCTAAGAGCATGATCTGGCTGCTCCAGTCTCTCACGCTTGTCTCCTGCCTTGGCCCAGGTAAATGCTGAAGCGGACCCATGTAGTCATGAGTCACTCCTGGTTTTGTGCAGCTTGCTCAATCTAAATCACCTATTTATAGGTGTCTGTCTGTCTCTCTGCCAAGGGATCCGGTGGGGCTCACAGTGGTGCCTGATAAACTGCCATTGCCTCTCAACCTAAAAGCTTATGGCCTGAGATGGTTCAGAGTTAAGAGCTTCAACTGTGCTTTCATTTAAGTGAATTATCTGCTGGGGCATGGTAAATGTGCTTTTATGAGACAAGACTCTTTGGGTTTTATGACCAGCATGTTGTGATATAAAGAGACCTAAAGTTAAGAGGCCTTCTCACTCACTGTGGTATCACAGGTAGGTTACACGTTCCTCCTGAGCCTCACGATCTTCATTGGAAATATTGAAACTCTATGGTTGGGCTTAGCTGAAATTTCTGAACCCAACTAAAACACTAGAAATAGTCCTCTCAGTTTTTGCTTACTGTGATAAAAAGCGTTCTCCAGCTTTCCTTTCCTTTGATGCAAATCAGGGGCTATCTAGTCCAGCAGCACCCAATTTGGCAGACAGAAAGGAATTATCTGATCCTGCCTGCTTCTCAGTCCCTGCTGTCCATTCCATGGAAAGCATGAAGGTTCATGTCAGGTTTGGAGAACCACAAGTGGTCAGCTGGGGCCAAAGTATAGGATGGGGCAGAAGACAAAACAGGAAAGCTAGCCCAGAACTAGCCCAGGGTAGCAGATAAAAATAGTTAATATTCATTGAGGGCTCATACTGTTCCAGAAACTGGGTCAAATATTGTACATACATCATATACATAAGCCTTATGATAGTTCTATGAGTCTATACTATTATTATCCCCTTTTTGAATAACTTGCCCAAATTTCATTAGACAGTAGGTGGCAAGCTCTTGCAATATTTTTGAGGAACAGTGACAGTTGAATAAACACGGTAGCAGCACAAGAGGAAGAAGGACAGAAGCAAAAATCATCATAGATGTAGAATTAACTAGATTAACTGGCAATGGGAATTAGGGGGGAAGAGAATTCACTGTCATCCAATAAATATTCATTGAGCACCTACTGGATGCCTGGCACTGTTCTAGTTCCTGGGGATACACCATGAACAAAGGAGGCAAAAATTCCTGCTCTCGTGGAGTTAACTTTTTAGCGGGGGAGACAAACTATAAACAAGATAAATAAGTGAAATAGTATATTTGATAGTGATAAATGATAAGAAGGAAATAAATCAAGCAGGGAAAGGAGATATGAAATATTGGGGGGGGTGAAATTTCAGGGTAGCCAAAGAAGGTTACAAAGTTGCGGGGATGAGGGAGCAGCCATGAAGAGAAGGTGATTTCTATTTTGGAGCTACTAATTTTAAGATGTTAGTGTGATATCCATGAGAAGATTTCCTGAAAGCAGCTGGAAATTTAGGACTGGAGGTAGAGCTGAGGCTGGAAGCTTAGAAGTCACAGCATAGAAGTAATAAATGAAGTTAAGGAGAAAAGTGTAAGGACAGAAACTTGGGAAATAAGTATAAGATGTAGAAAGAGGGAGAATTTACTTACACATTCAAGAGCCACTCCCCAGCATGGGAGCAGAGACCCGTGTCTTTGCCTACTTGCAAAATTGAACCCATCTCTAGAATTAAATGTTCTGAACGTCCTCAGGTTAAAATTCCCCTGCTTCTCCTCATTCCCATCAATACTTCTCATAGGGCCCTATGAAATATACACTATCCTCACTTTAAGGAAGAGTAAAGAAGGCATACAACACTTAAGTAACTTGCTTAATGTCACACTGTTATGGGGGAAGTGGGGATGGTGCAGAAAAGAAACATGCTTGAATGTGATTTCCAGGGTTAGAAATCAGGGAACCTGGCTCCAGAGTCTGTATTCATAACCACTTTACTCTGCTAGTTAGTTTATACACAGTTATATATTCACATAAATGTATATATAATTATAAACTGTGATACTAGGAAGAAAATAAGCAGGGTATTGATGCCAAAAACTTGGCTTCTGTACACTGGTGCTGAATTGAATCTCAGAGACAGAGTTTTAGGTGAAATAGAAAAGTGTAGCTTTATTGCTTTGCCAGACAAGGGAGACACAGCAGGCTCCTGTCCTCAAAAACTGTGTGTCCCAACCTGGGACCATTTGGTGAGGAGTTTTTTGGGGTTTTTTTTCTGTGGTATGCGGGCCTCTCACTGCTGTGGCCTCTCCCGCCGTGGAGCACAGGCTCCTGACGCGCAGGCCCAGCAGCCATGGCCCACGGGCCCAGCCGCTCCGTGGCATGTGGGACCCTCCCGGACTGGGGCACGAACCCATGTCCCCTGCATCGGCAGGCGGACTCCCAACCACTGCACCACCAGGGAAGCCCTGGTGAGGAGTTTTATAGCAACGGTTCAAGGTTGGGGTTGCTGATAAGATTAGGGTGTGTGCAGGACCTGCACTCCTTCAATTTGATCTCAGGTAATCTGATGAGTTTCTATGGTTCCTTTAATCTGGCCTCAGGTGGTCTTCTTGAAGAGCTTCTCTGGTTCCTTAATCTGGAATGAAGAATGCTGATATATTCCATTTTGGGGGTTTTAGTTCTGCAGAAGAGCTCAAAGATATTGCTGTTTAACCCTTGAGGCGGAACCAGGACTCTGCCCCGAGGTTGCACTATATTTTCTTGGCTGCTCCTCTCTCGTCTCTGCATCCCCTCTCTTCCTTGATTAGCAACTATTCTAATCCGCCCTTAGGAACTCAGGGAAGGTCATGGAGGCTGGAGTCTATTCCCTACAAACAAGAAATGGGGGACATAAAGCCTTCCATGCCCAGGAGTCCCCACAGTGTCCTTCTTGGTTTCAGTACCATTGCAGAGAAAAACAAGAGGATCTGCTTTGGATGAGGTGATGTGGAATGGATTTCCTGGAAAGGTAGCATCTCCTCTGATATTTAAGGAGTGTGAGAAGTCAAACAGGGGAGGAGTCTAATGAAGAAGCATTCAAAGCAGTGGGAATTACATGTGCGAAGGCCCTGGTGCAGGGAAGAGTTTGGAGTGATTAAGGAAGGGAAAGAAAACTACTGTGACAAGAGTATGGCACAAATAAAATCAGTCTTGAAAACAAGCATGAAGGAAGATGACTCATGCCAGCCTACATTCTTTCAAGGGGCTGGACACCATAACTTGCTCCTTTTAAGAAATGTATCTGAAAAGATAAACCATGTTAAGAAAGAATCCCAATTGGTATAACTGAAATCAGACATTATCATGCCCTGGAGAAAATGAATCTCATTTGCTTCCCCGTTTTATTCTTTATAGGTGGGAACTTACTTATCAAATGTCAATATGCATACAAATTATTAGGAAATCTTATTATAGTGCTGATTCTGGAATGGAGACTAAGATTCTGCATTTATAACAAGCTCCCAGGCAACCCCAATGCTGCTTCATGAACCACACTCATGAGACTTTAGTCACAGTGGGGTTGGAGGGATGGAGAAATAAGAACAAATTCTTCAAGTGTGTTTGCAGGAAGCAGATACAGGTATTCTGATGCTGAAGAGAGAACAGTGGTAGGAAATATATGTACAGCCAATACACATGGGCCAACCAAATGATTCTGACGTTTTGAGTCAAAAACTTACAGGCTCTTCTGCTAAGAGATTGTAATCCGATGACTCCCCTTCCCCTGAGCAGCATTATCTACTTCTTACTAACCATCCACACCTTCAAATGTTTATTGTTGCTCACCACAGGCAGAGAGTTGTTTATATTTTGTCACTATCCTCAAAGGCAACTGTGTCTTTCCACCTCTCAGAATCTGTGGTCTGTGCCCACTGGACTACCAGCCTTCCACACCTCCCAATTTTCAGTCTCCCACTACAGATCTAGCCTCAGTTGTGTCTCCATGTGCACACAAAATTTTTGTCTTTCTTTTTTTTCATTAAGGTGAAATTCACAAAACAAAATAATAATATTAAAATGTACAATTCAGTGACATTTAGTAAATTCACAATGTTGGGCAACCACCACTTCTGTTGCTCCAAAACATTTAGTCACCCCAAAAGGAAACCTTGTACCCATTAAACAATCACTTCTCATTTCTCCTTCCCCCTATCCCTCTTAAAACACCAATCTGCTTTCTGGCTCAATGGGTTTACCTATCTGAATATTTCCTATAAATGAAGTCATGCAACATGTGACTTTTTATGTCTGACTTCTTTCACTTAGTACAATGTTTTCAATGTTTATTCATATTGTAACATGTATCAGTACTTTGTTCCTCTTTATTGCTGAATAATATTCCATTGTATGTGTGTACCATATTTATTTATCCACTCATCTACAGATGGACATTTGTGTTGTTTCCACCTTTTGGCTTTTGCAAATAGTTCTATTATGAAGACTTTTGGACAAGTATTGTTTTCAATTCTTCTGGGTATATAACCAGGAATGAAATTGCTGGATCATATGGTAATGTTGTACTTAATTTTTTGAGGGATCACTAAATAGTTTTTTCCACAGTGGCTGTACCAGTTTACAATCCCACCAGCAATGTATAAGGGTTCTAATTTCTCCACATCCTTACCAAAACTTATTTTCCAATTATTTACTATTATTATTGTTGTTATCATTATTAATCACCATCTTAATACATGTAAAGTGTATTGTGGTTTTGATTTGCATTTCCCTAACAGCAAATGATATTGAGCATCTTTTCATGTGCTTATTGGCCATTTGTATATTTTCTTTGGAGAAATGTCTATTCAAGTCCTTTGTCCCTTTTTGATTGGATTATTTGTCTTTCTTTTTTTTGAGCTATAAGATCTGTTTAACTACGTTGAATACTAGACCCTTATCAGATATATGATTTAAAAATATTTTCTCCTATTCTGTAAGTTTTATTTTCATTACCTGATAATGTCCTTTGATGCACAAAAGTTTTTAATTTTGATGAAGTCTAATTTATCTATTTTTTCTTCTCCTGCTCACATTTTTGTTGTGATATCTAAGAATTCATTGCCAAATCCAAGATCATGTAAATTTACACCTATGTTTTCTTCTAAGAGTTTCATAATGTTTTGCTTTCATATTTAGTTATTGAAACATTTTGAGTTGATTTTTGTATAGGTGTGAGGGAGGTGTTCAACTTCATTCTTTTGTTTATAGACATCCGGTTGTCCCAGCACTATTTATTGAAGCAAACATTCTTTCCCCATTGAAAGATCTTGGCATTCTTGTCAAAAATTAATTGTCCATAAATGTATGGGTTTATTTATGAACTCTCAATTCAATTCCATATAGACATCTATATGTCTATCCTGATACCAGCAATGCACTGGCATGTGATTAATGTAGCTGTGAAAATTTCTAAATTGGGAAGTGCGAGTTCTTCAATTTGTTTTTATTTTTCAATATAGTTTTGGCTATTTGGGGTCTCTTACAATTCCATATGAATTTGAAGAATGGCTTTTCTATTTATGAAAAAGAAAGTCACAAAAGTCGTTGGAATTTTGATAGAGATTGAACTGAATCTGTAACTTGCTTTGGGTAGTATTGCCAAATACTTAATCTTAAATCCTACAATCCATGAACATAGGATGTCTTTCCATTTATTTAGGTACTCTTTAATTTCTTTCAAAACGTTTCATAGTTTTCAGCATATAAGTCTTGAATCTCCTTGGCTAAATTATTCATAGATATTTAATTATTTTAGATGTTATTATGTACGGAATTGTTCTCCTAATTTCCTTTTCAGATTGTTCATTGCTAGTGTTTAAAAATACAATGTGTAAAAAATTAATTAATTAATTAATTAATTAAAATAATAAAAATACAATGTGTATTTGTAAAATACAAATTTAAACTATACAATTGTAAATTTACAATTGTAAAAATACGTGTTGTAATTGTAAAGTTTTGTAAATTGATCTTCTGTGCTACAACTTTGCTTAATTCATTTATTAGCTCTGATAGATTTTTTGTGGATTCTTTTTTTTCTATATATACTTTTTGTTTTATATTGAAGTGTAGCTGATTAACAGTGTTGTGATAGGTTCAGGTGCACAGCAAAGGGACTCAGTCAGCCATACATATACATGTAACCATTCTCACCCAAACTTCCCTCCCATCCAGGCTGCCACATAACATTGAGCAGAGTTCCCTGTGTAATACAGTAGGTCCTTGTTGGTTATCCATTTTTAATATAGCAGTGTGAACATGTCGGTCCCAAACTCCCTGACTATCCCTTCCCCTGATCCTTCCCCCCAGTAACCATAAGTTCATTTTCTAAGTCTGTGAGTCTGTTTCTGTTTTGTAAATAAGTCCATTTGTATCATTTCTGTTTAGATTCTGCATATAAGGGATATCATACAATATTTTTCTTCCTCTGTCTGACTTACTTCACTCTGTATGACATTCTCTAGGTCCATCTATTTTGCTGCAAATGGCATTATTTCATTCTTTTTAATGTCTGAGTAATATTCCATCGTATATATATACCACATCTTCTTTATCCATTGCTCTGTTGATGGACATTTAGGTTGCTTCCATGTCTTAGCTATTGTAAACAGTGCCTCAATGAACATTGGGGTACATGTATCCTTTCAGACCATGTTTTTCTCTGGATATATCCCCAGGAGTGGGATTGCAGAGTCATATGGTAGCTGTATTTTTAGTTTTTTAAGGAACTTCCATACTGTTCTTCACAGTGGCTGTACCAGTTTACATTCCCACCAACAGTGTAAGAGGGTTCCCTTCTCTACACACCCTCTCCAGCATTTATTGTTTGTGGATTTTTTGATGATAGCCATTTTGACTGGTGTGAGGTGATGTCTTGTAGTTTTGATTTGCATTTCTCTAATAATTAGCAATGTTGAGCATCGTTTCATGTGCCTGTTGGCCATCTGTATGTCTTCTTTGGAGAAATGTCTATTTAGGTCTTCTGCACATTTTTTTAAATTGGGTTGTTTGTTTTGATGATATTAAGCCTTGTGAGCTGTTTGTAAATTTTGGAGACTAATCCCTTGTTGGTCACATCATTTGTAAATATTTTCTCCCAATATGTGTGTTGTATTTTCATTTTGTTTATGGTTCCCTTTTCTGTGCAAAATCTTTTAAGTTTAATTAGGTCCCATTCATTTATTTTTGTTTTTATTTCCATTATTCTGAGAGATGGATCAAAAAAGATATTGCTGTGATTTATGTCAGAGAGTGTTCTGCCTATGTTTTCCTCTAGGAGTTTTATAGGTTAGGCCTTTAATCCATTTTGAGTTTATTTTTGTGTATGGTGTTAAAGAATTATCTGATTTCATTTTTTCACATGTAGCTGTCCAGTTTTCCCAACACCGTTTGTTGAAGAAACCGTCTTTCCACCATTGTGTAGTCTTGCCTCCTTTGTCATAGATTAATTGACCATAGGTGTGTGGGTTTATTTCTGGGCTTTCCATCCTGTTCCATTGATCTATATTTCTATTTTTGTGCCAGCAGCATACTCTTTTGATGACTGTAGCTTTGTAGTATAGTCTGAAGTCAAGGAGCCTGATCCTTCCAGCTCTAGTTTTCTTTCTCAAGATTGTTTTGGATATTTGGGGTCTTTTGTGTTTCCATACAAATTAAGATTTTCTTTGTTCCAGTTCTGTGAAACTTGCCATTGGTAATTTGATAGGAATTGCATTGAATCTGTAGATTGCCTTGGGTAGTATTGTCATTTTAACAGTACTGATTCCTCCAATCCAAGAACATGGTATATCTTTCCATCTGTTTGTGTCATCTTCGATTTCTTTCATCAGTATCTTACAGTTTTCAAAGTACAGGTCTTTTCTCTCCTTAGGTAGATATATTCCTAGGTATTTTATTCTTTTTCATGTGGTGGTAAATGGGATTGTTTCTTAGATTTCTCTTTCTGAATTTCATTGTTAGTATATAGAAATGCAGCAGGTTTCTGTGTATTAATTTTACATTGTGCAACTTTACGGAATTCATTGATTATCTCTAGTAGTTTTCTGGTAACATATTTACGATTCTCTATGTATAGTATCATGTCATCTGCAAACAGAGACAGTTTTACTTCTTCTTTGCCAATTTGGATTAGTTTTATTTCTTTTTCTTCTCTGATTGCCATGGCTAGGACTTCCAAAACTATGCTGAATGAAAGTGGTGAGAGTGGACATCCTTGTCTTTTTCCTGATCTTAGAGGAAATGCTTTCAGCTTTTCACCAGTGAGTATGATGTTAGCTATAGTTTTGTCATATATGGCCTTTATTATGTTGCAGTATGTTCCCTCTTTGCCTACTTTCTGGGAAGTTTTTATCATAAACGGGTGCTGAATTTGTCAAAATATTTTTCTGCATCTATTGAGATGATCACATGGTGTTTTTCTTCAATTTGTTGATGTGGTGTATCACACTGGTTGATTTGTGGATATTGAAAAATCCTTGCACTCCTGGGATAAATCCCACTTGATCATGGTGTATGATCCTTTTAATGTACTGTTGGATTCAAATTGCTAGTATTTTATTGAGGATTTTTGAGTCTATGTTCATCAGTGATATTGGCCTGTAATTTTCCTTTTTTGCGGTATCTTTGTCTTGTGTCAGGGTGATGGTGGCCTCATAGAATGAGTTTGGGAATTTTCCTTCCTCTGCAATTTTTCACAACAGTTTCAGAAGGATAGGTGTGAGCTCTTCCCTCAATGTTTGATTGAATTCGCCTGTGAAGCCATCAGGTCCTGGACTTTTGCTCTTTGGGAGTTTTTAAATCACAGTTTCCATTTCAGTACTTGTGATTGGTCTGTTCATATTTTCTATTTCTTCCTGGTTCATTCTTGGGTGACTGTTCCTTTCTAAGAATTTTTCCATTTCTTCCAGGTTGTCCATTTTATTGGCATACAGTTGCTTGTAGTAGTCTCTTATGATCCTTTGTATTTCTGTGGTGTCATTTGTAACTCCTCCTTTTTCATTTCAAATATTATTGTTTTGAATCCTCTCCCTTTTCTTCTTGATGAGCCTGGCTAAATGTTTATCAATTTTGTTTATCTTTTCAAGGAACCAGCTTTTAGTTTCATTGATCTTTGCTACTGTTTTCCTTGTCTCTGTTTGTTTATTTCTGCTCTGATCTTTATGATTTCTTTCCTCTTTGGGGTTTTTTTTGTTGTTGTTGTTCTTCTTCTTTCTCTAATAGCTTTAGGTGTAAGGTTAGGTTGCTCATTTGAGATTTTTATTGTTTCCTGAGGTAAGATTGTATTGCTATAAACTCCCCTTTTAGAACGGCTTTTGAGGTATCCCATAGGTTTTGAATCATTGTGCTTTCATTTTCATTTGTCTCTAGGTATTTTTTAATTTCCTCTTTAATTTCTTTAACGATCCATTTGTTCTTTTTTTTTTTTTTTTCGGTACACGGGCCTCTCACTGTTGTGGCCTCTCCTGTTGCAGAGCACAGGCTCCAGACTTGCAGGCTCAGCAGCCATGGCTCATGGACCTAGCTGCTCCACGGCATGTGGGATCTTCCCGGACCGGGGCACGAACCCGTGTCCCCTGCAATGGCAGGCAGACTCTCAACCACTGCACCACCAAGGAAGCCCCCATTTGTTCTTTAGTAGCATATTTTTTAGCCTCCACATATTTGTGTTTTTTATAGTTTTTTTCCTGTGGTTTATTTTTAATCTCATAACATTGTGATCAGAAAAGATGCTTAATATGATTTCAATATTCTTAAATTTACTGAGGCTTGCCTTGTGGCCCAGCATGTGGTCAATCCTGGAGAAGGTTCCATGTACACTTGAGAAGAATATGTATTCTGCTGCTTTTGGATGGAATGCTCTATAAATATAAATTAAGTCCATTTGGTCTAATGTGTCATTTAAGGCCTGTATTTCCTTATTGATTTTCTGTCTGGATGATCTGTCCATTGATGAAAGTGGGGTGTTAAAGTCCCCCATTATTATCGTGTTACTGTTGATTTCTCCCTTTATGGCTGTTAGTACTTGCCTTATATATTGAGGTGCTCCTATGTTGGGTGCATATATATTTACAATTGTTATATCTTCTTGGACTGATCCCTTGATCATTGTGTAGTGTCCTTCTTTATCTCTTATAACAGTCTTTATTTTAAAGTCTATTTTGTCTGATATGAGTATTGCTACTCCAGCTTTATTTTGGTTTCCATTTGCATTGAATACCTTCTTCCATCCCCTCACTTTCAGTCTGTATGTGTCCCTAGGTCTGAGGTGGGTCCCTTGTAGACAGCATATATACAAGTCTTGTTTTTGTATCCATTCAGCCAGTCTATGTCTTTTGGTTGGCATATTTAACCCATTTACATTTAAGATAATTATCAATATGTGCATTCGTGGGCTTCCCTGGTGGTGCAGTGGTTGAGAGTCCTCCTGCCAATGCAGGGGACACGGGTTCATGCCCCGGTCCGGGAAGATCCCACATGCCGCAGAGCGGCTGGGCCCGTGAGCCATGGCCACTGAGCCTGCACGTCTGGAGACTGTGCTCTGCAGTGGGAGAGGCCACGACAGTGAGAGGTTTGTGTACCACAAAGAAAAAAAAAATATATATATATATATATGTGCATTCGTATTGCCATTTTCTTAGTTGTTTTGGGTTTGTTTTTGTTGGTCTTTTTTTTTCCCTTCCTCTTTTGCTCTTTTCTCTTGTGATTTGATGACTGTCTTTAGTGTTGTGTTTGGGTTGCTTTTTCTTTTGTGTGTGGGTATCAGTTGCAGTTTTTGGGTTTGCTGTTCCCATGAGGTTTTGATATATCAGTCTATATATGTGCAAGTTTATTTTGTGGTTATTGGTTTTGTTTGTTTGTTTTAAGTTGCTAGTCTCTTTCCTGCGTAGAGGAGTTTCTTTAACATTTGTTGCAAGGCTGGTCTGGTGGTGCTGAATTCTCTTAGCTTTTGCTTGTCTGTAAAGGTTTTGACTTCTTGTCCAAATCTGAATGAGAGTCTTGCTGGGTAGAGTATTCTTGATTGTAGGTTCTTCCCTTCCATCATTTTAAATATATCATGCCAGAGAGACCTTCAAGATGGTGGAGGAGTAAGACGTGGAGATCACCTTCCTCCCCACAAATACATCAGAAATACATCTATATGTGGAACAACTCCTACAGAACACCTACTGACACTGGCAGAAGACCTTAGACTTCCCAAAAGGCAAGAAACTCCCCACGTTCTTGGGTAGGGCAAAAGAAAAAAGAAAAAACAGAGATAAAAGAATAGGGAAGGGACCTGCACCTCTGGGAGGGAGCTGTGAAGGAGGAAAAGTTTCCACACACTAGGAAGCTCCTTCACTGGTGGAGATGGGGGATGGGCGGGGGGGGGGTGGAAGCTTCAGAGCCATGGAGGAGAGCACAGCAACAGGGGTGCAGAGGGCAAAGTGGAGAGATTCCCACACAGAGAATCGGTGCCAACCAGCACTCACCAGCCTGACAGGCTTGTCTGCTTACCAGCCGGGGTGGGTGGAGGCTGGGAGCTGAGGCTCGGGCTTTGGAGGTCGGGTCCCAGGGAGAGGACTGGGGTTGGCTGCATGAACACAGCCTGAAGGGAGCTAGTGCTCCACAGCTAGCAGGGAAGGAGTCCGGGAAAATGTCTGGACCTGACTACGAGGTAAGAGACCATTGTTTAGGGGTGCATGAGGACAGGGGATTCACAGCACCCCCTAAATAAGCTCCAGAGACAGGTGCGAGCTATCAACACAGACACCAGAGACAGGCATGAGATGCTAAGGCTGCTGCTGCAGCCACCAAGAAGCCTGTGTGCAAGCAGGTCACTATCCACACCTCCCCTCCCTGGAGTCTGTGCAGCCCGCCAGGCCAGGGTCCCGTGATCCAGGGACAACTTCCCCAGAAGAACACACGGTGCGCCTCAGGCTGCTGCAACGTCACGCTGGCCTCTGCCGCCGCAGGCTCACCTGGCATTCCGTACCCTCCCTCCCCCTGCCCTGGGTGAGTCAGAGCCCCCTAATCAGCGGCTCCTTTAACCCCGTCCTCTCCGAGCGAAGAACAGATGCCCTCAGGTGACCTACACACAGAGGCGGGGCCAAATCCAAAGCTGAACCCCAGGAGCTGTGCGAACAAAGAAGAGAAAGGGAAATTTCTTCCAGCCGCCTCAGGAGCAGTGGATTATATCTCCACAGTCAACTTGATGTACCCTGCATCTGTGGAATACCTGAATAGACAACAAATCATCCCAAAATTGAGGCGGTGGATTTGGGGAGCAACTGTAGACTTGGGGTTTGCTTTCTGCATCTAATTTGATCCTGGCTTTGTGTTTATCTTAGTTTAGTATTTAGAGTTTATTATCATTGGAAGATTTGTTTATTGATTTGGTTGCTCTCTTCCTCCTTTTATAGATAGATAGATAGATAGATAGATAGATAGATTTTTTCCTTTTTCTCTTTTTGTGAATGTGTATGTGTATGTTTCTTTGTGTGACTTCGTCTGTATAGTTTTGCTTTTACCATTTGTCCTAGGGTTCTGTCTGTCCGTTATTTTGTTGTTGTTTTTTTTAGTATAGTTTTTTAACACTTGTTATCATTGGTGGATTTGTTTTTTGTTTTTGTTGCTCTCTTCTTTCTTTCTTCTTTTTTTATAATTTTTTATTTTTAATAATTATTTTTAATTTTAATATCTTTTCTTTTCTTTTTTTTCTTTTTTCTTTTTCTTTTTTTTTTTTTTTTTCCCTTTTCTTCTGAGCCATGTGGCTGGCAGGGTCTTGGTGCTCCATCCGTATGTCAGGCCTGTGCCTCTGAGGTGGGAGAACTGAGTTCAGGACATTGGTCCACCAGAGATCTCCCAGCTCCATGTAATATCAAACGGCAAAAGCTCTCCCAGAGATCTCCATCTCAACACTAAGACCCAGCTCCACTCAATGATGAGCAAGATACAGTGCTGGACACCCTATGCCAAACAACTACCAAGACAGGAACACAACCCCATCCATTAGCAGAGAGGCTGCCTAAAATCATAATAAGGTCACAGGCACCCCAAAACACAGCACCAGAAAGACTAGATCCAGCCTCATCCACCAGAACACAAGCACTAGTCCCCTCCACCAGGAAGCCTACACAACCCACTGAACCAACCTTAGCCACTGGGCCACTGGGGGCAGACACCAAAAACAACGGGAACTACGGACTTGCAGCCTGTGAAAAGGAGACCCCAAACACAGTAAGTGAAGCAAAATGAGAAGACAAAGAAACACACAGCAGATGAAGGAGCAAGGTAAAAACCACCAGACCAAACAAGTGAAGAGGAAATAGGCAGTCTACCTGAAAAAGAATTCAGAATAATGATAGTTCTTCTGCCTCAGTTATTCTGCTATTGATTCCTTCTAGTATAGTTTACACTTCAGTTGTTATATTGTTCATCTCTGTTCTTTAGTTCTTCTTGGTCTTTGTTAAACATTTCTTGCATCTTCTCAATCTTTGCCTCCATTCTTTTTCCAGGATCCTTGATCATCTTCATTATCATTATTCTGAATTCTTTTTCTGGGAGGTTGCCTAGCTCCACTTCATTTTGTTGTTTTTCTGGGGTTTTATCTTGTTCCTTCATCTGGGACATAGTCCTCTGCCTTTTCATTTTGTCTATCTTTCTGTGACTATGGTTTTTGTTCTGCAGGCTGTAGGTTTGCTTCTTGCTTCTGCTGTCTGCCTTCTGATGGATGAGACTACCCAAGAGGCTTATGCAAGCTTCCTGATAGGAGGGACTGGAGGTGGGTAGAACTGGGTCTTGCTCTGGTGGGCAGAGCCTGTGCTCAGTAAAACTTTAATCCACTTGTCTGCTGTTGGGTGGGGCTGTGCTCCCTCCCTGTTGTTTGTCCTGAGGTGACCCAGCACTGGAGCCTACAGGCTATATGGTGGGGCTAGTGGCAGCCTCTGGGAGGGCTCACGCCAGTGGGTACTTCCCAGAACTGCTGCTGCCAATGACCTTGTCCCTGTAGTGAGCCACAGCTGCCCACTGTCTCTGCAGGAGACCCTCCAACACTAGCAGGTAGGTTTGGTTCAGTCTCCTATGGGGTCACTGCTCCTTTAGCCAGGTCCTCATGCACACAAGACTTTGTGTGTGACCTCCAAGAGTGGAGTCTCTGTTTCCCCCAGTCCTTTGGAAGTCCTGAAATCAAATCCCACTGATCTTCAAAGTCAGATTGCCTGGGGATTCCTAGTCCCATTGCCAGACCCCCAGGCTCGGAAGCCTGACATTGGGCTCAGAACCTTCTCTCCAGTGGGAGAACTTTTGTGGTATAATTGTTCTCCAGTTTGTGGATCGCCCACCTAGCAGGTATGGGATTTGATTTTATCGTGATTGTGCCCCTCCCACTGTCTCAGTGCAGCTTCTCCTTTGTCTTTGGATGTAGGGTATCTTTTTTGGTGGGTTCCAGCATCCTCCTGTCAATGTTGTTCAGCAGTTAGTTGTGATTTCAGTGCTCTTGCAAGAGGAGGTGAGCCCATGTCCTTCTACTCCACCATTTTGCACCAATCTATTTTTGTGGACTCTTTAGGATTTTCTATCTATAAGATCACGTCACCTGTGAATAGGAATAGTTTCACTTTTTCCTTTCCTATTAAGATACCTTTTATTCTTTTTCTTGTCTAATTGCTGTAACTAGAACTTCCAGTACAATGTTAAATAGAAGTGATGAAAGTAGGTATTGTTATCTTGTTCCTGGCCTTATGTGGAAGGCTTTCAGTCTTTCATTCTTTTTTTAAAAAATCTATTTATTTATTTATTTATTTTTGGCTGCATTGGGTCTTTGTTGCTGTGGGTGGGCTTTCTCTAGTTGCAGTGAGCTGGGGTTACTGTTCATTGCAGTAGGCAGGCTTCTCATTGCAGTGGCTTCTCTTGTTGTGGAGCACGGGCTCTAGGCATGCAGGCTTCAGTAGTTGTGGCACACGGGCTCAGTAGTTGTGGCTCACGGGCTCTAGAGCACAGGCTCAGTAGTTGTGGTGCACAGGCTTTGTTGTTCCACGGCATGTGGGATCTTCTGAGATCAGGGATCGAACCCATGTCCCCTGCATTGGCAGGTGGATTCTTAACCACTGCACCACCAGGGAAGTCCCTTCCATTCTTGAATAGAATGTTAGATGTGGGTTTCTCAAATGCCCTTTATCAAGGTGAGGAATTTCCCTTCTATTTTTAGATTCTTATGTGTGAAACAGTGTTGGATTTTGTTAAATGTTTTTTTCTGTATTAATTGAGATGATCATGTGTCTTTTTTCCTTAATTATATTAATGTAGCATATTGCATTGATTGATTTTCATATGTTGAATCACTCTTACATTCCTGAAATAAATTCCAATTAGTCTTGGTGTATAATCCTTTTAATATGCAGCTGGATTCAGTTTGTTAATATTTTGTTGAGGGTTTTTACATCAATGCTTATAAGGGATAATGGTCCATAGTTTGTGTGTGCATGCGTGTGTGTGTGTGTGTGTATGATATCTTTGGCTTTGGTAAAGGTAATGCCGGCCTCATAGGATGAATTAGAAAGTGTTTTCTCCTCTTCTTTTTTGGGGAAGTGTTTGAGAAATATTGACATTAATTATTCTTTAAATATTTGGTAGAATTCACCAGTGAAGCCATCTGGTCCTGGACTTTTCTTTGCCAGAAGGTTTTTGATTACTGATTCAATCTCTTTACTTGTTAAAGGTCCTCTTAGATTTTCTATTTCTTCTTAAGTCAGTCTTGGTAATCTGTTTGTTTATAGAAATTTGTCTATTTCATCTAGGCTATCTAATTTGTTACCATACAGTTATTCATATTATTCTCTTATAATCGTTTTTATTTCTATAAGGTCTGCAGTAATGTCCACTCTTCCATTTCTAATTTTAGTAATTTGAGCCTTCTCTATTGTTCTCTCAATTAATCTAGCTAAAATTATGTCAATCTTCCTGATCTTTTCAAAGAACAAATTTTCCCTCTGAGCACTGTGTTCGCTGCACCCTGTAAGTTTTGGTGTGTTGTATTTTCATTTTCACTTGTCTTACTCAAGATCCTGCCTTATATATCTCTTCCCTTCTCTATTAAATCTCTTGAGAAATCAGCCCCTACCCTCCTTCTGAACTTGTTTCATGCTGAGCTGAAACAACCCACTACATCTCTTTTTCCTATAGATAGGCCTAAGCCAGTCCTAGGCCTAAGCCATTCCCCTAGGTTAGATATCCCAAAGTTTCTCTGACTTTTCTCTTTTTCAGAATCAGTTCAGCCTTACCTGCTTTCTTTATTCCTTTGCATTTCTCAAAAATACTCCATGTTTCTTAATATATTCAAAAAAAATCATTCAGATAATCATTCAAGACACTTTACATTCTGATCTCAACCTATTTAGTATTCCAAGTTCCCTGGGCCAGATTCTGGGGGCATAAAGAGCTGACTGATACATTACTCATGTTTCCAGAGTGAGTGAAACATGTAAACAAACATACTTCAAATTTCTGCTGACTGAACATCCACACCAGGGGATGGACCTCAGCACCACCCCCATGCTCCAAGTGGCTCCCAGTGACTTATAAGGGATGCTCCCCATAGGCCCCCAAAGCAGCCTTCTGTTAAGGTCATGAGGCATCCTCCCAATTCTTAGTCTCTTCTGGTTCTAGTCCTCCAAATCTGCAGCCAGCTGAACCACTTACAGAAGACCTCAATGCTCTGCAGAGAACGTGGATATCCATGCCAAGGATGCTGACCCAGGACATTCCCAAAGCATCAGTGCTGATCCCAGGCAGAGTAGAGAAAAAGGCCTTCTTGTGCCTTCTGGGCCACACCACGTCATCTGGGTCCCAAAGCAGCTCTCCTAGAGTCCAAAGTCTTTCAGAGGAGCCTTTGAACTTTTTCAGTAACTTCTTACCTTCACCTTCCTTAAGCACAGTGGCTCTTATCTTCTTTTTTTTCTTAGACTTGCAGGGAATTACTTCTACCAACCCCTTCTCCTCCTTCTATAACTTCTCCTCTTCTCCAACCACAAACTCCTGTCTCCTCCCCTGTACCAATGCAAACCCCATAAATATAAGCAAAGGCAAACAGATATTTGAACTTATCCTTGAAGAATAAATAGGAGCTCACCAGATGGGAAAATGTGAGCAAGGTATTTCAGGCAAAGGGAACAATGGAGCAAAGAAAGAGCCGGGCATTCTTGAAATAATCAAGCAATGGAGAACTTCTTGTTTTTATTCAAAACCCAACTACAATGTTACCTTCTCTGCAAAGTGTTCCCTGACAACCCCCAACCCTTTCTACCCCATCATTTTCACTATTTGTGCTCCTATAGAGCAGTTATCTCTATCAATTCAACATTTATTGAGCTCAAAATTGTGGTAAATGCTAGGAATACAGAGATAATAAGCATAATCCCTACCCTCAAGATTATGAAAAATAGAGGAAAAGAACATTTTAACTATATCTAAGAGAAAGAAACCCTCGATATTGAGTGTGCAGGGTGCAATTAGTGGTGTGAGGGCAATGCAGAAGAAAACCCTATCCTAGGTCAACGCCTAACTCACCACACCATAGCTACATGTTTACCTGTCAGACTCCTCTACCACACGGTGAGTCCAGAGAACAGATAATGTCTTATTCATTTCTATATTCAGTCTTCAGTCCAGAAACTGGTACATAAAATGAATCTGATAAGTATGGTCTGAATGCCATGATTTCTAAGGCTTTTACTCACTGAATTGGCATAAAGCTGAGCAAATAGTACAATGAATGGCCTGTTAAATAAATGAATGATTTCAATCTATAACAACAAAGGAAACTTAAAGGTCTGTGCTAGAGAAGGAAGAACAGTTCTTGGAGAGTTTTTGGGCCACAGGGTATGCCGAGACCCGTTACAAAGAGAAACTGGTCCTAAACATCCTGGGCAGAGAACCTGCAAAACAAGGGATGGAGCTGTGCTCATTCACTCAGCAGTATTCATTGGGTGCCTACTCTGTGCCAAGCACTGTTCAAGAATGTCCAGCACCGTGAACAAGACAGAAAAAATCCTTGCTTTCATGGAGCTTACATTCTTATAGAAGGGGAAAAGAACAAAAAAACAAATATGCAAATTACAGAGTATGGTAGAAAGTAAGTATTACAGAGAAAAACAAATTCAAAGGCAATGAGTACACAGGAGTGAGGGCTTGTGGTGAGGAAAGCGTGGTCACAGAAGGCCTCCTTGAGAGGAGATGTTTGCATTAAAGACCTTATGGAGACAAAAGAGTGAGCCATGTGGACACCTGGGGGAAGAGTATTCTAGGCAGAGGGAATTACAAGTGTACAACTCTGGCCTGTCCAAGGAATGACCAGGCCAGCATAGTGTGAGCAAAGGGAATAAGGGGGAGAGTTATAGGAAATTAGGCTAAAAAGAGAAAAATGACCAGATCATTCTGGCCCTCATAGGCCATTGTAATTGCTTTGTTTTGTTTTTTCTTGTTGTTTTAACCTCTTTCACTGAAATATAGTATACAAAGAGAAAATTACAAATCCTAAGTGTCAGCTCAAGGAATAATCATAAAATGAATAAATCTGTGTATCCAGACACAGGTTAAGGAATGGCACATTACCAGCAGCCCAGAAAACCCCCTCTATGCTCCCTCCTATTTGCTATCCCTCCCTCCTCCTCAAAGGTAACCCTATCCTGACTTCTAAAATAATAGATTTGTTTTGCCTGTTTTTTAACTTTAAATAAATGTAAGCATGCCACTGTATTCTATTTGTATTTGTATTTTCTTTTTTCACTCAAGATTTTGCTTGTGATATTCACCCATGTGATTCTGAGAAGGAAGAATGGTCAAATGACAAACAACAGCATGTTAAAGTGCTGATGGGAAAGATGTAGTAAAGAGGGGGAATTGATGGCAGTGTTCATGTGATGGGCATGCATGTGACAATTTGAGAAAAAGAGAGGAAGTGTGAGGTCACGCAGGAGCTGAGTACAAAGATCCTAAGAGACATTTCCTCCCCTACTCAGATCCTCTCCTGAGAATTAAGAGATCTTGAGAAGGTTGAGGTTGTGGTAATGGTTACCTATTCATTGATTCACTCAAACATTTCCATATCCTACTTTGTGTTAGGCACAGTGCTGAGATATAAAGATAATTAAGACATGGTCAGCTGGACAAACAAGTAAACAGAGGGCCAAAAAATGGTATGATAAATGCTAGGAATTTGGCAAAGGATGGTAAAGAAACATCTTCTTTAAGAATGACTGTGACTATTTCACCTTTTTTGCTTGAACATTAATGGCTCTGAGAGAGGCTCATGAGAGTATAGTCATTGTATGTTACTTTGAGGTTAAATGTATTATTTTTATGCTTATCAGTTTTTATCTCCTCAACTACTAGACAATAATCTTTTGGGAGAATAAAAGATATCTTCTGGTATCATGGAAAGAGCACAAAGTAGTTAGAGTCAAAGGAGTTGGGTCTGAATCCCGACTCTGTTATTCCTTAGCTAGGTAACCCTGGGAAAACTAGGTAACCTCTCTGTGCCTCAGATCCTTTCTATAAATGGAGATGGTAATATTCATCCTACTGCCTCACAGAATTGTTGTCAGCGTCGAATGAAATAATGTATAAGAACTGTAAATTCCTATTACTAGTCCTCTAAATCTCACAAGCCTACTATGCTGAACACAGTAAGTATTTAATAAATGTCAAGCTTTGATTATATTTCATCAGTAAAGACTTGTGGGTTTTGAAGTCTGTGCCAGAGAGTTGATATAGTTGTCCCTCTCTATCTCATGCCCAGATAACTCAGAAGCTGGGATCAGATAGTGCGGCCATGACTCAGGAGTGACCAGCTAGTGTGGGAGGGTAGACTTGCCAGGATCATCTGGACCAACTACTCATTAAACAAGAGTGCCAGACATTTTGCTGGGGTGGAGCCTCTGTGATTGCCCATTTCAACACTCCTCCTAACCGTTTCCCTTTTCATCATATTTCTGGACTTCAGTATCAGAGAGCTCTAACTGACTGGCAGAGGATGGAGAAAGGGTGTGGGGAGCAGGGGGAGGGCAGGAGAGTTATAGCAGTTTCCTTTCTGTGTTCACAGGGAACACAGTTTCACAAACCAGCTCAACCCCATTGATTGTGAACGGGGTCCTGGGGGAGTCTGTAACACTTACCCTGAAGTTTCCTGTGGAAGAGAAGATCATGTCCATCACCTGGCTACATGATGGAAAATCTGCCGTCTTCATAGAGCCAAATGAAGCACTAAACAGGGTGACTGACCCAAAGCGGAAAAATCGATTGAATGTCACCGAGTCCTATTCCTTGCAGCTCAGCAACCTGACGATGGCAGACTCAGGACATTACAAAGCCCAGATAACCACACTGACCTCTTTACTGTTTACCAGTTATGATCTGAGGATCTTCAGTGAGTCAAATCATGGGGTTTAATTGTGTATGGACTGAAAAATAGTACATATTTCAATTCTATGTGACTGCAAGTGTGCACTATAGCTTAGTGGTAAAAAACATGGCATTTGGAGCTAGACTGAGGTCCAGCAACAAAACTATTCAATGGCATTGCACAACAGTTAGTGACAGAGCTAAGATTAGAACCTAAATCTTGTGACTTCTAGACCCTGTATTAGGCTCCATTACACTTGTTGAGACAAGTTTCTTCTGCCACTATTTAGAAGACCAAGCACAACTTCTTCTGCAACAACCACACTCCTGAGGCTGAATGCCAATGGATTCTCAGGGCCTTTTGGAGTGCCTCTCCTTCAAAGGCACATACACAGAGAGATGTGTAAGCTACACCAACATGTTTTACAATTGTGCAAAGGTATTTTAAGATATAAATTATATAGGTTTTCTTTTAAAAAAACACTGGCCAATTGTTCTGTATGTACTAGGCTAGGGATGGCAAAGATTTGATCTTATGGGCCAATATCAATTAATTGGGAGTAACTGTCTAGGGTTCAGTGTTAAGAAAGATATCAGAGTCATGTTGTTTATTCACTGAGTCAACAATATTTGTTAACCAGGGATAATATACGAGACACTGTTTTAGGCCCTTGAAATACATCAGTGAACAAAACAAAGGTCCCTGCCCTCATGGAACTGACATTCTGGGTAGGGAATATGGGAGCAATAATAAACAGTACACATAATATATAAACAAATGACACAGTAAGCTGCGAGTGCTATGGAGAAAGAGAGATTAGAACAGAATAAGGAGCATCAGAAGTGCCAGAAAGCAGTGGTCAGTTTTAAATGGAGTGATCATAATAGGCCTCATTGAGAAGATGACATTAGAGCCAAGACATGTTGGAGGTAAAAGAGTGAGCCATGCAGATATCTGGATGAAGAGCCATCCTGCACAAGCACTCCCTGTGTCTGGCAGCTCAAGGAATATAAAGAAGGTCAAACATCAAGGAGCAGAGTAAGAGAGAGCAATAGGAAATGAGGTCAGTAAGGAAGTAGGGGGCCATATCTTCTAAGGCTATGAGAGCCATCACAAGGACTTTGGCTTCTATTTTGGGGGAATGGACAACAATTGGAGGGTTTTGCAGAGAAGTAATATAATTTAACTTACTTATTTAAAGGATCTCTTTGGACAAGGGCGGAAGCCACTGAACCAATTAGGAAGCCATTGCAACTATCTAAGCAAGAGGTAATACTGGCTTGGACCAGAGTGGTAGCAGTGGAGGTAGTGAGAAGTGGTTGGATTCTGGATATATTTTAGAAGTAAAGCCACCAGGATTTTGTGATGTGGGAGTACGAGAGGAAAAGATGAGTCAGGTATGACTCCAGGGCTTTTGGCTTGGTTGACTGGGAGGATGCAGTTGTTGTCAACTAAGATGGGGAAAGTTGCAGATTGAGAAGGTTTTGGAGAGAAAAACAGGAGTCTTTTTGAACATGTTGAGTTGGAGATACACATATCCAGGTGGAAATGTCAAGTCAGTAGTTATATATTCATCAAGTGGAGAAAGATATCAAGATAGATTTTTGAGGTCAGCAACAGACATTGGCTGAAGGAGATGTAATATTCATGCCAAATATTTGCCATTTCTGTGCTACATGCTGTCTCATTTAATCCTCATAATTACCTAAGAAGTAAGTATTATTGCCCAGTTTTATAGATGAGGAAACTTAGGCATGAAGAGACTAAAATTTGTCCATGTAGCCAGTAAATGACAAAGCCGTGATTCTAACCTAGGTCTTCCTAACTCCAAATCCAACATTCTTGCCATGACATGAAAATTCTGTTCTAGCAAGGTATGTTCCACCACCCCTACTCAGTTAGCTAAGCTTAAAGCATTACTTAATCTCTTCTAATCAGACAGTTGGAGTCATTCTGTTTCTATTGGGTCACCTTTATTTCAACCCTTGGGCGGAGTCTAGGTCAGAGGGCTTTTCTGTACTGCTTTCATGTCCTCATTGATTCACAGCCACTGACACCTTAGAGGTGATATTTTCTGGTCTCTGCTCTCAGATATTTCTGCAACATATGTAGTCCCAAATATATTGCACTTCTTTCTTCCCCAGAATTTCTTGCTTTCTCTCTGTTTCTTCACTTCTTCCTTTCCTAATTCTTTAATTCTCAACATTTCCCTTTCTGACTTGGTGACACTCTACATCAAGGTCTCTTTGTCATCATTTGAGCCAGCATCAGCTCCAGTGAGAACCAATATTCCCACAGATGTGGGAAATACAGTTCTCCAAGAGTGTTAAGCTTTTATCTTCCATCCCATCTAGGGAATTCTGACAATGGAGAAGTATGCCTGGTCTTCTGGTTTCGGACCTGGCTGAGGTAGGGCTGGCCCTTAGCTTAGTCTCCAAATTATCTTTACATGAGGGGCAGTGAACAAGTGTTAGAAGGACCCCCAGGAAGAAACTGGAGCTCCAAAAATTAAAGTGATCAGCTTAAAATCACCCGACTAGTTGGCAACAACCCCAGTCTTTCCCTTCCCTCTCTCCCACTGCCTACTCTGTCTCATACTGACTGTTATCATTTGGTCACCCCATACCTTGATGTCATCAATTAGGCAGTACATGCAGAGTTATTTACAGAGTACACAGCTGTGTCAGGTGGAATACAGAAACATCGAGGTGAGAGTATTTTTCACAGAGGGCTGAGCCAAGACATTTGTCCTTAATCCAGGCCTCTTCTCTGCACACAGGACGACTGAGGAACTTACAAGTTGTCCCTCACACCAAATGGTCTAATAATAGGACCTGTGAGATCCTCCTGACCTGCTCTGTGGAGAATCCAAATGATAACATCTTATTCAGGTGGCAGGTCTCAGGAAAAACACTTCAAAGTGAAGCAAACCTTACTATCTCCTGGGACCCCAAGAGTTTCAATGAAGAGACCTACACCTGCATAGCTGAGAATCCTGTCAGCAATTCATCCTTCTCTGTCTCTGTCCAGAGTCTCTGCAAAAGTAAGTATGTCTCAGGTCTCTCTGAGAGCCTTGAGTGGCTGTGAGGTGTGGGGTGTCTCTTGTGCTCTTTATGATTCCTAAAACAGCAGCCCAGTAGGAGACAGCCAAGTTACACTGGGAAGGGACAGACATCCCCTGGGGCTCCATGCCTCACACTCCCCCAGAGGTCTCTCCTTCCTCCCTCCCCCTCCACCAACCCTTTCTCCAGCCCACTCAGATCCCAAGAGCAAAGTCCTTGGGAAGGCAGGATTGCTTCCTCACACTGGCTCTACCAGGCTCCACCATGCCCTGTCTGCCTAAATGGGACTCCCACTCCCAGAAAGCCTGCTCATACCCCCAGAGCCTCTGGGTATAGATGAACCCACCCAACTCCCAAAGATGGTCTAGAAGAGATGCAGTAGAGGCTCTAAAAAACCACTCTGGGCCTCACTCGATGTGTCTCAAGTGCAACTTCTTTTTTTTTCTTTTTAGGTGTTACTAATGAAAAAAATGAACACCTGGATACCATGTGGATTGTAGTGGCAGTTTCTTCAATATGTATAGTTGTGGTCATCATCGTGCTGTTATTTGTTTGGAGGAAAAAAATAGGTTTCCTTTCTTCCTACTTACTGTTTCTTCTCCAAGGTTCCAGAGACTTAGCATTTGGGGCCTCCAAAAGACTCTGTCTTGTAGAAGACAGATAAAGGGAGGGAGCATGCAAACCCTGGCTCAGCTGGTCCACTGGGACAACACCTGGGTTGTGAATACACATGTGCTAATCTCCTAGAAAAGTGTCTTACTGGAAAATGCAGGACCCTTTCAGGTCCCCTTCCACCACACCCTCTAGAGAGACACATCTAGGGGTAGGGGGTGGAAGGCTTCTCTCACTATAGTCACAGATTTCAACAGATTTCAATTAATTTTATTTTTCAGGTTTCTTTCAGTTCTCTACTCAGCAAACCCAGTGTCCTGGTGAGCTTCCAGACTCTTAACTCCCAATCATAAAACAGATGGGAAGAACCAAGTGAAAAGGAAAGGGGGGCAGTCAGAGGGCTGTATAATGAGAGAGGAGGGAGTCAGAATGTCATTACTCAGATGGACCAGATGGTGCAAGGGGATAACACCTGGAACTGTGCAAGTTTGTCCCCTGTGTGACTTACAGGGTCCCTTACAAGCATGCAAACCGGTCACTCATGCAATTTCTTGGGGTAGGATTAGGGTCATTCCCCACTCTGCCAACGGAGAGACTAAGCGCCAGTGAAAGGACTCATGACCTGTTCATTATCAACAGGAGGTGCAGGGTAAAGACAAACTGCCTGACCCCATCACTCTCTTCAGCCAGGGTTTGGGCATTGAGTGGACACAGTCAAAAGAGAAAGTATGATATAGAGACAGAAACACAGGCTCTGGACTCAGACTGGCATTGAGTCTTATTTCATGGGTGAGAGATACATGACTTCATGCATGGAGGACCTGGCATGAGGTTTGGAGTGAGAAGGCATGCATTCAAATTCGTGTCTGATCATTTCCTGTGTGAGTTTGCACCAAGTCTGTAAAACTTTCTGAGCCTCCAGTTCCTCATCTCTAATATAATCAAACCCACTCTAAGGAGCTCTGAAAAGTTTAATAGTATTATATATGTGAAATAATCTGGCTCCATTATGCTCACCAGTGAGGTTCTCTAGCTCCTGTGTAGGCAGTGTTATTTGGTCCCAGAAGCTTCCCTTCCTGTGAAGCCAGAGGGAGACTCTGAGGCTTTAGGATAGCTCAAGACCATGTGCCCCTGAGGAGATGAGGTCAGAAATAGATCACATGGCTGAGAATGTTCTGGTTCAACCCAGAACTCCAAAGACTGTCAAAAATGAATGAACCCTAAGGAAGGGCCATGCTTTGAACAATTGCCTCTCTGGGGTCAGAGAATGGCCTGGGGTAGACAAGGTCCTGGGAGAGCAGACCAGAGTCCTTCAGCTACTGACTGTGCCTTCCTGTGTTAACAGCAGAGACTGTGAGGAACTTAGAGTATGCTTCCTTCTCTCCAGGGAGCACTGTGTATGCTCAGGTCACCCATTCAAAGAGGGTGAGTACTTTCAGGTTTATACTCCTTCATGGTCATTATTTTCACAGTCATTATACATGAACTTGTCACCAAATTTTTCTAAATTCAAATGACATACACCATTGAGGAGAGGCAAAGGCAGCGACAAGAACTGCAGAGTTATGTGCGGGACCTTTCTAGACCTCAATGCTCACACCTCAGTAGAATGTTGACTCATACCCTGCTTTACATTGCTTAATCTAACTGCTTAACGCATCAGTGAGTCTTGTCCCTTCAGCTTAATTACAAGCTGCCTGGAAGTGAAAATTATGTCTTCCTCTCTCTTCCCCTATGTCTTAGCATGATGCTCAGTAAATACTTGCTGGATGGATCAGAGTTCATTTAAGCTTGAGAGCCCCCAGAGGGCATGATTTTGTATCAGGGGCTTTCTCATCCTGGATGTAGGGGAAATAGGGGAGCCCAGAAGAGTCTCTCAAGAGGGAAGAGGGGCAAGAATTTGCAATCCCTCAACAGTAGAGGACACTAAAGGCATGAGCGGTCCTCAATCGTCCCCTGCCCTCTAGCAACATAACAGGATGGCTTTGGTCAGGCACCAGGAACTCCTCGCCATGCATCAGTAATTCCCCATCAACCGCAAAATAAAGCACCTGCAGGTGGTACATTTCTAAATAACACTACACATCCTGGGAGGCCATCTTCCATGTCTTCTGAAAAATAAGCCGAGAGCCAGCATTCTTCAGTTGATGGAAACAATGGTCTGGCTAGAAATCTTGGATTCCACAAGCAAATCTCCCTTCACAAAGCCCCTCACAGGTATTTGCAAAGTAGACTCTGAAGCTAGCCAACAATAAGAAGTGCTCTCACTTCAGATATTTCAATTGCCTTTCCAATTTCCTCTTGAAGACAAGATGAATTACTCTCAACAAACAAAGAAACTCTCCGGCAAGTTTGTTAACTTTTGCTTAGCAAAACATGGTACTTTGGAGAGTTTCAGAGGTTTTGATAACACCCCAAATATGCCTTAGTTAATTTAAAATGCCAAAAACTATGAGGATGGGGGACTTCTGTTACTGCCACACTTTTTATTCCAAGCAGAGCCATTCTCTTTTTTTTTTTTTTTTTTTTTTTAGAGCCATTCTTAAGACAAGATATTCCTGCTCTACCAGTTCCCCATGCTTGAGGAGAACCCCAGTGACATGATGACCAGGCAAATAGAATCACAGGGGTAAAATGAAGCAGGCAATAACTCCAGTTATAGGTAGTAAAGATCTGAGACAAAAGATGTAATACAATAACCATCTGGTGTGTAGGTTAGTTCCTAAAAATAGAGGAAGGAGAGTAGAGTTGGATGCAGGACAAGAATGTTTTCTTTCCTTCACACCACCTGCCAACAAGGTCGCCCTTCTCTCTCTCTCTGGTTCTTGAGACCACCAGTTTGCTGGAGTGTTGTGCTTCTGTTTGGGGCTCAGGAAAGGTGACTAATCCTTCACAGGTTTAAGAGCTAGTGGTGCTTTGTTTCCAGCTTCTCTTGCTGGACACTCCCTAGCCTTCCTCCTAAAGAACTTTGACATCATCCCTCATTTGTCACACTGCCTTTCCCAAGAATATACAGTAAGTCCCTTACATACAAATGAGTTCCATTCCGAGAGCATGCTCGTAAGTCCAATTTGTTCTTACGTCCAACAAAAGTAACCTAGATACCCAACTAACACAATCAGCTATATAGTACTGTACTGTACTGTAATAGGTTTATAATACTTTTCACAAAAATAATGCATAAAAAACAAAAAAACAAAAAAAATAAAGAAAACATTTTTAATCTTACAGTACAGTACCTTGAAAAGTACAGTAATACGGTACAAGAGCTGGCATACAGGGGCTGGCATCGAGTGAACAGGCAAGAAGAGTTACTGACTGGCAGAGGAAGAGGACATGGGAGATGGCAGAGCTGAAGGATCTCCTGCAATAGGAGGTGGAGGGCAAGCTGCAATTTCACCCATGCCTGACGTTGATGTCACAGGTTCTGGTTCCTTGCTGCATTCAATTTTAACTATTCTCTTGAAAAAATGATCCTGTGATGTCTGGGTAGTAGCTTTTTTTTCTCACCATAAATGACACGGTAGCACTGGATCGCATTCTGAACGGCTGCTGCAACCTTCATGTACTGTTCTATATTTGGGTCCTGTGCCTCAAAAACTAACAGTGCCTCTTCAAATAAAGAAAATCCCCTTTCCATTTCCTGTATCGTGAATCTCTTCAGTTCTTCAATTACTTCTTCTTCCTCTTGTCTCTCTTCTTTCTTTGAGCCTCCAATTCTATCTAGTCTTCATTAGTAAGCTACATAAAGTAAGTACACAAAAGCTTGTGCACTTACTTTGTTGTCAAGTACGCAACCATTTGACATGACAATGTACACCAGACGCGTGAACTAACTTACGTGATTGGACATGTGAACACACGTTCACATCTTTGAAATATCACAACTTGAAGTCTCATAAGTAGGGGACTTACTGTATCTGTGCATGAGTACATTTCTCTTTATGTGAGCCAAATTGGTATGATTGTGTTTTATAGGAAATGGAAATCCCAAAACCTGTGAAAAACAATGACTCCACCACAATTTACTCTGAAGTTCAACAGTCCCAAGGGGTAAGCCTATGATTGGCACATCTTTTTACATTCTTACCTCTCTTCTCAGACCTATGACTTTGCAAATATGGTAAAAGTAAAGGGGCCATTTTACAGATGCACAAATACCAGCAGGATACAGAAAGTCTCAGGACAGCTCCAAAACATATCCAAGAAGCTACCTTGTATTAGGATCACCACACATAACTGAGTTTTTAACCTACTTGTTTTTTAAATTTAATCCTGCTTATGCTGTCAATATCCCTTACTGCCTGTTAGTGCTCTCCAAACCACCTCCATATCCATGAGGAGTGGCCTGACACTCTAGTCCCTATTTACCTACTTTATTTTTCTCCTTTTTCCATTACAGAAAGCCCATCTATTCCAGGACAACTGCCCTTCACAATGTCATGTAATTTGCTGAAAGTCTTCAAAGGAATTCAGGAACGACACATCTTCTAATCCTACGGGAGAGAACAGAGCTTGGTTTCTGTCTGACAACAGAATTTGAATATCTAAGATTATCAGACTTGAATCTGCTTACCTAGGTCAAACATGTAAGGAATAACATCATCTCCAGCATATGACCCAAATAACAATTTCTAATCAGCTCCAAGTGAAAACATACATCAGATACCATGCTTGAAAAAATCCTCAACAAAATACTAGCAATCCGAATCCAACAATACATTAAAAGGATCCTACCCCATGATCACTATCAATTGATCAGTTTCAATACCTGCAAATCAATCGATGTGATACACCACATCAACAAACTGAAGAATAAAAACCATACGATAAGGGGGTGGAGTCAAGATGGCATACTAGGAGGATGCGGAATTCGCATCTCCTCACAACTAGGGCACCTACCGGGCACTGGTAGGGGACCACGAACACCTAAGTGGACAGGAGGAACCCCCAGCAACCAGGTAGGGTGTGGGGGGAGTGTAAGGGTAGAAGAAGTGGAGGTCAGAGGGGACTGGCGTCCCTGAGGGTTGGCTGGAGGAGGCGAAGGGATCCCACGCTCGAAGGGGGAAATTGGGGAACCACTGGGGGGGCAGAGGATCAACAAGGAGTGTGGCCAGGTTTCTCCTGCCCACTTGGGCCCCCAGGAACCTGCTGAGATACTGGGCCTGATCCTCTGACCACCTAGGGATCCTCCAGCCACATGGATCTGAGGGAGAGGGAGGGAGGGAAGGGGGAGCAAAAGTAAAGGCCCGACCTCTAGGACCGGCACCCCTGAGGGGTGGCTGGGGGAGGGGAGGAGTTCCTACACCTAGCGGCACCCACCCATGGTTAGGGGTCCAGTGGCTACAGGGAAGACCCTGGAGGTGACAGTGGGGGAGGGGTGCAAAGGAATGGAAGGGAATGTGGCCAGTGCTTTCCCTGTCCACTTAGGCACTGGAGAGCTTGTTGGGCTCCCTGGCCTACTCCTCTGCCCTTGGAGTCTCCCGCCTTACCCGCAGAGCTCAAGCCCTGTTCCTACACCCCCACCCAGGGCTCTACCTCTACAATCGGAGACCCCCTTCAATGTGCTGGGCCTAAACACCACCCACACACCCTCACTCAGGGCCCTACCTCCAAACTCCGGAACTCCACACTCCAGAGGCCCTCCTTTCTACGTGCTGCCTCTTCCCTTCCATGCAGGTCCTAAGCAGAGGCCCCGCCCCATGCTTGAACATCGCCCAGCCTAAACCCCGCCCCCGGGGCCTTTTCTGGCTATGTGGTCCTGAGCCTAGGCCCCGGGCCACACAAAAACATCATGCTCCCACCTGCCTAAGTCCCACCCCACCCTAAACTCCACCCCTGCCTTAGTTCCACCACTGCCTAAACTCCACCCCAATAGCCAAGGCTGTTTTTTTTTTTTTTCTTTTTTCTTCTTTTAGATTGGGGTTCTGTTTTACCTTGTTGATTCTCTTATATTTTCATTTTTCCTAATAAATCTTTTATTTTTCTAATTTTATTTTATTCTTTATACTTTGTTATTGTTCTCTACTTTTGGCTCGTTCCCCACTACCACCCTTTTTTTCTTTTTTCTATTGTGGTTTTATTTTACCTTGTTGCAGTTGTTTCAATTAAACTTTTATTTTTCCTAATATATTTTTTATCTTTCTAATTTTATTTCGTTTTTAACTTTGATACTGTACTGCTCCTTTTTATCTTTCTTTCTTTCTTTCTTTCTTTTTTTTTACCATGTCACGAAACTTGCAGGATCTTGGTTTCAAGGCCAGAGGCTGGGCCTGAGCTCCTGTGGTGGGAGCTCTAAGACCAAATCACTGGACTAACAGAGAACGTCAAACCCCAGGGAATATCAGTAGGAGTGAGAACTTCTGGAGGTCCTCATCTCAGCACCAAGACCCAGCTCTATCCAACTGTCTGTAAAATCCAGTGCTGGACATCTCAGGCCATACAACCAGTAAAACAGGAATACAGCACCACTCAGCAAAAAAAAAAAGAAACGACAAAAAATTATGTTACAGATGAAAGAGCAAGGTAAAAACCTATAAGCCCACATAAATGAAGATGAAAGAGGCAACGGACCTGAAAAAGAACTCAGAGTAATTACAGTAAACATAATCCAAAATCTCGGAAACAGAATGGAGAAAATACAAGAAATATTTAACAAGGATCTAGAAGAACCAAAGAGCAAAAAAACAGTGATGAACAACACAATTACTGACATTAAAAATACTCTAGAAGGAATCAATAGCAGAATAACTGAGTCATAAGAACGGATAAGTGAGCTGGAAGATAAAATGGTGGAATTAACTGCCAGGAAGCAAAATAAAGAAAAAGAGAATGAAAAGAATTGAGGACAGTCTCAGAGACCTCTGGGACAATATTAAACGCACCAACATTCGAATTATAGGGGTCCCAGAAAAAAAAGACAAAAAGAAAAGCTCTGAGAAAATATTTGAAGAGATTATAGTCAAAAACTTCCCCAATATGGGAAAGGAAATAGTCAATCAAATCCATACAGGATAAACCCAAAGAGAAACAAGCCAAGACACATATTAAGCAAACTATCAAAAATTAAACACAAAGAAAAAATATTAAAAACAGGAAGAGAAAAGCAACAAATAACATACACAGGAATCCCCATAAGGTTAACAGCTAACTTTTCAGCAGAAATTCTTCAAGCCAGAAGGGAGTGGTAGGACATATTTAAAGTGATGAAAGGGAAAAAACCTACAACCAAGATTACTCTACCCAACAAGGACCTCATTCACATTCAGTGGAGAAAAAAAAACTTCTACAGATAAGCAAAAGTTAAGAGAATTCAGCACCACCAAACCAGCTTTACAACAAATGCTAAAGGAACTTCTCTAGGCAGGAAATACAAGAGAAGGAAAAGACCTACAAAAACAAACCCAAAACTATTAAGAAAATGGTAATAGGAACATACATATCGATAATTACTTTAAATGTAAATGGATTAAATGCTCCAACACACATAGACTGGCTGAAGGGATACAAAAACAAGACCCATACATATGTTGTCTACAGGAGACTCACTTCAGACCTAGGGACAAAACAGACTGAAAGTGAGGGGACAAAAAAGATATTACATGCAAATGGAAATCAAAAGAAAGCTGGAGTAGCAATTCTCATTGAAGACAAAATAGAATATTACAAGAGACAAAGAAGGACGCTATACAATGATCAAAGGATCAATCCAAGAAGAAGTAATAACAATTGTAAATATACACCCAACATAGGAGCACCTCAATACATAAGGCAAATGCTAACAGCCATAAAAGGGGAAATCAAAAGTACAACAATCATAGTAGGGGACTTTAACACCCCACTTTCACCAATGGACAAATCAGCCAAAATGAAAATAAATAAGGAAACAAAAGCTTTAAATGACACATTAAACAAGATGGACTTAATTGATATTTATAGGATATTCCATCCAAAAACACCACAATATATTTTCTTCTCAAGTGCTCATGGAACATTCTCCAGGATAGACCATATCTTGGGTCACATATCAAGCCTTGGTAAATTTAAGAAAATTGATATCATATCATGTATCTTTGTCAACCACAGTGCTATGAGAAGATATCAATAACAGGGAAAAAACTGTAAAAAATACCAACACATGTAGGCTAAACAATAAACTACTAAATAACCAAGAGATCATTGGAGAAATCAAAGTGGAAATTGACAAATACCTAGAAACAAATGACAATGAATACACGACCACCCAAAACCTATGGGTTGTAGCAAAAGCAGTTCTTACAGGGAAGTTTATAGCAATACAAGCCTACCTCAAGAAACAAGAAACATCTCAAATAAACAACCAAACCTTACACCAAAAGCAATTCGAGAAAGAAGAACAACAACAGGGCTTCCCTGTTGGCGCAGTGATTGAGAGTCCGCCTGCCGATGCAGGGGACACGGGTTCTTGCCCTGGTCCAGGAAGATCCCACATGCCATGGAGTGGCTAGGCCCAAGAGCCATGGCCACGGAGCCTGCGTGTCTGGAGCCTGTGCTCCACAACAGTCAGAGACCTGCGTAACAACAACAACAAAAAAACAGAACAACAACAACAAAAAAAACCAAAGTTAGCAGAAGAAAAGAAATCATAAAGATCAGATCAGAAATAAATGAAAAAGAAATGAAGGAAACAGTAGCAAAGATCAATAAAACTAAAAGTTGGTTCTTTGAGAAGATAAACAAAATTGATAAATCATTAGCCAGACTCATCAGATAAAAAGGGAGAAGACTCAAATCAACAGAATTAGACATGAAAAAGGAGAAGTAACAACAAACACTGCAGAAACACAAAGCATCATGAGAGATTACTACAAGCAACCATATGCCAATAAAATGGACAACCTGGAAGAAATGGACAAATTCTTAGAAAAGCACAACTTTCTGAGACTGAACCAGGTAGAAATAGAAAATATAGATGGACCATTCACAAGCACTGAAATTGAAACTGTGATTAAAAATCTTCCAAGAAACAAAAGCCCAGGACCAGATGGCTTCACAGGCGAATTCTATCAAACATTTAGAGAAGAGCTAACACCCATCCTTCTCAAACTCTTCCAAAATATAGCTGAGGGAGGAACACTGCTGAACTCATTCTACAAGGCCACCATCACCCTGATACCAAAACCCAACAAATATGTCACAAAAAAAGAAAACTACAGGCCAATATCTCTGATAAACATAGCTGAAAACATCCTCAACAAAATACTAGCAAACAGAATCCAACAGCACATTAAAAGGATCATACACCATCATCAAGTGGGTTTTATAGCAGGGATGGAAGAATTATTCAGTATATGCAAATCAATTAATGTGATACACCATACTAACAAATTGAAGGATAAAAACCATATGATAATCTCAGTAGATGCAGAAAAAGCTTTTGACAAAATTCAACACAGATTTATGATAAAAATTCTCCAGAAAGTAGACATAGAGGGGACCTACCTCAACCTAATAAAGGCCATATATGACAAACCCACAGCCAACATTATTCTCAATGGTGAAAAACTGAAACAATTTACACTAAGATCAGGAACAAGGCAAGGTTGCCCACTCTCACCACTATTATTCAACATAGTTTTGGAAGTTTTATCCACAGCAATCAGAAAAGAAAAAGAAATAAAAGGAATCCAAATCGAAAAAGAAGAAGTATAGCTGTCACTGTTTGCAGATGACATGGTACTATACAGACAGAATCCTAAAGATGCTACCAGAATATTACTAGAGCTAATCAATTAATTTGGTAGAGTAGCAGGGTACAGAATTAATGCACAGAAATCTCTTGCATTCCTATACACTAATGATGAAAAAAATCTGAAAGAGAAATTAAGGAAACACTCCCATTTACCATTGCAGCAAAAAGAATAAAATACCTAGGAATAAACCTACCTAAGGAGACAAAGACCCATATGCAGAAAACTATAAGACACTGATGAAAGAAATTAAAGATGATACAAACAGATGGAGAGATATACCATGTTCTTGGATTGGAAGAACCAATACTGTGAAAATGACTATACTACCTAAAACAATCTACAGATTCAGTGCAATCCCTATCAAACTACCAATGGCATTTTTCACAGAACTAGTACAAAAAATTGCACAATTTGTATGGAAACATGAAAGATGCCGAATAGCAAAAGCAATCTTGAGAAAGAAAAATGGAGCTGGAGTAATCAGGCCCCCGGACTTCAGACTATACCACAAAGCTACAGTAATCAAGACAGTATGGTACTGGCACAAAAACAGAAATATAGATCAATGGAACATGATAGAAAGCCCAGAGATAAACCCACGCACATATGGTCACCTTATTTTTGATAAAGGAGGCAAGAATATACAATGAAGAAAAGACAACCTCTTCAATAAGTGCTGCTAGGAAAACTGGACAGCTACATGTAAAAGAATGCAATTAGAACACTCCCGAACACCATACACAGAAATAAACTCAAAATGGATTAAAGACCTAAATGTAAGACCAGACACTATAAAACTCTTAGGGGAAAACATAGGCAGAACACTCTATGACATAAATCACAGGAAGATCCTTTTGACCCTCCTCCTATAGAAATGGAAATAAAAACAAAAATAAACAAATGGGACCTAATGAAACTTAAAAGCTTTTCCACAGCAAAGGAAACCATAAAAACAATGAAAAGACAACCTTCACAATGGGAGAAAATATTTGCAAATGAAGCAACTGACAAAGGATTAATCTCCAAAATATACAAGCAGCTCATGCACCTCAATATCAAAAAAACAAACAACCCAATCCAAAAATGGGCAGAAGACCTAAATAGACATTCCTCCAAAGAACATATACAGATTGCCAACAAACACATGAAAGGATGCTCAACATCACTAATCATTAGAGAAATGCAAATCAGAACTACAGTGAAGTATCACCTCACACTGGCCAGAATGGCCATCATCAAATAATCTACAAACAATAAATGCTGGAGAGGGTGTGGAGAAAAGGGAACCCTCTTGTTCTGTTTGTAGAAATGTAAACTGATAGAGCCACTATGGAGACCAGTACGGAGGTTCCTTAAAAAACGAAAAATAGAACTACCATATGACCCAGCAATCCCACTACTGGGCAAATATCCTGAGAAAATCATAATTCAAAAAGAGTCATGTATATGGAAAGCTGATTCACTTTGTTATAAAGCAGAAATTAACACACGATTGTAAAGCAATTATACTCCAACAAAGATGTTAAAAATAAAATAAAATAAACAAAAAGAGTCATGTACCACAATGTTCACTGCAGCACTATCTACAATAGCCAGGACATGGAAGCAACCTAAGTGTCCATCAACAGATGAATGGCTAAAGAAGATGTGGCACATATACACAATGGAATATTGCTCAGCCATAAAAAGAAACGAAATTGAGTTATTTGTAGTGAGGTGGATGAACCTAGAGTCTGTCATACAGAGTGAAATAAGTCAGAAATAGAAAACAAATACCGTATGCTATCACATATATATTCAATCTAAAAAAAAAAATCCTAAAAAAAGAACCTAGGGGCAGGACAGGAATAAAGACGCAGACATAGAGTATGGACTTGAGGACACGTGGAGTGGGAAGGGTAAGCTGGGACGAAGTTAGAGAGTGGCATGCACTTATATATACTACCAAATATACATGCACTTATGTATACTACCACATAGCTAGCAGGAAGCAGCCTCATAGCACAGGGAGAGCAGCTCTATGCTTTGTGACCACCTAGAGGGGTGGTATATGGAGGGTGGGAGGGAGACGCAAGAGGGAGGAGATATGGGGATGTATGTATGTGTATAGCTGATTCACTTTGTTATACAGTAGAAACTAGCACTCCATTTTAAAGCAATTATACTCCAATAAAGATGTTAAAAAAAAAAGAAAAAATTCCACATATAAGCAAAAAAAAAAAAATGAAATTAGATTATTCTTTAACACCATACACAAAAATAAACTCCAAATGGATTAAAGACCTAAATATAAGACCAGATACTATAAAACTCATAGCGGAAAACATGGGTAGAACCCTCTTTGACATAAATTGCAGCAATATCTTTTTCAATCTGTCTCCCAGTGTAATGGAAATACAAATAAACAAATGGGATCTAATTAAACTCAAAAGCTTTTGCACATCAAAGGGAACCATAAGCAAAACAAAGAAAACCCACACAATGGGAGAAAATATTTTCAAACAATGTGACAGACGAGATATTAGTCTCCAAAATTTACAAACAGCTCATGCAGCTCAATATCAAAAGAAACACAACCCAATCCAAAAATAGGGAGAAGACCTAAATAGACATTTCTCCAAAGAAGACATACAGATGGCCAACATCGCTAATTATTATAGAATTGCAAATCAAAACTACAGTGAGATGTCCCCTCACACCAGTCAGAATGGCCATCATTAAAAATCCACAAATGGGCTTCCATGGTGGTGCAGTCATTACGAATCTGTCTGCCAATGCTGGAGGTATGGGTTCAAGCTCTGGTCCAGGAAGATCCCACATGCCATGGAGCAACTATGCCCATGAGCCACAACTACTGAAGCCTGTGCACCTAGAGCCCATGCTCCTCAACAAGAGAAGCCACAGCAATAACCCCACGCAAAGTATTTTTTTATTTCCTCTTTGATTTCTTCAGTGATCACTTCATTATTAAGTAGTGTATTGTTTAGCCTCCATGTGTTTGTATTTTTTACAGATCTTTTCCTGTAATTGATATCTAGTCTCATGGCGTTGTGGTCAGAAGAGATACTTGATACAATTTCAATTTTCTTAAATTTACCAAGGCTTGATTTGTGACCCAAGATATGATCTATCCTGGAGAATGTTCCATGAGCACTTGAGGAAAATGTGTATTCTGTTGTTTTTCGATGGACTGTCCTATAAATATCAATTAAGTCCATCTTGTTTAATGTATCATTTAAAGCTTGTGTTTCCTTATTTATTTTCATTTTGGATGATCTTTCCATTGGTGAAAGTGGGGTGTTAAAGTCCCCTACTATGAATGTGTTACTGTCAATTTCCCCTTTTATGGGTGTTAGTATTTGCCTTACGTATTGAGGTGCTCCTATGTTGGGTGCATAAATATTTACAATTGTTATATCTTCTTCTTGGATCGATCCCTTGATCATTATGTAGTGTCCTTCTTTGTCTCTTCTAATAGTCTTTATTTTAAAGTCTATTTTGTCTGATATGAGAATTGCTACTCCAGCTTTCTTTTGGTTTCCATTTGCATGGAATATCGTTTCCAATCCCCTCACTTTCAGTCTGTATGTGTCCCTAGGTCTGAAGTGGGTCTCTTGTAGACAGCATATATATGGGTCTTGTTTTTGTATCCATTCAGCCAGTCTGTGTCTTTTGGTGGGAGCATTTAATCCATTTACATTTAAGGCAATTATCGATATGTATGTTCCTATTCCCATTTTCTTAATTGTTTTGGGTTTGTTATGGTAGGTCTTTTCCTTCTCTTGTGTTTCTTGCCTAGAGAAGATCCTTTAGCATTTGTTGTAAAGCTGGTTTGGTGGTGCTGAACTCTCTCAGCTTTTGCAGGTTGTAATTTCTCCATCAAATCTGAATGAGATCCTTGCTGGGTAGAGTAATATTGTTGTAGGTTTTTCTCCTTCATCACTTTAAATATGTCCTGCCAGTCCCTTCTGGCTTGCAGAGTTTCTGCTGAAAGATCAGCTGTTAACCTTATGGGGATTCCCTTGTGTGTTATTTGTTGTTTTTCCCTTGCTGCTTTTAATATGTTTTCTTTGTAATTAATTTTTGACAGTTTGATTAATATGTGTCTTGGCATGTTTCTCCTTGGATTTATCCTTATGGAACTCTCTGTGCTTCCTGAACTTGATTAACTATTTCCTTTCCCATATTAGGGAAGTTTTCAACTATAATCTCTTCAAATATTTTCTCAGTCCCTTTCTTTTTCTCTTCTTCTTCTGAAACCCCTATAATTTGAATGTTGGTGTGTTTAATGTTGTCCCAGAGGTCTCTGAGACTGTCCTCAGTTCTTTTCATTCTTCTTTCTTTATTCTGCTCTGCAGTAGTTATTTCCACTATTTTATCTTCCAGGTCACTTATCCGTTCTTCTGCCTCAGTTATTCTGCTGTCGCTCCCTTCTAGAGTATTTTAAATTTCATTTATTGTGTTGTTCATCGTTGCTTGCTTCATCTTTAGTTCTTCTAGGTCCTTGTTAAATGTTTCTTGGATTTCCTCTATTCTATTTCCAAGATTTTGGATCATCTTTACTATCATTATTCTGAATTCTTTTTCATATGGACTGCCTATTTCCTCTTCATTTGTTAGGTCTGGTGGGTTTTTATCTTGCTCCTTCATCTGCTGTGTGTTTTTCTGTCTTCTCATTTTGCTTAACTTACTGTGTTTGGGGTCTCCGTTTTGCAGGCTGCAGGTTCGTAGTTCCCGTTGTTTTTGGTGTCTGTCCCCAGTGGCTAAAGTTGGTTCAGTGGGCTGTGTAGGTTTCTGGGTGGAGGGGACTAGTGCCTGTGTTCTGGTGGATGAGCCTGGATCTTGTCTTTCTGGTGGGCAGGTCCACGTCTGGTGGTGTGTTTTGGGGTGTCTGTGGACTTATTATGGTTTTAGGCAGCCACTCTGCTAATGGGTGGGGTTGTGTTCCTATCTTGCTAGTTGCTTGGCATAGGGTGTCCAGCACTGTAGCTTTCTGGTCGTTGAGTGAAGCTGGGTGCTGGTGTTGAGATGGAGATCTCTGGGAGATTTTCGCTGTTTGATATTACGTGGAGCTGGGAGGTCTCTTGTGGACCAGTGTCTTGACGTTGGCTCTCCCACCTCAGAGGCACAGCACTGACTCCTGGCTGCAGCACCAAGAGCCTTTCATCCACACAGCTCAGAATAAAAGGGAGAAAAAGTAGAAAGAAAGAAAGAAAGAGGATAAAAGAAAAGAAAATAAAGTAAGGAAAAATAAAATAAAGTTATTAAAAATATAATTATTAAGAAAAAAAAATTTTTTTAATTCAAAAAACGGACAGATAGAACCCTAGGACAAATGGTGAAAGCAAAGCTATACAGACAAAATCTCACACAGAAACATACACACTCACTAAAAGAGGAAAAGGGGAAAAAATAATAAATCTTGCTCTCAAAGTCCACCTCCTCAATTTGGGATGATTCGTTGTCTATTCAGGTATTCCACAGATGCAGGGTACATCAAGTTGATTGTGGAGCTTTAATCCACTTCTTCTGAGGCTGCTGGGAGACATTTCCCTTTCTCTTCTTTGTTCGCACAGCTCCCGGGGCTCAGCTTTGGATTTGGCCCCGCCTCTAAGTGTAGGTCGCTGGAGAGCATCTGTTCTTCGCTCAGACAGGACGGGGTTAAAGAAGCAGCTGGTTCGGGCGCTCTGGCTCACTCAGGCCGGGGGGAGGGAGGGGCACAATACTTGGCGAGCCTGCGGCGGCAGAGGCCGGCATGACGTTGCACCAGCCTGAGGCGCGGCTTCTGTTCTCCCAGGGAAGTTTTCCCTGGATCCAGGGACCCTGGTGGTGGCGGGCTGCACAGGGTCCCGGAAGGGAGGTGTGGAGAGTGACCTGTGCTCACACACAGGCTTCTTGGTGGCTGCAGCAGCAGCCTTAGCGTCTCATGCCCGTCTCTGGCATCCGCGCTGATAGCCGCGGCTCGCGCCCATCTCTGGAGCTCCTTTAAGCAGCGCTCTTAATCCCCTCTCCTTGCGCACCAGGAAACAAAGAGGGAAGAAAAAGTCTCTTGCCTCTTCGGCAGGTCCAGACTTTTTCCCGGACTCCCTCCCGGCTATCCGTGGGGCACTAACCCTCTGCAGGCTGTGTTCACGCCACCAACCCCAGTCCTCTCCCTACGCTCAGACCGAAGCCCAAGCCTCCGCTTCCAGCCCACGCCCGCCCGGGCTGGTGAGTGCTGGTCAGCACCGATCCTCTGTGCGGGAATCTCTCCGCTTTGCCCTCCGCACCCTGTGGCTGCGCTCTCCTCTGTGGCTCCGAAACTCCCCTCCTCCGCCACCCGCAGTCTCCGCCTGCGAAGGGGCTTCTAGTGTGTGGAAACCTTTCCTCCTTCATGGCTCCCTCCCACTGGTGCAGGTCCCGTCCCTATTCTTTTGTCTCTGTTTATTCTTTTTTCTTTTGCCCTACCCAGGTAGGTGGGGAGTTTCTTGCCTTTAGGGAGGTCTGAGGTCTTCTGCCAGCGTTCAGTAGGTGTTCTGTAGGAGTTGTTCCATGTGTAGATGTATTTCTGATGTATCTGTGGGGAGGAAGGTGATCTCCGCATCTTACTCTTCTACCATCTTCCCAATCCTCCTAAACCATTTTTTAAATAAAGTATTCCTTAAATATTTAAACCAAATGTTTTTTCTCTTGTTGTTTAGTTTTTTTTTTTTTGGCTGCCTTGGGTCTTCGTTGCTACACATGGGCTTTTTCTAGTTGTCGTGAGCAGGGACTACTCTTTGTTGTGGTGGATGGGCTTCTCGTTGCAGTGGCTTCTCTTGTTGTGGGGCACGGGCTCTAGACACATGGGCTTCAGTAGTTGCAGCACCCGGGCCCTAGAGCGCACAGGGTTCAGTAGTTGTGGCACGTGGGCACAGTAGTTGCGGCTCGTGGGCTCTGGAGTGCAGGCTCAGTAGATGTGGCACACAGGCTTATTTGCTCCGCGGCATGTGGGATCCTCCCAGACCAGGGATCAAACCCATGTCCCCTGCATTGGCAGGCAAACTCTCAACCACTGCACCACCAGGGAAGTCCAAGCCAAATGTTTTTAATTCTTCTAGACTTCTAGGGTCACCCTTTCCTTTAACACCCAGATAAAACACCTCAAGCCCCATCCTACACTCAGAAATTCCTGTTCCAGGGGATTGCTGTATGGCTGGGAAGGAAGCAGTGCTTATACTCACCTGGTAACCTCACTCCAAATTGCTACACCTATAGAGTTTCCATTTCCTATTGTCCTTTCACCTTCTACAGCTGTGTTCTCTCCATACTATTTCATCACTAGTGTTGACTGAAAAAAAATACATGTCAGAGCTTTGAGTTGAATTTTATTCAGGGTCTTACTGAGAACTATAGCCAGGGAAACAGCCTCTCAGGTAGCTCTGGCTAACTGCTCTGAGGAGGTAGGAGGACCAGCCAGTATATATATATATATATATATATATATATATATACACACACATACACACCTCAGTAAAAGGTAACTGCTAGTCACGAGGAACAGGTATCTCTGTTAATGATCTAAGTGTTTTTTAAAATATATATGTGGGAAAACACAAGAATTTGGGTTCTTTAAAATTATTTCTGGGATCTCTAACTAACTAAGGGGCTTGTTTTTCCAAAGCACAGAGTGACTTATGCTGTTTTTCATCTGGAATTCCTTTCAGGGCATACTGTCAGTCAGCAACTGCAGTGGCTAATGACTTAATCCTCACAGACAGCCCAAGGATGGTGGGCAACATTCTTTGTTTTACATTTGCATGGACCCTGACCCTGAAAGTACCACCAAACACTAGTCTGTGTGTCTATCACACTTTCACCTGTTCAAATAACTTTCTAGGCCCAAGATGGAGCTCTGCCTGCCCCAGATGCCATGTCATCAAACCAAAACTTTGACAACTTTCATGTCCTAGTAAATGCTCTTGTCAGGAAGGAAGAAATTTTCCTTGTAGGTTCTTCTGGCTGACCCAAGAATTAAATTGACATGAGACAGATGAACAGGAGAAAATAAAACAAAAGTTTAATAGCATATACAACTGGGAGACATCCTGGAAAACTGAGTAACTTACCAAAATGGTCAAAACCCTCACCTTAAATATCATCTTCAGGTAAAGACAAAAAAGGATGCTGGGTGTAGTGGTTTGGGACTTCAAAGGGGAGGTAGGCAATTCACATGGAGATTGAAAAGCAAACGTTTGGTAAGCAAATGTTTGCTGGGCCACCTGAGACAATAGTTCACAGAGTGGACTCTTATCAATAGGCCCTGCTGAGTTTCCCCAGCACCCCTAGCCCATATTCTTTGCAGATTATCTCTGGTGACAGCCCTATTCCAGGAACAGTCTATCTAAATTCTTTTAGGCAATTAGTGGGAAGGTCAAAATTTCTTCCTGAGTCTTTTAAGACTTGATTGTTTTCAGGTCAAAATAATCCTCATGCGAAAGAGACGTTTTGGGGTGGCAAGTTTTGCTCACCTACACTCTGTTTGACCAGAAACACAGTATATCCAGTCAGCCAGTCCCTAAACACCAAGCCAACTCTGGGTTCTATACTTACTTGCTTTTGCCTTAGTCTTTACCCTGTAAAAGCTGCTGCAAAAAAGAATCTGAAATATATATATATATATATATATATATATATATATATATAACTGAATCACTTTGCTGTACACCTGAAACTAACACAACATTGTAAATCAATGATACTTCAAGAAAAAAAGAAAAAGAAAGAAAGAAAAAAAAAAGAAATCTCCTGCCCTCTGCCCCATATTGCAGCTCTCCAAATGGAGACATTCCACTTCATAAAACGGTAGGTAAAGATTGTTTGTATCACCTAAATTGTCTTCTTTAATCATTATTTAACACACTTAAAGACTTGAGGAAAAAGGCTGGAATAAAAAACAAATTAAAATTGAGTTATTTAAATCACTGTCCTCAAAGTCCATTGGTCATCTCTGCACAGAGAGTTTCTCATTGGGTATCGCTTTTTTGTTGTTGTTCTGGCATGTACCCTTCCTGAGAGACCATTCTCTTTCTCCTCTTAAAGTTTCAGGCCCCCAAAGCTAGTGGTATGCCATAGCTGCATACAGGTACACATAAGTCCATTGCTAAAATTTCAGGAATTTCACAAGCCTGTTGTTAAACACAGCCGTTATTAAAAACTAAATTATATAAGCTTACGTTCAAATAAATTATATTTTTAAAAGATAGTAAGTATTCACTTCCTAATTATTTTACTACACTTTAGTATTCGATGCTCTTGAGACTATTTACATCTATTTTACCTGTTGAGTGGAAATACTGTATAATGGTACACATCTTTATGCAAATGCTACCACAGAATGGACAAGTGCTATAAATCAGGGTTTTGTGGGTTTTCTGTTCGTCTGTAGTTTTTATTAGAGAAGTGGTTTTTTGCTTTGTCTTTTTTTAAAACCCACATTTGTTTATTTATTTATTTTTGGCTGTGTTGGGTCTTTGTTTCTGTGCGAGGGTTTTCTCTAGTTGTGGCAAGCGGGGGCCACCCTTCATCGCGGTGTGCGGGCCTCTCACTATCGCGGCCTCTCTTGTTGCGGAGCACAGGCTTCAGGCGCACAGGCTCAGTGGTTGTGGCTCACGGGCTTAGTTGCTCCGCGACATGTGGGATCTTCCTAGACCAGGGCTCGAACCCATGTTCCCTGAATTAGCAGGCAGATTCTCAACCACTGCGCCACCAGGGAAGCCCAGAGAAGTGGCTTTTAAACATTTGCTAGCACACCACTTGCCTTCCCCCAAGGGGAAAACTGAAACACACCTGTTACTTTATTATGCAGACCAATTTGAACTCTGTCACAGTTGTTCCCTTTTCAGAACAGGATCAGAACAGGATCTGAACCAAACAGGCCTGTTGAGGAGCTTTTCTAAACCCATCACTTATCTAAATGATTTTACCAGACCCATAAAATTTGCAGCTGCTGCTGTGCTTTTTTATAAGCAATGCATTTACAAATCTTTGACTAATCCTGTTTTCTTCAATAGCAAAAACTCAACACAACTATTCAGTATGCTTGAAAGAAGTCAGAGTGAAAGAAGAGGCCAGAGAGATTGGTCATGACTTCTTCGGAAAAACTGAATTTGCCTCATAGGAGGGAGTTAAGAGAGTTTGAGCTGTTGAGGGAAAAATCCTAAAAACAAAGATAATGGAAATGCTTCTTTCTGTGAGAGGAATGATCAAGGTAAAGGGAGTGCCCCCTTCTATGGTCTATGAGTCATTTCCTGTTTTAATTCTTCCTGTTTATCCTTGGTTTTTCCACAAGTAACAGTTGAGTCTGTACCCTTCACCCTTGCCTCCCCTCCCAGGTCGTGATTACTGGAGCCCTGCTGTTGAGTGAATACACTGGGGAGTCTGAAGCACTTTGATGTTGAAAGCTGCTAGGGAGTCAGAAATAACCTAAATTTGCAAACTTTCCATTCACTGTGAGCCTATCTGATTAAACTGTAGAAACAAAGCTCCAGAACTAGCCCTGTTCTGAATGCTTTCTTTCTTGCTGGCTTTTTTTCTTCTCTCCCTCCTTCTTTCCTTCCTTTCTTCTCTGTCCTTCTCTGACTCCCTTTCTTTCTTTTTGATCTGTTCCCCCACTGTCCTTCTTTCTTTTTCTTTTGTATTGCTCTCAGTAATGCACATGTATCTTGATTGGGGAGCACTGTCACAAGGAGAGGAAGGAAGATTCTGTACATAAGATTTTGTATTACTTTTATGTTCCACAGCTCACATAAAGGAAACCTGAGACACAAAGGCAAATGGACTAGCACCATAGTGAGTCCTAGGCACCAGCACTTGATCAAGGCTCCTCACGCCTGATTCAGAGCATTAACCACAAGACGCTCGGCCTCCCTGGTAATCAGTTAACACTTTTAAAGTGGAAGGAGCATAAAGTTTGAAGTCAGAAAGATCTGCGTTCACATTCTATCCCTGCCACTTACTATCTATATGATCTCATACAAGTCACGTAACCTTTTTAAACCTGTTTTCTCATGTGTAAAATGGGACCAATATATTGAAATGTTTAAGTGAGGTAATGCTTGTGTAAAAGGAGCTTAAAACAGTATTCTTTCTTTGTTAGTTTGGGCTAAGTCTACAAAACCAAAAATAAAACGGTAGATGCCAAGCTCTCCTCACAGTACAAAGCTTGCCCTCTTTTTCAGGAATTTACTAAGGAGATGATCAAAAGCTGGGTTTGTGACCCTTAGCACATCTCCTGTATCAGGAGTTAAAGTTGAAGAGAAGGGGAAGCACAGAATTTCTTTAAAAGAGTTGTGTAAATACTCGTGTTCACAGCACGAGGAAGGGGGACTTCCCTTCACCCTAAGCCAACTGGATGGGCTTCAATAGAATCATAAACAGCAGATCATTCAGAGTGACCTGTGTCCTCTGGAGTTTGGGGTTTATAAGGACTGTGAAGAGAGGCTGTGGATAGATGGGCCTGAGGCCACAGAGCAGAGAAAAAAGAAGGCTGACCATCCACAGAGGGCAGAACAGAAATAAGAATGTTTCCTCATACCAGACACAGGTTTTCTAAAATGGAGTTGACCTGGAGCCAGTTTGAAAACTCATGACTCCATAGAGGTACCTTATGTTTACTATACGAGGCTCATTCCTAGGAGTTGAAGTTAAAGCCGGCCTGTCAGATAAGAAGCATCAACCACATGACAGGAATTACACTTACAGATTCCCAGCAGGGGAATCTTTGAAGAACTTACAATACCCCATTTTAATAAGCCAACAATATTAATCTGCCCGTTCCCAGGTCACAGAACTACATAAGACGGCCTCAAATCTCCACCTACATCTTTTAGTAATCCGGTGCCCTCTTTCATGGCATTGTTCTCATTGTCACTTCTGGCTCCAAATTCCTGCTTCCGCTAAATTAGTTCAGTTTATGGATCATTTGACCACCTATGTGTGTTTCCCTACCCCTTACTACCTTAAACCCAGACAAGAGGACTTCCCTGGCGGTCCAGTGGGTAAGACTCTGTACTCCCAATGCAGGGGACCCAGGTTCAATCCCTGGTTGGGGAACTAGACCCAGCTTGCATGCTGCAACTGAGAGTCCACATGCTGCAACTATGAGCCTGCATGCTGCAACAAAGATCCTGCATGCTGCAACTAAGACCCAGTGCAGCCTAAATAAATAAATAAATAGGTATTTTTTTTAAAAAGAGCCGACAAGGCCTAAGATCCTTTCCAAAATTCCCACCTGAAAAGCTCCATTTACACAAAGCTGTTGCATGGATAGAAGATTGTACTGAAGGTTTTTGGAAGAGAGCAACACAAAGTTCCACTCTTATTTTTATCTTCCCAGTAAGTATTTTTGTTCCCATTCTTCTGGTAATAGACCCTTCCCCTCTAGGCAAAAATGTAGTCACATGACTTCTGTAGGACAATCATAGTGCCTAGTATCACTGGCACTGATGATTGATCCAAGGGATGGAAATGTAATCCAAGCAAGGCTAATTAGAGAAGGTCCCTAGGATTGTTATATGCATACTTGGAACCCAAAAAGCTCTGTTTCCGTGGTCACTGAGCTGGGTCTGGCAGGAACCATGTTTCCTACCACATGGCAAAGTCCTGTCTGCAGTAAAGAGTGAAGTCAGCATGGAAAGAAAAAGTCAAGCAGAGATGAGAAAGATAGGAAAAGAAGGAAGGGGGGAAGAAGAGAAAGAGGGAGAGAGATGGCAATGTTTTTTGTTTGTTTGTTTTTTAACATCTTTATTAGAGTATATTTGCTTTACAATGGTGTGTCACTTTCTGCTTTATAACAAAGTGAATCAGTTATACATATGTCCCCAATATCTCTTCCCTCTTGCATCTCCCTCCCTCCCACCCCCCCTATCCCACCCCTCTAGGTGGTCAAAAAGCACCAAGCTGATCTTCCTGTTCTATGCGGCTGCTTCCCACTAGCTATCTATTTTACGTTTGCTAGTGTATATATGTCCATGCCACTCTCTCACTTTGTCACAGCTTACACTTCCCTCTCCCCGTATCCTCAAGTCCATTCTCTAGTAGGTCTGCATCTTTATTCCCATCTTACCCCTAGGTTCTTCTGATCATTTTCTTCTTTCTTTTCTTTTTTTTAGATTCCATATATATGTGTTAGCATATGGTATTTGCTTTTCTCCTTCTGACTTATTTCACTCTGTATGACAGTCTCTAGGTCCATCGACCTCACTACAAATAACAGTTTCATTCCTTTTATGGCTGAGTAATATTCCATTGTATATATGTGCCACAACTTCTTTATCCATCCATCTGTTGATGGACACTTAGGTTGCTTCTATGTCCTGGCTATTGTAAATAGAGCTGCAATGAATATTTTGGTACATGACTCTTTTTGAATTATGTTTTTTTCAGGGTATATGCCCAGTAGTGGGATTGCTGGGTCATATGGTAGTTCTATTTTTAGTTTTTTAAGGAACCTCCATATTGTTCTCCATAGTGGCTGTATGACTTTACATTCCCACCAACAGTGAAAGAGGGTTCCCTTTTCTCCACACACTCTCCAGCATTTATTGTTTGTAGATTTTTTTGATGATGGCCATTCTGACCGGTGTGAGATGATATCTCATTGCAGTTTTGATTTGCATTTCTCTAATGATTAATGATGTTGAGCGTTCTTTCATGTGTTTGTTGGCAATCTGTATATCTTCTTTGGAGAAATGTCTATTTAGGTCTTCTGCCCATTTTTGGATTGGGTTGTTTGTTTTTTTTGATATTGAGCTGCATGAGTTGCTTGTATATTTTGGAGATTAATCCTTTGTCAGTTGCTTCATTTGCAAATATTTTCTCCCATTCTGAGGGCTGTTTTTCATCTTGTTTATGGTTTCCTTTGCTGTGCAAAAGCTTTTAAGTTTCAATAGGTCCCATTTGTTTATTTTTGTTTTTATTTCCATTTCTCTAGGAGGTGGGTCAAAAAGGATCTTCCTGTGATTTATGTCATAGACTGTTCTGCCTATGTTTTCCTCTAAGAGTTTGTTGGTGTCTAGCCTTAAATTTAGGTCTTTAATCCATTTTGAGTTTATTTTTGTGTATGGTATTAGGGAGTGTTCTAATTTAATTCTTTTACATGTAGCTGTCCAGTTTTCCCAGCACCACTTATTGAAGAGGCTGTTTTTTCTCCACTGTATATTCTTGCCTCCTTTATCAAAGATAAGGTGACCATATGTGCCTGGGTTTATCTCTGGGCTTTCTATCCTGTTCCATTGATCTATATTTCTGTTTTTGTGCCAGTACCACACTGCCTTGATTACTGTAGCTTTGTAGTATAGTCTGAAGTCAGGGAGCCTGATTCCTCTAGCTCCATTTTTCTTTCTCAAGATTGCTTTGGCTATTTGGGGCCTTTTGTGTTTCCATATAAATTGTGAAATTTTTTGTTCTAGTTCTATGAAAGATGCCAGTGGTAGTTTGATAGGGAATGCATTGAATCTGTAGATTGCTTTGGGTAGTAGAGTCATTTTCACAATGTTGATTCTTCCAATTCAAGAACATGGTATATCTCTCTATCTATTTGTGTCATCTTTAATTTCCTTCATCAGTGCCTTATAATTTTCTGCATACAGGTCTTTTGTCTCCATAAGTAGGTTTATTCCTAGATATTTTATTCTTTTTATTGCAGTGGTAAATGGGAGTGTTTTCTTAATTTCATTTTCAGATTTTTCATCATTATTGTACAGGAATGTAAGAGATTTCTGTGCATTAATTTTGTATCCTGCTACTTTAACAAATTCATTGATTAGCTCTAGTAGTATTCTGGTAGCATCTTTACGATTCTCTATGTATAGTATCCTGTCATCTGCAAACAGTAACAGCTTTACTTCTTTTCCGATTTGGATTCCTTTTTTTTCCTTTTCTTCTCTGACTGCTGTGGCTAAAACTTCCAAAACTATGTTGAATAATAGTGGTGAGAATGGGCAACCTTGTATTGTTCCTGATCTTATTGTAAATGGTTTCAGTTTTTCACCATTGAAGATGATGTTGGCTGTGGGTTTGTCATATATAGCCATTATTATGTTGAGGAAATTTCCCTCTATGCCTACTTTCTGGATGGTTTTTATCATAAATTGGTGTTGAATTTTGTCGAAAGCTTTCTCTGCATCTATTGAGATGATCATATGGTTTTTTTCCTTCAATTTGTTAATATGGTGTATCACGTTGATTGATTTGCATATATTGAAGAATCCTTGTATTCCTGGGATAAACCCCACTTGATCATAGTGTATGATCCTTTTAATGTGCTGTTGGATTCTGTTTGCTAGTATTTTGTTGAGGATTTTTGCATCTATGTTCATCAGTGATATTGGCCTGTAGTTTTCTTTCTTTGTGACATATTTGTCTGGGTTTGGTATCAGGGGGATGGTGGCCTCATAGAATGAGTTTGGGAGTGTTCCTCCCTTTGCTATATTTTGGAAGAGTTTGAGAAGGATAGGTGTTAGCTCTTCTCTAAATGTTTGAGAGAATTCGCCTGTGAAGCCATCTGGTCCTGGGCTTGTGTTTGTTGGAAGATTTTTAATCACAGTTTTAATTTCATTGCTTGTGATTGGTCTGTTCATATTTTCTATTTCTTCCTGGTTCAGTTTTGGCAGGTTGTGCATTTCTAAGAATTTGTCCATTTCTTCCAGGTTGTCCATTTAATGGCATAGAGTTGCTTGTAGTAATCTCTCATGATCCTTTGTATTTCTGCAGTGTCAGTTGTTACTTCTCCTTTTTCATTTCTAATTCTATTGATTTTAGTCTTCTCCCTGTTTTTCTTGATAGTCTGGCTAATGGTTTATCAATTTTGTTTATCTTCTCAAAGAACCAGCTTTTAGTTTTATTGATCTTTGCTATCATTTCCTTCATTTATTTCTGATCTGATTTTTATGATTTCTTTCCTTCTGCTAAATTGGGGTTTTTTTGTTCTTCTTTCTCTAATTGCTTTAGGTGTAAGGTTAGGTTGTTTATTTGAGATATTTCTTGTTTCTTAAGGTAGGTTGTATAGCTAGAAACTTCCCTCTTAAAACTGCTTTTGTTGCATCCCATAGGTTTTTGGTCATTGTGTTTTCATTGTCACTTGTTTCTAGGTATTTTTTGATTTCCTCTTTGATTTCTTCAGTGATCTCTTGGTTATTAAGTAGTGTGCTGTTTAGCTTCTTGTGTTTGTATTTCTTACAGATTTTTTCCTGTAATTGATATCTAGTCTCATAGCGTTGTGGTCAGAAAAGATACTTGATACGATTTCAACTTTCTTAAATTTACCAAGGCTTGATTTGTGACCCAAGATATGATCTATCCTGGGAATGTTCCATGAGCACTTGAGAAAAATGTGTATTCTGTTGTTTTTGGATGGAATGTCCTATAAATATCAATTAAGTCCATCTTGTTTAATGTATCACTTAAAGCTTTTGTTTCCTTATTTATTTTCATTTTGGATGATCTGTCCATTGGTGAAAGTGGGGTGTTAAAGTCCCCTACTATGATTGTGTTACTGTCGATTTCCCCTTTTATGACTGTTAGTATTTGCCTTATGTATTGAGGTGCTCCTCTATTGGGTGCATAAATATTTACAGTTGTTTTATCTTCTTGGATTGATCATTATCCCTTGATCATTATGTAGTGTCCTTCTTTGTCTCTTTTAATAGTCTTTGTTTTAAAGTCTATTTTGTCTGATATGAGAATTGCTACTCCAGCTTTCTTTTGGTTTCCATTTGCATGGAATATCTTTTTCCATCCCCTTACTTTCAGTCTGTATGTGTCTGTAGGTCTGAAGTAGGTCTCTTGTAGAAAGCATATATATGGGTCTTATTTTTGTATCCATTCAGCCAGTCTGTGTCTTTTGGTAGGAGCATTTAGTCCATTTACATTTAAGGTAATTATCGATATGTATGTTCCTATTCCCATTTTCTTAATTGTTTTGGGTTCGTTATTGTAGGTCTTTTCCTTCTCTTGTGTTTCTTGCCTAGAGAAGTTCCTTTAGCATTTGTTGTAAAGCTGGTTTGGTGGTGCTGAACTCTCTCAGCTTTTGCTTGTCTGTAAAGGTTTTAATTTCTCCATCAAATCTGAATGAGATCCTTGCTGGGTAGAGTAATCTTGGTTGCAGGTTTTCTCCTTCATCACTTAAAATATGTCCTGCCAGTCCCTTCTGGCTTGCAGAGTTTCTGCTGAAAGATCAACTGTTAACCTTATGGGGATTCCCTTTTGTGTTACTTGTTGTTTTTCTCTTGCTGCTTTTAATATTTTTTCTTTGTATTTAATTTTTGATATTTTGATTATTATGTGTCTTGGAGTGTTTCTCCTTGGATTTACCCTGTATGGGACTCTGTGTGCTTCCTGGACTTGATTAACTAATTCCTTTCCCATATTAGGGAAGTTTTCAACTATAATCACTTCAAATATTTTCTCAGTCCCTTTCTTTTTCTCTTCTTCTTCTGGGACCCCTATAATTCGAATGTTGGTGCATTTAATGTTGCCCCAGAGGTCTCTGAGACTGTCCTCAATTCTTTTCATTCATTTTTCTTTATTCTGCTCTGCAGTAGTTATTTCCATTATTTTATCTTCCAGGTCACTTATCCGTTTTTCTGCCTCAGTTATTCTGCTATTGATCCCTTCTAGAGAATTTTTAATTTCATTTATTGTGTTGTTCATCTTTGTTTGTTTGTTCTTTAGTTCTTCTAGGTCTTTGTTAATTGTTTCTTTATTTTCTCCATGCTATTTCCAAGATTTTGGATCATCTTTACTATCATTATTCTGAATTCTTTTTCTGGTAAACTGCCTATTTCCTCTTCATTTGTTAGGTCTGGTGGGTCTTTGCCTTGCTCCTTCATCTGCTGTGTGTTTCTCTGTCTTCTCATTTTGCTTAACTTACTGTGTTTGGGGTCTCCTTTTTGCAGCCTGCAGGTTCATAGTTTCTGGTAATTTTGGTGTCTTCCCCCAGTTGCTAAGGTTGGTTCAGTGGGTTGTGTAGGCTTCCGGGTGGAGGGGACTAGTGCCTGTGTTCTGGTGGATGAGGCTGGATCTTGTATTTCTGGTAAGCAGGTCCACACCTGGTGGTGTGTTTTGGGGTGTCTGTGGCCTTATTATGATTTTAGGTAGCCTCTGTCCTAATGGATTGGGTTGTGTTCCTGTGTTGCTAGTTGTTTGGCATAGGGTGTCCTGCACTGTAGCTTGCTGGTCGTTGAGTGGAGCTGGGCCTTGGCCTTGAGATGGAGATCTCTGGGAGATTTTCACCGTTTGATTTTACGTGGAGCTGGGAGGTCTCTTGTGGACCAGTGTCCTGAACTTGGCTCTCCCACCTCAGTGGCACAGCCCTGACTCCTGGCTGGAGCACCAAGAGCCTGTCCTCTACATGGCTCAGAATAAAAGTGAGAAAAAAAAGAAAGAAAGAAAGAAGAAGATAAAATAAAATAGAATAAAATAAAATTATTAAAATAAAAAAGAGTGAAGAAAAAAATTTTTAAGTAAAATAATAAAAAATAAATGGACAGACAGAACCCTAAGACAAATGGTAAAAACAAAGCTATACAGACAAAATGACACACAGAAGCATACACATACACACTCACAAAATGAGAAAAAGGGTTAAAAATATATATATTGTTGCTCCCAAAGTCCACTTCCTCAATTTGGGCTGATTTGTTGTCTATTCAGGTATTCCATAGATGCAGCGTACATCAAGTTGATTGTGGAGATTTAATCCACTGCTCCTGAGGCTGCTGGGAGAGATTTCCCTTTCTCTTCTTTTTTCGCACAGCTCCCGCGGTTCAGTTTTGGATTTGGCCCCGCCTCTGCATGTAGGTGGCCGGAGGGCATCTGTTCTTCACTCAGACAGGACGGGGTTAAAGGAGCAGCTGGTTTCGGGCGCTCTGGCTCACTCAGGCCGGGGTGACGGAGGGGTACGGAGTGCGGGGTGAGCCTGCACCGGAAGAGGCCAGCATGACATTGCAACAGTCTGAGATGCACCGTGTGTTCTTCCGGGGAAGTTTTCCCTGGATCCCGGGACCCTGGCAGTGGTGGGCTGCACAGGCTCCTCATAAGGGAGGTGTGGAGAGTGACCTGTGCTCGCACACAGGCTTCTTGGTGGCAGCAGCAGCAGCCTTAGCGTCTCATGCCCATCTCTGGGGTCCGCGCTGATAACCGTGGCTCGCGCAAGTCTCTGGAACTCCTTTAAGCAGCGCTCTTAATGCCCTCTCCTCGTGCACCAGGAAACAAAGAGGCAAGAAAAAGTCTCTTGTCTCTTCGGCAGCTCCAGACTTTTTCCTGGGCTCCCTCCCGGCTAGCTGTGGCGCACTAGCCCCCTTCAGGCTGTGTTCACACAGCCAACAACCACAGTCCTCTCCCTGGGGTCCAACCTCCGAAGCCCGAGCCTCACCTCCCAGCCTCCAACCATCCCAGCGGGTGAGCAGACAAGCCTCTTGGGCTGGTGAGTGCCGGTCCGCACTGATCCTCTGGGCGGGAATCTCTCCACTTTGCCCGGCACACCCCTCTTGCTGCACTCTCCTTCATGGTTCTGAAGCTCACCCCCTCCGCCACCCGCAGTCTCCGCCTGCGAAGGGGCTTCTAGTGTGTGGAAACCTTTCCTCCTTCATGGCTCCCTCCCACTGGTGCAGGTCCCGTCCCTATTCTTTTGTCTCTGTTTTTTCTGTTTTCTTTTACCCTACCTAGGTACATGGGGAGTTTCCTGCCTTTTGGGAGGTCTGAGGTCTTCTGCCAGCGTTCAGGAGGTGTTCTGTAGGAGCTGTTCCACATGTAGATGTATTTCTGATGTATTTGTGGGGAGGAAGTTGATCTCTGCGTCTTACTCTTCTGCCATCTTGAAGCTCCTCCCGAGATCTGGCAATTTTAAATCAAGTTTCTGGTTCCAGTTCCTGCAGCTCTGGTTTCTGTAACTCTTCCTTAGATGCTACAAACTCTCCTAGTATCTTTCCAAACTTTGTGAGCCACTAAGATTTTTTTTATTGAAGCTTCTTTGAGTTGGGTTTGTGTTACTTTCAAACGCAGAAACCTAATTCATACAGAGAAAACAAAAAAAAGCTTCAATTAAATGTTGTGTATCTCTAGGCTTAAAAACCCTTTCCCCATTCTACACCCAGGAATGTTCACCCCATGTAGCTCTCTAGCTTCTTACTCTTTTGATAGCTTCACTCTTTTTCCTTGCTTCTTCCTTCTCTTTTCTATTCCCTCCTAGAGTGAAAACCAAATGCCTTCTCTTTTTATACAGAACAGTTCAGCCACTTTTTTCATTATATTGGCCCCAAAATCCATGTTCTCAGATTACATCCTTTACCATGAGTGGTTTATCAAGGTATTTTCCTAAAGACAGTTCAATACAAAAAAAGTCTTGGGCCATTTGTTGGCTGTTAGGAAAAAAAGTCCAATCCAGATATTCACTAACAAGACTTTGGATAATTGGACAGGTAAATTACTTAAGCTTTCTCTTCTATAAAATTACATTTTAGAGTTAAAGGGTCTATATAGGTGAGCTAGCCCAAACCTTTTAATAAACTTAGAGAAGTTAAGTGTCTTGTCTAGGTACAAAAGAGAGTTAGCAGTAATGTCAGGGCTCCTGATTCTTTATCCAGGACCTCAGGTCACCAGATAGGAGAACAAGCCTTTATCATCTATTGCCATAATATAGGTTGGTTTTGCTTCACAAACTCAATATTCAGAAGGACCCTCTGAGCTTCAGTATCTAAACTATAAATGATATAAAATAGATCACTAGTTCTCAAAAACTTTTAGATCTGTAAACTTTTATTTAAATGAAATTCTATACTGGCTGAAAACAAAAATAAAAAAATAATAAATATATTTGTTCAGATCCTCCAATGAACAAGATGCCAAAGATTTACTGAGGGAGATGCCTATGAGAAAAAGAGAAGGAACTGGAGAAGGAGGGAGGGTTTTCAGACCATGATGTAGATCTGACCCTTAGGAAAAAGAGAGGAAAGGAAGAAGAATTGGATTAGTAGAGTTTCCAACTGCCATGCAGTTCTAAGAAAGTCTCGGCTAGGCTAATGAGTCCTCAAGCCAAAATCACCCATCAGAGGAGTCTGCATCTTACAAGAAAAGGCCTGCATTAGTATACAAACCACATTCAATCACTGACTAAGAGCAGCCCATGAAAACCATGACTTCAGTACAAACACAATGCTGGCTTCAGAGCATGCTGCTGGAGTCATCAATCAATTAGCCTTTCTGCAACAAAAGATCTCAGTGACATACTTTCAGGACTACATCAATTTTTTAAAAATGTTTTAAGCTGATGTTGCATTTGGTTCTTTCCTATACTTCTACTTCTCTCCTTATTGTGTTCATATGGGAAAAAATAGAAGACACAGAAAACAATTAAATGGAAGTTATAGAGTTAAAAAAATACAATATCTGAAATAAAAATTCCCTAGCTGGGCTTAACAGTTACAAAAGAAATGACCAGTGAACTTGATAACATAGTAATAAAAACCATTAACAACATTAAACCATTAAAACCATTAACAACACTCTCAAGAAACATCTTGAGAGTGAGAGACAAACTGAATAATACAGAGAAAAAATTACTTTAAAAAAGAGACAAGGACAGTACCTCAGCGAAGTGTGGCACTGTTAAGCAGAGTAACATAAATGTAATCAGAGACCCAAAAGAGGGAGCAGAGAAATATTTCAAGGTATAATGGCCAAAAATATTCCAAATCTGATAAAACTATAAACTCACAGAAGCTCAGTCAGCACCAAGAAGCTCAGTCAACCCCAAGCAAGATACACATAAAAACCACAAAAAGTAATATCATAAACAAATTGTTGAAAACCAGTGATAAAAAAATCTTAAAAGCAGTCAAGGGAAAAAGGAGCCTTACATACAGGGGAAGAAAGATAAGAATTATTGCAGATGTCTAGTAAAAAAATTTTGTAAGCAAGCAGACAAAAAACATCTTTACAGTGTTGAAAGAAAAAACACTAAATCTAGAGTTCTTTCCAGAGAAAATATCTTTTAGAAAATAAGGCAAAATAAAGACTTTTTAAGAAGAATAAAAGGATAGAAGAATTCATGACCTGAAGACATACACTACAAGAAATATTAAAATAAGTTCTTAAGGCTAAAATAAAAAGATTGCAGATGGAAATTTGGATGTACACTAAGGAATAAAGAGGATTGGCTCTAATCTCACCTAACAAACTCAAAAGCAAAACTGAAAATATTAAATAGTCTCCAAATAAATTAACAACACACACAACTCAGAATTATTTTTAAAAAATACAAAAACCTCCAATAACCTAAAGTTCACAAAACTGGCATCCAATAAAAAAAAATTATCAGACATGCAAAGAATCAGGGTCATATGACTCATTTTGAGGACAAAAAAAAAAAAAGAGCCAAAAAATGACACCAATGATAAAAATAATAGAACAGGACATTTAAACAGCTGTTATAAACATATTCTATATGTCCAAGAAGGTAGAAGAAAGCATGAGCATATTAAGGAGAGACATGGAAGGGAATTCCCTGGTGGTCCAGTGGTTAGGACTTGGCACTTTCACTGCCGTGACCTGGGTTCAATCCCTGGTTGGGGAACTAAGATTCTGCAAGTCATACAGCATGGCCAGGAAAAAAAAAAAAAAAAAGGAGAAACATGGAAGATATAAAACAGGCCCAAACTGAACTACTAGAGATGAAAAAATGCACTGGCTGAAAGTAAGAACTTATTAAACTCTGCATTAAAAAAAAAAAGATTAGTGAACTTAAACTCTGCATAAAAAATGATTAGCAATAGAAACTACCCAAAATGAAACATAGAGAAAAGACTGAAAACAAAATAACCAAGAATTATTGACATTTAGGGCAACTTCAAATGGACCAATATACATGTACCTTGAGTCCAGGAAAAGGGGAGGGGGAAAATGTCTGAAGTAAAATTAACAGTAAAATTTTTCAAGTTTGATGAAATTATAAACCCAGAGATCCAAGAAACTCAATAAATTCCAACCACAAAAAAACGTAAGAAAATTATGCCAAGGTGCATCATAATCAAATTGTTTAAAACCAGTGATACAGAGAGAAGCTTAGAAGCAGCCAAAGGAAAAAGGACATATGTACAGAGGAATAAAGGTAATAACAACAGCAGATTTCTCATTGGAAACAATGCAAGACAGTAGACAATGGAGCAACATCTTGAGAGTGAGAGACAAAAACTGTCAACCTAGAATTCTATACCCAGTGAAAATAGCCTTCAGAAACAAAGCTGAAATAAAGACTGTTTCAGACATGCAAAAGCTGAATCATCACCAGCAGATTGGCACCACAAGAAATGTTAAAGGAAGCCTTTCAGGAAGAATGATAATGATACCAAGTGGTTTCATCAGAGGAGGTAGCACAGCTACCACTCAGCCCCTTTCTTTACCCCTTTACTAAGGTGCTCCAGGTGGGGACTCTACAGATGCCTAACAATGCCTCAGAACCACCTCAAATGATCTATAAAGGCCTTTCTTGTTCTCACCATTTAAAATGACTTGATCACTGTACAGTAGAAACTAACACAACATTGTAAAACAACTATACCCCAATTAAAAAAAAAACTTTATCTCTCTGACCATAAAAAATAAAATAAAATGATTTGAGTCTGGATTGTGTGTTTTCTCTTGGGCATTTTTCCTATAAGCAGAATGAACAGCCACCAAATACATATTAATTAGTGAGTTACTGAAATAGTTTCGTGATGCAAAGAGTCAGGAATTAACAATGAGATGGTAGTCCAAAACCATCCTTTTTCCAGTATTAGTGATATATACCAAGTATTGCTTTGATCATCAGCAATCAGGAATGTGGCAGAGGAAGTACAAAAAGGCAGAATTTGTGCTAGAACTGAAAGTCAGACAAAACCAATAGTAAAAATCGTGTTATATAATAGTTAAAAGCATACTTAATCTGACTGTTAAGAAACTGAGTGCTAATATAGAGATTAACACTATGCAATGCAATCCCTATCAAATTACCAATGGCATTTTTCACAGAACTGGAACAAAAAAAATTTTAATTTGTGTGGAAACACAAAAGACCCCAAATAACCAAAACAATCTTGGGAAAGAAGAACAGAGCTGAAGGAATCATGCTCTCTGACTTCAGGCTATACTGCAATGCTACAGTAATCAAAACAGTGTGGTACTGGCACAAAAACAGACACATAGATCAATGGAATAGGGTAGAAAGCCCAGAACTAAACCCAAACACTTATAGTCAATTAATCTGCAACAAAGGAGGCAAAAATATACAATGGAGAAAAGGCAGTCTCTTGAAAAAGTGGTGCTGGTAAAACTGGACAGATACAAGTAAAAGAATAAATTAGAACATTCTCTAACACCATATACAAAAATAAACTCAAAATGGATTAAAGGCCTAAATGTAAGACCTGATACTCTAAAACTCCTAGAAGAAAACATAGGCAGAAAACTCTTTGACATAAATCACAGAAATATTTTTTTGGATCCATCTCCTAGAGAAATGGAAACAAAAGCAAAAATAAACAAGTGGGACCTAATTAAGTTTAAAAGCTTTTGCACAGGAAAGGAAACCATAAACAAAAGAAAGAAAACCTACAGAATGGGAGAAAATATTTGTAAATAATGCAATTGACAAGGGATTAAACTCCAAAATATGCAAACAGCTCATACAGCTCAATATCAAGAAAACAAACAACCCAATCAAAAAATGGGCAGAAGACCTAAGCAGACATTTCTCCAAAGAAGACATACAGATGGCTAATAGGCACATGAAAAGATGCTCATCATTACTTATTAGAGAAATGCAAATCAAAACTGCAATGAGATATCACCTCACACCAGTCAGAATGACCATCAAAAAGTCTACAAATAAAAAATGCTGGAGAGGGTATGGAGAAAAGGGAACACTCATATACTATTGGTGGGAATGTAAACTGGTGCAGCCACTATGGAGAACAGTATGGAATTTCTTTAAAAACATAAGAATAGAGTAACCATTTGATCCAGCAATCCCACTCCTGGACATATACCCTGAAAAGATGAAAACGCTAATTTGAAAAGATACATGCACCCCAATGTTCATAACAACACTATTTACAATAGCCAGGTCATGGAAGTATCATAAATATCTATCAACAGATGAATGGATAAAGAAGATGTGATATATACATAAAATGGCATACTACCCAGCAATTAAAAAGAATGAAATAATGTCATTTACAGCAACATGAATGAACCTAGAGATTATCATACTAAGTTGTCAGGCAAAGAAAGACAAACACCATATGATATCACTTATATGTAGAATCTAAAAAAAAAATGATACAAATGAACCTATTTACAAAACAGAAATATACTCACAGACATAGAAAACAAACTTATGGTTACCAAAGGGGAAAGGGGTGGGGAGGGATAAATTAGGAATTTGGTATTAACTGATACTTACTACTCTATATAAAATAGATAACCAGCAAGGACCTACTATATAGCACAGGGAACTATATTTAATTTCTTGTAATAACCTATAATGGAGAAGAATCTGAAATATTTACATATACATAACTTTGCTATACACCTGAAACACTGTAAATCATCTATACTTCAATTTTTTAAATTAAATTTAAAAAAAAAGAAACTGAGTGCCAGGTCAATTCTACTACTAGTTACATAAGCTTGAGATTCACTCTTGTCTTCTGGACCTCAGTTTCTTTATATTTAAAATTAGGATTTTGGCTAAATAACTCTAAAAATCCTTCCAGCTCTGAGTGTGAGCCTATGAGAATAACTGAATTCAGACTAACCTCATCCTGTCTGTGACTATCTCAGGCTTCTCAATCTGACTAGTTATCAGCAGGGAAATTCCCACAACCCCAAAATAGCCATTATTTTTGTAATTCAAAAATTAAAATTCGACAGCCTAAACGGATCTTGAGGGCATTATGCTAAGTGAAATAAATCAGAGAGAGAAAGACAAATGCCATATGATCTTACTTATATGTGGAATCTAAACTTTCCCCCCACCCCCCTCCAAAGAACAAAAACAAGCTTATGGGTACAGAGAGCAGATTGGTGGTGTCATTGGAAGGGGGGGTGGGTGCAATATGGGTGAAGCTGGTCACAAAATAAAAACTTCCAGTTATAAAATACGTAAGTCATAAGGATGTAATGCACAGCATGGTGACTATAATTAATAATACTTTATTGTATATTTGAAAGTTGCTAAAAGAGTGGCTCTTAAAAGTTCTCATCACAAGAAAAAAAGTTTGTTACGACTTTTTCTGTGAGGTGACAGATGTTTAGTAAACTAAACCTATTGTAGTGATCATTTCACAATATATACAAACATTGAATCATTATTTTGTATGCTTGAAACTAATGTAATGTTATATGTCAATTATATCTCAGTTAAAAATTAAAATTAGTAATTGCTGTTTGAAAATCTTTTCAAAATGTATATATCATGTAATGTCCTTGAAAAGACAACACTATAGAGACAGAGAACAGCTCAGTGGTTGCCAGGGTCTGCAGGTGGGAGACAGGCTGACTACAGATGGGCAGCACAAGAGGATTTTTGAATGTGATAGAGCTGTTCCATATCTTGATTGTGGTGGTGGTTATATAACTATATGCATTTGAGCAGACCCACAGAAGTATATATCACAAAGAATGAATTTTACTGTGTGTAAATTTAAAACTAATTAAATAATTTTTTAAAGAATGAGTCAGTAACTTCAGTGGTGATTCACATACATTTTTTTACGTTTACATCATTTTAACATATTCCAGATAAATTTCCAGGCATTAGATTTAACTTATTTGAGTATCTAGTCTCTTAAAACTATCCCAATTCTTAGCATATACTTTAAACATATATAATGTATAATGTTAAATAAATATATTGTTTTAAAAATATGACAGTGTATGTTCTCAAGACTTTTTAAAAGCAGATTTATTGGGGTATAATTTATGTACCATAATTCATCCATTTCAAATGTACAGTTCAATGATTTTTAGTAAATTTGCAAACTTGTGCAATCATCATTATAATCCAATTTTAAAACATTCCATCACTCCAAAAAAGAACCTTATGCCCATTTGCAGTTTAAGAGATTTTCAAAAAAGTAAAGGAGGAGGAGTCAACCTGATAATAACTTTGCTAACACAGAATCACCAGACTGTCAGTGTTATAGACCTTTTAAGACCATCTCACTCAAACTTCCACCCATGCTCAAATGCCTCTATAGTTACCGAGCCTAGTTAGACAACATTCAGCGATAGGTAAGTAACTGTCTTATTTAACAAACCGTTTCATCCTTGGTCAGGTCCATTTATTGCAGTTATTCTTTAAAGCATTGAAGCCTCACATGGGCTACCTCCTGTAAGCCCTAACCCTCAGCTCAAAAACTTCAAGAAGTCCTAACTCCAGAAAACTTAAGACTGTAAAAATCAAAACTATCTGTTCTAGGAAAAAGTTGGGGATCTCTGGGACTGAGCATTAAATTAGTATCCAAGGGAAGTACCAGGGAAGGTTTAAAAGGTATTATTCTTAAGCACTTGAGTTTCAAACAGAAAGCTGAAGTAAGTAAAAGAAGCCAATTGAGCATAGGCTTGGAAGATGGGCTGGAACAGCAGGATGTCTGTAGAACTTGTCTGGGGTAGAGGATGAGAAGCAACAGAGCAAGAAGTTAGGTGACACGAGTTGAAAAGTCCAAGGGACTGTTTAAAACCATTCAAGGCAGAATTTTGAGGTCGGCCAAGTCAAGAAGACCTGTCAGTAAAGTAGATCAAAACACTACTGTGTAATTTTAAATGAAACTAAAACTAAGAATACTTACATTTTGGTATATTACCCAATGCCATGAATTCCCTCACTTTCTACTAAGTGGGTAATAACTTGCATGACTGGTCCTTGTGTATTGCAACAGACGAGTAAAAAGACAGGTGGACAGGTCATAAACCTGTAAACCACCAAGAGGTGCTAGGAGAGCTGGATACTTGGGAAATTACAAAACCACGAGGGATGGCTTCACGGTCTTGTGGCTTGTGCAGTCACACAGGGCCACACACTGAGAAGGTCCCTTGCTGTCCTGCATGTCTTAATAACTTTTTAATAAGGGACCATGTTTTCATCTTGCAACAGGCCATGCAAATTACATAGCTGGTCCTGAAACCCACTCACACCAAGGGTGGGAGGTGGGGGAGATAGAAATAACCACACATCACATTCACACAGCCCCTTAAGATTTCAAAGTCATTTGGCACCTCTTGCTTGACCCTCACAATGTTTCTTTTAAGAAGGAAAAAAAGAAAAAGGAGGAGGGACTTCCCTGGTGGACCAGTTGGTAAGACTCCGCACTCCCAATGCAGGGGGCCCGGGTTCAATCCCTGGTCAGGGAACTAGATCCCACCTGCATGCCACAACTAGGAGTCAGCATGCTGCGAGTAAGAGTTTGCATGCTGCACCTAAGAGTCTGCATGCCTCAGCTAAGAAGTCCTCATGCCACAACTAAAGATCCCACATATCGCAATGAAGATCCCGTGTGTTGCCATGAAGATCCCACCTGCCACAATGAAGACCCAGTGCAGCCAAAATAAATAAATAAGTAAATAAATATTAAAGAAAAAAAAGGGGAAGAATAGTTGTAATTTGTCCAGGGACATGGAATCGGGGAATTTTAGAAGCAATGTTATCAACTGTGTGGCTTAATCTTTTCCTGCCCATTTTGCAAATAAAAGATCAGGTTCGGGGAGGTTAAAAGACTTGTCCAAGTTCACACAACAAATATAATACCAGGAAATAGGGTGTCTTTTTCTACTGCAGTATTTTTGCCACTATACCATGTTGTATCTGTGGATTGTGAGCTCCTTGAAGGCTGGAATTGATTATGTGTTGTTTTTGCAGGATCAGAGACAGTACCCAGTAAGTGTATATATAACTGCTTCCATTTTTTAAAATACTTCATTATTTATATTTCTAATATCTCCTTTGATCTTCCCAAAAAGTATATAAAGTAAATGAGGTAGGTACTGTTATCCTCATTTGCAAGTGAAGGAAACAGTTTCAAAGAGGTACATGTATTGTTGTTAAAGAACTTTATAGTGACTGAGGGGGCAGACTGGTGGGCCTTACCCTTTCTTGTAAACTTCTCACCAACTCTTGCCATACCTCCTTTCCACTTCTTCCCTGGGTACATCAGTGCTATTGTCCTAAAACAGGTAAGGAATCAGATATTTATTAAGCACTCACTCTGAATAAACATGCAAAAGAAACTAGAGTTATAGAAAAAGAAACTAAAATCTATATATGTATATATACTTATAGTCACACAGAAAGATAATGACTGAGTCCCATTTGAATTTTAGAAGTGAAAGAGTCATTATAATTCATGTAGCCCAACAAATAAGAAAACTGAGGTCAGTCTAAGATCACACAGAAAATAGTTAGAGAAGGGACCCATGCTTTCTTGCTTCCAGGCCCAGTACACAACTTGGCTCCCCTGGCTCATTTCCCTAACTCTTTGCTTGGTGACTTGAATTATCCCTTTGTTCTCTCCAAAGTTTCAAAACCTGAGAGTCAGCTATTGACAAGAGTCACCACACAGGCATCTCTGATCTGTGTGGCTTGGAGCAAGGTAGCAGAAGGGGACAGGTATCCAGGGGAATTTACAGGTCGTTATGAATGTGGTAGTCCTCAACTCAGGGAAGTTAAGAGATACACAATATTGATAATATTTCAGTATTTTCATAATACTACATCTGTAAAATAACCACATGGAAAAAATAAGTGAGAAGAGTAAAACAATAAGTATAAAAAGTTAATAATTCCATTGTTCTCAAATTTGAACAGGGGGTCATTGATTACCCATAGTGGAATGTGGTGGTGCGTATCTGTGGGAAAAGGATGGATTTTTAAAATAAATCACACTGGAACAACTGGACTCCTCCCCCTATCTGACACCATACACAAAATGCAATTCCAGGAATATTAAAGACCTCAATATAAGAGGTAAAAATATAAAGATTTTCAAAGACAATATAGGAGAATATCTTGATGATCTTGGCATAAGAAAGGATTTCTTAAACAAGACACAAAAAGCACTAATCATACTCATACATTAAATTTTTTTTAATCTGTTCAACTAAAGAAATCATCAAGAAAGTGAAAAGCCAATCCACAAATTGAGAGCAGATATTTATAATATATATACAACTGACAAAGGACTAATATCCAGAAATATATAATGAACTCCTACGAAGAAGAAAGAGAGAGAGAGAGACAATAAAACAAAGAGGCAAAAGATATGAGCAGACATTTCCCAAAGGGCAAGGGAGAAATCCAAATGGTCAATGAAGACATGAGAAATTGCTCAGCCTTTTTAGTAATCACAGAAATACAAATTAAAACCAAAATGAAGTACCATTACATGCCTTCAGAATACAAAAATATTTAAGTTTGATAATATCAAGTGCAAGAACATAGAGCAATGTAAACTTGGTATAAGTTACACCTGCTGGGTGCAGAGAAATTTGGCACAAATAGTTTAGTCTTTTCTTCCACTTATAAATTCTACCCATAAATGTACACCTTAGACTTGAAGGAATTCCTGACAGGTGCACCAGGAGACATATGCAAGAATGTTCACAGAAGCATTGTGCTTATTGGCTCAAACCCAGAAACAACTCAAATGTTCTTCAACAATAAAATGCATAAATAAGCTGTGATTTATTCACATGATATAATATTATACAACAACAATCAAAAAAACTATAGTTGCAGGCATCAATCTAGCTCACAAACATAGTGATGCATGAAAAAAGCAAGCCACAAAATAACATGTGTGGTGTGATCCATTTATATAAAGACATAACCAAGCAAAAATAAGCTATATTCTTTAGGGATGCCAACATCCCTGAAGTTTAACAGTTGTTAAGCTATAAGGAAAAGAAACGATTATCACAAGGTCAGGACAGTGTTACCTAGAAGGGGAAAGAAGGAGCATGTGCCAGGGAGGGACACAGAAAGCAATGTTCTATTCTTTAAACTGGGATGGTGGTTATACTAGAATGTGTTTTAACCTTAAACTAGTTCATGAAAAAGTATATAGTATATTAAATCATGAAATTGCCACTTTATATGTCAAATCTGAGCAAATATTGACAAACTTACATGACAATTTTATAATATAAAATATACATATATATGTGTGTTTATACAATACGATCTATTTCACAATAAAAAATGAAAAAAAGAAAGAAGCATTAGATAGCAGTCAGGAAACCTAGGTTCTAAGATGACTAATTAGGCTCCAACCTGGATTCTAAGACCACATAGGAGCTTTCTACCCCTGTTTCTGTAGAGAAGCAATGTTGACTAGTGGGTAAGCACTGGGGTTCTGGAGTCAGGCAGACCTAGGTTTAAATCCCAGCCCTGCTTACGAGCTGTATCCCTGTGACCTGATTAAGTTATTAAGGCATTGATTTCCTCACCTGTAAAGCAGCTGTAGTAGTAGTACCTATCTTATAGAGCTGTTCTGAAGTGTATACATAAATTTAAATGAAGAATGTGTTAACAGTGTATATAAATAGCTTAGCACAATGCTTGGTACTTTGGAAATAACTGATGCTAGTCATGTTATTGGGTCCCATTGTCTTCCCTCATATTTCTTCAGAGAGTTTCAGAAAGGTGCAAAAAATTATATGAATATGTTTTGAAAAAAGCACACGTTTCCATGCAAGCACTATGACTATTTTTATCCTCTTACATGTCCATGTTAGCCCATTATCATTGATCACCCTGACAGCACTGGAAGCAAAGCAGCCAACAGGAGTTAGGATAGAGCCAACACTGCCTTCCACACAGAGTCAGATGTGAACTCGACACTTGAGTTTCTCAAGAGGGAATTAAGCCATACTCTTTCTAACCCCAACCTCCTAGTGCAAAATTGAGATCCTAGAACTCAAGAGAACAAGACCTCTCAAAAATCCACCTAGAGGTCACCCAATCAAACCCCCTCAACTCACAAAGAACAAAAGCCCTGAAAGGAGTCTAAAACAAATGCCAAGCTGCCTTTCCAGGAGACCCAGATGTGCCAGTGAGGCTTGGTCTGCCGAGACTTTCAGGGTAGCAGTGGCAGCAGCCCTTGGATGTTCAAGGTCCATTTTAAGATAGAGCTGCAAGCTGTTCAGACCAGGGTGGATTTCTGCCTCACCGACGTCAGCAGGTGGCTTGGTTTTTCCACTCTGAAACTCCTTTTTTAAATTTGGATTCATGCTATTTCTGTATAGAACATTAAAAAATAAATAGGAAGTGGGAGGTATCCACTGCAAAAACAGGACAGACTTTGCCAATGGTCCTCACTCCACTTTCATAAGTTACCCCACCCCACTCACCATCAGCAAGAGGCACCAAAGGCTGGAAGCTCAGTTTAAACCTGGAACCAAAAGAACATTTAAAATCCCTGACTTATTTTATATTCAGTCTCAACCAGCTTAGTTAAAACAAAGAAACAAACATGCGGAAAGAAGGAAATTTATACAAAAATGTAAACACTGTGTAGCTCTGTTTTTCAAATTTCAGGTGAGAACATCAAGTTTTATGCTATAGTTCGGCTGATACTTCAGGTGAATTAAGACAAAGCAACAGGCTTTCCAAAATTCAGAGCCAAGTGTGAGCTGCATCCTTTAAAAATTCCTAAGATACCCTCAGCCTGTGATGTCACAGATATCTGGATCTAATCTCTGGGCCTCTGTTTCCTTGAATTAATCATTTAATAATAGAGAAACTCCCCTTGGTAGCTCTCACCATAAATTATGGTCCAGTACTATTCCAAAATCTCTAAAGGAACCAAACATTAAAAAAAATTCAAAATGAAAATACTTAGACTGAGCAAACACAATACTCTTCCCCCATTTAGCTTACATTATCTTTTACTCAGAAGATCCCCTTTACAAAGATGCTTGCAGGGTATGTGTGACCTGGGTTGCAGTGGCTAGACTAGTCATCGATGATTACTTACTTCATGTAGTGAAGCTGCCAAACCCCAAAAGCATGGCCCAGAAGTGAAAAATCGTGAATGGTTTTGCTACTGTTGTAGCAAAACAGTATGCCTGCAACTATAGTTTTTTTGATTGTTGTTGTATAATATTATATCATGTGAATAAATCACAGCTTATTTATGCATTTTATTGTTGAAGAGCATTTGGGTTGTTTCTGGGTTTGAGCCAATAAGCACAATGCTTCTGTGAACATTCTTGCATATGTCTCCTGGTGCACCTGTCAGGAATTCCTTCAAGTCTAAGGTGTACAACAGTGTACAACCTTGTGAGGACCACCTGCAACGGTGATCAGTTTGAAAGTACTATATGGATTTTTTTCAGTCCTAGAGCATGTATGAAAAAGGCCCTAGCTCCTCAACTGCACTGGCCAAAATTCACCTTTGTCCAGTTCCACTGTTACTCACAGAGACCAACTCCAGTGTTTAAAATTGAGTGAATACTATGGTCCAGCTACAGATATAGCAGCATAAGAAGAAGATTTTTGTTTGTCTATTAAATCTTTATTACAGCCTGAGATAGTGATAGTGAAGCTAAAATTGAGGTATTACCCCATCAATCATTTGACAGGTGTCCAATTGCTGAGCTTAGAATGACATGTTGCAAGTGATGGGAAACTTGGCAAGTATTAATGACTGCTACCCTCCATCAGACCACTTCAGGGACCACAGAGAAGGCTGCACTATTATTTTGGCCTAGTCATTAGCTTGCAGTGGATGAGAGCCACAATGATAGGTAAGGTTCTTATCCATTAATTTGTTAAATAAACTCCAACACCTCCAGCTCTCTGTCTGTGACACGTTGCTAGTATGGGGAGCTTACAACCTTGAATTCTTATTTGGTGGACCTGTGGAGGTCCCAAGGAAATACCTCACGCCTTTGGGCGAGAGTGAAGTTTTTCCTGAAGAGAAGGTCTTGGCTGTGCTCTGAGGAAGTAAGTGGAAATTTGTGAGTCTAATATTGAGTCATAATGGCATAAATGAAAAATACTCATGGATAAGGCAAATAGGGAACAAGAACACAAGTGGGAGAGCTGGTACCTGGACTCAGGCTCCATAGCTCATGTAGAGAGTCTCCCTATGCTAGCAAACTTCTTATTTTATTATGTGAGTTAGTATATTTCTTTGCAACCAATGATCAAAAATTATGTTGTAGATTAAATAAAATAAGAAAATGCTGTGGAAATTTTAAAATGCTATTCAAATATTTAATTAATATGAATATTTGGATCTCAGAAAAACATCTGGATCTCAGCAAAATTAACAGCACTACAAAAAATCACACAATTTATTTTTCAATATTTCAGACAAATGAAAAATATAAAGGATAATAATAAAATCTGTGTAGTCAGCACCTAGTTTATAAATTTAGATTACCATATAAATTACCTTTCCTTAATTGAAAGTATACTTGCCAAGTATACTGGTGCTTATTATTCCTGTGCATTTTTTAAATATTTTGACTACATTTGTGTCCCTAGACAACAAAAGCTATTATGATGTATGTTTTTAAGTAGTATACTATATGTATTCTTCTATAATTTTCTTTTTTGCACAATATTGTGATTGAAAAATTCACTCATGTTTATCCATGATGCTATAGTTTGTTTTCATGGTTGTGTAGTATTCCACTATATGAATAAACCACAATGGTGGATATTTAAGTTGAGGGTTTGTCCCCTTTGCTTTGTTTTTCTATTTAAAAGAAGAATGAAATGTACATGTCTCCTTATGTACATATTCAGAGTTTCTCTAGGTCCTCTGCCTAATTGCAGAATTACAAGTTATCAGGTGGGAGCCTCATCAAGATTACCAGATATTATGAAATTGTTTTCCAAATGATTGAAGCAGTTCTCACTTCTGTTGCCTCATCTGCAACCAGCACCTGATATTGTCAGACTTCCATTTTTGCTAATCTGATGAATGTGAAAGGAAGTTTTAATTCACAATGCAATTTTATTTTGTATTTCTCTGATATTTTAATAATTTATTGGGCATTTGGATTCCCTGTCATATCTGCAGCCCAATTTAATTAAATCATTTGTCTTTTCTCTTTTGATTTATAGGAGATCTATATATATTTATCTCTTATAATAACACAAGTATATACATTGTAAATATCTTCTCCCCATCTATGATGAATCTTTTTTACTCACTTCAAGGAATTTGTTAGTTAAACAAAAGGTGTTTTACTTCAATGCAGTGAAGCTTATCAATATTATCTTCTACAGTTTGTCCTTTTCATGTCTTCACACAAGGTGCAAAACAGTAGAATATCATTTGTATGAAAGGTGGGCAGAGAAGAAGATATAAATGTATTTTGTATGCATACAAAAAACTTGGAAGGAGAGGGCAGACAGCAGAAGCAAGAAGAACTACAATCCTGCAGCCTGTGGAACAGAAGCCACATTCACAGAAAGATAGACAAGATGAAAAGGCAGGGGGCTATGTACCAGATGAAGGAACAAGATAAAACCCCAGAAAAACAACTAAATGAAGCGTAGATAGGCAACCTTCCAGAAAAATAATTCAGAATACTGATAGTGAAGATGATCCAGGACCTCGGAAAAAGAATGGAGGCAAAGATCGAGAAGATGCAAGAAATGTTTAACAAAGACCTAGAAGAATTAAAGAAAAAACAAACAGAGATGAACAATACAATAACTGAAATGAAACCTACACTAGAAGGAATCAGTAGCAGATTAACTGAGGCAGAAGAACGGATAAGTGACCTGGAATACAGAATGGTGGAATTCACTGCTGCAGAACAGAATAAAGAATGAAAAGAAGTGAAGACAGCCTAAGAGACCTCTGGGACAACATTAAATATACCAACATTCACATTATAGGGGTCCCAGAGGAGAAGAGAGAGAGAAAGGACAAGAGAAAATATTTGAAGAGTTTATAGGCGAAAACTTCCCTAACATGGGAAAGGAAATAGCCACCCAAGTCCAGGAAGTGCAGCGAGTCCCAAACAGGATAAACCCAAGGAGAAACATGCTGAGACACATAGCAATGAAATTGGCAAAAATTAAAGACAAAGAAAAATTATTGAAAGCAGCAAGGGAAAAATGACAAATAACATACAAGGGAACTCCCATAAGGTTAACAGCTGATTTCTCAGCAGAAACTATACAAGCCAGAAGGGAGTGGCATGATATACTTAAAGTGATGAAAGGGAAGAACCTACAACCAAGATTACTCTACCCGGCAAGGATCTCGTTCAGATTCGATGGAGAAATCAAAAGCTTTACAGGCAAGCAAAAGCTAAGAGAATTCAGCACCACCAAACCAGCTCTACAACAAATGCTAAAGGAACTTCTCTAAATGGGAAAAACAAGAGAAGAAAAGGACCTACAAAAACAAACCCAAAACAATTAAGAAAATGGTCATAGGAACATACATATCGATAATTACCTTAAACATGAATGGATTAAATGCTCCAACCAAAAGACACAGGCTTGCTGAATGGATACCAAAACAAGACCCATATATATGCTGTCCACAAGAGACCCACTTCAGACCTAGGGACACATACAGACTGAAAGTGAGGGGATGGAAAATGATATTTCATGCAAATGAAAATCAAAAGAAAGCTGGAGTAGCAATACTCATATCAGAAAAAACAACTTTAAAATAAAGAATGTTACAAGAAACAAGGAAGGACATTACATAATGATCAAGGGATCAATCCAAGAAGAAGATATAACAATTATAAATATATATGCAACCAACATAGGAGCACCTCAATACAGAAGGCAACTGCTAACAGCTATAAAAGAGGAAATCGACAGTAACACAATAATAGCGGGGGACTTTAACACCTCACTTACACCAATGGACAGATCATCCAAAATGAAAATAAATAAGGAAACAGAAGCTTTAAATGACACAATAGACCAGATAGATTCAATTGATATTTATAGGACATTCCATCCCAAAACAGCAGATTACACTTTCTTCTCACGTGTGCATAGAACATTCTCCAGGATAGATCACATCTTGGGTCACAAATAAAGCCTCAGTAAACTTAAGAAAACGGAAATCACTTCAAGCATCTTTTCTGATCATGACATTATGAGATTAGAAATAAATTACAGGGAAAAAAATATAAAAAACACAAACTCATGGAGGCTAAACAATAAGTAACTAAAAAAACAAAAAATCATGGAGAAATCAAAGAGGAAATCAAAAAATATCTAGAGACAAATTACAAGGAAAACACGATGATCCAAAACCTATGGGATGCAGCAAAAGCAGTTGTAAGAGGGAATTTTATAGCTATAAAAGCCTACCTCAAGAAACAAGAAAAATCTCAAATAAATAATCTAACTTTACATCTAAAGTAACCAGAGAAAGAAGAACAAACAAAACCGAAAGTTAGCAGAAGGAAAGAAATCATAAAGATCAGAGCAGAAATAAATGAAATACAAACAAAGAAAACAATAGCAACGATCAATAAAACTAAAATCTGGTCCTTTGAGAAGATAAACAAAACTGATAAACCATTAGCCAGACTCATCAAGAAAAAGAGGGAGAGGACTCAAATCAATAAAATTAGAAGTGAAAAAGGAAAAGTTACAACAGACACCACAGATATACAAAGCATCCTAAGAGACTACTACAAAGCAACTCTATGCTAATAAAATGGACAGCTTGGAAGAAGTGGACAAATTCTTAGAAAGGTATAACCTTCCAATACTGAATGAGGAAGAAACAGAAAATATGAACAGACCAATCACAAGTAATGAAATTGAAACTGATTAAAAATCTTCCAACAAACGAAAGTCCAGGACCAGATGGCTTCACAGGTGAATTCTATTAAACATTTAGAGAAGAGCTAACACCCATCCTTCTCAAGCTATTCCAAAAATTTGCAGAGGAAGGAACACTCCCAACTCATTCTATGAGGCCACCATCACCCTGATACCAAAACCAGACAAAGATACTACAAAAACAGAAAATTACAGACCAACATCACTGATGAACATAGATGCAAAAATCCTCAACAAAATACTAGCAAACAGAATCCAACAACACATTAAAGGATCATAGACCATGATCAAGTGGGATTTATCCCAGGGATGCAAGGATTCTTCTATATACGCAAATCAATCAATGTGATACACCATATTAACAAATTGAAGAATAAAACCCATATGATCATCTCAATAGATGCAGAAAAAGCTTTTGACAAAATTCAACACCCATTTATGATAAAAACTCTCCAGAAAGTGGGCATAGAGGGAACCTACCTCAACATAATAAAGGCCATATGAGACAAACCCACAGCAAACATCATTCTCAATGGTGAAAAACTGAAAGCATTTCCTCTAAGATCAGGAACAAGCCAAGGATGTCCACTCCCACTGCTATTATTCAACATAGTTTTGGAAGTCCTAGCCTCGGCAATCAGAGAAGAAAATGAAATAAAAGGAATACAAATTGGAAAAGAAGAAGTAAAACTGTCACTGTCTGCAGATGACATGATACTATACGTAGAGAATCCTAAAGATGCCCCCCAGAAAACTACTAGAGCTAATCAATAAATCTGGTAAAGTAGCAGGATACAAAATTAATGCACAGAAATCTCTTGCATTCCGGTACACTATTGATGAAAAATCTGAAAGAGAAATTAAGGAAACACTCCCATTTACCATTGCAACAGAAAGAATAAAATACCTAGGAATAAGCCTACCTAGGGAGACAAAAGACTTGTATGCAGAAAACTATAAGACACTGATGAAAGAAATTAAAGATGATACAGATGGAGAGACATACCATGTTCTTGGATTGGAAGAATCAATATTGTGAAAATGATTACACTACCCAAAGCGATCTACAGATTCAATGCAATCCCTATCAAATTACCAATGGCATTTTTTACAGAACTAGAACAAAAAGTCTTAAAATTTGTATGGAGACACAAAAGACCCCGAATAGCCAAAGCAGTCTTGAGGGGAAAAAACGGAGCTGGAGGAATCAGACTCCCTGACTTCAGACTATACTACAAAGCTACAGTAATCAAGACAATATGGTACTGGCACAAAAACAGAAACATATATCAATGGAACAAGATAGAAAGCCCAGAGGTAAACCCATGCACCTATGGTCAACTAATCTATGAAAAAGGAAGGCAAGGATATACAATGGAGAAAAGACAGTCTCTTCAATAAGTGGTGCTGGGAAAATTGGACAGCTACATGGAAAAGAATGAAATTAGAACACTCCCTAACACCATACACAAAAATAAACTCAAAATGGATTAGAGACCTAAATGTAAGACCAGACACTGCAAAACTCTTAGATGAAAACATAGGAAGAACAGTCTTTGACATAAATCACAGCAAGATCTTTTTTGATCCACCTCCTAGAGTAATGGAAATAAAAACAAAAATAAACAAAGGGGACCTAATGAAACCTAAAAGCTTTTGCACAGCAAAGGAAACCACAAACAAGACGAAAAGACAACCCTCAGAACTGGGAGAAAATATTTGCAAATGAATCAACGGACAAAGGATTAATCTCCAAAATATATAAACAGCTCATGCAGCTCGATATTAAAAAACAAACAACCCAATCCAAAAATGGGCAGAAGGCCTAAATAGACATTTCTCCAAAGAAGACATACAGATGGCCAAGAAGCACATGAAAAGCTGCTCAACATCACTAATTATTAGAGAAATGCAAATCAAAACTACAATGAGGTGTCACCTCACACCAGTTAGAATGGGCTTCATCTGAAAATCTACAAACAACAAATGCTGGAGAGGGTGTGGAGAAAAAGGAACCCTCTTGCACTGTTGGTGGGAATATAAACTGATACAGCCACTATGGAGAACAGTATGGAGGTTCCTTAAAAACCTAAAAATAGAATTACCATATGATCCAGCAATCCCACTACTGGGCATATACCCAGAGAAAACCACAATTCAAAAAGACACATGCACCCCAATGTTCATTGCAGCACTATTTACAATAGCCAGGTCATGGAAGCAACCTAAATGCCATCAACAGACAAATGGATAAAGAAGATGTGGTACATATATATAATGGAATATTACTCAGCCCTAAAAAGGAACGAAATTGGGTCATTTGTTGACATGTGGATGGATCTAGAGACTGTCATACAGAGTGAAGTAAGTCAGAAAGAGAAAAACAAATATATATTAATGCATATATGTGGAACCTAGAAAAATGGTACAGATGAACCAGTTTTCAGGGCAGAAATTGAGACACAGATGTAGAGAACAAACGTATGGACACCAAGGGGGGAAAGCCGTGGGTAGGGTGACGGGGGGCTGCTGAATTGGGTGATTGGGATTGACATGTATACACTGATGTGTATAAAATTGATGACTAATAGGAACCTGTTGTATAAAAAAAAATGGAAGGATACACAAGAAAATAATAACTTTTCAGTGGAGGGTAGTGGTACAGGGGTTGTTCAGGGGCAGAACTAGGTGCACAATCTAGTTAGGGACAAATAAATGAATCCAGTTACAATCTAGGTTACACTTTAGGAACAAATACATGAGGTCAGAAATGAGACTTGCTTTTCAACAGAAGTTGAAAACTCTCTACAAAGTTCAAGCAATGTCTTCTGAAAATGTAACTTGATTTTAATCCATTGAGTCAGGGCTTATTGAACCTGTGAATGAATTGCCCTTAACACGTTAAAATAATTTAACACAACATTATCCATCACATGGGTGTTTCACTCGTGTGTGGCCATGTGTGACCAGACAACTCATGGGCCTACCCATTGGTATTTCATTTGGAAAGAGTTCTGGCCTTCTATCTGCTATAACATTCATGTTCATTAAAGTTATGGACAGAACGTCTGGCCACTGTGGTTTGGATAAATAAACTGACACAACCTTAGGCCATTTTGGTTTTTTAAGTTCTATATTGATGTTTTATTGCCCTCTTTTCTTTCTGGAAGAAATAGGCAGTGAAATCATAGGATCTCAAGGCAATGAATCTCGAGGTTTTCAAATTTTATCACCTCTCCCACAAAATGCGTGCCCTGATGACTATCAATAGACAAAGGTATTGAAAACTGAGAGATAATGACTTTAGAAATCATTTGCTGACCATCACTGGTCATAAGCACTTACTTATGAACATGGTATAAAGCTATAAAGGTACACATGGTCACTAAAGCATATGCAGGTGAAAAAATTTCACTTGTATAAAATCAACCCAAGTATTTACCAAAGCCCCAATGAGGGAGGATGAGCTGTCTTCTTTGCCTTGAGGCCTGGTGGTAGGATAACTTGTACAATACCATTGAGCAGCTCTGGACCCATGGAGCAAACCAGCCATGCCTAATAATTCCTAGAACACTTTTTGTTCATGTGTGCCATGTGATAGGCCTCACAAGTTTGGTGCCACCTAGCAGCCATCTGAGAAGCCCTAAAGATGATCTGGGTATCAAAAGAAAAAGAACACAAAACACCATATTAGTCTCCAAGAATTCAGAAAGTGGGCTCTGACTTTGGAGAAGAGCAATATTTGACAGAACTGTCAGGGGAATATAGTCAGCTGATAAAGGTAAGAACAAAGATACCTATGAATAGAAAATTACCACAGCCCTGGCTGTGTTATTAACCAAACTAACCATTTTATAATAACTAAAACAGAAAGTCAGAAAATAACTTGAGAAATGTTTATTTGTCCAGAAGTGAGAAACCCCTGTTTTTACAATTAATGAAGTACCCAAAAGCATAGCCAGAGTCAGTCTAAAAGTTAATTTTCAGAAGAGTACCCACTCTGGTGAGGCAATGTTTTGCCACCTGAGCAGAATATGCAGAAACAAACAAACGAAAGAATGTAAACTACTTCACAATGAGCATAGACCACAAAATCAGAGGCAAATTTTCACTTGTCTCACCTATAAGTAGCCCTCTCACCTCAATTTTACAGTTTTTAAAAATACCTATTTATTTATTTTGGCTGCGCCATGTCTTAGCTGCAGCACGCGGACTTCTTAGTTGCAGCATGCGTATGGGATCTAGTTCCCCAACCAGGTATCGAGCTCAGGCCCATGCACTGGGAGCGTGGAGTCTTACTGGCTGGACTACCAGGGAAGCCCCTCAATTTTACACTTTTTTAAAATTCAACGTACCTTTATAAAGAAAAACACACTCTTCTGTCTTGTGTGTTTCTCTTTTACTCTCACACTGTTACACTCAAAACACTTCACTTCTGACACCCAAAGTGTGGGTTTCCTACATGTCAAGCAATTCTCCATGACACCAGCTGGGTGTCCTGCAATCAATTCAGTTCTGACACTACCTACCTGGAGTTAGCGTTAGATCCCACAAATTAAGGGCTCAGTCCCATGAGACTACCCCCACTTTAGATGCCAATCACAAGTCTCAGGTTATCACCTGTACTTCTGAGCAATCAGCTATAAACCAGGGTTCCCATGACCCCTTCCTTTGGTTCCATAAATTGCTAATATGTCTCACAAAATTCAGGGAAACACTTACTTATGTTTATCAGTTTATTATATGATAAATGATATTATAAAATACACAGATGAACAGCCAGATGAAGAGATACATAGGGCGAAGTCTGGGAGGGTCCTGAGGATAGGAGTTTCTGTCTCCATGGAGTTGGGGTGGCCCCACTCTCCCAATTGGTGGATGTGTTCACCAACCCAGAAGCTCTCTGAACCCCGTACTTGGGGCAAGTGGTGGGCAAGAGCTGAGGAGTAAGGGTCCCCATATTCTACCTGTTAATGTGGCTGAGAGGTGAGAGTTAAGATTGAGGCAAGCTGTCCAAGTGGTGTTGACTGTTCATTTTCTGCTGAGTGGGAGGAGGAAAAGATGTTATTGAGACAATGCAACAGCAAGCCCCACAGGTACCAGCCATAAGGTGATAAGGCGGTGTTCACTTAGTCAAGGCATCCCCAAAGTTAAAATTAATGCTGTCAGTAGTGAGGAAATAGAGCTTTGGGTAGACCAAAATCAGAAGTTTGGTTGCTCAAGCCTGGGCCCATCACGTGAAATGGAAAATAAATGCAAAGCCTCGCTTACTGACACAGAGCCACTCTCAAGAGTCTGGTTAAGTCATTGCCCTCTGCTCCACAGAGAAACACTATCTTTATCTTCCAAGCCTATTACAGGTTGAGCTGTTTATAGAAAGCCTCTCTTGGAGGTGACATTAAGCTGACATTTAAATGACAGGAGTCTGGCAAAAGAAGGTCAAGTGGTCAGCATTTCAGGCAGAGAATACCAAATAAAAGACCCTTCGTTGAAAATGAGCAAGATGTGTTCCAGGAACAGACAGAAGGACTGAATGTGGGGAATGAGAAAAAGAGAAGAATCAAGGGTAACTCCTATGTCTTTTAGCTTGAGCATGTAAGTGGATGGTGATACTGTTTAATGAAACATGATCATGAGGAAAGAAGCAGATTTGAGCAGGGAATCACTTCTAGAGTTCTGGGGAGAAATGAGGGCAAGAAATAGAGACTTGAGAGCACTTGGCATATAACTAACATTTATTAGGTGCTTACTGTGTCCCAGGCACTATCTAAGCAGTTCATGAATATTTTCTTAGTTATACTCTCAACATCCATATGGGATTAGCACTGTATTATTATCTTCATTTTAAAGATGAAGAAACAGAGAAATTTTCCCCATGGTCACTTAGCTAATGGAGGTAAAGTCAGAAGAAAAACTCAGGCAGGCTAACTTCAGAGTCCAAGTGCATTACCACTATGCTATGTTATCTGGAATACAATGGTATTTAAAGCCATGGGACCAGATGACGTCACCCAGGTACAGTGCGTAGATAAAGAGAGAAGGGCATTGAAGTACTACAGCACTTAGTCATGTCCTTTCAGAATTTACAGTTTCCTCTGTCTGGTTCTGTACTTACCCTACAGGAGGCTAATTTACCCATTCAATCTGCCTCACCAAGAATATGCCTGTACAGATGACCAACCCAGCTCCCAAACTAGACTTACCAGCTGTTATAAATTAATAAAGTAGTATTCTTATTTATAATTAATTGTATGTATGGCTGGTTTGATTCCATTATTTCCCCTTGATTAATTGATAAAAATAGAAAGTCTGAACAAGTAGTGACCTTCCAAAATGCTAAAACTCTGTGGGGTCCCACCTGAAGCACCCAGCAGGCTTTTGTGGGCATCTTTTTAGTCACAATATGTGTCATTCCAGGAATTCTGGAAAGTAGGTTTCCATGTGGCTTGTTAAAAATTCAAAGAAAATAAAATTCCAAACTAAAAATTCTTAACTCAGGATTTTCCTCAAACAGTACACACTTTCAGCAACTAGTTATAAGCTTTGGCAAGGCAAAGACCCTGCTCTCAGGAAGAGCTATGGCAGCTGAGGACAGGCGAGTACCAGGTATGGACTCTGTGGTCTAAACATGAGAGATTTCCGCAAAGTTCCTCTTTTCTTTAGTTTTGAGCAATTGGTATATACATATATATCAGCAGGGCACATTAGATTCTCTAATTCTCTTTCTCTCTTTTTAGATTTCCAAAGAGAGCTTTTGTTCTTTTGCTTTTTGGTTTTTTAAAAATTTTTGTTTTTATACAATTTTAAAGGTTACTTTCCATTATTACAAAATATTGGCTATATTTCTACCCCTATATTGCCCTACCCTCCTCCCCACTGGTAAACACTAGTTTGTGTTCTACATCTGTGAACCCGATTCTCTTATGTTATATTCACTTAGTTTGTTATATTTATTAGGTTCTACATATAAGCAATATCATATAGTATTTATCTTTCTCTGACTTATTTCACTTAGCATAATGCCCTCCAAGTCCATCCATGTTGCTGCAAATGGCAAAAGTTCATTCTCTCTCTCTTTTTTAATTGAAGTATAGTTGCCTTACAATATTATATTAGTTTCAGGTGTACAACATAGTGATTCACAATATTAAAGGTTATATTTCATTTATAGTTATTATAAAATATTGGCTATATTCCCTGTATTGTACAATATATCCTTGTAGCTTATTTATTTCATACATAGTATTTTGTACCTCTTAATCCTCTACCCCTATTTTGCTCCTCCTTCTTCCTTCTCCCCACTGGTTACCACTAGTCTGTTCTCTATGTCTGTGAGTCTGTTTCTTTTTTGTTATATTTACTACTTGTTTTATTTTTTAGATTCCACTTATGTGATATCATACAGTATTTATCTTTCTCTGTCTGACTTATTTCACTTAGCATTATACCCTCCAAGTCCATCCATGTTGTTGCAAATGGCAAAATTTCATTCTTTTTATGGCTGAGTAGTATTCCATTGTGTGTGTGTGTATGTGTGTGTGTGTATCTCACATCTTCTTTATCCATTCATCTGTTGATGGACACTTAGTTTGCTTTTGTATCTTGGAAATTATAAATAATGCTGCTATGAACATTGGGATGCATATATCTTTTCGAATTAGTGATTTCTTTTTTTTCTTTTTTTTTGGATATATTCCCAGGACTGGAATTGCTGGGTCATATGGTAGTTCTATTTTTTTGTTTTTTGAGGAAACTCCATACTGTTTTCTACAGTGGCTGGACCAATTTACATTCCCACCAATAGTGTACAAGGGTTCCCTTTTCTCCACACTCTTGCCAATATTTGTTATTTGTGCTCTTTTTGATGATAGCCATTCTGACCAGTGTGAGGTGATATCTCACTGTAGTTTTAATTTGCATTTCTCTGATGATAAATGATGTTGAGCATCATTCCATGTGCCTGTTGACCATCTGTATGTCTTCTTTGGAAAAATGCCTATTCAGGTCCTCTGCCTATTCTTTAATCAAGTTGCTTTTTGATATTGAGTTATGTTACTTCTTTATATATTTTGGATATTAACCCCCTATCAAACATATCATTTGCAAACGGCTTCTCCCATTTTTTCATTTTGTTGATGGTTTCCTTTGCTGTGAAAAAGCTTTTAAGTTTGATTTTAAGTTGATTAAGTTTCCCATTTGTTTATTTTTGCTTTTGTTTCCCTTGCCTGAGGAGGCAGATCCAAAAAGATATTGCTAAGACCTATGTCAAAAAGCATACTGTCTATGTTTTCTTCTAGGAGTTTTATGGTTTCTGGTCTTATATTTAGGTCTTTAACCCTTTTTGAGTTTATTTTTGTACATGGTGTAAGTGTTCTAATTACATTCTTTTACATGTAGCTGTTCAGTATTACTAACACCACATATTGAAGAGATTGTCTTTTCCCCATTGTATATTTTTGCTTCCTTATCGTAGATTAATTGCCCATAAATGCATGGGTTTATTTCTGGGCTCTCTATTCTGTTTCCTTGATCTATGCGTCTGTTTTTATTACCATACCAGTACCATACTTTTTTGATCACTGTAGCTTTGTAGGCATAGTCTGAAGTCAGGGAGTGTTACCTCTGGCTTTGTTCTTTTTTCTTGGGAATGCTTTGACTATTCAAGGTATTTTGTAGTTCCATATAAAGTTTAGGATTATTTTTTCTAGTTCTGTGAAAAATGTGTTGGGTATTTTGATAGAGATTGCATTAAATCTGTAGATTACTTTGTGTTGTATGGACATTTTAACAGTTTTAATTCTTTCATTGTATGAACATGGGATAACTTTCCATTTATTTGTACTCTCTTCAATTTCCTTCATCAGTGATTTATGATTCTCAGAGTATACGTCTTTTACCTCCTTGGTTAAATTTATTCCTAGGTATTTTATTCTTTCCCTATCTCTTTGTATTTTATTCTTAAAACAAAATATTTGTCTATTTAAAAAATAGTTTTTTATAACTTTTTTTTTTTTTTTGCAGTATGCGGGCCTTTCAGTGTTGTGGCCTCTCCTGTTGTGGAGCACAGACTCTGGATGCGCAGGCTCAGCGGCCATGGCTCACGGGCCCAGCCACTCCGTGGCATGTGGGATCTTCCCGGACCGGGGCACAAACCCGTGTCCCCTGCATCGGCAGGCGGACTCTCAACCGCTGTGCCACCAGGGAAGCCCTTTTTTTTTATAACTTTTATTTCAGTTACCATCACTGACCTTAATAAAGTAACTCCCTCATTTCTCCAGGAAACCTATTGACAACATCCTAAAGTCCCATGACACTCACTTTTTAGCAATTACTTGGACACAGTTTCCTCACTGAAGAGAAAGAGAGGCTCCTCCTGGTCAAAAAGTTCTTGTGCCCCACGTTTTCAATCAGAAGTTTTTCCGTGGAGATGAAATGACATTTTTTCAAGGAAATCTTCCCAGTTGGCCCCTCTTGGTTAGGTTCCTATTATAAGGTCCCATTACTCCTTCATTACATTCATCACATTTGATATTATGTGATCAGTATCTATGAACAAAGAACACAACTGTATTATTCATTGCCATATCACCAATACCTAGCACAGTTCCTGGCACATAGAAGATGCTCAACAAATATTTGTTGAATGACTAAAATGAGTGGAAAACACTGGACACAGATGAGGCAGCTTCCAGCAACATAATGAACATGATCATTATGATCTCAAAGACTGCATAGTAAACTCAATGATTTTCATGAAGAAACTTGAGAAGATATGTGTAAATTATTGGTATATTGTTACAGTTTATTTTCATTCTATACCCATAGCAATTAATATAAGTATTGAAATACATTAAAGAAGCTTATCTGAAACTCTCTAAACTTGGTAAAACTCTTGAATTTCCTCTCTTTTATTGATCATGTTGGCAAGAAATTTATGGTCAGATAATTTTTATTTTAAGCTGTTCCTTTAATTTCTGTGGCCTCTAGTGATGAAGTCTCCCCAGCTTGGCTCTTTTCTATGTCATTATGAATGTCTCTCTGGGTCAGTTAAGAGGTCCAATGAATTGCTTTGCATAAACTCTACACATAAGGCCATATCACAACATATCATTTAAGAGTCTCATAAATGACAATTTGATGTAGATGGTGCAATTCTATAATATAAGGAACAATGAGTTTACCAAACTATTTATTATATTCATGAAATTTAGATCTCAACGTATCTCCTGGATCCAGTAACTTAGTGTTAAGTAAGGGATGTTTGGGCCCCTCACGCTGTCATAGGAACACAAAGCTTCTTTTAGGGTCTTGCTACTTAAAGTAAGTTCTGCAGAACAACAGCAGCATCACCTGTCACTATGGACTGAATTGTGTTCTCCCCAAAATTGATATGTTGAAGCCCTGACTCCCAATGTGATGGTTTTGGAGTTGGGGCCCTTGGGAGGTAATTAGTTTCAAATGAGGTCTTGTGAGTAGAGGCCCCATGATGAGATTATTGTCTGTATAGGAAGAGGAAGAGACCAGAACTCACTCGCCCTCCAAGCCAGGAAGAGAGCTCTCATCAGAGCCTAACCACACGAGCACTCTGCTCACAGACTTTCAGCCTTAAGAGCTGTGAGAAAACAAATTTCTGTTGTTTAAGCCACCCCGTCTACAGTAATTTTTATGGCAACCTGAGCTAAGACACCTGGGAGCTTGTTAGAACTGCTGAATTTCAGACCCTATTTCAGACCCTATCTCAGACCTGCTGAATCAGAATCTGCGTTTTGATTAAATCTTCAAGTGATTTTCATGCTTGCTACATGGCACAATTAAAGTTTGAGAAGCTCTATTTTAGGGACCTCCTTCAAGATAGAATAAAAACCACCTGAACATTTCAATTCCAGGTAGCAGATTCCCTGGTATCAAATTCTTCGATATGCTGCCAACCAGAAGTACCAAACTGCTAACGGGTCCTGGAAAATGAAGTCTTCAGAGTCAGCTTTCCCTGCTTCCTTTTTAACTGGATTTCACCTTTAAGAACGGAGGCAAAGTGTTAGGATGTAGGTAAAGAGGCAGAAGACAAGTAGTTCTTCAACAAGTGTTTTTCAGCTTTATTAAAGTATAACTGACAAATAAAATGTTGCATATTTAAAGTGGACAGCGTGGTGAGTTGATATATGTCTACCTTGTGAAATGATTACCACAAGCAGGTTAACACATCCACCACCTCACAGTTACCACCTTTTTATGTGTGTAGTGAGAATGCTTAAGATCTTCTCTTTACAAGTTTCAAGTTCACAGCACAGTATTATTAACTATAGTTACCATGCTGTACATTAGACCCCCAGAGCTTATTTGTCTCATAAGGGAAGGGGCATACCCTTCAACAACAGTTATTTACTGCAGTAAAAACTATCCCAGTCAACTCTCCCTAAAGTCATACATTCATATACGAAAAAGAACAAACATTAACAGGAACTTGAAAGAACCCAAAACTGGAACTAAGTTAAATGGCTGTGAACGCATGCAAATTTTCAGCTGTCACTATGTGGATGGGTCCCCAGACCCTCCTCTTCTGTTGGCTTTATCAGATTTTCAAACTTCATGGTGACACACTTTGAGGAATCCAGGGGAAATAGCATATGTTTTCACTTTTTTTTTTTTTCCTGAATCACAAGAGCCTGTATTATTTCTTTTATTAGTAGGTCTGTGTCTAGAACTAAGGTTATGCTTCGTTTTATTTTGTTTTTAACAGGCTTTATTTTTCCTCCTAGTTTTATTGAGATATAATTGACATACAGCCCTGTATAAGTTTAAGGTATACAGCATGACGAACTGAATTACATGTATTGCAAAATGATTACCATAATAAGTTTAGTTAACATCCTTCCTCTCATGTAGATGCAAGAAAAAAAAGAGAAAAACCATTTTTTTTCCTTGTGATGAGAACTTTTAGGATCTACTCTCTTAGTAACTTTCAAGTATACCACACAGCAGTGTTAACTAGTGTCTTCATGTTGCATATTACATTCCCAGTACTTATTTATCTTTTAACGGAAGTTTGTACGTTTTGACCAGACTTTATCTTTCAGAGCAGCTTTAGGTTGATGGCAAGATTGAGCAGAAGGTACAGAAAGTTCCCATATGGACCCTGCTCCCACACATGCATAGCCTCCCCCACTATCAACATCCCCCACCAGAGTGGTCCATTTGTTACAATTGATGAACCTACGTTGACCACCCAAAGTCAATAAGTTACATCAGGTTTTACTCTTGGTGTTGTACATTCGATGGGTTTGGACAAATTTATAATGACACGTATCCACCATCATAGTATCACACAGAGTATTTTCACTACCCCAAAAATCCACTTTCATTTTTAACCACATATTTGCCCCTGATGAAGCAGCTGCACTGGTGAACTGTGCCCAAAAGCAAGCAGAAGGGACAGGACACAACTAAAGATCTCATACTCCTAACTTTTTTCCACCAAAGTGGTCCCCCCTATGGGATATCAGATCGTCCTGATGTCTCTTTTTTGAGTGGTGACATCAAATAGTTTACCTATCAAGCTCAATGCACTCACCAAGTATTGACTTCAATCTGTCTCTTGCTAATGGTACTGACCACCTCTTGGGTGCCTACAATAGGCAACAAAATAATAAAATTTCCCATGAATCACCATGAACTCCTAGAGGATGGGGACAATGTTTTATCTTTTTATCTGCCTGCATGGCACACAGTTAAGTATCCCCCTAAAACATGCTGGGATGAAATGAGAGGTCAATGCCTTGCCCAACTTTCCCAAATCTAAATCAGTACCTTCTCCCAATTTTCCATACATACTTCATTTTGGTATTTGTTATTATGAGCTCCTAGGATGACATGTCTGCCCTGTCCTTTGTAACAAGGGAAATGGACACCATTCTCAGCCTACAGAGAAACTGGAGAGCTGGACAGGGATGACTGTTTCCCAACATCTTTCCACTGTGTGGATGGTCCTGTACTATCTCTCTAGCATCTTCCATGACCATTTGTCCACTGATACTGTAATGGTTTTCCAAAGGCTGCCTTCCTCCCTTCGCAGCCAGCCTTCCCAGCAGCTGGAAGAGTATTTTCCATCACTGGCTTAAACTAACAAATAAAAAGCCAGGGGCTATTTTAAGCAGCCGGTTTTCTGTTTTGTAGAAGCCATTAAACTGACCCAAACAAAAAAAATTAATATGGAATGGCTAAGAACTGGGTCTAAAGATTCTTACGTCTTCTCACCCAGAGCCCTAACTCCTGGTTCCCCCTTGGCTTCATTTCAAAGGCAAAGGCTGGAAAATCACATCTGGGCAGCTATGGGAAGGAGAAGTCCCAGGCAAGATCCTGACTATCCACCAAGTTGAGTCCCTGTCTTCAGTGATAGGTACAGTACTTCCATGAAAAAATATGTCTTTTCGGCTAAGTTACAAATACCCTTTGTTACATGACAAATGGGTGGGATCATCACCTTTACTTTCAGCAAACCCTGAGAGAAAATATGATCCCATGAGATCTGGCCTTCAATCTGTTAATTCCTGGGCCTGGCATTAGAGGAGGAGGGTCATGAGGTTAAATACAGACTCCTCCAGGGTCCACAAGGGTGGACTCAGAGAAGCCAGGAACATATCCACTATCTTTCCCAACCAGAGCACTTTAGTCCCAGGCTGGGAACGTCATAGGCACTGAATAGAGATTTACTAAAAGGTATTTAAGAACAAGAATAATTTCAGAGGCATGGTAGGGTAGAAATTTGGTCACAATAAGTCAAAAGCTGGTTTTGAGGTGAAATGAAAACAGCAACTGAAATTAAAAGCCTATTACAGAAAAGGGCAGAGCTATGAGAATGGGGATGCAGTTCCAAGGGAAGGTTTTTTAAATTCATTTTCACATGAGAAAGACCTGAATGCAAATTTAAAGGGAGAAGTAAGTATATGCTCTCTTTTTTATATGCCCCTATTGTATCATTCGTTTTTTATAATTCATTATTCATTCAATAAATTTTTTAACTGAACAGCGACTATATGTGAGGAACTGGTATAGATGCTAGGAATACTTAGGTGAACAGAATAGATAAACCTCCCCTCAAGGAAGTAGTGTTACCCGGTCCTGATTCTTAAACAAACTGCTTAAATTTCTTGAAGGGAGGCTCTCTGAGCTCCTTGGAACCCAGTCAGGACTAATCTGTGCTCTGCCTGTGAACAGGCCACACAGTCTTGTGTTAGGTTATCTGGTCTGTCACCTCCCTGTGGCCTGGATCTTCCTCCAGGACAAGGGTACAACACTGGTCTTTGCATCCTCAGAGTGTGGCAAAGTATGAAGCAGGGTAGAGGAGGACCAAATCTAGTAAGTGGGTTAACTTCACACAGGAAAGTTTACATTTGCTGGTTCGTTTGTTTTTAACCTTAGAAAGAGGTTTATATGCTAAGAATTTTGCCCAAAGTCACAGAGAAGCTTGGGTCTGGGTAGAGCTGAGAGAAGGGCCCTGATCTCTCAATGATAATTCCAAGGCTTGATGACAAGCACAGTGCCAACAGAATATTTCCATTTTAAATAAATGACTACTGCTAGAGAATTCTTTTGTGCAGTATCTGAAAGATTAGATAGATCATGGTAGAAATAAGACGATACTTAGTAACACAAGATACACTTCAGGAATGTTTCTTAATGTGATGAGCTGTCACTATTGAATGAAATCATCAACTGTCCTCTGAAACGCCTATGAATCTACCCAGACAGGAATCTTTCCTTCCTCCTTAGCCACCCCAGAGAACAGCTGAGTCTTCACGTTCCCAAGTGTCTCTCTTCTCAGAATCAGCGTTCAGAATAAGCCACTTCCTTTTTCATTCATCCTGAAAAGAGTGGAGCAGTGATGAGCTCACACTGCCCCCTCCTGGCCCACCCACTCCCTAACAAGGAGCATACATTCACTCTTTCCTGACCCTCTTTGGCTCTTTTTACTTCTGTAAAAAAAAAGAAGAAAACAACAGAATGCCCCCACAAAAGTCAAATGTCTTTATTTTATATTAAAAAAATTTGTACAGTTTTAGTTCCTATGTTTAAGAAAAAAAATCCCTAAAATTGTCATAATGTTTAGATCCACTGCAAACTGTAAAAACAAGCTTTTTATATATTAAAAAAAAGAATTTACATTTTACAATTTTCTACATGCATGCACAAGGTCTCAGCTCTGTAACCCAAAAAAAGGAAAAAAAAATCTAGATCCAACAGTGGAAAATTCTACATATACAATCTCACTTGGAAGGAACTCAAAAATTCCTCTTCCTTTCACACACAGAAGAACAAATCACAACAATCACACACCAGGACTGAATCCATCAGCAGATGCTGCCCCATGCGGAGGGCAGAGGAAAAAGAAGACAGACTGACAGACACCACAGAGGGGCAAGGGAGCTCATCCGGGCCCAACAGAGAAGAAGAGAAGCACAAACTCTGGGAAACAAACGTTTCAGATGAGAAAGGATCCCAATGTCTCGTGACAGTTATTGTGTCAGGGTTTGCAACAGGACTGAGGAGGGGATGGGGAAGTGAAAAGGTAAGGGCTGAAATGGAGGGGGGTGGGAAGAAAAAAGGAGAAGCTGAAGGGAAATAAACAAGAATAGAAAGAGAGAGAATGAAGAGTAGTTTAAGAGAAAGGGACGAATCGGGACGGCGGCAGAGTGGCGAGGTAGGTGAAGGACTGAGGCACAGCATCCTGGTGTGGAGGGAAGGAGGACCAGCCTTCCAAGGTGGTGTAAAGGAAGGTCTGGGAGGTGTGGTGGGGATGAGCTAGGATGCCATGTAGTCAGAGAAAAGAGCACTGGAGAGACCCAGCCACAGCATCCCTGATGGTGGCATATGGGGCACGGGTGGTAATGGGTGGGCAACACCCCCACGGGGGAAGAATGAGCAAATCCAGCATGTGTTGGGACAGGCAAAGTGGGGGACACTGCTCAGAGGGACTGAGTCAGCTGCACACCCCACAGCAGTTCACAGCATGAAGACAACTTCCCATATAGGAGAAGCAAAAGACAAACACAGCCATACACTTGACAATTCATCCTGACATTTCAAAAAATAATAATAACAATAATCAAAGAACACAAAGATACCACAGTTCTGACGCAAAGGACCAAAACACTACCATTCTCAGTCACAGCCCTTAGTGCTTAGAGAGAGAGTCGGGGGGAAAAAATGTCTTTTTGTTTTAGGAAAAGGGAATGAAAAAAAATCACAGTGATTAAAAACATGGCAGGTTCTTAAAATAAACATTCCCCCGCCCCTAACCTAGGGCAGCGACTCTGATCCCAAATACTTGCCCTCTCCCCACCCCAACTCCTCCTCAAACCACACCACATCCCACTCCTGCCCACAAAGGCAGTGACCCCAATCACCATCCAGGCCCCATTTTCCAGGATAGTGAGGTATTTAGAAATGTGACCAAGAAGGGACTCCTCTGAAACCAGGTCTTTGAAGAGAAGGAAAAAATACCTTCCCAGGACCCCCAGGACAGGATGTATCTCACTCAGGCTTATCCCCAAACCCACAGCCCCAGCCCAAGGCTGACCTCCAGGCGCTGCCTAGGTCAGCCCCATAATCCACCCAAGTGCAGACAAGGTAAGCACTGGCCGAAGAACCCTTCTCTAGTAAGTGGTGTGTGGAAAGATGTGCTTTTTCAGAAAGGACAGCAGGAGAAACAATCCCCAGGCTCCATCATGCCCAGGGCTGCCACTACACAGAGAAGAAGACTCCCTGGTAAGAGATCAACTGTGATCTTATCCCAGGGTGCAATCTGCAAGGCAAGAACCAATGGGTTTTCCAGGGGAAAGACGGGCTTATAAGGGGGCATTGTGAGTTATTCTGAGGACTGGCCCAGGGGACTGCTCCAGCCCAGTCACCAGAATGCTCCCCAACATGGGTGCTGGCTGGAGGTATGTGAGTACTTCTTAGTTCTATTCCCCTTGGCTAAAACTACATAATTTAAGGGTGTCTGATTTAAAGGCTCAGATTTACAGTGAAAGTAAGTATTAGAAGGCCAGCAAATTTTGCTCAAGAATTCAGATTGGGTGCAAAGACTCCGGAAGCTAAATGGGGTGAGGGGCTAAGTACCCATCAAGGGCAGCAATCTTGGTCCCTCACCCCAATACAGAGGGAGACCAGAGCCCAGAAAACCAGGCAGTGAGGGAACAGGGGGGGACCCTGGCCGGCCAAGGAAAAGAGACCCCTGAGGCAAAGAAGTGGACTTAAGGCAGGGGATAAGGAGGGGCTGCTGGCTCCCCCCAAAAAAGAGATGAGGCAACAGGTCTCTGGAGCTGAGAGAAGAGACAGCAAGACTGGGGATGGCTGGTGAAGGAAAGAAAAACATTTGGCTGAGATCACCAGGGTGGGTCAGGGTCTGCAAGCCACTAATTCTGTATAGGAGTCTACGTGGCATCCTTCACTGGGAAGGGGGAGACCCATCCTACCATGGTGGGAACAGAGGTGAAGGAAGTTCAGAGGGTAGGGGTCAGCGATGTTCACGGGGCTCTCTCCTGACCTTACCCCAGGGGCTGCACAGGAAAGACCCCTTGGAAGAAAGGTACTGTCTGTCCCCCAGGGCCCAGGAAAAGTGGTCACAGAGGGTTTCCATCTCAGTTTGCCTGTGGTCACACGTGACCACACAAATCAGAAATGGAAGGTAGACATGTCAGGGTAAAGGATGGGATCTTCCCTTGCTCTGAATATGTGTGGATGGGGGAGAGAGGCTCAAACAGCTGGAAGCAAATAACCCTGGCAGGGAGGCCCCGGACTCTGGGGCTGTGTAGGAGGATGCAGGAGGATCCTTGCCCAAGAACTCCAGCTTGGGGTGAGCGGGCAGGGGGAGCAGATCCACCTGCCGCCAGGAGGCCGCAGGTAGTGCTGCTCAGGAGTTTGGCACCGTGGCTCTCTGGAGTCAGATCGGAGCCCCCCAGAGAAACCCTTTTGGGGGCCGCTGGATAGAACTGCTTATAAGAACCTGGGTTCGAGAGTGGGGCTCAGGTGGGCCCTGTGCCCTTTCAGAAGAGACTGTCACCCGGGGAAAGGAGAGGGAGAGAGGCACTGGTTCCTGCAGGGCCGGGAGTGATACAAAAGTGAGGGGGGTGGGAGAAGGAGAGGGAATTTCCCAGGTACTGTTGACAGGAGGATGGTCTCTCCAGGTTCACAGAGGGTAAATAAGGAAGAGGGGAGGAGACAGGTGGGGGGGGGTGGTTAATTCAAGTAGAAAAAAAAAACTAGAGCAAGAGGAAGAAGGTGGCAGGAACGTGGCAGGGCCTGAGGGCCACGCCCCCACCACCCTCAGGAGCCCCCCGCGTCTCCCACTCCCCCTGCTGTTGCACAGTCACACCGAGGTCTCAGACTGCAGCCTCATGACAAACTTGTGCGACTTGGGGTCCACAAATTCCTCGGAGAGTTTGAAGAATGGGACCTTCTTGGTGCTGACCACCAGGCTGAAGTCCTGGCGTTTCAAGAGGAAAACGATGCCATCCTTGAGCCCGTTGGTCACCGGCTCCTCGCTCACCAGTGTCCACTGTTTGGCCAGCCAGCGTTCCTTGTGGTACTGGATGGTGGGTCCAGCCGCCAGGTACCGCTCCAGGAAGGCCTGAGGAAGGGAGAAGGGACTTCACAGGAAGTTCTCCCTCCCACCCTCCTTTACCCCTCGGGGGGTACAGCTTCCAAAGACCACCAAGATGTCCCCAGGCTCACCCTCTGCAAACGATCTCAGAATGTCAGAGCAGGAAAGGGCCTGAGATCATGTGCCTCAGACCCTAGTTTATCAGTGAGGGGTCGGGAGCACACGGAGGTGATATGGCTCAGTAGGGTCGAGGCTGGGACTCAGCTCTCCTGACCCCTCATCCCTGGCACCTGCTATGACCTGGGCAAGCCCTCCCTCGTCCTTCCTTCTTCTCCCTTCTGCTCGTATGGGTAACGTCCAGCAGGGCTGCAACAGCAGAAAGCTAGGGGTGTCACAGTTAAAGTGCAACATGTTTAATCACCTGTTCCCCAAAGATGGCTCAGGGGATGCAAGTCTAGGAAGTTGGCCGTAGAGCTGAAGGGTGGGAATGGCTCAAAAAGAGCACAGTGCAAAGAACATCTTCTGGAGGTGAGGGAGGTAAAGGTGGGAGTTTGGATCTGAAAATTCCGGAACCCCTACAGAGATGAGAAATAGGTCTCAACCATTCCCAAAATGGTCCTGAAACTCCCTGTTCTCCTCACCACCTAAGAATTTTACCCCATGCAGAGATGGAGTGGATGGAGTACGGATGAGAGAAGAGACTATACAGAGGTAGAGATGAGAGAGAGAGGGATGGAGGGTACGGAAGGAGGTGAGAGAATAAGGGAGAAGGAAGTGGAAAGGAAGGGGCCAGAACTGGGGAAAGAGGAAGGATGCCGGGGGCAGAATGGGCCTACCTTGGGTGTCATGTCGTGAGTGATGCAGAACTCAAGGTGCTGCAGGATGCTCTCCATGGTGTGGTAAGGCTGCTGCTTGGTGGTGCGAAGGTACTTCTGCATGGCACGGGCCATGGATGCGAAGATGGCCTGGGCTGCCTCCCGTGGGTCCATCACCTCCCTGGGGTTCTTCTGCTCCTCTTCCTGCAGCCGCTTAATGTGAGTGAAGGCCTCCTCCACGGCCACCACAAGCCTGGGGGACATGAGGAGTATGGACCAGGCGCCAACCTCTCATCTTCCCCCCAGCTTCAGCCCTCCAGCAGCCTGAGCGAGGTCAGGCTTTGCTCTCCCTGAAGCAATACGCACCCAACTGGAGTCAAGAACCAGGCTTTGGGGCTTCCCTGGTGGCGCAGTGTTTGCGAGTGCGCCTGCCGATGCAGTGGACGCGGGTTCGTGCCCCGGTCCGGGAAGGTCCCACATGCCGCGGAGCGGCTGGGCCTGTGAGCCATGGCCGCTAAGCCTGCGCGTCCGGGGCCTGTGCTCCACAACGCGAGAGGCCACAACAGTGAGAGGCCCGTGTACCGCAAAAAAAAAAAAAAAAAAGAACCAGGCTTTGGGGGCTGTGTGTGTGCATGTGAACATGCATGTGTGCAGCTGGGTAGATGGGGAGGGTCTTTCCCCCCTAGGGATAGGAAACAGCTGTAGTGCTCAGTGAGCTCAGCCCAGGGACCCAAGGGGGACAATCTAGTGTCAAACCCAGAGAGACAACTATGGATCAAACCCTAGAAAAAGCCTTCTTAAGACCCGCCAAATCACACTTCAGTGGGTGAAAAATTAATAGCTATAACTACATCAAAATGACAGATGTCTATTCAACCAGGACAGCATGGGCAACATTAACTAACACCTGGGGTGGGCAGAGGTAATGCAAAATATATGCTGCAAATCAAGAAGGAAGAGGTAAGAACAGCATAGAAAATGGGCAAAGGAGAGAACAAATAATTCGTAAGAGACCTGAAAGACTGAAAAAGAGATGAAGTAGTCACTGGATAGTAATCAGAGAATTAAAATGTTAATAACACACTACTTATTCATCAAAATGGAAAAAATAAGGAAGATGACCGTCATCCAAATATTGGTCAGGATGGTGGAAGATTTCTCTGAGTACTCTGCAGTGATGAGATGCAACAAACCAGATATACAGACAAGGGTGAATCTCAGAAATATACTGTTAAGGGGGAAGCAGGGAAAAGAAGCCAATTTACATTAAAAGCATAGAGACGACATACAAAACAATACCAGTATCCGGAAACCCAGGAACCTGGGGACTTCAAGCAGCCTAGGATGGGATTCTGGGCTAAGTAAACGTGTGGATCTGGGTAAGTCTACCATGTCTCTGTTTATTCTTTTGCTTCCCCCAAGTGTCTCAGTAAAGTTTCTTTTGAAAAGATCCTTTTGACTCAGGATCTGAACCAAGGGAAACAGTTTTCTCCTAGTTACAACCAAGGGAACGGGGAAGGCAAGCGTCCTCTATGGTGGTGGCAGAACAGGAGATCCAAAGACCCTAGTCAGGGCAAAGGTAGAGGAGGAAGGGAACATCTCCGGTTTCCTTCCCACGAGGGCCTTTTCTGAGACAACTGGAGACTTGCTGGAATGTCACAGAAATGGAGCTGCTGACCTTCAGTCTACTACAGCCTCGTGTAAGAACAGGGTCAGGGCTACCTTTCTCCCTGGAAGTCTGGAGATCATGTGGGAGGAAGGGCAGAGTTCCATGACCCTCTGCTCCTCCTCCGTGGAAAGCAAAACAGACCAAGGTGGGCCCTGGCAAACAGTAAGCACCAAGAAAGAATCTTCAGGCACAACTAGCATTCACATAACAATGTGAACAGGAAAAAAGGAGAAGTGAGGACAGCGTTTAAGAATTTACCAAGATATGGGCACTAGAACCTCATTTTTTTTTCCCCCGGGAAATAAATGGATATTTAATTTTTTAACGTCTTTATTGGAGTATAATTGTTTTACAAGGGTGTGTTAGTTTCTGCTTTATAACAAAGTGAATCAGTTATACATATACATATGCTCCCATATCTCTTCCCTCTTGCGTCTCCCTCCCTCCCACCCTCCTTATCCCACCCCTCTAGGTGGTCACAAAGCACCGAGCTGATCTCCCTGTGCTATTCGGCTGCTTCCCACTAGCTATCGGTTTTACATTTGGTAGTGTATATATGTCCATGCCTCTCTCTCACTTTGTCACAGCTTACCCTTCCCCCTCCCTGCGTCCTCAAGTCCATTCCCTAGTAGGTCTGCGTCTTTATTCCCGTCCTGCCCCTAGGTTCTTCATGACCTTTTTTTTTTTTTTTTGGTTTCCATATATATGTGTTAGCATATGGTATTTTTTTGCAGGTAAAAATGTACCATCTGCTGAGCAAGCCTACAAGATCTACTGGAAGGAGGGCTAGTCTAGCCTCAATCTCTGCCATTGCCAGGGAGGCTCATATCCTTTAATAGTCCCTGCTCCACTGTGTAGGCAGAATTCAAATGCCCCGTCCACTTCCATCAGATGCCCATCCCCTGGTTATCCAATAATCTCGGTACTGGGCTTCCCTGGTGGCGCAGTTGTTGAGAGTCTGCCTGCCGATGCAGGGGACACGGGTTTGTGCCCCGGTCCGGGAGGATCCCACATGCCGCGGAGCGGCTGGGCCCGTGAGTCATGGCCGCTGGGCCTGCGCGTCCGGAGCCTGTGCTCCGCAACGGGAGAGGCCACAACAGTGAAAGACCCGCGTACCGCAAAAAACAAAAACAAAACCAATAATCTTGGTACGTTTTGCAGATGCAATGAAAGTGCTGAGTCAGTTGACTTTAAAATAAGGAGATTATCCTGACAGGTCTGGTCTCATCACATGAGCCCTTTAAGAGCAGAGTTTTCTCTGGCTGGTGGCAGAAGTCAGAGACAGACCTGGTCTTGCTGGCCCGGAGGAAAAGGTGAACTGCCTATGGGTCCAGGTGACAAGGAACTGATTCTGCCAACAACCAGTGAGCTTGGAAGGGGACTCAGGCTCAAACGAGAGTCATCTTGATTTCAGCCCATGAGCCCTGAGTGGAGGGTCCAGCTCACCCGTGCCTGACCCATGGGGCTGTGAGACAATCAGTGTGGGGTGTTGGCAGCACCGGGTTCATGGTGATTTATTAAGGCAGCAACAGAAAGCAAATGCACACACCCCACCCATATCATCAGCAGTTACAGAAGCCGATGGTCTTCCTCTCCCCAGCCTACCCACACCCAACAGCCCCCAGCAACCCCTCCTCCCCCAGGGACCCACCTGGCCCTCCTCTTGCGCACCCTCCGCTCATGCTCGGCCTCCTCGTAGTAGTACTCGTTGTGGCTGTTGTCCCGCCTCCGGGCCGCTGCTGCAATCACAGCCCGGGACTGGCCCGTGGAGTTGTTGGTGCTGTTTTCTGCACAGGAGCAGGAGAGAGAGGGGATGGCCACTTCAGAGCGTGGCCTCCTTTCTCGCTCCAGGAAGTCTGGAGCCAGCAACCTGACGCATCCAGAGGAAGCTGTGTCCACCCCCCAGCAATGCCTCCCGTTCCCAACCCTCCTGGCCGCGTCTGGGAGAGGCCCACAGGAAAGCAACAAGGAAGGCACCAGAGGGCAGGAGTCCCGCACATGTTCCTCCCCAGTGCAGGAGGTTCTGGGGCTCAGAGAGCGAGGGCTTAGGACCAGGGCTGATGAGCAGACGCAGAGGAGCCAGATTAAGGGGACGCACCATAGCATAAAGGGACAGCAAGTAGAGTCAGCAGCTAAGACCAGCCACCTGGAGTTAAGGGAAATGACAGAACAGAAGGGGCTGGGACACGGGCTGGGGAAAGGAGAAAGCAAGGCAAGAAGGGGGAAAGAGAAACAGGAGGCAGGAACTTGGGAATCCTGCTTGGGAGGAGACCAGGAGGCCGAGGAGCAGGGCCGCTCACCCTCTCCGAGGGAATACACCTTGAAGCCAGACACTTTCTTGGCCAGGACGGACTTGGGCAGGTTGAGGAGGGCAGGGTTGTAGACAGGGAAGTCATGGTAATACTTCTCCAGGATCCACACTGCCACGCGCTGGATGCTGTGGGGGACACGGCAGGAGGGGGAGGGAGAACGGACAGACAAGGGGCGCAGGGGGAGGGGCACATCAGGGCAGGTTGGCAGGGCAGGAGAGGACAGAGGGCAGGGACAAGCTGCTTCCAAGGAGCCTGGCTCAGGGCCTGAGGTCTACTTACCAGGCTCCCAAGCCTTCCCCAGGGCTGGGCCTGCCAGTCCTTCCCTGCCGTGCTGAAGCCCAGGGGAGAAAGGGCATTGGGCCAGGGTCCCCAGCCAAGGATCACTTCCTCCCCTCCATCATTCTGCCCTCAAGATTCCCTGTAGGACCAGGGGGTGCTATTGATACTCTGGATGGCCAGGGCGGGCATCCTGCCCACAAGTTTAGGGGGGCTGAAGAACTCTCCTCATTATCTTTTCCTCTGGGGGGGAGTCCCTCCTCTGGCCAGCTCATCTCTGTGACCACTGACGGAGTGCCCTCAAGAGGCTGTGCCTCCAAGAAAGAGCTAGAAACATGATTCCAAAAAGCCCCTGTTCATGCCCCAAACCTTTATCCTCTTTGGTCCATCCCTCTCTAAGATCCCCGATCTCTAACTGTCTGTTCATCTATTCACTCCCAACTCCTGACTCCCGCCTTACCTGCTCCAGGACCCTTAGCCTGACAAACGCTGTTGAAAACCTAGGATGTGCGGAGTACGCAACTCCGTCCCACACAGCCCTCCTAACCCGTCCCTTCCAGCCCCACCATCACACCCTCCTACCCTACGGTCCTCTCAGCCTCCTCCCCAGGCCCGTCTGCCTGCCCCGACGCACCCATACCTGAGATGGCCCACGTTGTAGAACCGGCTGGCCCCGTCGGTGGAGCGCACGACCTTGAGCGTGAACTGAGGCTGGAGCTGGCGCAGCTCCAGGAGGACCACGGCCAGGTAGTGCACAAAGAGCAGGGCATCTACCAGCGACACGGCAAACTGCACCACGCCCTGGTAGCTACGCTCGCGGGCGTCCAGGATGCGCACACCGTAGAAGAGCCAGTAGGAGACGACAAGCAGGAAGACGAGTACCATGAGCAGGGCACGCAGCACGAAGACACGGGGCAGAGAGGCCTTGGGCCGGCGGAAGAACAGGGCCCAGCTGCCCAACAGCAGGATGAGCAGCTTGAAGGCCACGGAGATGAAGAGGCCCTCGCAGGCCGTCCCGCACGGCTCCAGCTCCTCCCGCCACAGCAGTGGGGGCAGCAGCAGGAAAGCCAGCGGTGTGAGGAAAGACAGCAGGGCCAGCGTGGCCCCCGCCACCACGCCCAGGTGCCGGGAGCAGTCCAGCGGGACGCTGTCCTCCATGTCCTTGGCGATGCGCGTGAGGTCATCATGGGAGATGCTGTGCTCCGAGGTGCCCGTTACTACTGTGGTCGTCTCCCCCCAGTTGTCGTCCTGCATCAGGAGGGGCCGCAGCAATGTGGGGAGAGGAGGAGGAGGAGGCAGGGACACAGGAGAAAAGGTGAGCGGAGAGAAGATAGACAGCAAAGCAGGGAGAGGAGAAAAGAAGGTAATCAACAAACATGCGGCCATCAAAGTATTTACTGAGCTCCATGACATGCCCAAGCCTGGCCTCTGCAGAGATGGGACATCTGAGACCTGGGCCCTGTGGGAGCTTCATGCCATCAGCCAGACAGCAAAAAACTACCCATGTACCCTCAGAGCAGAGGGTACAAGACAGATGCCAGGGAGCCGCTCAGCCAGAGACTGGGATCCGAGGTCAGACTCTCCAGGCAAAGCGGGCAGGCTCGAGCAGCCCACCTGCAAGGCCAGGATAAGCAACAGGTACCTATCCTCCAAGTACGGAGAGCCACTCAAGGTTTCTAGTTAAGGGAGTGACCTGACAAAGGCAGCATGGTGAAGAGAAGAGGACACCGGGAGGAAGGGTTGGGGAAGGTGAGTGACTAATGAGGGGCATGTGAGACGCAGTGTGGACTCGGGGCCACTCTGGGTTTCTGGTCCACCTGGCTGGCTCTATTGGGCCATCTGAATGCCCACCACACAGGGGCTGCCTGTTCCCGGAGGCAAGTGGGTGGACAGGCTGAGGTCCCCTGGTGCCCTTCTGAGTGTGGTCCACTCAAGCTGTTTCTCTGCAGGGGCTGAATGTCATCCCTCAGAGGAGCCCCAAGGCCACCAGTGGTCATCCGTGCCTACACCCTTAACTCGTGGACAGTCTGGGAATATGGAGTCACATTTTGACACCCAGGGGATTCAGGCTACAGGACAGAGACACAGAATGGGGAGTGTAGGAGACTGCCTGGCAGGGTCAGCGACTAGGGGGTGGAAGAATCTCCTCCCCGAGGAAAGGAGAAGAGTCTGACCAGAAGATGAAAAGTGGAGGCGCTGCCTGCTCTCAGCTCAGGGAACCCTAATATGACCCTCAGTCACACTGCCTAGGCGTTCCAAGCATCAAGGGCCTGGGGAACCGTCAACAACAGGAGCTGATCAGGTCTCAGGGTCATTTCAAGAATTCAGGAGGCCAGGAGGCCAGGTCTCTGGGAGAAGATGGGATTGGGAAAGAGAGAAAAAGAACATTTCCCTCAGGTAGTGATCTGCTCCCAAGACCCAGGAATCCCCAGTGTCAGTCACAGAGATGTCCTGTGAAGGCTCCAGCCCCCTAAGATGCTCCCAAGAAGAAAGAAAAGGAGGAATGAGACATGGACAACCTCACAGTCAACTCAAATCCTGCCTCTGCCTTCTGCCAGCACTGGGTTCTGCTCCCTGACCTCCCTGCCAGGTGCACACAGTGGGCCAGAGAGGCTAGACCAGGAGCGACCTGCTCAGCCCTGTCCCAGAGAACTCTCTTGCAGAACCTCCTCCGTCTCTCCAGGCTCACTTCTTCTCCCTCCCCTTTCTCCATCGACTCCTCCCACCTACCCTAAGACCAGAGGTGCTATTCTAGAGTCCGACACCAGAGAGCGCTGGAGTGCCCATGCCTTTAGGCTCAAGGAGAACTCAAGGCTGCCACACCCCCAGCCCCTCCCACTCCAGATTCCCAACCCCCTAACTGGCGGGCCTGAGCCCAGAGGAGCCAGGCGATTCCCATTACACAGCCCAAGTCACATGGGTCATAAAGACGAAAGAGGCTGCTGCTTCCAAAGGGATCTCTGAATTCTACTGAAATTCTACTGCATTCTACTGAAACAAGGTCCTGGCTTGGGACACTTGGCAGAAGTATGACACAAGATGCCCTCCCTGATCTGGTCTCTGTCGGAAGACACCAGGTTTCCAGGCCCTTCCCCTTTCTCATGGACCTCTAACTTCTCCAAAGATCAGTCTGGAAAACACCTGGCCTAGACCTCATCCCCCTGACGCTCACCCGCTCATCCCCTCTCGTGGACTCATTGTCCAGCAGGGGCTCCCCTGGAGCCTGGATCGTCACCGACTTGTCCCCACGGCTCCCGTCTCGGCTCTTAGAGCGGTGTCGGTCCCGACGGTCCCTGCAGCAGGAGGCCAGGGGAAGAGGCACAGGAGGTCAAGGGGAGGACCCGGGTTTCTCCGCAGCCACCCCCAGTCCACCACCCCTGTGCATGCTTCCACCCCTCCCCCCCACCTGCGTCACGCCCCACGCACACCCACCTGTGCTTGCGGGAGCTGCGGGAGTGGCCCGACTTGTAGGAATACCCTGAGTACTGGGACTCGGTGTCCATGGCGTCTGAACGCCGCGCCTTGTAGCGCTCCAGGGTCACAGGCTGGGACCTTTTGGGGGGCCCCACTGCCACCTCCTTTAGCACCGACTTCTTCAGGCCAAGGGGCACCTTTAGAAAATCAACCGTCACCCTGAGGGACTCTATTTTGCTGGACGGGTGGGCTGGTCTCAGAGAAAATCAAGCGGCCCTCCTGAGGAGAGGAAGCAGCTGGTTAGGGGGGAGCTGGAGCTTTCCGTGGGGTCAGAGTGGAGAGGAAGGCCATCCCCAAGAGGCGGCTGCGGGAAGCTCAGGGCAGCCTTGCCACTACCCGAGAATACTGCACCCAGCTTCCTGCTCTGTCCAGTGGGCCCAGTTCCTCCTGCCCTGCCTCCTAGAAAGAGCACCCCCAGACTGTGCCCGGAGCACAGGGGTGGGGGAAGAGGGCCAGCAAAGGCCACCCAGAATGACCCAACACTGGACCCCCCTGCAGGGGAGAACCAGGCAATGCTTTCCTATTCTCAGCCAGGAAAACTAAGACTTGGATAAGGCAGGTTCTGGCCAGGTCAACTGGTTGGACCAGTGGAGACCATAGCAGGAGGCAGCTAGCTCTGCCCAGAGGCTACCCCAAGCCTCTCCTTCTCTCCCCTCATCTCCTCCCGCTCATAAGTTCTGAGTGTGCCCACAGGGGACTGCCTGTGGCTGCTTCTCTTGGCATCCGCTCCCCAGCATCTACGGCAAACACACCCATAGTTACTGCCAGGTCAAGTTGGCGGCTCCCCCTGAGGCTGTGTGTGTGTGCGTGTGTGTGCTTGTGTGTACGCACAAAGCGGGGGTAAGGAATAGAAACTACGGATCACGTGGTGGGGGGCAGGAGGAAAAGGCGAGTAGAAATCATTCTCTGACAACCTAACATCCTGAACTAGGCAAGGTCATGAGCTTATCTGGCTATCTGTGGGCTGAGGGGCAGCATCTTTCTTCTATACTTTCACCTTCTAATTCTGGAGGGAGAAGGACCTCTCCTTCTCGCCTCCTCTCTCACTCTCAACCAAATCCTGCTCATTCCTCAGAGCGCAGCCCCTGCTCCCCTCACGAAAGCCCCCACCTCCCCTAGCACCCAATGTTACATCTTCCCCTCCAACCCCGACCCCACCATCATCATCCCTGTGCACTGAGCAGTCATTTCCTACCTTCACTCACTGAGTCATCAGCTCTTGCTTAGGCTCCTTCTAGGAACCATGTACCCTGCTAGGCCCTGGGTACAGTGGTGAAAAGACCCTGAGTTCACAATCTAGTGGGGCAGGTGCACGCTAAACAAGTAAACAGGTGAGTATAAACGACTAACTACATCAGTGATGAAAGGAGAATAACGAGGACAGTATGACAGGCAAGTCTGGGGAGCGGGGCTCGTTTGAACTGAGTGGTTCCAGAAAGCAACAGCCAAGCCTGAAAGAGCACAGGAGTTAAGCAGGCAGAGCGGAGGGAAAAGCCTGCAGAGCTTGGAATCCCCCGTGGAAGGCCAAAGGCAGCAGAGTTGGGTGGACCAGTGGAGCTGGAGCTGTGGAAGGGAGAGGGCAGTGGAAGGTGAGGCTGAAGAGGTGGCCGGGGGCCGGGTTATTGCAAACTCCATGGGTCAGGGGAAGAGCTCATGGGAAGCCTGCAAAGGGTTTTAGCTATGCAGGTATGGACTGGAAAGAGGAGAAAGCAGAAGTAGGGAGATGAGTAAAGAAGCGACTACTGGGCTTAACCTCGTGGCGCAGTGGATAGGAGTCTGCCTGCCAATGCAGGGGACACAGGTTCGATCCCTGGTCAGATAAGATCCCACATGCCGCGGAGCAACTAGGCCCGTGCGCCACAGCTCCTGAGCCTGCGCTCTAGAGCACGCGAGCCACAACTACCGAGACTGTGCTCTAGAGCCCGCAAGCCACCGCTACTGAGCCCGTGTGCCACAACTGCTGAGGCCCGCATGCCTGGAGCCCACGCTCCACAACAAGAGAGGCCACCGCAGTGAGAAGCCTGCACACCGCAATGAAGAGTGGCCCTCGCTCACCGCAACGAGAGAAAGCCCGCGTGCAGCAACGAAGACCCAACGCAGCCAAAAATAAATAAATAAAATTAAAATTGAAAAACAAAAAAGCGACTACAGTGGTGAGGCTTGGATGGGGCAGAGCAGCAGAGGAGATGGGAAATAGTCACTTTTGCGACATATGTTGGTGGTAGGACCAACATGACTTAATTGGACTGCGTGAGGGGGAGGGGAACGTCAAGATCTCTGGCCTGAGCAAGAGAGTAGGTGGTCATGCCATTATTAGGTGGGAAGTCCGGGGAGGAAGTTGGTGAGTTCAGTTTCCAGTGTGCTGAGTTCATGGCTGTGAGACAGGCTGTGGAACAGGCAGCTGGTGTCAGAGGAGCTGGACTCAGAAAAGAGTCTGAGCTAGAGGTATGGATGGTGTGCAAGGTTAAGGGAATGGATGAGATCACCCAGGGAGAGGGTTAAATAGGGGGTCCCTGAGAACTCCAATATGTAAACGTGTCCGAGGAAAGGGATCAGGCAAAGGGACTGAGAAGGCAAGGCCAGAGGAGCCTGGAAGCCAGAAGAGTGGGCTGTCATGCAGCCAAGAATTAGAGTGTTCCAAGGTAGGAATAAAATCAGCCAGGTGCTGCCAGAGGTCAGTTACATTAATTTGCTTTATGTAGTTGTTAACTTTTCTCCAACTGAACTGAACCATCAGTAACTTGAGAATAAGAACTATGATTGATACATATTTGTATCTACCATCTTCCCAAGGGCAGATAGAAAGTAACTAATACCCACCTGACTCTCAGGGAAACTGCAACGACTGTAGGGAGGTGAAATCAATGCTAAATCCATTCATTTATCCTCCTAACAGAGTTATGTGGAGGCACTCCACGGCCTAGTGATGTCTGTCAATAGCCCCATGTCAAGGCAAGTGTGTGACAGAAACATACTTAGGAAAACAGAGACACAGGATCTTAACCCACCCTAAACCTTTCTAAAAACCTTTGATACAAACAAGGCCCTGTTCATCTCCCTGTCTGTAAATTACATGTTGGGCTCCACTACCCCGTCTCCCCCAAGAACCCATTCTACTGGTCTAGTCCCTGATACAGTTCAGATACATCACCTGCAGCTCTCTTGCTGTGGTTCAGCTTATTCTTTCTAGTCATCCTCCTAAAAACTGAATTTCACCAGGAGGTTCAAAGAGAACTGGGTTACAGAGTGAGACAGGTGGAGAAATAAAGATGAAAAGAACTGCCATGGACTCCAGTCCAGACAGAGACACCAGAACCCAGACTCTCCATCTCCCCAGCCTGAATTCTCATGTCTGCCAGAGCCAACAGCAAAAAGAGCCTGAGATTTGCAGCCAAGTGTCTGAATTCCAAGCCTAACTGTCCCACTGATGAGCTGTGTGACCATGCGCAAGTTACTTAACTTCTCTGTGCTTGGCAGCCTGGTAGGCTCATTGGTAAAATAGGGAAAATGATACACACCTCGTGCGGTTGCTGTACGTATCCTGGGGGTAAAAGAAGTACTTTAATAAACTGCTCAGCAAGTAATAAGTTAAGCAATTAATACACTCTGGCTTCAGGATCATTCCTACTCTAATCCCCAGATACTTCCTCTGAGACCTGGGAAGGAGGTGGTATAAATAAATCCTGCTGCTTGTACAACTAAAGTCACACACACACACACACACACACGCGCGCGCGCGCACACACACACACACACACACACCCCAGACCAGAACCACCACTTCAAACACACCCAGGAGGGAAGCTGATGCCATTGTACTTCCCCTACAGATAAATTTCAAACCAGACAAGGGTGCCAGTCCCCTCCCAACCCTTTGTTCTAAGCTGCCCTGGCCTAAAGCTCCCTACCTTCCTCGCAGCTACTTATTAAAGACCCAACATAAACCCAGCTCCCCTGGCCTGCTTCTCCCACCCCTACCAACCCAACTCAAGGTGCCCAGAAAGCACCAAAACATGCTCCTTCCTCCCCTACCAAAGAGAGGGGCCAAAAATGAACCCAATTTCTGAGGCCCTTGCCTGCTGTCCCCTCAAATACCCCAGGGAACTAATCCAAGCACTGGAGAGGCTGTGGGGAAGGATGGGAGGTGAGCAAAGAGAAGGGCAGAAGTTCCCCTTGTTTAATCGGTCTCAGGAATCAGGGGTTTGGAGGGTCTCCCGGGTGGGCAGCGTTCCCAGGGAAGAGAGTGGGGGAGGGGATCGCTGGATGAGATCAACAAGTGGAAATGTGGGAGGCATGACAGGACTGGGAGGGAAGTCCGGACTTGCTGCAGGGCAGGGAGTGCCCTGGTTTGGGGGGTGGGAGACTGTAAAAGGGAATGTGTTCCATTGCTTTTCACCTTGCCCCCACCCCACCCCAGACACACAAACACACTCACCCGGTCCCCTGCTCAAACCAACCGTGGATTATCTGGGGTTGGCCAGAGAGGAGAGTGGAAGGGAAGAGAGAGGCCGTCACAAAAAGGAGACCCTTCTCCCCTCCAAAGGCCTTTCAGAAATAAAATTAATGGAATGTGTCTCAGTATCATCCCAAGAGGACTGGGAGGAGGGCTGGGGGGGGGAAATGTGGGGGCTTTTGTCCCTGCTGCCCAGCTTCTCCCACATTGATCACCATGGCAACCAAAGCCCCCTGTTGCCTAGGTGATGGCAGCCAGGTCCTGGAACCCATACCCAGCATCCCAAGCGAGAGAGGTTATGGAGGTGGGGGGGTAGGGACAGAGGGGGAGAGAATGGGGTTTCTCCTCTGGCGGCCCCAGCTTTTGTATGAGCTCTGGGATCGGGTTTCTTCAGGAAACAATCAGAGGCCTCTGGAAAAAATACACTCAAAACCCGGCAACAGGCAGAGGGAGTAAGGCCCTGGGTGGGGTGGGAGGCATCGGAGGGGTTTGTGTTGGCCAAAAGTCAGACCAAGACTAGCCCCTTCCCCACTGCCCCACTCAGAGGAGCAGCCTAGGCAGACAAGGCCTCGGACACAGACGCAGGCAGCCCCACGCGAGGCGCGTGCTGAGGACCAATGACCAGACGGCAGGCGGCCGTGGTCACCACCTCCCCCTGCTGCTCTAGCCCGGGGCTATCCCACCACCCGGTCCCAGCTCCTTTCAGGCCTGGGGTGGGGAAAGGAGGCAGAGACAGGACCCAGATCGGGCTGGGGGAAGGAACTGTGGGAGCAGGGCAACCAGGTAGAGAAGAAGGTGGGGAGGGGACAGAACACAAACATGCACCCAGAAAGGGCGCCTGCAGTTCCTCGTCCGAGGACAGGGCTGGGAGTTCCAGACCCGAGGCGCAGCGGAAGGCGCTTGTGTGGGATTTCAGAATGCACTTCCAGCTGGAGGGGGGAAGAGGATAAGAAAGAGGACAGGAAGCCAAAAGTTTTCATCCTACAGGAGCAGTGCTCCGATAGGGCCATTTTTTAAACAAATGGCCTTCCTCTCCTCAGGCCAGGATGGGGAAGGGTGGTCCTGCCTGGATGCAAGGAAATGGGCATGATCACCTCTTTAGACCCTTCCTGCAGATGAGTCTGTGGACCCTTGCCCATTAAAGGTCTCTGATTCCTATAATCTTCAAAAATACTTAAACACTGTGCTGTACATCTGAAACTAACACAACAGTGTAAGTCAACTATACTTCAATTTTTTTGAAAAGGTCTCTGATTCCTACACAAGAGCCTAAGTCTTACTGCATGTGCCCTGCACCCTCTTCCCCACTACAAATCATGGGAGGTGTGGACATGTGGGACCCCAGCCCCATGGCTCCCTAAGCTTCACCTACCACTGCCTCTGTCCAAGGATATCAATGTGAGTTCCACCCAAAGTGCTGGATGCCCACCCTCCTGGGGGGCACCAGAAGTCCCATCTCCCAGCCCAGTATCCAAGGAGCTAGATGTCTGCCCAGAGAGACCAAGCACCTTGCCAAGACATCAGCTAGTGTGAGGGAGAGCAGATTCCAAGTCACAACTAACTGTCCCACTTGGTTTCTCCTCTTTGCCACATCACTCCCTGAGTTTCACGGATGTGCTCAATCCAGGCCGCCCTGTCAGACACTGGTAGAGGCAGGAGGTGTCCGATGTGGGAGGAAAATGCAGCACCTAACAAGCTCCCAGGGAGGAGAGGGAGGTTCCAGAACCTCTGACTGTGCCCACATCGTTCTCCACGCCCCCCCACCACCACAGGAGGAGACAGTGGATTGACCCACCCAACTCTCGGTAGGTCCCAGCACTAAGCTAGAAGAGGCCTCCCAGGTGCAACCCCAAGTTTTACAGATAAAAAGGTAGGGCCCAAAGAAAGAAGGGTGCTAGCTCATGGTACTACATCCGAGGTAGCCCTTTCTGGCCTCCATTGTTAGAAAGACCTTACTAACACTGTTGACTCTGAGGCATGCTCCTCCTGGACTCTGGCTCCTGGAATAGCCAAGACTATAAGAGGACAGGAGAGAATTCACTGGCTCCTGCCCTACCCCTTCTTCCTCAGTGACAAAGGGACAGAGACTACACAGGCCTAAGCTTGTTGAGACAGCTGAGACTGAAGAGCCCCTTCCCCTGTAAGGGCTGGTTTCTGCCTCCACCCACCGACCACTCCTGACTGAGGATCTCAGTGGTCCTTCCTCATTCCCATCCAGCCTTGCGCCACGGACGAGTCCTGCATCCCAGGAGGCCCATTTCTCCCTACCACGAAAAGAACTAAGGCACAAAGTGGGCCAGGACCAGCCCCAGGCCCTAGACCAAAAATGGGATTTTGCCCCCCCATTCCTGTACCCTGAAAAAGGCCCCTGTGTCCTTAAGTGACAGTGCTGTCCAGGAGGCCAGAGAGGACAGCTGGATCTCAGTGGGCTGAGGGCTAGGAAAGAGCCGGAAGCAGATGTCCAAAGGCTGGCACCAAGCCCCGCCCCTGCCCTGTTAACGGGCACTCTCCCAGGACGGCCCCAGACATGAGCTCACCCTCCTTAGAGCCCTGGGGCAGGGGGCAGGATCCCTCTCCTCACTGGGCTGAGTAGCAGGGGAAGAGCCGTGCTTGGGTCATGCAGACAGTCTATGCTTCCAGAGCAGCTGTTCACCACCAGACCCCAGTGCGAGGAGCACAGCAGGGGAGGGCCCATGGATTGGGCTCCCAGCCAGGATACCTGAGCTTGCATTCTAACTGAAAAGGAGCTAGGGAAGCCACAGCCAAGCCCTTCTCCACCTACTTCCTTAATTTCTCTCCATCTAAAGCCGAGGGGGAGACTGAGGACCCTCCAAATCCACAGACACACTTAAGCACAGACACAGACACATGTACACCTCGTATTCCCCCTCTGAAACCTGGAATGGCTCCTGCCTGCCCCGCCCAGCTCCACCCACCCTGGCCAGGCAGGTTCTGTAAAGACCTGCTCTGCTTTCTCTCCAGCACGCCCACCCCCACCCCGGCTCTCAGAATGTCCCTGCCCCCAACGCACTGCACACAAGTACACGCATGTTGCACACACACCATAGCGCTGCATTCCCTGCCTCCCCCAGACCCATTCCCAGTCGGTCTGGAAAGGAACACTGGGCGGGAGGAAGGAGTGCTCGGTAGAAGGGGCCAGTAATCCCTTTGGCATCTGTCCCAGGTGGAAGCCAGAGGGGAGACAGGATGCTAAGCTGGGGAGAAGGTAACCGGGGCTTCTAGATGCCTGGATGCTCTGTTAAATTTTCACCAATGAGCAGGCCCCATAATTCCCACCCACCAGGCTCTGAGCTTCTTCCTCCCTCAGCTAGGGCAAAGGACCGGCCCCTACGTGCCCACCACGTAAGCTGCGGAAGAGCCAAGAAGGAAAATAGGCACCTTGAGTTGTCCTCAGGGACAGGAGAAGGTGGACAACAGGAGGCGGGCAAGCCACGTTGACCCAGAGGCCAACTCCTGTGCGCTCCACATGCCCACCCTCACGGAAAACAAAAATGCCTCCGCCTCTTCTTAGCCGACTATCCTAGGTGGGCCCCACCTGTCCCTGACCCCAAGAGACCTTCAAAGCCTGCTCACCCAGCGCCCGCCTCGGGGGGAGGGGGGGCGAGTAGAAAGCAGCTCCTCGGGATGAGGAGTCAGCCAACCTTAGGTCTGCACGTGGACGGGGAGAGCTGTGACGTGGGGACACTGGCAACAAAGGTCGGTTTGTGTGGGGAAAGCAGTAGGGAGGGCCTAAGGGTGCAAGACGCAGTGTGACTAGGGGTGCGGGTGGCAGGCCTGGCTCTCCCTGGGTCTCCCCATTCTGAAAACCTTCTCCTCCTGCTTCACTCCAGGGCCTCTGACCTGGTAAATCAGCCAGTTCTTATCTAGGAAAACCGAGCCAGCTGAAAGGCCCAAGCACCAGCCAACCTCCACTGTCTTGACAAACCCACCACCTGAGGTTTTCACTCTTTCTGAGGAGCCTCAACATCCCCCAACCCTTATATCTGCCACCCCAATCTTGGAGTAAAGCAGGGGACAAAAATAAGTGTTTCTGTTCACACTCGGTTGCTTTCCAAGTTACTGCATTCACACCTCGGGCTCTGCACCTGTTCCTGTGTACCTGCACTCACCCTAAAAAACCAGAGCCCCCGCCCCAGACCCTCACACACAGACACACTCTCTCTTCTAGCCAGACTGGGGGAGCCATGAGCTCTCTGGTGAAACTCTCTGGGGTCTGAGGGATATTGTTAGGGGGTTGCTGGAAAACTCTACAGACAACGAGGGCCAGGCCCTTCCAATCAAAACAAGACTCGATGGGTTATGGTGGCCGGAGCCCCCACGTGTGAAGTGACCCAGCAGACAGGAACAGGCCAGCCCCCCGGGGATGTTCTGCCCAGGTGGCAGGCCTGCCCCAGGCTGTGACAACAAGGTGCTCCTCCTAGGAGACCCCATTCCTCCAGCAGACTGACACCCTCCCTCAAGGGTAGAGATCTCTACTCCTCAGGCTGACATCTGGACTCGTGTCTGCTTTTCAGGAGATAGGGGAATTATTCAAGTTCGAGATTAAAGGCAATAATGAACAAAACCTGAACTAAATGAAATGAGAGGAGGGAAAGGTGGAAAGAGCACTTTGGGAAACGGAAGAGAAATGACATCAGATAGACCTAGCATAGCCTCTGAGGAGCTATGTAATCTTAGATGAGTTGCTTGCCCTCTCTAAACCTCAGTTTTCTTATCTGTAAAATGGGGATAATTGTGCCAACTTCAGAAGGTCGAGCGTTCAAAGAAATAATGTATACAGAATATCACGGAGTCAAGCATGTAACAAATTCTCAATAAAATGTTAGTTTCCACCTCTTTCTACTATAGAGGGTGCACAGCCAATCCCCTTCACTCCCTGTTCCCATAACCTCATTGTGAGAAGTAAGACCCCACCCGGAATAAGATGGAAACAACACTTTGGCTACAGTGCTGGCCCCAGCCCCCAAATGACGGTCCCTCTCTAACTTAGACCACACCCAGGTCTGAGAGAGCAGCCAAAACCCCTCATCACACTCTCTGCCTCTTTCCTCAGGGGCTCCTGGATCCTCCAGCCTCTCTCTTCCCCTCCCTCCTTCCACATTTACAGTGAGGCAGGGCCTGGGCTCTAATCACCTCCTTCTCTCCTGCAGGCGCTAAGCTCAGCTGTGTGTGGAGTGGCAGGAGAAGGGGGCCCCAAGCCTCCCGACCCACTCCAGCCCCGAACTTCCCACTCTCCCCTCTCACTGCCCCACCCTGATTACCAGGAAATCCTCAGCTCTGCTGATTCTAAGCCCACTTCTCCCAAACCCGTTCCCAGCTGTCATGTCTGTAATTACCAGCCTTGCCAGGGGCATCAGACAAGCACAGCAACACCTAATTTCCAAAGGGCGCCACCACACAAGGCCTCTGCCTCCTACTCTGAACCAAGCAGTGTGGAGAAAGGGATGGAGACGTCTTCCTGACCCACCTCATTTCTCTCCACATCACAAGACAAGAGGTGACAGAAGGTTGCCCAAGGGCTTCCCTGGTGGCGCAGTGGTTGAGAGTCCGCCTGCCGATGCAGAGGACGCGGGTTCGTGCCCAGGTCCCGGAGGATCCCACGTGCCGTGGAGCGGCTGGGCCGGTGAGCCATGGCCGCTGGGCCTGCGTGACCGGAGCCTGTGCTCCGCAACGGGAGAGGCCACAGCAGTGAGAGGTCCGCGTACCGCAAAAAAAAAAAAAAAAAAAAAAACAGGGAAGGCTGCTGGGGAACGAGTGTGAGGATTTACTCCCAGGCCTTTTCCTTCACCTCTGCTACCAAAATCTCCCCATGAACAGGGATACCCACCTGGAGAGCGTGAGAGAAATTTCAGGTCAATTCAGAGAGAGGGGAAGTCAATGCCCAGTAAAACAGGAAGACGGGTACCCACAGGGATGAGGGCAGATGCATACTGGAGGGAGCTGCCCAGGAAAGAGGAAGAAAGAGCAAGTTTTAAAAAGTCCCATCTGCGACCCAGACTCTGAGAAGAGGCAATAAAATATTCCAGCCTCTCCTCTCCCTAATGCCTCCATCCCCAGCCAACCACAAAGGACTTCATTTTATAGGCAGGGAAACTGAGGCCAAAACCCCAGTTAATACTTCAAGATCCAATAACACCAGCAGCATGTGGCTCACCAGCACCCCCGGTTCCTTCTAGCTCATGCTCAGCCTCTACCTGCAGCACCCTCCCCAGGCCCCTCCCTGCCTGCCTAACTCATCCTTTAAATCCAGCTAAGGTTGATCCACACAGTGGAATATGATTCAGCCACGAAAAGGAGTGGAGGTGTGATGCTACAACGTGGATGAACCTTGAAAAAATTATGTTAAGTGAAGGAAGCAAGACAAAAGGTCACACATTGTATAATTCCATTTATATAAAACATCAGAATAGGTAAATCCATAGGGACAGAATGCAGACTGGTGGTTGCCAGGGGCTGGGAGGTAAGGAATGGGGAGGATACATTAACTTGTATCCTTAATGGGTACAGGTTTCCTTTGGGGGATAATGAAAGTGTTTTTAGATAGAGGTGGTAGTTGCACAACACTGTGGGTGTACAAAGTGCCACTGTTCACTTTAAAATGACTAATTTTAGGGAATTCCCTGGCGGTCCACTGGTTAGGATTCCGCACTTTCACTGCCGAGGGTGCGGGTTCGATCCCTAGTCAGGGAACTAAGATCCCACAAGCTGCACGGCGTGGCCAAATAGATAAATAAATAAATAATAAAATGGCTAATTTTTTTTTTTTTTTTTTTTTTTGCCCACACCACGCGGCATGTGGGATCTTAGTTCCCCGGCCAGGGATTGAACCTGCACCCCTTGCAGAGTCTTAACCACTGGACCACCAGGGAAGTCCCTAAAATGTCTAATTTCATGTGATGTGAATTTCATCTCAGTTAAAAAACATCCAACTAAGGGCACATCTCCTCCAGGAACCCTCCCTGACACCCATGCCAGGACCAAGCACTCTTGCTCCACGTTCCGGTGGCCTCCTGAACACACCTCCATATACTACTCACTGGGTTACAGTGAATTGGCATGTTTATGCACATTTTCCCTATGAAAGCCAGTCTTATTCACCCCTCCATCCCTTGTGCTTCACACAGCACCTGGCAAATAGTAGGCAGTGCCCAATATGGTCTGCCAGAAGAAGTGCAGAACCAAGGCCTAGCTCTCCTCCCCAACCCAGAACTCACTCCTTTAATAATCATCAATCAGAACCCAAACCATTCCAGCTAACGTTTACTGAGGGCTTCCCAAGTGCCAGGCACCGTGTGAAGTACTCTCTCTATATTACTTCATTTAATCCTCATAAACCTAAGAGGTAAGGCCTATTATTAACTCCATTTTACAGGTGAGGCTTCAAAAGTTATCTACTCTATCTGAGGTCTCAGAACTAGGAAATGGTCAAACTATAATTTAAGAGCAGGCTAAAACCCAGGGAAGGAGGCCACTAGAGGTTCCTGGAGGAAGGCCCAATCTGGGGAGGGAGGATAGTGCCTTTTTTTTTTTTTTTTGTAAATATTTATTTATTTATTTGGCTGCGCCAGGTCTTAGTTGTGGCAGGCGGGATCTTCGTTGCGGCCTGCAGGATCTTTTAGTTGTGGCATGTGGGTTCTAGCTCCCTGACCAGGGATCGAACCCGGGCCCCCTGCACTGGGAGCACAGAGTCTTAACCGCTGGACCACCACGGCAGTCTTGAGGATAGTGTCTTAAGACATCTAAGAGGCTGAGGGATAGGTTTTAAGAAGCTGCCCAATGTCACAAGACTATTAAGTACTAATTCCAGCCAACTCTGCTGGACGCTTCCCTTTGGCCTCACAGTGTGGGGAGCTGCTCAGGGAGGAATACCAAGGAAAACTGAAGACCCTCAAACTCAGGGGATGAGGGGCATCCCAGATCTCTTCACTGTTCCCCACAAAGCTTCTGTAAGTCAAGTTGATCCCCCTCTAACTGAAAGGACCTCTTGGAAACCAAGTAAGCAGATAAAAGTCTGTCCTGCTCTAGGGACAGGGAAGGGGGCCCTTCCTCAGATCTCGAAGGAGCAGAGAAGCAGAGGGGGCACACCAGAGAGGCCGGCCCCAGAAGAATTAGGGGGAGAGAGGGCAGAAGCAAGACAATGCGGGAGGAGGGGGCAACGCGGCCACTAGTTCCAGTATGAAGTACTTTCAGAGGCGGCCTTTCCTAATGTCTGACCACAAGTCCTCTCCTCCTTGGAAGAGCCCCCCAACACACACCAGTATAATACATCATGCATGCAGTGAGAGGCCAGGAGCAAACAAGGTACCCTGGAAGGTACCCCAGAGCATACCATCCTAGATGCAAGAACCTCGCTCGCCCTGGGAACCTTACCCATCAGATGGGTGTCAGGTTTGGGGCAATCATGCATTTTTTTAATCCAGTCTTTTCCTTCTCTGCCCCACCCCTAGTCCCAACATTTTCTGCTCTTAATCTGGGGGCTTAAGAAAGGTGGGGAGCCCTGAGGGCTAAAGAGGGAACATCCCAATTGCACATGCCCATTAGGAGCTCCCATTAGGGAATTACCCAGAGACCCTAATGGGCCTGTGCATTCACAGCCTCAGCTCCTAAAACTGGGTGCCTCGATCTAACCTCCGGCAGCAAAAGGAAAATGACTGAGAGTGAGATGGGCAAACAAGGCATGCATCCCAAAGATGGCCAGCCCCTTCCCTTCATCCCAAAAGAGAAAGAATGAAAGAGAGAGAGAGAGGGAAAGAGACAGAGAACGTAGATGCTGCTTCTCTGGGGACAGATACATCCACTTCCCACCGCACCATCATGACGGTGAGTACAGCCCTGGATGAGTGCCTGCCCCTTCCCCACCACAGGGACAACTGTCCTCCTGGCAAGCTCAGCCCCTATTCCTCACCCTGAGACCTGGTCCCAGACCACAGCTCCATCCCAATCATGCTTCTCACCAGCAAAAAGAAAGTGTGATAAACCACACAGACACACCTGCAGACACTCCTGAAGAAACACCCTCCACTGCCCTCCCCAGAGCTCCCATGCTACCTTCTCAACCCCTTCCCTTCCCTTGGGAAGGGAACCCAAGATGTTACGCCCCGGCTCTCCTTCCTCCGGCCTCCATCCCATACCAAAATCCCAGACTCCTCGGGAACTATAGGATCCTAGAGGCAGGGCAGTTTGTGGACTCTGAAACAGCAAACTCCAAGATGGCTTTACAAGAAAACTGTGGCCTGAGGGGGCTGAACTTGGGCTGGGAAGCCAAGAATGTAGCCTCTCCAAGCACTAGAACCCTACCTATAAGGTAGAATAAGAGGATGTCCCTCTTTTTCTTCTCCCTGACTCCTCCAATCCCCCAGATTCCTCTAGGACTACAACCTGAACCCCTGTTCCCTATTCCCCACAACACACACCCTTGTCCAAAACAGGCACCTCATAAAATGGCCCACTCACTCCCACCCATAGGTCTCAGATACTTAAGGCACTACCCTCAAAACCAGGGCAGGGCCATCCAAGAAGCCTCAGAATCCTCCAGGCAGTCCTCCTTTGGGGCTCTCTGCCAGGAAAATCTGCCTGCAGAGGCAAGTGGCAGTACCCCCAATACACACTCAGAAATACACACACCACCTGTGTGTGGTGTGGCAGGCACACGCTGGTACTTATCTATCAGCACAGGTTTTACACACAAGAACACCTTCACTCGCATCCCTTTCCGGTACACAGATGCACACACACCTATCCAGGTATGCCCCATTCTGCCCCACACCCACCTTCCTCAGTACCTGTCTATCTCTTTCCCATAAACCCCCACCCAGTTCACACACATAGATACACACCCCTTCCCCACAGTATACCCATAAATACATATCCAAACACACCACAGATACATGGTCAGCTCCTCCCTGGGTGCACACACACTCAGGCACAGAAAAACACCTTCATCTCCAAACCCACCTGCAGGAACACGCAGCACGTCAAGGTGCACACACACAAAAAAACAAAGAATCATGCACACTGATGCTCCACCAAGCCTTTAAAACTCACCAATGCAGAGCCCACAGCCCCTGAAATGGGTAAATATGAGTGGAGAGAGGGATGCCGGCGCCTGTCCTCTGGGCCCCGATAGATAACACAGTGTCCGGGTCTCTGGCCTCCATCCCCATCCTCGACCTGCACGAACACCCCCTATACTCTCCTCGGGCGGGTCTCCCCAGACTCCACATCACACGCTCAACGCATACCTGCCCCCGGCCCTCCCCACACTTCTGAGGTGTGTATGCACCCCTAAACACCCTCGCCTTCCAACACCTCCAGATTTCGATCCTTCCACTGCCTCTCCCCCCACCTCCAACACACACTCCCAGCCTTTGACTTCAACCGGCTCCCCCGGTAACATTAAGGCCCCCGCCGGGCGCCGGGCCCCGGGCCCAGGAAAGTCCCCGGCTCTCCAGGCCCGGGCTCCGCCCCCTCCCCACGCGCCCCTTCCTCTCCCCAAAGTTGGGGGGCACTCTGCTGTGCAGTGGGGGAACGGACCGGAAGGGGGTTACCCCGCGCCCCCCTTCCCCCATACGCCACCCCACTCGCTGGGGGACTGGGCACCCCCTGGCCCCTTGCATGATTGTCCCCTTTTCTGTTTCCTTTTTTTTTTTTTTTTTTTTGCAAACTTTCCCCGCGCCCCTTCGGCCCGGCACTCACCAGCCGCTGCGAACTGCCGGGTGGGCTCCGCCGGCGCCCCACTCGGTCCGGCGCCTTTGTATCCGCAGCGTTCCGGGTCGCTACGAACTCCGCTCTCCCGGACGGGCAGCGCGGACGATGGGGGGGTGTAGAGGGGGGCTCCTGAGTCTGGTCGCCCCCTCTCCGTCCCAGATCGCAGTCTCTTCCCCCTCAGGGCCCCAGGGGCAGGGGGCCGGGGGGAATGCGGGGCGCTTAGGCTCCCATGGCGGGACCAAGGATCAAGGAATCAGGGATCAGGAATCAGATCGGGAACCGGCGGAGGAGGGGGAGGGGGCGGAGGGGGAGGGGACAAGAGCCGAGGGGGTGCAGGGGGCGGGGGAGCGCGCGCTCCCGGGTGCCGCCTCCCGGCTGTTCCCGCAGGCGCCGCCCCTCCCGCCGCCGCGTCCATTGTCTGCGGCCTCGCTCTTCCAAGAGTCGGCGCCCCCCCAGCCCTTCGCCTCCAGATTCCTGGCGGTCCTCCTGGATCCCGGGAATTGCCGGCGGGACTGTGACCCCGGCCCCGAAAGGTGGTCTGGGGGATGCCTCGATTCCTGTCCTGGGCCCACCCCGCAGCCACTCCTGGGGCTGTTTTTCTCCACCCGCCTGTCGGAGACCGAGCCCCCCGACCCCGAGGGGTGGCCGTGTTCAATTCTTTAGGGCCCAGACCCGGCTACACGAAATCCAGTGCAATCTGGGACGTGGAGAGATGGAGTTTTTCCTCCCTCTAGGGCTGCGAGAAGAGAAAGTCATCCCTGATTTTAATTAGTGTCGAGAAATGCTCCCTTCTTCCCATGCATACGGGGATTTCCCTGACACAGTCGCCACCATATCCCCCGGCTTCCAGAAATAATTTAATTACTTGGTGTTCTAGCTGCGAGCGGCGACCGCTCAGTCAGTCTGGGACGCTCTCTTCATTAACACTTTTTTCCTCCCCTCTGGTTTGAGCGTTGGGATTAATTACAAAGGAAACCCTGCCCTGGGGGAGTGGGGGAAGGGAGACGACGAGGGCGCCGGGAAGTTTGGATGGCAGGGGAGAGAGGCCCTTCTCCCAGGAAACCTCCAAGTGTAAAAATGCGTTGGCCTATCGGGTCCCTAACCCCAAGCAGGCAGAGCTCTTGGCCCCAGGGTTTCACGTACACTGGAGCTGATGGCACTACACAGGGATTGTAGGGTATCACAAGTATCCGACATAATGGGGCATTTCTGCTTTAGAGTATGCCAAGAAACCAGTTGAGTTTCATGAAGTGGGGCAATAGCTTTGAACCCACCAAGATTGACCCCCCACTATAAAAGTCTAGGCTTGTGAAAAGTACATGTACTCCTTGGAGTGAGTGAAAGCAAAAGTATTATTATAATGTCATTAGTATTGTGTGCAACCCGCACTTACCTAGAATAATAATACTTCAAAAGCACCTTTGCACACTTCACCTCTGGCAGGGCAAGGCTCTCTCAACATCTCAGCGTCTTAGGGCTTCCAGTCCTGATACCTTCTCACCCAACCCTGTGATTAAAAAGTCTCACGGTAGGAGACTCCCAGCCTCTCTGTTCCTGACTTGTTGGGGATTTTTCTCCTCTCTGATGAAAAAATTTTTTCTGAGACATAGTCTCAGACTTTTTGGTCATCCATTCTAACCTGACCAAAGATGAGAACAGAGTCATCTTCACCTGCACTGTGACCATTCCAATATGTCATTCTTTAGGTTTTAATAGAGCCTTAAGACAGACTTCCCTTCTTCACCCAAACCCTTGCCTTTCCTCATACAGTACTCTCTTCCCACATCATGGGTCAGCAAGTGACTCAGCACCAAGACTGCATGAAATATGCAGAATCATCATTTCAGGTACCCAAGTCTCTGCATGCATTCAGGTGTTCATTTGCTTGGTGCCTATCATGTGCCAGGCGCTGGGCTGCAATGGAGGTCCTGCCAGTGTGGGGGACGGTTGGCAGGAGAGCTGGAGACGGGTAAAGGGTGGTAGAGAGGGCTTAGGGTGCTCCCAGCCCCGCCCAGAGCACAGCCCCGGTGCTGGGCAGCAAGTGTGTAATTTGACACAGTGTGGGGAATGTCCTAGCTGCCACAGCCCCAGCTGACTATCCAGCAGGTTTACTGTGAACTGTGTTCACATGATGGTAGCCTGTTTCACAGACCTCAAAAGGGCCCAAAGGATAGGAAACACTGCTTCTGATGCCAGAATTACAGATAGCTCTGTAACCTCTCCCCACCTAAAGCTTGAAACCTAAGTCAGGATGTCAACAAATGAAGCGTCAGGATTAACAGAAATCAGGCATCAAACTGCAGTAAGCTCCGACCCTCTTTTCTCTCTCTGAAGGTGAGATTGGGGGCTTTCTGTTATATCTCTATAACAAAAACACTGGATTTCAGAGGAGAGGTCCAACATTAAATCTAATTGGTGTGGTGTGTCCCATGCAGCTATTCTCTGAACTGTCGTCCACCCTCACCCCTAGGATGGAAACCCATCTGGACTTCACACATCCTTAATTCACAGAATGAAGAAATGGATACACAAAGAAGAGGCCCATGGGCCCTGGGGCCCAAGGGAACTAGCCTAATTCTTTAGGAGGGAGGAGAATGCTGAGGTGACATCCAACCAGGATTTTCCCAAAGACGCCAACCTACAGTGACAGAGGGAGGACAGGAGCCTGAAGGACAGCAGAGTGGAACAGGTTGAACTTCAAATGCACAGCTCTTGGCTTGGAGCACATGGGCAAGTTTCTTAATTTCTTCAAGCCTCGATTTCTGCATATAATATGGAACTAATAAGGTAACAGAAGGAACCCCCTCTGCATACCCATAGTGCCCCAGTCAATTCCCAATCAAACTTCCCCTCTCTGTTATATGACTTGGGGATTCCTAGTGCTTTGGGGAATCCTGATCAAGGAGGGGGGCTCCCAGCCAAAAGCCGGGGTCCTCAGTAAAATCTCTTTCAAATCCTCACCAGCTCATGGGCCTGGGGCAGCAGTGATGGAACAGGCCGACCACAGGCCTCTCAGGAGCCCTGGGAGGTTGAGTCTCCCGGGGAGATGCAAAGGGCTCAAGACATGGCAGTGGACACTCTCCAAGGGAAGGTCCCAGCTCTGAAGAATTGCCTGCTTCCCGTGCACAAGAAGCTGTTCCTTGAAGTAAGGCCCATACCAGAGTGGCAAAGGTTAGGTCTTCTAGCCTGGTGAAAAGTAGGGCCCTTTCCCAGCTCCACTGCTGAGAAAGAGGAATCCTTAGTATCTTGCTCAGACATAGAGACTTCACAGCCTACGGGATGGCCATGAAAGTTTTCCAATGTGAGTGATTAGCAATTTCACCCACCTCCCAGGCACAGGGACCCCAGTAATGAACCCCCCATGTGGGACAAGAACCACCATCTTCTTGTAACCCTGTTGATAAAACTGGGGACAGCTCAACCTCTCAGGATAACTTGAGCTCTCTCCCCAGCACCCGCTTTCCTAGAAAGGCTGTCTCAATGCTTACAAAAGTATTCCCAGACCCAGTTTGTACTGTGAAATAACTGGATTTTTTTTCACTTTTAGTGAAAAAGGAAACAAAATAGAAAAAACAAACAAACAAAAAACCCTTAGCTGGTTAAGAACTGTAGGATGGGGCTTCCCTGGTGGCGCAGTGGTTAAGAGCCCGCCTGCCAATGGATTCAAGCCCTGGTCCGGGAAGATCCCACATGCCGCGGAGCAACTGAGCCCTTGTGTCACAACTACTGAGCCTGCGCTCTAGGGCCTGTGAGCCACAACTACTGAGCCTGACTGCCACAACTACTGAAGCCCGCGTGCCTAGAGCCCATGCTCCGCAACAAGAGAAGCCACCGCAATGAAAAGCCCGTGCACCGCAACAAAGAGCAGGCCCTGCTCAATGCAACTAAAGAAAGCCCGCGTGCAGCAACAAAGACCCAATGCAACCATAAATAAATAAATAATAGATAAATAAATAATTTTTTAAAAATAAAAAACTTAGGGCTTCCCTGGTGGCGCAGTGGTTGAGAATCTGCCTGCTAATGCAGGGGACACGGGTTCGAGCCCTGGTCTGAGAAGATCCCACATGCCGCGGAGCAACTAGGCCCGTGAGCCACAACTACTGAGCCTGCGCGTCTGGAGTCTGTGCTCTGCAACAAGAGAGGCCGCGATAGTGAGAGGCCCGTGCACCGCGACAAAGAGTGGCCCCCGCTCGCCACAACTAGAGAAAGCCCTTGTACAGAAATGAAGACCCAACACAGCCAAAAATCTTAAAAAAAAAACAAAAAAAAAACAAATAAATAAAAATAAAATAAAAAACTTAAAAAAAATTAAAAGAAAAGAACTGTAGGATGTAATAGGTTTGTTTTGAGGTGTCTCTCTCAGATAAGCTGCTGATCTCTTTGAGAACAAGGACCAAGCCTCACTCATTTCTACATGAATGGCACATAAAAGTCACTAAGTTAGGATTGGTCCCCTTCCCTTCTAACTTCCTTCACTTTCTCTATTCCTAACCTATCCCCAAACTTTACTACTCCCTATTCATCCAATCTTTACCAAGCGTGAACTTCCTCAGATCCCATCCTATTATCACCAATCTAAAAAGTCACCTACAATTAAACCAGTGGTTCTCAACCTTGACTGCAGATTTTAATCACCTGGGAAGCTCTGAAAACATACCAACACCCAGGACCCATGCCAGACTAATTAAACCAGAAACGTCCGAGTTGTGGCCCAGCTATCAGCATTTATTTTTTAAGTTACTTCAGTGATTCTAATGTGAGAACCACTAAATCAAACTCTTTTTTGATAGGCTTCCTCCTTTCTTGACACAAGGAATGCCCCCACCTCCCTTGCCTAGGACTAATCCCCCCAGGTTTCATTAGATCCTGTCCTTTCCCAGCTCCATTCGTTATCCCCAGTCTCTACTGTATCTAACTTCAAACTCTTGTAGCAAAATAAAATACCTCCCTCCACTCTGCACCCTCCTCTTGCTTCAGCCCTCTCTTCTTTTCTTATCATCCAGTCTTCTCAAAAGAGTAGGTTCCTCACCACTATCCTTCATTCCTCAGCTCCTTGCAACCCAGCCATCCTCTCAATATCTTTCCTCTTCCTGACTTTGAATATCAATATTTCCCAGAATTCAGCATTTGGCCCCTTTACTCCTCACCCTACATCCTCCACCAAAGTAATGTCATTCTCTCCCTTGCCTTCAGTTAGTGCTTACTTATTAATGCTCCTAAATCCAGATCTCTCTTCTGAACATCAGACTCAAATTTCCAGCTTCCTATTGGACATTTTATTGCCTATTCTTTTGGGTACTTTAAATATAATAGGTTTAAAGGGAACATATTATCTTCCCTCCCCCATCCCAAATCCCTTGGCTTATTCAGACCTTTCTCACTTCCAAACTTGTATCATGCCCTTCTAATCTATCTTTCTATCTGTTGCCAGTGTGATTTTTCTGAAAGAGAAATCAGACTGTCCCTCCATTGCCTAAAACACTTCAATGACTCCCCACTGTCTACAAGATGAAATCGAAACTTCTTGGCACTCTATGTAAGGACTTTGAGTCTCCCCCTCCAGCCTTATCTCCTGTTGCTCCCTGGGCATTCAAAGCCCAAACATGCAATACGCATACGTTCTAACTAGACCCATCTACTGGTTGTTCTGCCAGCTTAGGGCTTTGTTACTGCCTCTTCCTTTCTGAGGTGTTTTCTTTGCCTGAAATCCCATCCCTGTCCTCTCTGCCTAGAAAATTCTGTACATCCTTCAAGACTCCACTGCGGTCTCCTCTCTGATTCCTCCCCAACTTTCCCAAGCAGAGTTAGATGCCCCTTTCCCCAGAGAGCCTCCTTTGTGCTCCCAGAGTTCTGCATTTTATGGCATTGTATGGTAATTTCTTATTTACATATCTGTCTGCCCAGCTGGTCCTGTGAGCTTCTGAAGTGGAAGAAACAGTGCTTTATGTATCTTTCTACCCTCAGAACTTGGCTCAGTGAGTGGGACACAACAGTAAATGTTTGTCTACTGAAACCTAACAGAGAAGAGACTGAGAGGAGATAAACTGGAGTATTTGATGTCAAAGGAATCTTTCTGTATTTTACAGATAAGGAAACAAGGGTGGAGCAGGTAAACCCACTGCCCCCAAATCATACAGCTGATTAGTTGGCAACACCAAAATTGGAACCTAAGTCTCCCGATTTCTTGTTCAGTAGTCTGTCAACTATATCATATTAACTGAGCATTAATTGTTTCACATGAAATAAAGATACAGGGCAGATGGATCTTAGCTTTTTGTGGACCGGTGCTCTCTTTGAGACTTTGATGAAAACTACAGGCTCTCTCCAGAAAAATGCACATAGAATTTCCCATCCATTTTCAGAGGATTTAGGGAGTTAGTTGTTGAGTGAGGGATGATTGGAAGCAAGAAGAATCTAGAAATAGAGAGACCAGTGAGAAGGCTAATGCAGTAGTTGAGGAGAAAGACAGAGCAAGCAGGCTCTAAGAGTAGGGGGATAGAAAAGAAAGTTCAAATTTCAGAGGTGCCCTGCAGGTGGGATGGATAGAGTTGAGGAACAAGGAAGCATTTAAGATGACTCTTAAAAAAAAAAAAAAAAAAGACTCAGGCTTCTGATATAGATATTAAGGAGGATAGTGATGCCACACATCAAATTAGGAGCTACTGAGGGAGAGTAGGTTTGAAAGGCAGATAATGTGTTTGATTTGACAGGTGTCTTAGGTATCTGCAGGCCATCAGGGGTGAGGATGTCCATAGGAAACTGGCAACAGCACAAGTACCTTCCACATCTCCTGCCACTCTTCCTCAGACCATCTGGATGATCTGTGTTCCTCTGAATCAAATACATACTTTCCTGCCTCCATCCCCTTTGTCTATCCCATTCCCTCTAAATGGTGTACCTTACATTCACCATCACCCTTACCCAAATTATTTCAAGGTCCAATTCAGGTGACAGTTTCTCTGTTAAGTTATTCCTGACACCACCAATTTGACCAATTTAATCTCTCCCTTCTCTAAAAATCCCCAATTTACCATATTTTATATTTTGAATTTCAGTTATTTGTGTTATTGAGAAAAAGACATTAAAAGAGAGAAAAATAAACCAAGGATAAACAGTAAAAATAAATGACAAATAGCAAGATGAAAAATGTAAACCCAGCTATATCAATAATCACATTAAATGTAAATGGTATAAACATACCAATTAAAAAGCAGCACTGATCAGATTGAATTATAAAAGTACTATCTCGGGGATAGGGAGGGTGGGAGGGAGGAAAAAAAAAAAAAAAAAAGTACTATCTCACTATACACTGCCTACAAGAAACCCATTTAAATATGCGAAAAGGATGGGAAGATATATGCCATGCTAACACTAATCAAAATAAAGTTGGAATGGCTATATTAATACTAGATAAAGTAGATTCCAAGGCAAAGGTATTACTAGGAATAAAGAAGGTCATTTCATAATAATAAAGAGGTTAATTCATCAGGAAGACATAACAATTCTAAACATTTATGTACCTAATAACAGAGATTCAAAGTACATGAAGCAAAAACTGAGCTCTATCAAATCCACAATTATAATAAAAAATGTCAATACCCGGGCTTCCCTGGTGGCACAGTGGTTGAGAATCTGCCTGCTGATGCAGGGGACACGGGTTCGAGCCCTGGTCTGGGAAGACCCCACATGCCGCGGAGCAACTAGGCCCGTGAGCCACAGCTACTGAGCCTGCGCGTCTGGAGCCTGTGCTCCGCAACAAGAGAGGCCGCGACAGTGAGAGGGCTGCGCACCGCGATGAAGAGTGGCCCCCACTTGCCGCAAGTAGAGAAAGCCCTCTCACAGAAACGAAGACTCAACACAACAAAAATAAATAAATAAATAAATAAAATGAAAAAAAATAAATGTCAATACCCATCTCTCAACTGATAGGACAAGTAGACAGAAAATCTGTAAAGATATAAAGAACTTGACCATCACTATCAACTCACTTGACCTAATTGACATTTATAGAACATTCCACTCAACAGCAACTTAATACACATTCTTTTCAAGTGCACATGGAACATTTTCTAAGGTAGAACATATTGGGCCATAAAAATAGTCTTGATAAACTTAAAAAGAATCAGATCATACAAAATATATTCCCCAGCCACAGTGGTATTAAATTGTATATCAATAATAGAAAGATATACAGAAAATCCCCAAATATTTAGAACGTAAATAATACAATTCTAAGTAATTCATGGATAAAAGAAGAAATCAAAAGGGAAATTAAAATTTTTGAACTGAATGAAGATAGGAACACAACATAATCAAATCTGTGGGATGTATCTAAAGCAGTATTGAAAGGGAAATTTACAGCTCTACCAGCCTATTAGTAGAAAAGAAAAAAGCCTCGAGTGAAAAATATAAGCTTCCACTCTACAAAATTAGGGGAAGAGTGCAAATTAAACCGCAAGTAAGTAAAAGAAAGGAAATAATAAAGATCAAGTAGAAATCAATGAAATAGAAAACAGAAAATTAATAGAGAAAAATCAATGAAATCAACAGCTAGTTCTCTGAGAAGATAGGTAAAATAGATAAATCTGGCCAGACTGATCAGAAAAACAAGAAAAAAAATACAAATGACTAGTATCAGTAATGAGAGAGGTGACATCACTACAGATTCTAAAGATATTAAAAGGATAATAGAAAAATATTATGAACAGCTTTATGCCAATAAATTTGACAATTTAGATGAATGTAAAAATCCCATGAAAGTACCAAAATGTCAAACTCACTCAAGAAGAAATAGATAATCTGAATCACCCTATAGCTATTAAAGAAATTGAATTGAAGTATAAAAGATTCCCACAAAGAAAACACAAGGTGTAAATGGCTTTACTGGTTATTTCTACCAAATATTTTAAAAAGAAACAACACTAATTTTATACAAACTCTTCCAGAACATTGAAGCACAGGGAATACTTCCCAAGTCATTATATAAAGCCAGTGTTGCTCTGACACCAGAATAAGACAAAGAAATTACAAGAAAACTACATATCAATATCCAGTATGAATAGTTGCAAAAAATCCTTAACAAAATTTTAGCAAATCAAATCCAACACTGTATAAAAAGGATAATACATCATGACCAAAAATGCAAGATGGATTTAACATATGAAACATTGAAAACATTTTAAAAGATTAAAAAAAGAAAAAACAAAAAGAAGGAAAACACATGGTCATCTCAATATCTATCAAAAAACATTTGACAAAAATTCAATATCAATTTCTGATTAAAAAAAAAACTTTCAATAAATTTGGAACAGAAGGGAACTACTTCAACCTGATAAAGGGCATCTACAAAAAACTACGGATAACATCATATTCAAAGATTGATTCTCTTAAGATGAGGAAAAAGGCAAGGATGTATGTTCTTACCACTTTTACTCAACATTATACTGGAGGTTCAAGCAAGTGCAATAAGGAAAAAAAAAAAGGTATGCAGACTAGAAAAGAAGAAGTAAAATTGTCTTTATTTAGAAACGACATAATCATCTTTATAGAAAACTCAATGGAATATTTTTTTAAAGTTACTAGAACTAATAACTGAGTTTAGCAAGTTTTCAAGATACGAGGTCAATACGCAAAAATCAATTATATTTCTACATACTAGCTGTATTAGTTTCCTAGAGCTGCCCATAACAAAGTATCACAAACTGGGATGGTTTAAAACAGCAGAAATGTATTCTCTCACAGTTCTGGAGGCTAGGGATCTGATATCAAGGTGTTGACAGGGCCATGTTCCCTCTGAAGGATCTAGGAGAGAATCCTTCCTTGCCTTTTTTAGCTTCTGTTGTTTTCTGGCAAGCCATGGGTTCCTTGGCTTGTAAATGCATCACTCCAATCTCTACCTCTGCTGTCACAGAGCCATCTGTTCCCTGTGGATTTTTACATCATCTTCCCTCTCTGCATGTCTGTGTCCAAATTTCCCTCTTCTTATAAAGACATCAATCATATTGGATTAAGGCCCCACCCTACTTAAGTATGACCTCATCTTAACTCTAATTACATCTGCTAAGAACCTATTTCCAAATCAGTTGACATTCATAGGTACTGGAGGTTAGAATTTTAACATATCTCTTGCAGTGGGGGGGGGACACAATTTAACCCATAACATTAGCAATGAACACTCAAAAAATTAAATTTAAAAATACCATTTATAGCATCAGAAATATAAAATATTTAAGGTAAGTGTGACAAACGATGTGCACTGAGGGACTTCCCTGGCAGTCCAGTGGTTAGGACTCTGCACTTCCAATGCAGGGGGCATGGGTTCGATCCCTGGTGCGGGGAACTAAGATCCCACATGCTGGGCAGAGCGGCCAGAAAAAAAAGATGTGCACTGAAAACTACAAAACATTGCTCAGATGAATTAAAGATGACCTAAATAAATGGGAAGGTATACATTGTTCATGGATTGGAAGACTCAATATTGATAAGATTTCAATTCTACCAAAAGTGATCTAAAGATTCAATGCAATCCCAAACAAAATCACAGCAATCTTTTCTTTTTTATAGAAATTGACAATCTGATTCTAAACATTATATGGAAATGTAAAATACCTAGAACAGCCAAAACAACTTTGAAAAAGGAGAATAAAATTGAAAGATGTATATTATATAAATTCAAGATTTATTATAAAGCTACAGTAATCAAGACAATGTAACATATGCATAAAAAAGATAAGTAGATCAATGGAACAGAATAGGGAGTTCATAAATAGATCCACATACATATGGTCAACTGATTGTTGACAAATGTGCAAAGGCAGTACAGTAGAGAAGAGATAGTCTTTTTAACATAGAACAGTTGGATATCTACATGCCCAGGAAAAGAATGTCAATCCACACCTTGCATCATACACAAAAATTAATTCAAAATTGATCACAAAACTAAATGTAAAACATAAAACTTCCAGAAGAAAACATAAGAGAAAGTCTTTGTGACCTTTGGTTAGAAAAAAATCTCTTAGATGTGACATTAAAAGCATGGTCCATAAAAGACATAAAATGATAAATTGGACTTTACCAAAATTAAGAACTTGTGCTTTCAAAAGACACTTCTAAGAGGTGAAAAGACAAGTCACAGACTGGGGGGAAGTATTTTCAAATCACGTATTTAATAAAGAACTTGTATCCAGATTATATAAAGAACTCTCAAAACTAAAAAAAAAAAAGTAATATATAAAAATATTGCAAAGGAAAAAATAGAATTACTCTTTTAATTTAAAAAAAGATGGATTGTTCAATAAATGGTATTGGTATAATTAGGTAACCATTGGGAGAAAGCAAAGTTGGATTCCTACCTCATTTCTTATATCTAATGAAATGCAGATAGATCAAAGGACCAAAGATAAACAGCAACAACACCAAAACAATAATAATAATATAACTACTAGAAGAAAGCAGTGGAGTTTCTTTTTTTATCTTCTGATCTTGGAGCAGGGAAGGCCAAGGCTCCAAATACAGAATCCAGAGAAGAAAAAAACTATAAATTTGACTAAATAAAAATGTTCTGCATGGCAAAAGAGTTAGTATCCATAATCTTATAGATTTTACAATCCTATAATCCTAGAGATACTTCAATCAATTAGAAAATTCCCCACAATCAAACAAAACAATAAAAGAATACTTATGACTTTACATCTACCTGAACAGCAAAATTTATAAGTTGGCTAATATCAGATGCTAGTGAGGTGGTAGGAAATAGAGATCATCACAAGCTGCCGTGTGCAAAGATGAGTTGATATGTTTTGTAGCACAATTTAGAAGTATCTCATAAAATTGAATATGTATATAGTCTCTAATCCAGTTCCATTCCTAGGCGTGTATGACAAAAATGACCCTGCAGGGACTTCCCTGGTGGTGCGATGGTTGAGAATCTGCCTGCCAATGCAGGTGACCTGGGTTCGAGCCCCGGTCCGGGAGGATCCCACATGCTGCGGAGCAACTAGGCCTGTGCGCCACAACTGCTGAGCCTGCGCTCTAGAGCCTGTGAGCCACAACTACTGAGCCCGCATGCCACAACTACTGTAGCCCGCGCCCCTGGAGCCCCTGCTCCACAACGGGGTGGGGGGCCACCGCAGTGAGAAGCCCGTGCACCGCAACAAAAAGGGTCCCCCTCTCGCCGCAACTGGAGAAAGTCAGTGCGCAGAAACAAAGACCAAACGCAGCCAAAAATAAATAAATAAATTTATTAAAAAAATAATAATAATAAATGTTAAAAAAAAAATGACCCTGCAAAGGATAAATAAATTGACATATTCAAGGATATCCATTGCAGAAAAAAACTGGGGGAGAAAAACCTTATATAATAAGTACATGGTATTGATAGAATGCACATATGGTATATGCAGATAAAAAAAGAACTAGTTCACCATATATTGTGTTTTAAATTCCATCTCATAAGAAAAGCAGAATAGAATTTTAAAACACAATGCTCAGTAGGAATAAAAAAGAAAAGGAAAAGTAAAAGAAACAGACTGAGATGTACATCACAATATTGTCCTGAAATATAAAAACATGTAAAATAATGTAATGTACAGATCATGGATACATACGAGTCAATAAAGGGATGAAAGGGAGATTCAAACACATGCACTAAATAAATGAGTAGATTCCTATGGGAGGGGTGGCAAGGAAAATAGGGTCGAGGATGGGAAGAGGAAGCAACAAAAAGGGAGGCATGGACGAATTATTTACCGTGCAACAAACTGAGGAATTAACTTGATTATAGCTGTTGAACAAAAGAAGAACAAAAACATTTTTGTTTTCCTTAAACTCAATTGTATTTTTAAAAGAAAAAATATTGCATAAAATTTTTTTAAATAAACAGTTTTTTTCACTTGAGAACCAGAGAAGCTCATGAGGAGACCACCTGAGACTAGGCTAAAGGAGTGCAGGTCCTGCGTGCACCCTGATCCTTATCAGCAACCCCACTCTTGAACTATTGCCATAAAACTCCTCACCAAATCCCCCCAGTTTGGGGCACACAGTTTTTCAGGGCACGAGCCTGCTGTGTCCCCCTTTGCCTGGCAAAGCAATAAAGCTGTTCTTTTCTACTTCACCCAAAAATTTAAAAAAATAAAAAATAGTTTTTTTCAGTAGGCCAATGATATGAACAGGCAATTCACAGAATAAATACAAATAAGCATATGAAATTATTATAAGCATATGAAATTACAAGCATATGAAATAATCATATGAAATTATCTAATAAACATATGAAATTATTATCATCAACCTCAAATAGGGAAAATTCAAATTAAAGAAAAATTTGATATTTCTTTTGCCCGTAAAGTTGGAAAAAATAAAAAAGAATGATAATATCCATTGCTATGAAGGGTGTGAAGAAATGTAGACTCTCATGTATGGTTGGAAATAGTGGAGGTCGATAAAGACTTTTTGGAGGGCAATTTGGAAGAATCTATCAAAATTTTAAATGTTCATTCTCTTGAATCCAGCGGTTCCATTTCTAAGAATCTACCCTCCGAAAATGCTCACATTTGCGTGAGCAAATATATACATAAGTGCACAAATGTATGCATAGAATGATATGCACTGCAGCATTATTAATAACAAAAGATTGGAATTAACCTAAATGTCCATCAGCAGGAGGATGGTTATATGAATTATCATACATATGTCCTATGCAGGAGTTTAAAAAGTGAAGTTAGTCTGTATGTACAGATAAAGAAGATTTTTATAGTGTGTTGTTTAAAAAAAAAGTAACAGTACATATTAAGTTAAAGTCTAACAGTAAATGTACACTATAATTTTAAATGCATGCACCTATGTATTTATATACATTTGTAATGTAAAGTTTGGAAAGATGGTTCAGACCAAATGGTTAATACAGATTTCTTTGGGGGAAGGGTATGTAATTCATACCTACACAGTTGGTACATCTACTTTTAACTCTATGTACGTATGTTAGTATTATTTGAATTTGTTACAATAGGCATATATTACTTAGGTAATTTTTTTTAACTTGCCTTTTAAATTTTTTTAAATTTATTTTTGGCCGCGTTGGGTCTTCGTTGCTGCGTGCAGGCTTTCTCTAGTTGCAGCAAGTGGGAGCTACTCTTTGTTGAGGTGCACGGGCTTCTCATTGTGGTGGCTTCTCTTGCTGTGGAGCACAGGTTCTAGGCACTCAGACTTCAGTACTTGTGGCTCGCAGGCTCTAGAGCGCAGGCTCAGTAGTTGTGGTGCATGGGCTTAGTTGCTCTGCGTCAAGTAGGATCTTCCCAGACCAGGGACAGAACCCGTGTCCCCTGCATTGGCAGGTGGATTCTTAACCACTGCACCACCAGGGAAGTCCAGTAATTTTTTAAACGCTTTTTAAAAATGAGTAATCCTATGGCTTCCAGTGGAGTGAAAAGATAAGACACAGCTTCCAGAGGAAAATAACATATGAGAACCCCGTCTGAAATGTCAAATGGCCTGGAATAGATGAATACGTATTCTCAAGGTGAATGGTAACAGGTAGATGCTGGGACAATACAGAAAACTGAAGTGGAAGGTAATAAAAGCCATAATTTGTCTTAATATAACCACCATTTATTGAGCTTTGTTATGCACTAGTATGGGGCTAAGGGCTTAATATGTTATCTCTAGTAAGGAAACAGATGTTTGGAGATTTCAAGTAACCCACCCAAGGCACACCAAAACCCATGTGACAGTAGGTAAATGATCTCAGTACCATTCAATGTGGGGAGGGCAATCATAGAGATGTGCATAGAAAGCTAAGGGGGAGCAGGAAGGATATCGGAGGGTTTCCTGGAAGACGGGACATCTCTGTTGTCTTGAAGGATGAGTAGGACCTACATAGGTGAAGTAGGAGCAAAGGCACAGAAGTTAGGAACAATGTGGAGCGTGCCAGAGAGCTCGTTATAATGTTAGAGGACAAAGTGTGAAGGATGGAATAGCAGTCGGGGTGGAAAGACTTGCAGCAGCTGCACCATGAAGGGAATTCCGTGCCATGTTGAAGAATTTGGATTTTATTCAAGAAATAATGGGGAGCCATTAAAAGGATTTTAGTCTAGAACTGTCATGATTAGATTTGCACTGGGGGTAGGGTCACTCTGATGGCAGTCTGGAGGGTGGATTTAAGGAGAGGGGGCCAAGAGGCAGGGAGACAGCTCGGCAACTGCGCTAGTCCAGACAAAGGAAAGCAGGGGTGGTACTGGTGGAAATAAAGAAACGGCTCCAAGTCTCGTTTAGAAGCCAAAATGCATGGATGTTGATGATGGATTGGAGGTGGGAGCCAGGGCAATTGAATGCTGATGGTGCCATTTAGTCATTTGAGGAGCAACAAGGGAGAAGTCGGGATGAGGGGAGGAGAGAATAAAGAGGCCAGTTTGGGGATGTGGAGTTGGAGATTTCTGTGACACGTCCTAGCAAAGAGGTCCAACTCTTTAGTCACAAACCCAGAGAGCCAACTTCCTTCTGGACACTCCATGGGAAGACTCCTCAACAGCTCTTGTTCAATGTGTCCTTAGTATGTCACCACTGCTGCCACCAACCCCACCACAATCCCTCACAGTTTCTCCTCCTATCTGGTCTATTTTGGAAGGCAGCACCACTGTTCATCCAGGCTTCCCAGACAGAAACCTGGGAGTTCTCTTCTAGCCTCCCACATTTAATAAATCGCCAAGTTCTGTTGAATCCACATTTAAACAGCTTTTCCTAAATCTGTCCTCTCCTCTCCATTCCCTCTGCCACTGCTTAAACAGGCTCTTTTTCTCTCAGCTGACCTTGCAATAGCCTTCTAAAACTGTTCCCTGCACAGATCTTACCCTTGCTCATCTGTCTTCAGAACCGTCCTTAAAGTGACATTTCTAGAATGTAAATCTGACGGCATTTATCCACCCTACTTGACAACATTTATTGGTTTCCCATCATTATGTGGCGAAGGACAGGCTCCCTAGGATGACACATAAGGCCTCTCCTGCCTGGCCCCTGCTTACCTCTCCCGCCGTTCTCCATCACTCTCCTGTCCCACCAGCCCCTTGTATTTTATGTCCTAACAATACCAAACTGGTTATGGTGTGCACTTGCTCACAAAGCCTCCTCAGGCCTCCATGCCTTCGTACCTACAGTGCATTCTACCTGGAATATCGCTGTCTCAGGTAGACTTCCTTGGGAAAGAGATTCTTACACTCTGAGGTGTATGCCGGAGGATGCTTTCAGGAGACAATGCCTGTGAGGTGTGAGAGAGGCTGTATTAAGCAGAAAGCTAAACTGAAAGGCAATGGGATTGCAGTAGAGGCCTCTGGCAATCCCATGGGCGATCTCAAGCTGGGACAGCCCTTCATGGTTGTCCCTGGAATGGGGCTGTGTAGCCCCATGCACCAAGCAGCCCTTGCATGTACACTGCCTAGGGAGGGAGTGCAGCCTTAAGCAAGGCAGCTTTCCTCCTCCAACGGCAATTCCTGGAGAGAGACTCCTCGGCTGTGAGTCAACACTCCTGCATCTGGGGAGGTGAACGCCCTGTCCAGTGAAGGAGGAAATTTGCAAAGGGGGTTCCTGACAGCACACCGCAGAATTTTCTGCAAGCACTTTCACAGACCTGGCAACTCCCTTTCAGTCTTTGAAGCCCAGCTCAGGTTTTACCTGCTCCCTCCTTCCCCAGCACTCCCTCTGAGTTCATACTGACTTCTGATTCTTGCATATGCTTTTCACCCTCAGGAAACGGATGTGTTTCCATGTCTGTCTCCCCAGTAGATACTGAGGAGAGCCTGGGCCTGTATTTCAGAACCTAGAACAGTGTCAGGCACACATTGGCTAGTTAATAAATGTATGGTGCACTGAATAAAATGGGAGTGACTGGTGAAGGAGACAGCTACAAGGTTGTAAAAGGAGAAGGCTGGAGTTTAAATGCCAGTAAGGACAGCAGAGAGGTGGATGGCAAAGGGGTGCTGATCTCAGGGCTCTCCCTCTCCTCTCACTTCACTCGGGAAGCAGGTTAAACCCAAGAGTCCCAGGTTAAAGCGGAACAAGGCTCTGCTCTTGGAATGATCAAAGCAGGGCAGAAGCCAGCAAAAGTCTGTCACTTGTAAATAACCATGTGGCTGATGGAGCTGGAAGGCAGAGGTAAAACCTAGAAGGAAGGATGTCATAGTCTATATGGGAAGAGAATCTTAAGAAAGAGTAGATATATGTATATGTATAACTGATTCACTTTGCTGTATACCTGAAACAAACACAACATTGTAAAAATCAACTATACTCCAATAAAAAGTAAAAAACAAAACAAAACAAAAAACCTAGAGGGAAGGAGAGGAAGTTAAACAGCCTCAGGTCTCCGTGCCATACCTGACAGTTGTCACTCAGATTCCAACATGAAAAATGGCACAAAAGCAAGCACACCGATGTATGCGCATACAGAGACCACAGAAGCAGGCAAGCACCCTCAGAGTAGAACACACACACACACACACACACACACACACACACACACACCCTGAATGAAATGGACACAGGAAAAAATCGATCCGAAAATTATAAACCATTAATATATGTAAATGAAACACCATTTATCCCTAGACAGCAATCAACCCTCATCCACCTTCCAGAAACCTCTGACAAGAAGAGAACTTTGGATTGCAGGTCCCACCACATCTCCTTCGCCCTTTGTCCCCAGTCTAGCACCATCTTCTCATTTCCCATTTCTTAGCAGCTCCCAGCCAGAGAAGGAAGAGTGAGAACATCTCTAATCACGGACAGCAGGGGGCAGTGCTCCATAAGCAATAATCAGACCCGGCTTAGAGAAACTTGCTTAAGGGAGGGAACAGGGGAAGAGGAGGAGCAATAGGTCCGCCCAGTACAGCGTTCTGATCATATTCCCCCACCCGGGCCTCCCTCTTTTTCTGTTTCTTCAGCACCCACCCCGTTTTTCCTCAGCTGCTATGTCTCCATCCTCAGTTTAGCAGATTTCAGAGTTTGGCTCTACCCAACTCTCCAGAGAAGCCTGAGCTAAGGGATCCACAGCCTCTTGTCCCCTCCCACTCTATCTTGGTTTCCAAGGTGGTCGGGACTCCTAAGTTTTTGGTTGGACTCTTGACTGATGCTCAGGAGCCCACATGAGGGACTTGATTCTAAGGCCACCTCTTGAAGGATGCATGCATCCTCACTGGCACCAGTGGCACAACTGGTGTGGTGGAACAAGAGCTGGATATCAGGCCCCTTCACTGCCCTGGCCTGGCACATTGTACAGTGCACAGACCGTGCAACAGTACAGGTTGGCCCTTTTACTCGCTGCCCCTGTGGTACCCTAAGTGAGAACTTATCATGCTAAGCACTGCCACGATGATCTTGTTTAACCTTCATAACACGCCTTTGAGGCAGGTCTTATTATCTTCCCCTTTTTGCAGGTGAGGAAGTTGAGGCCCAGGGAGGCGTGTGCTTTGCTCATTATGGCACAAAGCGCAAAAGGTAAGTATGGAGCTGGGACTCACATCCTCCAGCTGCCTGGTATGAGCTTTCTCTCTCCTCTAGCACAATGTTGCTGCTTCTGCTGCGGCCACCACACTGCCTCCCTTCTCCCCAACTCCCTCTCTGCTCTCTTCCTTCTTCTCTCTGGTGAACCAGCATTTGAGAACTAACCTTCCTGTTAGCTTCTTTCTTCCGTCCCCAATCCTTACCCAGCTGGATTTCAAGAGCTTAGGAAAGGACATAAGAAAGCAAGAAAGAGTCAGAAAGATGAAGGAAGGGGGTGGCCTAAGGGGCCTTCCAGAAAGAGGAAGAAGAGAAGGCAGAGAAGTCGGACACTGCATTGGGAAGGAAGGAAGGTGGGTGAAATGAGGGAGAGGAGCCCTGTGCCCAGACTGGAAAGGGGCACAGGCAGGGCCTCCATTGTGTGGGCACAAAGGGGCCATATGCCTGGCAGCCTACACAGTGTGTGTGTGTGTGTGTGTGTGTGTGTGTGTGTGTGTGTGTAAGGGGAGGAGAGGGAGGAGTGGCTAAGAAGTCCCCCCCATTCTCTCAAACCCCTGGGGCCCTGCTGTCTGCTCTGTCACTGGGGGTGGGGTTTTCTGAGAAAAAGGTCAGAGGGGAGCAATTATGACAGACAGCATGGGAGGGTCAAGGCCAGCGGTAACTGGGGATGGAAGAGGGCATGGAAGGCTCGAAGGGGCATGATGGGGAGGGGCTAGAAGAGGGAGGGGTGAGGTGCCAGAGCCCCACTTGCCAGGTGCCCCCCAACCGCCCCTCCCCCACCCCACTGGCCCACTTGCTGGGGTTTGGAGGTTGTGAAATGAGGGCCCCCAGATGCATCCTCTTCTAACCTTCTGTTCCTCCCTCCTCCCTGAGTGCTAGCTCCGGAGCGCTCTCTTTTACCCTCATCCAGGGACTTCCATCTCCCTGACAGTCTCCTCTCCCAGGGCCTGGTCCCCTGCTCCCTTCCCCCTCCACTCTCCACCTCCTTCTCCCATCCTGTGGAGCAGGATGGCAGCCGAGGCCAATTGATTATCTGAAGAAATTCGGAGCTAGCAGTAGAACAGCTGCAGCCGCCCCCTCTCACCATCCCCAGGCCCTAAGGGATCCCTGTGGGGAGGGGCCCAGTAACCCCTTCTGCTTTCCAGCGGGGCAAAGTGATGAGAGGGAGGCAGGGCGCTCAGCGGACTGAGGCTGCTGTGCAGTGGAAGGCAAAAAGCACTTGGGGCCAGGTAACCCCAGTCCGCCATCATGGGTGAGTCCCATCACCTTTGTGGACAGCGTTTCACCTGCCTTTCAAACAAAAGTGTTGGATTCAGTAATTTCTGTGCTCCCTCCCCACCCTGGCCCCCTGTAGTCCTCAGATTCTCCGTGGTCTCTGTTCAGCCCTCCCTCTTGCCAGGTTCTGGGCAGAGTACATTTCATCTAAATCAGATGGGGAAGGGAAGATGTCAACCTCTTCCCGTATGGGAGTTCTTCCCTAAGTCTAACTCAAATCCCTCTTGCTGCTGATGTCAGTCTTTGCCCATCAGAGATGAAAACAGCACCCTTCAGAGACTGAAGGACATCTCAGCATCTTCCTCCCAGTGCTGGCATTCAGCCTCCTCAGAAGGCCTTCAGCCTTCTAAAGTTTGGAAAGGATCTTCGGGTTCACCTAGCCAGGATTTCACTGGCAGGAATGGCTCCCTGGTAACTCTGCCTACAGTGTTTTCTTCAGCCTGTCTATTTGGACTCCTCCTCCTTGAGGCAGGCGCTTCCACTGCTGGACAGCTCCAGATGTTGCAACGCTTTTTGGAGTTAAAAATCTGTTTCCTATCACTTCCACCTACTGGTCTTTGTTCTGCCTCCTGGGACCACATAGAATGTCTGTTTTTGTTTTTTCTTTCAATATTTGAAGATGGGTATCATATTGTCCCTAAATCTATTCTTGTAAAGACACATATCCTCAGTGTTTCAACTATTCCTTCTGTGAAGTTGTTTCCAGGCCTTTTGTCTTCTTGGCCGCACAACTCTGAATACTCTCTAGTTTATCAAGGTTCCTGTTAAAATAGGGAGTCCGTAGAGTGTCACCTGTCAGGCTGGCTCATTTCAGAGAAGCAGAGGGGCATTGGCAATATAGGACAAAAAGAACCTGGGTTTGAACCTTCTCTCTGCCCTTAACTAAATGTGTGACCTCGGGCAAGGTCCTTCTCCTCTCTGGGCTCTAGTTTCCTCATCTATAAATTGATTTTAGAGTCTCTTCCAGGATTCCTTTGATATTCCTTCAGCACTACTTTTTATCCCTTTCCCTATTCTTCTCTTAGTACCAGGTCCTCCACTGTGTTCTCTCGAGTATCTGAAAGTTGGGGAACACAAAATGGGCCAAGAACCGTGATTGCAAGGAATTTTGATCCAGCTCAGAGACAATAATGGGGAAGGCCATGTTTCATAGCCATGGCATGAAATGTTTCATAACCCAGCAACGTGGACCCACAGACACATGTTTAACTTGGGTTCCACTGGGACACTCAGCTCCTTCCCTGATCCATAGAGACCAGGAGCAGAAGCACAACATCAGAGGGGTCAGAAAGTTTCACTCAGTGGGTGCCAAGATGGAAGTACATGGCACTTTAGGTGGAGAGGCCTGGGACCTGTTACACCCTCCCCTGCACCTGTTTACTCTGTGACCCCTTCTCTATTTTTTCATTTGCTCACCATAGTGAGCTCTCATGGTCCCATCAGGAAAGCCTTCAAAGCTTGGGACCCTCAATGCCCACTCTATCATAACCTGCAGTCCAGCTTCCCAACCCAATTTAATGATCCACAGCTGTACCTGGTGCTAGAACGAGGTCACTTTAATTCTTCTTTTTGTATGAAATCAGAACTGCAACAGGAGGAAATCACACACAGGACACAGGACACAGACCTTTAGGGCCCACTGTTGGGGGTCTTAGGAAGAAGTGAGGGTCATGGGAGAGGGATGGAGAGAGAAAAGGGGCAGGCAGGACTGGGGTGGGATTGTCTGGGGATGGAGGGAGCTGAAGAAGGATCCAGGAGCCCTGGAAGTGGGGGAGGGGCGCCATCCCGGAGGACTAGGGTGTCAGGACAGATGGATCCCAGGAAGGGATATGGGTGTGGTGAGCAAAAGGGATCCCCACACACACCTGGAGTTACAGAAGGAGCAAGAAAGGGAAGGGAATAACTAGGGAGGAAGCAAGAAAGACCTGGCTAGGACAGCCAGGAGCTCCCTCACTCGACCCCAAAGTGCACGACTCGGCAATAAATAGTAATATTTATAAATAAATAAGTAAATAAATAGATGAATAAATAAATAAATACGTAAATAAATAATATCCTTGTAGAGCTAGGAGTTTGGTGCGAGGGATGTGGAAGCATGGGAAGTGCGGTGAGCTCATCTCTTCTACACAGGTCCTCAGGCCCTTCATTCTGCCACGGACCCTGGGCTACTGAGCAGGGGGCGCTCAGCAACATGGGGGTAGCGCAGAGAGCCACGAGGTGGGATGGGGTAGGGGGGTATCTTCCCTTGCTAAAGGCAGCTTAAGGAAGCGGAAAAAATATAATAAACAGGTCCTAGGGTCGGGAGAGCTGAGCTTTCCCAGAGGGCAACAATAGGGCATCCCCCCTGCATCCGAGGGAGAAATCAGTGTGGGTTTTGCACATCTTTGTGGTGGACTGGGATGGAGGAAGCAGACATGAGATTTGGCCCACTCACTGCCTGGGCCTTTTGCAGATACTCTGGGCTGATTTGGGGGACATCACCCCCTACCCCAAGATCTAGGTTCCCTTTCTCTAGCTGCACACAAAGAAGAAGAAAATTGGGATGGTTGGGGTGGGAGGAGATAGGGAGGGGGCCAAATAGCTCAGAGAGGGCAAGGCACTCACTACCAAGTAAGATCCGAGGTCTGTATATGCTAAGCCTCAGGGACAAGATAGAAAACAGGAAGAGTTTTTCCATAATCCCCAGCTACTGAGATTCCCCTCACAGGAGTTACCTCACCATGCCCCTGCCTCCCAAGGGCTAGACTGAGATGTCTAAGAAAAAGCCCACACCCTCTAACCCCAGCCTTCCCCTTTCCTGTTCCCATGCCCCACCTCTACCATGGGCAGGAGAAGCTGCAACAGGGTGCAAACAGGATGGGAGACAGAGTCGGAGTCTGGGGAAGGGGGTGTGTCTCTGAAAATTTGGATGTAGGAGTAGAAGAGGCAGCAGCCCATGAGCGAGCGAAGGGGAGATTCCAAGACTGTATACCCACCACCCAAGCAAAAACATTTCTAACCGGCTGGGTCCCAACCACAAACTGTAGAAGGTACCCACGAGAAGAGCCCTCCGGCTGCCTAGGTGAGTAAAAGGAAGTCTCCTTCGACCAATCGACCAACCGGTGGGCACTCTGCCTGGGCCCGGGGCCAGTGGGTACATGCTATGCCAAGGTACAGGGACGCAGGGAGGAGAGGCCGTTCTAAGCAGTGAGCGGTGAGGAGGGACCCCAGCGAAGCCCCGGGGAGAGGAGTGAATCCAGGGCGGGAGGCAGGCAGTGTTCAGACGTCCAGCACGTGGTTCAGGTAGGAGATGTAGCAGATGGCCAGGCGCAGGATCTCAATCTTGGAAAGCTTCTTGTCGGGGGGCAGGGTGGGCAGCAGCTTGCGCAGCTCGGCGAAGGCCAGGTTGAAGGCTTCCACGCGAATTCGCTCCCGCGTGGCGTGGGCCGTGCGGTACTTGGCTGTGGCGCGCCGCCGGCGCCGCCGCTCCTCACGGCTCAGGTGCTGCAGGTCTTTCCGGCCCGGCTCTCCTGGCTCCGGGACGCGAGCCTGACCCCCTCCCGGCCCCCCCGGCCCCGCCCCGTCAGGGCCCGCCCCGCCCCCACAGTCGCTGAAGCCTGACTCGGTCTCAGAGTGGGTGGGAGGCAGGTCCAGCTCCATGGTGTCTGAGTTGAGCATCATGACGGATGCCCCTCGCCCTGTGAGATCAGGATCCCCTCCCCACCCCTCCCTCTGGGAGCCTGAAAGCTGGTTGCGGGAGGGGCAGGAAGGGCCTGGGGTGGTGGGGTCTGCCACTGAGCTCAAGGAAGTGAGAGCCACTTCAGGGTTCCATGGTCAGCGTTCTGGTCGGGAGCCTGGAAGAGAGAAGGGGAAATTGGTAAGGGCAGAGGGAGGAAGGAGGGGACAGCTCAGAGATGGGGAGGGGTGAGGAAGGTTTAAGATGGGCTGGGAGAGGGGGAGGTACTGTAAGCTTGCGGAAAGAACAGCAGAAACATGGGGAGGGGTGGAGGCAGTGAGGCAGGAGAGACAGGCAGGAGGCCATGGTGTCAAGGAGTAAGAGGAAAGATGGAGAGAAGGGAAGAGATCCAGAAAGTCGGCAACTCGAAAGGAGAAGAAGCAATGAGAAGGATAGGGTCAGGATAAAACTGAGCAAGAGGATTAAAGACCTAAGTGTAAGACTTAAAACTGCAGCTCCTAAAGAAAACACAGGGGGAAAACTTCATGACATTGGACTTGGCAATGATTTCTTATATGTCACACCAGAAGCACAGGCAACAAAAGCACACATAGACAAATGGGACTACATCAAACCTACAAACTTTTGTGCGTCAAAGGACACAATTAACAGAGTGAAAAGGCAATGGGAGAAGTTATTTGCAATTCATATAGATGTAAGGGGTTAATATCCAGAATATTATAAAGGACTCCCACAGCTCAACTTCAAAAAACTAAATAACTTGATTAAAAACTGGACAAAGAGCTTGAAGACATTTCTCCAAAGATGATATATAAATGACCAGCAAACATATGAAAAGATGCTCAACATCACTAATCGTCAGAGAAATGCAAATCGAAATCACAATGAGCTATGTATGACCTCATACCCATTAGGATGGTTACTATCAAAAAAAAAACAAAAAACGCCAGAAAATAACGGTTGTCGGCAAGGGTGGAGAGAAATTGGAACCCTTTGCCCTGTTGGTGAGATTGTAAAATGGTGCAACTGCTATGGAAACAGTATGCAGGTTCCTTTAAAAATTAAAAATAGAATTACCATATGATCTAGCAATCCCACTTCTGTGTTTATGTCTAAGGAAATTGAAATTGGGATCTTGAAGATATATCTGCATCCCCACGTTCTCTGCAGCATTATTCACAATAGCCAGGATACGGAAACAACCCAAATGTCCATCAATAGATACACAGATAAAGAAAATGTGGCATACACATACAATGGAATATTATTCAGCCTTAAAAAGGAAGAAAATCCTGTCACAATGCTACAACATGGATGAACCTTGAGGACATTATGCTAAGTGAAATAAGCGAGTCCCAAAAACACAAATATTGTATGATTCCACTAATATGATATATCTAAGTATTCATCTTCATAGAAGCAGTATGTAGAATGGTGCTTACCAGAGGCTGAGGGGACGGTGGGGAAGGGGAGGTGTTGCTCAAAGGGTATAGAGTTTCAGATTTACAGGATGAAAAAGTTCTGGAGCTCTGTTTCACAACAATGTGAATATACTTAACACTACTGAACTGTACACTTAAAATAGTAAATTTTATGTTATATGTTTTTATCACAATGATTTTTTTTTAAGAATTAAAAAGGCGGGGGGAACTGAGCGAGACTGGAGCCACAGCTGCAAGAGAGATTGGCTGTGGCTCTAAACCTTTCCCAGTTGTGAGGGGAGCATTGCAAGCCTTGGCCCTACCATCCCCTCCCTCCCAGGGCCTGTCTCCACCCTGGCTGCTTCTGTATGTGTGTGTGTGTGGAGGGGAGAGGATGATAAACACGCAGATTGCCCTTTGTAGAGTGGACTGGGGCATATGGAGCTCGGCACAGCTGCCCAGTTCAGTCCCTCCCAGCCCCCAAACCCCAAAACAGGACCATTGCAGACACCAGATCCTACCACCCCGACCACTAGAATCAGGGGGAGGTATCTCCTCTGGCCACAGTCCCCCTGCTCAGGACAGTCCCTTCCTCCAGCTCTGTCCTCAACACCCTCAACCCTTGCCATTCCCTGGCCGTTTCGGCAACTCCGCAAGGAAGATTGGGGAAAGGGAACACAATCAGCTTTCCACTCCACATCCTCCCCCAGCCCAAGGCCAGTTCAGATGTGGCGGGCAGAGACGGATAAGGGTAGCTTTTGGAGGCCACCATTTGGGGCTTGGAGAAGCTTGCTTGTCCCTGGGACCAGAGGAAATCAGGGAGAGGCAGCAGGAACATGGTCTGGGGGAAGGCTGGGGAAAGGGCTTTGCTGTGGGGGAATGTCAAGTGGGAACAGTGGGCCACTCACTGTGAGCTCAGCCGGACTAAAGTGGCAGAAACAGAAGCACAGAGGTTCCTTCGCAATCACCATATCCCCTTCCTCACCAGTCCGGGTTCTCCTGCCTCATGGACACCTTCACAAGGGTCAGAACTCCCCAGCCTTGCCCCGCCCCACCATGCAGAAAACAGGTTCAAATGAGTAGCCCACTAACAGTAAGCTCTGAGGTTGGGGGTGTGAGATCATCAATATCTGAGAGCATGTACGCACACAGCCGTAACACAAAACAGACGGGGGTGAGTGCTGAAATTTAGAACATACCGCATATTCCAGGGTCCAAAGAAACACGAGGGGATGGATGGCAATAGCGCGGGAGGCCCCGAAGTCAGCACCTCCCAGTATGTGTTTAGTGCACCAATTCCCCACCCCCATGACCCAGGAATTCAGCTACGGGGCTCTCGGCACATCTATCACAGCCCTGCCTGGTCCCCATGTTCCTTCATCCCTGATCACTTGGCCCTCCCTTCCCCGCTTCTGCTCCCGATCTGACCCCAGTCTCATTTCCACCTGGACCCACTGTCTTCCCCAGCTCCAGTCCTGGCAGCAGCTCCTATTCACCCATCAAGTCAGTCCTCACCCCAAAATCCACTTCTGGTTTCAGAGTTGCAGGTTCCGAGGATCAGAATTCCAAGCATCCAGGATAGGACTTCCTGCCCCACTTCTGCCATCCCCAACCCGACTGAGAATAGATAGGCACAAAGAGTCAAAGGGGAGAAGTGGGGAAGAGGGAGGTGCAGGGACAGAGAGAGACACAGCGTGAGAGAAAACTAGAGGGAGGCTCTGGGAGGGGACTTGAGCCAGAGAGTGGGAGGGACACGCCCACCCCTCCCCAGCCTTTGGTTCCCCCTTTACCTAGGAGGAGCCTGTGAGGGGATCCAAGCTGGCAGGACAGGGGGGCAGCGTTGACAGCCCCAGTCTCCTCTGGCTGCTCAGAGCTCATCCGTCTGCAAAGTTATTGACCAGCTTTCTAGACCTCTCCGGGGCAGCGTGGCGTGGCTGTACCGGCTCCGGGGCATAGGAGAGGGGTACACATGTTGGGGATATAGGGCCCAGGTGGAGGGGTTGAGTTTGGCTAGGTACTGGGGACACCCGCACTCACACGCACACACACACCACACGCTCACAGACACATACACACCTGAGCTGGCCCAGCCCTATGTATATATATGGAGATACACACACACCCCCAGCTCTCCATTGGCTGGCCCAGTCCCCCCCCCTTATCAATATTAAACAGTAAGGCCAGGCAGCCATTGGCAGAGGGATCTGGGAACCCCCCTGGGAGCTGGGGGTGGGGCTGGCCCTGGGGGGGGTGGCGAGGAGTGGGGGAGCAGGGACATCTGTTCTCCATGCATATTTCATAAGCAAGAAATGGAGAGCTGGGGAAGGGGTGGGGCTGGGGCGAGAGCCAGGGCAGGATCACAGATGAAACCCCTCAGTCTCCCACACCAGAGACGGCAGGGACAGAGGCCCCCAGCAAGCCAGGTTTAAGTGCCATGGTCCCATTCTGAGTCCCAGCTGGGCTTTGACAGCCCCTTCCCACATCTCCTTTTCCCTGGGAAAAAGGCTCTCCAAGGTACTAACAGGGAGATCGAGAAAAGGGCAAGTGGACAGCACGAAAACGCAGAAGAGGTCCCTAGAGTCCTTGCCCTCACCAAGCTCTCATTCTTCGTAAAGCTGGTTCCCACCAGCCCCTTTGCCAGGCTGCCTGTGGCTACTGCTCAGGCCCCTGCCCTTGTCACCCTGGGACTCAATCACCCCACACCCTCTTATCCCAGCCTCCAGCCTCCCACCTACCCAATCACCAGGGAAGGAGTGGGGTCAGTTTCCTGACACAGATCCTACAAGGAGTTTTTCTAGGCTGGCTGGCCCAACCTGACCCACTGGGAATTGGGGGCTCTCAGGAGGAAAGAGGTAAAGGCTAAAAGGAGCAGGATACAGGAGTGCGGGGAGAGGAGGAACCAGGGTTGGAAGGACACTGGGGGAGGACGGCAGGGCACCCAGGCAGGCTTCAAGCATGCTGGGGCATCAAATGAGCAATAAGAAAACTAGCTACAAAATCATATGCAAATGGGCATTGATTAAGTTCACATCAATAGCTCAGCTGCCTCCAGCCTGTGTGTGCATGTGCGTGCATGTCTGAGTGTGTGTGTGTGTGTGAGATACCGGGTGGCAGGAGCAGGGAGCAAGGGAAGAACAGAGGCAGTGGGCTACATTTCCGTATCTGAAGTTCTCTTCCCCACTCAGCTGTTGAATGTCTTCATTGAACCTCTGTGAATATCAAGAAGGAACCACGGCTGGGAGGACTGCAGAGACGGCTACAGTGCTACAGTGAAGAAAGCTTTGTCGGCTGTGTGACCTTGGATGAGTAACTCAACCTCTTGAGCCTCAACCTTCCTTCTCTGTAAAATGGGATTAAATATAGCTGCCGCTTAGGTTGCCACGGAGATTAAGCGAGATAACGCACGTAATGGGTCTGGACCTTAGTAGGAGCACAGGCCACCTGCAGGCTTTTGGAAGCATTTGCCATTTCCCTGTTGCTGATCAACCTTTTCTGGGCTTTCTCCAGGGTAAGGCATTCCCTAAGGGGAGTCCTGTAATTCTTCCCCAAGCTCCCCCACCCCCAGGTCTGGGAGGTGCCAACTCCCACCTGGGCAGGCCCAGACAGGTGCCCAGGTGCCAGCAGACTGGCTGAGCTGGAGGGGAAAGGAGGCTTGAGGAGGGGGGCTGGGGGGCAGGGGATCAGGTGGCATCTCAGTTCTTGCATCATCATTGCCATGGTGCTGATTAAAAACCAATCTCTACCTAATGAGCCCCCAGCAACAACAATCCCACCTCCCCCACCCTCTTGCCCTCCACCTCATCCAAGAAAATTGGGAGACAGAGAGGCTCAGGAGAGAGGGCCATGGAGGAGAGGAGAGATACGGAACAAATGGGAGATGGAGAAGAAGCAGAGGAAATGAAGGGGGAGACGTGGGGAGATGTCGAGACACACACAGAGAGGAACAAGATGAGAAAACAGAGTCACGAGGTTACAGACATGGGGAAGATATAGAGAAATGGGAAGACTCGTTACGGGGAGATGGAGATGTAGGGGAGACAGAGAGATAGAAGAGAGAAGATGGGAGCAGAATTGCCAGGTTGCCAAGGCTTTGTGGAAGATTCGGGGATGCAAGATACAGGGGGATAGAGACATGGGGAGAGACGTGAAAAGAGGAGATGGTTAGGGAGACACAGACCTGGGTGAATTATGGACGTGGAGAAAACGCGGATATTCAGGGATGGACAGGTACTGTTACTGGGAGAGGGTCCTGAGGGAAGCCCCGACACAGGGTGGAGATATACAGACACGTGGGAAGCAGAGTGCAGACAGTTGTGAGGGAACAAAAAAGTACTGGAGACAGGGAGACAAGGAGGGGAGGCACGGCAAACAGCTATAGAGATGAGGGACTGCTACTGAGACGGGGAGGCCTGGTTCCCCAAGGGTGAGACATTGAGAAAAACAGAAACAGAACTGGAGAGACTGTAGAAGCAGAAGGGAACCTTGGTGGGGTGGAGATGGGAGAGAGAAACCAAATCCTTGTTCCCGGCCTCCCTCCTTTTAGGCAGTTAGACTCAGATACTTCAACCCTGCAACCTCCATCCTTGAAGCGCTCAGCCCAGGCTGTGCCCAGTGCAAGCTGAGGGTTGATGTTACATGGGGGTGGGAGAGTGCTCTGGGACCACCTCTGTCTGCCTTCTCTGCATCTGTCATTCCAGGGTCCTGGACTCTGGGGCCCCCAGTCCCAGTGTTCACTCAGGGATTCAGTTTCTGCACCTAGGGGGTGTAGCTAAAAAGGACATAGCGTATGATAAAGAGGAGGAGCTAAAAGCATGGAGTGGTGGGAGGAGCTACTAATTCTACTGAACTTGGGGCCAGTAGATCTGGGTCCGAGTCCTGGTGACCTTGGACACATCATTAACCGTTTTCTTTCGGCTGTGCAGCCTTGTGGGATCATAGTTCCCCAACCAGGGATCAAACCCAGGGCCTCGGCAGCAAAAGCATGAAGTCCCAACCACTGGACCACCAGGGGATTCCCTGGACACATCATTAACATTGACTGAACCTATTTTGTCATCTGTGAAATGGGAAAAATATTGCCTTCCTTGTAGGGCTTCTGTCCCACCGTGCGTGGGAAAGTGCTAGGTACCCCAAACCCTTACATTTGTGCAGTGATTCAAAGGTGGCAAGAAATCGTCCATGCGTGTATATGAGGCATGACGATTGAGGGAGGCTGGGGAGAGCTCTGAGGTCAACTCAGGTTGCCGGCAGCTCCAGGCCCCGCGGGGGGAGGAGAACCCTGGGAGTTGTGTTGGGGTCTTTGCTGTAAGCAGGGCAGGAAGATGCGGAGGGGGTGGGAGGATGAGTGGGGCTCTGTGGTTTAGTGTTATTTTGCATTTGATAGGTGTTCAATTTTTCAGATTGTTACTCCCCATCTTTTCTCATCGCCACACTGCCTGCCTGTGAGTTAGATGGTGGGGGAGTGAGGTTGGGATGTAGGGAAGACATGGGGGCAGGGGGCCTGGTCCTTGAGGGTGGGGGCAGGGCCTGGAGGAGCTGGGAAGCCGTGGGTTTGGCAGGAGAGGGGGTGACATATGTGGGGAGCCCTGGGGACCCAACCAGGCAAACGGCTGGCAGAGAGAGCAGACGGCATTAACCCTCACTGTGCCACACTGCGCGACCCGTCCCGGGAGTGGCCCGGGGCGGGGGTGTTATCATGTGTGTTCTGGGTCACAGGAGCTCCTGGGCAGGATCTGTTATGTTCCTGGGAAGCGGTGGCTCGTCTTGGATCTTCTTCCCTCTTTGAAGTTCCCTCCTTGTTTGCTTCCACGTGTTCTCCCTCAGTCTGTCTTTCCCTGTCTCCACCTCTCTGTGCCTCTAGGTGACAGCGGGTCTCCACAATCTGTCCCCTTCTCTGCCTCCAGCCCGGCTGGAAGCCACTTTTCAGCGCCAGGCCCTGAGCCCTCTCTCACCCCCGGCCCCCTAGGCCTTGTCGCCTTTGTCTCCTAAGGCAGCCTCTCCTTTCTTCTCTCCTCTCTGCTCACCTCTCCCCAGCTCCAAGCCCATCCCAATCTCATTAGGCCTCCTCCGACCACTGCCCCCCCACCTCTCCTCCTCCCTCCCCCATCCATCTGTCTTCCCCGAAGCCCTCCTCTTTGTGTCCACCCATCTGTCACCACCAGCTCTGGGCCCACTCCCCCCACCCCCGCAGCACACCCGCCTGGCCTCTCTCCCCTCAGGCTCAGCTCCCTCAGAGCACTCCCAGCCTCCTTCCCTCCTTCAGCCCATCAAGGATTGCCTACTTCCACTTGCCCTTCACTCATTTATTCTTTTTCCAGATACCCTCTTTCATCTCTGTTGTTCCTTTTTCCCCTCCAGTTTCCCTAACTCTTCCTCGGTTGATGGGGAGAGAGACAGGGGACTCTAGGGTCCTGGCCCCCAGCCCCTGAGCAGCCAGCCAGCCGGAGCCAGAGGCTGGTAAGACTTACTCACAGTTGCATCATGTCCTCAAGCCTCCTGAGATGCCCCCTCCGCTCCTGTCCCACGTTCTTCTGGTTGGGAACAGGGGCTCCAGCTGCCCTTCTCAACAACAGGAGTGTGCCAACCCCTCTACCCTCTGAGTGTGGGACTCAGAAAGGAATCAAAAGCTGACCTGAGGCCCACATGGACCCTGACCTTCCAAGAGGCTCTCTGCTTCCCAAACTCCCACCAACTCAACAACTCCCACCAAGCTTTTTTGAGGATGGGATGCTGAGTTTCAGGATGGCTTTTCTACCACATTATGCCACTACCCGCAGTCTACTGTCCCCGGGTTAGAGGGCAATCAGTGCCCCCCAGGCCTCCCTCTCCAGTGGGAGAACTTTCTAACTACCTTCAAAAGCTCATGAATTGGCCAACCCTTCAAGCCATCCGCTGCCCTGAGGGGTTTAGCATGAAAGGGAGAAGGGAAGAGAGGCTGACTGTCAGAGCAGGGCGGGGCCTCGGACAGCAGCCTCGTCGGACTCCACTTTGTGCAAATGAGAACACTGCGGCCCAGAGAGGGGAGTGCCATTTCCAAAGTCACACAGAGCATTAGAGGCACTCCAGAAAATCTGGTCCTGAGCTCTTCCCACAACATGAAGCTTCTCCTTGCTGGCCCCACCCAAAGCAAACCCTCCATCCTTTGAACTCGGGTAGAACCTTTTTATAGCACTGATTTTGCATGGAACATATGGTGCCTGGCCTGGTTATTTATCTCGTGTCATGTCCCATCCAGCCATCTAGACTCTGGATCCTAAGTCTCTAAGGGAAGGTGCCATATCTCATACCCTTTTACGATGCTGGGACAGAGTGCCTTGCCTGTAGTCAGGCTCAATAAATGTTTATTACCACTGTAGCTGCCAGTGCAGATATAAGAAATGTTCCAGTCTCTGCTCTAATATGCTGTGTAACCTTGAGCAAGCCACGTCACTCCTCTGGGCTACTGTTTCCCCCATCTATCAAATGATTTAGGCCATACACACAATTTCTCAGGGCTTATCATATGGTCCCTGGAAGAAACAAAGTCATCTTGAAAAAGGTGGAATCTTGATACAGAACACCAGACTCTGGGTGAAAATATCTCCTCCCAGGATGTGCCTCTGGGATGTGGGAGACAGAAAAGAGTAAACCCCTTACTCAGAGAAGCTGGGAAAGAGAAACCAGCTAATAGAAAAGCCTTCGGTGCTAGTCTCGAGGGACCAGGTGTCACAAGAGGTAGAGACAGGACAGACTGGGCCCTGGAGCAGGGTGGTCTGTTATTCAACAGTACACGTGGGTTGGGTGGAAGGGAAGGTGCCGTGAGAACTAGCAGTGGGTAGGATTAGGGAGGGAGGGAAGCCCTGTGGGCAAGGGAGGAGCTGGAAAATGACAAATTTCAGAAGGCGGCACAGAGGTAAGCAGGGCCTGGAGCAAGCAGGAAGAGGGAGGCTAACGAGTTAAGCCTGTGGCCCTAAGATGCTGCTAGCCAATCGCATGCGGTCTCCAGGACACAGGAGGTGGCTGGGGAGGAGTTAGACTGTGGTCTCAGAAAGAGGGCCCCAATGGGTCATCTGGGGGTCTATTGCCCCTTCCATGGAGCCTGGTCTCCTCAGGAGACATGTTTTTTGGTTTTGTAATTTCTTTTTGGGGGGGGAGGGGGAGGTAGGGGTAGCATGGAAGGCGGAAGACAAGCTGGTGCTGAAGATTCCTCCCTAGGAGGAGACCGGAGGACAGAAAACCCTACATCCTGTACCCTTCTCTTGCCCACCCCATCCACTGATTTTGCCTAACCCTCTGCTTCCCTGTTCAGCCCTCTCACTGGTTCTCAGCCACTTCCTCGCTTCCAGAAGCTGCCAGCAGGATGAGGGAGCTTAGCGCTCTGTCCACTGGGAGACCTGTTGGCCGAGGGAGGCATGGAGTGGGCCCAGGCGATGGTGGCAGCTGTGCTCAACTCCCGCCAGCACAGTGCACAGCTTCTCCAGCTCAAACTGGGAGGGGTGTGGTGGAGGGGAAGCAGCGGGGTATAGTTCCACATCCCAGAACCCCACACATGCCCCCTGAGGGAACTTGGAGAGAAACCTCGAGAAAAATCACCTCCTCTCAGCAGGATTTGAAAAGGTAGTCTAATCAGGAAACTAAGAGGAGTGCTTGGGCCTCTGAAAATGGCCAGTTCTTTTCCACCTCTGCTGTCTTCAGGCACGTTGCAGACAGGCCCTTGGCCAGCAGCTAGCGGAGAAGGCTGGCTTCAGGCGCCACTCCTACCAGTTCGCGTCCCCCCTCAGTTGACTCAGCCCCTGCCCATCATCTAGCAGTTCTGCTATCCTCCAGAATTCTGCCTCTGTGAAGACCCAGGGAATGAGAGTATCTCCAAAGAGCAGAGATTCCCTTTCTAGAAGGGTCCAAAACTACCCGTTTTGGTCTACAAAATGCCCACTGACAGCACAAACCGCTTAGCGTGCCACCCAAGGGCCTTTGTGACCTGGCCCCAGCCTGCCTGCAGATCCTTACGGCTCGGGAACACTGAACAACCTACCATTCTCAAGCGTGAGCCATGCCTTTTCTTGGCTCTGTGCTTCCACACCTGGTGAGCTCTAAACCACCACCCAAGTGCCTCCTCCTCTCTGCAGCCTTTCTAAATGCCACCCCCACTGCCCTGAACCCCTCCATGTGCTACCAAAGCACTCTGGAGAGGCTGCGATTTCTCCATTTACTACACCTAGTTGTGAGTGTATGTTTCTCCCTTTAGCCCAAATGTGAGCTACTCAAGGGTCAAGGCTGCTGTATTCCCTTCATCTCTGGACCCCAGCCCGGGCCTCAGATAAGGAGAGAAATGTCTGTCGAATACAAAGTGGGAAGAAACCGTGCTAACGTCGCTCTTGTAGAGGGAAACCAGGATTCCAGGGCTCCACAAGGAACCCTTCCGCCAGAACTTCCACTGCTGTTGACAGAGCCTTACTACTCGGGCTCTCTGGGGACTCAGAAGAGAGCACGTGAGGTTACGATTCCACGACTCCAATCTGGGATCACTGAACAAGGGGGCTCAGGAAGAATAACAGGTAATGGTACAGGACATGTGGGAGAGTCTGTTTTAATGAGACTCGTTATTTATGTATTTGTATACACGTATACGTACACACACAAAAAGAAAAAAGAAAACAAAAATAGATATTACAGCTTAATAAAAATTACAACTGAGCACTGTGGGCTGGAGGTGGGATACCCACCCAGCAGCACACCCACCCTGATGTGCCATCTAAGGGCCTTGAGACAGGACAGCAGGAGGGAGACAGGAGGCTCAGCCCACAGATGGCTCCTGTCCTCCTCAGGGCTTCCTTGCAGTTTGTTCCTGGCATTCACCCCTTCAAGTCCTTCCTGGTCAGGAAGGGGGCGAGGGGCGGGGAGCAGAAGGAGGTATAAGGTGGGACGGAAAAAGAAGAGGGATCCTGAAGAAGGGAAAGTTAGGGTAGGTAGCTAGGAGTCGAAACAGGAGCAAGAAGCTTCTATTTGTCATCCCAGGATTTGGCAGGGGTGAGGAAGAAGACACAGGGAAGGGGAGATGGGAAGGGGAAGATGGGGGCGGCAGGTAACTCGTTTCTCTCTCACTGTCTCTTTTGGGCAGTTCCACTTTATGTTAATGTCAGTCCGAGCCAGGCTCAGAGAGGTTCCAGTGACAAACTAGTGGTTTATGTCCCAGTGGGATAGATGATCTAGGAAGTGAACTGCAGAGCTGGCAGGAAAAGCTGGGGTCCTCTTCAGTAAGACACAGATCCTGGTTCCCGGGGAGCAATGAAAAGGACATCGGCTTTGGCATTGATGCAGTAGGTGACGACAAGAGAGAAGACGAGGACGCCGAAGCCCACCATCAGGGTGATAAACTGCAGGAGGGGGTGGGCAGGGAAGGAGAAAGGTGCTCTCAGAACTCAGTGTAGTTGTGGATAACTGCTTGGGGCTGGGAGCCAGGGCACTGGAATTCCAGAGCTGGCTCCAAGCACCAAGTACTGAGCAATCATAGGCAACGTCTCCCCATTTGAAAAGAGGAGTAAAGTACCTCTGTCCTTGCTTCTGCCTTTTTTACTTAGATTTTAAGCATCCAGAAGGTAGGGCCCACGACTTTGATTCTCTTGTGGCCAATTACGTGACTGACTCACTTGTGACAGGTGCTCAATAAGTTATTAGATTGACTCGTCCTAGCGATGGCTCGTGGACATACCGGATGGGAGTGGAGCTGCGGAAGGGCTACATAGGGTCCACAGGGGAAGGCATATCTCTTTGGGTCTCCATGGGAACATATGTCCAGAATGAACACATACGTAAACTATCAGTGAAGACAAGCTTCCTAATGGCGCATGCTGGCTGACCAGGGACAGATTTGCAGCAGGTTTTTGTGGCAAATCTGGGGCAAATGGGAGATGGAAGGGGGTAAGAGACAAGAGGCAATAAAAAGAGGTCAAATAGACCTCCGCCACCTCCCCCACGCCCCACCCTCCCCAACCCGTGTCTCACCTCCAGCTCTTTGCTGGCTATCAGAAATATCCGGGCGCGGATGTCTTTCCAGCGGCTCTCAGTCCATGTAGAGTATTCAGTAGAGCCCCACTGCTTCAATTCGAAAGCAGGGGACAAGGCCCTGGCGAGTCGTGCCGTGGAACGCACACACCGGGGAAGCCGGTCTGTCTCATTGGAATTCAAAGGGCCCTGAACCCAAGCGTACTCGTACAGCTGCACAGAAGACAGGCCACAGCAAACGGGCTGACAGGATCCTCTCTCTCTCACTCCCTTTACCCTCTAGATGGTCCGTTTTTACCCAGGTTACTGCCTCTTCAATACTCAAGTTCAAAGGGCTGCAACCCTCCACCTCTCCATCCCAATCTCTTGGGTCCAATTGGGCCTAGGAGATCCACCAACTTTCCCAAGGGAAGGGGACCCTTGGGGCGCCTCCAATGTCCACTACCACTCACATCCTTGTTTTCAGTGGGGACTTTACTCGGATCCTGGCACTGCTCTCGGGTAAGGTCGATCACCTTGCCAGTCAAATTTGCCAAGGCATACTGTACAACGTAAGTGGTATTGGTGGGGCTGGAGACGGCGATGTAATGCTGAAGAGGCCCATCACCTGACCAGATACCACAAGGGAAGGGAGGATTTGGTGGGTGGAAGGTGGGGTGCAGATGGGCAGGGATAGGAAGAGCCCAGGGACAGGCAGGAGCCAGAGAAGAGAAAGTTAAGAGAAAAGGATCCAACAGATATCAGGAGGAAGAAAGGAAAACAGGGGGGAAAGAAAATAGGAAAAAGGAGAAAGGAAAGATTAAATCAAAATGATGACTTTTTCTCTATCCCTTCCCTTCGTTAAGGATCCCATCGCACACCAGGTGCTTACCCAAGTAGGACCTTAGGTCCGGCCTGAGGATAGACTGGAACCACGAGTTGTTGGCTCTAACCAGGAACCCATAGAGCAGGCGGGTAACCTAGGATTGGGACAGGGAGAAGAGAGACCCCTGTGACTTGGAGCCCAAGGAAAGAATTATTAGTGGAGATCCAGTCATGGGGTAGGAACCAGACTGGCCAGACACTGGGGTTGGGGAGACGGTGGCTGGTCACAGGATGCAGATGAGGCTCACCCGAGAGCTCTCTGGGGCATCAGTGATCCTCACCTGCACATCCAGGGCCGCTGAATGCCAAGGTTTGGGAAACTAGGCAAGGGACCAGGATAAAGGATGGGGTAGCCTGCTGTGTAAACAGAGACAGAAAGGAGCCAGGGCCCACTTGCTCTTACCGTTTGGGGATCGGCCTGAATGGTGTGGCTGAAGTTGGTTCCTCCTGCGAGCTGGTACAGTGCACGTCCCAGCACCGTGGCCACACCTGCCAGAGCCTGTAGTAGGTGAGGAGGTGGCTGAATGGCCCAGGTTCTCTGACCTCCAACACAAACATGCTAGCCGTCTGCACTGTGTTCCCCATGCTCCCACCCAGCCCGGGTGGGTGCTACCTTGGCAGTATCTGTCACAAAGTTCAGGTCCTCTTCAGGGCTCTGCCCTTCAGGGTAGGTCACATTAATGTTCTCAGCAGTGTCGTAAATGCTCTGGTAATAGCTGTCAGGAAAGCCAGCATGAGCCTTGGCTGCACTCAGCCAGGGCCCTGCCCTTCCCTCCCTCAACTGTCCCTTCTGCAGGAACTTGGGATCTCATTTTTCCTCATACAGGGAGGAGGGAAGAGAGGAAATCAGGATTCCATATTGAAGAAGGCGTAGAGAATGGCGAAGCAGGAGTGAGCGTGGGAGTGCTTAAATACAAAGACTCGCCTGACCGACAAGACAGAAAAGGTAAATAAGATCACAATGCAGGAACCGTTCCTTCCTGGGAGATCTTTAAACGTAGGAGACACTTCCGTGTCATTTGGGTCGGAGATACAGGAGGGTGGCTAAGACGACTCTCAGAGAAGCCTGCCATACGTTATCAGAGCAATCATATGATTGTTTCAATGTACATTCATATTGAAGGTGGCTGGGAGTAGAGGGGGACGAGCAGGTCTGTCCACAAATATGTAACACTACACTTGGTCAAACCACCCTGATGCTCCTTGGGAAGCCCCAAGGAGACAGATCTTAGAAGAGAAGCTAAGAGGAGAGCGCTCCCAGCCTCTACCATCACTGAATGCCTGCCCCCCACAGAATCAAGTCAGCCTCACGGCCAAGTCCAACATATGTTCAAATGATGACTCACCCCTCACCACAAAGTGATACAGAAGACAGGTTTGGAGAAGAGAGCTGACCCTATGTATCAGAACCGTCACCGCCCTAAATAAATGAGAAGGTGCTACTGGGTGGGGGCTGGAGAACCAGAGCTTATGCATTTTTACTCAGAAACTCACTTGGCCTGTTTTGAGAAGGGAAGGGAGGCTGGGGGCTTAGCAATCCAGCCTGAGTCAAGTCCCCTGTTACCCTAGGCCTCAAGTTAGGGGCAGTTTAGAGGTGCCTAGGACCAGGAGAGAGGTGACTACCAGGGCCTCATCCTTTATTGCTGGAGCCCCCTCAGCTGTAGGGACATTTTTACACCGACACTGAACCACGTGCACTTACCACACGGCAAGAACATGTTACATTTCACAGAGTATGAGTACTGTATGCAGCACCCTTGGGCGGGTCATAGAGAGCAGGGACAGCTCTCTGTGCTCCAGCCAAAGAACCTCCAACATCATTCCACCGCGCGTTTGAGATGATGCCCTCTGCTGGCAGCCCTGGGGAACTCAGGTCCCTGGAGAGCTTTGGAGAGGTGGAACCACAAATGAGGAGGATTGTGCTAGGAAAGGGCTCAGGGTGAGGACTGTTTTCTAAGATGAAATGTCAAGTCAAACGCGGGGACCAGGTTAGATGTGAAAAAGACACTGAGCAAAGAACACAGATTGACCTGAGATTTTGGTGAGGGTCGTGTGGGGACAGGGGCGAGCAGTGATCTCTCTTGACACAGAGACATTTCTCTCTATGGACCTCTGGCTGCAGAACAGATTCTCTTCGGGAACAAAGAGGATGCAGACTAGGTGACTCTTACTGGTTTTGGAAGACAGCAGAGTGGTCAGCGAGAACCACGCCAGAGATGTTTTGAGCTCGAAGAAATCGCTGCAGAGAAGATGGTGGGAGAGGCTGGGACCGACTCAGCCTCCTGAGGACTACAGTAGGGACGCCAGCACCGCTCTTCTCCAGGGTGGTCAGGAGCTCCTCCACCTGGGGGATGAGGGGCATTAGCTGATGGCATGCACTGGGGAGAGGAAGCAGGAAGAGGTCTCTCTTAGACCTGAAACACTCTCTACTCCAAGTCCCCAACCTGTTGAGCAGCCCTAAATTCTCCTAGATCTAAATCCTTCAAGCCTTTTGGGATCAAGGCTCTCTGAATTTTCCTGCAGCTCCCACCATCCTGTTTAAGTTACGGCACAGAGAAGTAAGAGGCCTGTGGGTTCTTTTTTTTCATATTTACAGGTAAACCCCACTGTCCTCAGGACACTGTCTTATCCTCAGCCGATGTTTTACTTATTATTTGCTGTGTAGAACTGGAGGAGCAAAAAATAATACAAAACAATGCTGAATGCCACACCAGTAGTCCATTCTGTAAGGGCTGTAAGAAGCCAGAGCAGGCATGGCAGGAAGAGGACCTCAGGGAAAAAAACAGACCTATTTTGAGGGAGAGAGGGTCTTGAACAAGGAGTGAGGAAAGTGGAAGACAGTTTGGGTAGGGAGTCTTACACAGCCAGGATGAGGAAGGGCAGCCAGGACAGCTGGGTCCCTGGGGCAGCAGGAGAGAAAGGAGCCACTCACACCCTGTCCTTAATGGGCAGTGATAGTTCACTAGGCACCGAATGATCAGAGGACCATCCATCCCAGGGAACCAGTGACAGGAGCTGAACTCATGGTTTTTCCCGGGGAGCTGTAACAGCCGGGTGTTCACCCTTTGGCCAACACCCAACCTAAGGTCCTGTTTCACAGGCCCTGGAGGCTGGTGCGGATAGGGCCAGGGCGAGAGGGTGCCCATATTCTGAGCTGTTGAAACGGGAAGTGAGGGGAAGAGATGCTCAGATTACCTGGTTCTGTACAGTTTCATTTCTCTGAGACATGGGGTCTGTGTGCATCCAAAGCTCTAGTGAATTTCTTAAGGCCACCTGAGGGGAAGATGAAGAAGCAACATTTATAATTAGTCTCCCATTCTGGCCCATATCGGGGAGAAAAGAGTGGGATCAGAAGTCAAGGGAAGAGGTGGTGGCACCTGCAGTGGGTACAAGAGAATAGCAGAGGTGAAGCTTTAGGAGGTAGGAAGGAAGGGGTGGAGGATACATGCTGCACACCTGTCCCAGCTCCACGAATGAGTCAATGTTCTCTAACTGCACAGGAAACTTGCCATTTTTCATATCGTAGACCATTCTTGAGCTGCCAATGTAGTCAAAAGTTTCCTGAGGGATGGAGACGGGTGGGAAAGGGAACAGATATTCCAAAGTGTTAGAGCAGTCTCAGTGCCTTGGGGCCAGATCATCAAAGCTGTAGTTACAAAGGTTACTGTCTGTGTCATCTCAACTGCTGTCCAGCTTAGTCATGTGACTCTGCCCTCCTCCCTACCCCAGCTCCCAGCTGTGGCTATGCCTCACATGTATGTGTCACAGGACTTCTTGAGCCCAGATGTGGGGAGAGCAGCCTAAGTGGAGGCCCAGGGCAAACATCAGCTGTTAACTGTCTGCTTTTTGCTTCTCCCCCACCTCCGCCGACTGAGCCACGGCTGCTGTTCCTTTACCCTAGGGCCAGTCTGTGGTGGCAGTGGGGAGAGGCAGGAGCCTCAGGGCTCTTGGGTGGAGGAGGCAGGGAAAGGGTCTAGAGAATGTAAAAGAATGTTTCAAATAGACCGTATCCGTGGGGGAGTGAGGGAGTTGGCAGTATACCAATTCCAGGTCAGGGTGCAAAGGCTTCCTACAGTGGGGGAATCTGAAAGGGAGACACACATAGACACATCCAGAAGCTCTCTGGTGAATAACAATTCAGTCAAGTGCTGAATCTTCCCCAAACAATAGCCACTCCCATCTTTACCACCCGCTCCTTCCCAGCCATCCCACCCCAGCCAAAGAGCCCTCACCCCTTGGAAGAAGACAAACATGACATTGCGGGGCAGGGTGGTCACATCGGGTGCCTTCTGCAGAGCTTCAGCTGCAGCCAGCTGAGTGACGAAGGAGGCAACGGCACTTTCAGCCCCTGGGGCCACATTCCAGAAAAAGGAACGACTGTCCAGCTGGGCACGGCAGACAAAGCAGGGGAGGTACACTTTGAAAATGGAAATTCGGGGCAGGCCCCAGTCCCCCTCTCCTGTTCTGGCCAAGAAAATATTCATGTCCTGTGGCGATGGCTAGAACCCCAGAGTCCCACAGCCCAGATCCCTCTGTCTGAGGCTCCCCACTGTAGCAACTCAGACACCTGATATGCCCAAAACAGGCCTGCCTGCCCTTTCTGTGCCAGCCCTGCTCACCCTGACCAGGGGCCAACACTCACCCGGGTGGCAGCCACCACAACCTTGTCATCGGGCTCCAATGTCTCAGAGGTATTTACAGGCTTAAGCATGCTCCATACGTTGTAGTCGGACAGGGGGTCACAGACGATTTCTGAGCAGGATATAGACAGTGAGAGATCAACAGGTAAGGGAGAAGGTAGCTACAGAGAAGGCCCAGAAGACCTCTCTGTAAGTCATTTTCTGTCTCCACTCTTCCACGTTGGTTTCTCTGCCACCATCCACTTCTGGGACAAGCTGCCTCGATTGTGTAGAACTGTTTCCACTTCTCCCACCCAGTGCTCCCTACCTGTGCCCACTCTATCTCGATAGTGGTCTCGCCCACATTCCCTGGCCTGACCCCTCCTCCCCACCCCAGGGCACCCAGCTCGCCTCGGACCTGTCCTACCTGGGTTGATGCTGAAGGAGCTCTGGATGAAGCTGCGTCGCATGCAGGTGACGGTACTGATGACGGCGTGCATGTGTGAAAAGAGCTGCATGGCGCACAGTGGGAAGGCCGGTGCCGAGCCGTTCTGACTCAGGTTGTGATCGCGGTAGCACTACAAGGGGAGATGAACCCTGATGAGGTGGCTAGCTGTGGAGTCCATCCCATAACTCCCAGAAGGAGGAGGGCCCAGCTCCATTCCCACATCTGTCCCTGAGCTATAGTTGTCCTGGTACAACCACAGGAGCTATAAGGTCAAAGAGAAAAACTCACCAAGAGGTGCCAAGGAGCACAGAGTCAATGACTTAGTTGGGGCAGATGAAATTACCCTATACCAATGGCCTGCCCCAATTTGGAGCTTCAGCCACTGTTCCTAATGTGATTTGCTGTAAAGAGCACCAAATTGAGAGATGAAAAATGAAATTCAAGATGCTTGCACATCAACTCACCATGTAACTTTGGACAAATCTCTTAACTGCTCTATGTATCAAAATTAGAGAACATTAGATTAGAATTAGAGAACATTAGAGCTAAAAAGAATTTCAGAAATTACTGAATTGAATCTCTCAATTTCTAGTCCAATGCTCTTTCTTACCACACTAAGGGTTCTTAACCAGGACTCTATACCTTATCTCATATTAAGTATTCTTTATGTTTTCTTCCAGTCTAAATGTTATATTTAATGCTATAATTTCAGACAGGAGAGAGACAGGGGAATGTGAGAAAAATAAACCTCTTGGCTCTTCCTGGAGCAACTGTTTTTCAGAGGGTGTACTAGTAGAATAAGACTCTCTCTAAACAGGAGAAGAGCCTAAAAAATAATTCTCTTTCTAAGTGGAATTGCTAGGAGCTGGCAGAGTCATTACCTGCTTAATGACATTGGTTTCATTTTCATCTTCAAGAAGGAAGATGGGGAAACTGAAGTCTTCATAAGCCAAGCCATTGCCCAGGGGGTTCCATGCTATCTCTCTGCAGTGAGCAAACTCTGGCCCATAGGAGTTGGAGTAAACACCTGAAAGGGAGGACAGGGGATAGGATGTTGGGACACGAAGCACTCAGGGACCAGGTAAGGAAGGAGGGCTAGGATATCATAGGATTGGGACTAAGAGTTCTGAAGGAGGCAGTGACTCAAAGCAAGTATCAACCTATCACCACCTACAGTAAAACAGACACTGGTATCAGGGAGCCCTAAGCTGGGCAGTTAGGGATCTGAGCATGTGACAAAAAGGGAGGATGGAAGGTAAGCAGAAGAAAGGTGAGCAGGAGAGAGAAGGGATGAGTGGTAAAGACAAACAAACGAATCTTCTGTTTGGGAGTCAGTTGCTCACACTATACACAGACAGACGCACACCTCTTCCCAAGCCCTCCAAGATGTGACAATGAAGCAACAATGAGCTTTGGGTGACAGCAGGCTCCCCTGATCCCTTGGGGCTCTTACCAAACCCATCATTGGGACACTGCACACTAGGAGAGAAGCCTGAGGCAGGACTGGGCTTGGCTAAAGACACTGCAAGACCAGCAATTCGGCTGGTTCTCCCCTTCAGCTTCTCCATCAGATTCCTGGAATAGGGTGACAATGCCATGAACGAAGGCAGGGAGGTTATCAGGCAGCCCGACATCCTGCCCCCTAGGATGGAAACAAATGGGGAGTTAGGGGAATCAACACTGTCGACTCATTTCTTGTCTTTTCGGTATCTTAGCTTCTGAGTGAGAACCATGACCTGATCTGAACTCAGGGCTTAATCTCATCTACCCTGTCTCTGTGCACCCCTTCTTCCTCCCTGGGGTCTGTATTCAACTAGAGCTCTACTTACAAGGTCACCGAGACGATTCCTTTTAATGGCCCATCTTTTCTTCAGAGGATCACTCCACCCCCTGCCCTGATCGGACCAGGGCAGCCAAGGGAAGTTTTCACTCACAAGTGTGAGGACTGTTCACCGACACTTCCCCTCTCTGGATGCATTTCCTCAGCAGGAACACAGAGTTCTTACCTGGTAAAGAGCGTGCCCTCCAGCAGAACCACATAAGGGGGGTTAGGGCCATCGGTCAACACCCACTGTAGGTCTTCTTCCTTCTGTACTACGTGGATAACCCCTGTGTCCCCACTAACGGAAGCTGCCAGAACAGAATGGGTCAAATTAAAGCAACCACAGCTGACCATTCTGACTTTGCTTCACTGACTCTGCAGATCATTTATCCCCCCCACAAAATGTCACAAGACATTGTGTAATGCAGCCAACTCTGGACTGTAACTGAAAGGCTGAATTGCCCTGGCTCCATCTGAAGGCTACTAGGAGGGAATGGAGGACAAAAGAGGCCCGAAGTCTACTCATTAGAGGCCTTGTTTGTTAAATGTCAGAAAGGCTCTACGATCTTCATTTTCTTGCCCTCTTCCCTCAACCTCATTTAGCCACATATACAAGATTCTGTAACAGCAGACACCAAAGTCTTTACACATGCATTTTCTCCATGAAATGGCAGGATCTAGATCTCAAGCTTAGAGTTCTAGCACTGAATCTTCCTTTGTGAAAACATATGTGTAGATTTCCTTGGCCTCATAGCCTCCTTGGATCTCCATTCCTTTGCCCTATTTGGAAATGACTTGACTTGCTTTTGGCCAGTTTTGAGAAAGGTTAATCAAGAAGTTCAAGGAGTTCTGTAGAATAGTTTCCCAAATGATGGGCCTTGAATAGATTAGGTGTGCTGATATCGAGTCCTCTCATTGCTGGGGACCGAGGGTTTCCAAAAACCCTACACTGGTCACCCCAGGCCAGGAGCAGACTCATCCATTACCCCAGGATGCTCTACAAATAACATTTTCTTTTATTTTAAACATTTGTTTATTTATTTGGTTGTACCTGGTCTCAGTTGTGGCAGGCAGGCTCGTTAGTTGCGGCATGCACGTGGGATCTAGTTCCCTGACCAGGAATCGAACCTGGGCCCCCTACATTGGGAGCTCAGAGTCTTAACCACTGTACCACCAGGGAAGTCCCAAATAACATTTTCTATATGTTTCATGACAAAGACTGGAAGGCACCGCTCTAGAGGATGGACGATCCAGTCCAGAATGCCTTGAGTTCTATGTAGCAATACCCTCAAGTCCCTAGTGATCCATGTAGAGACATCCTAGGGTCTCCCCACAAGTTTCCTCCCCACTCAAAACTGGATGTGTTACTCATAAATTGTTTTAGAGCAGTATTTCTCAACCCTGGCTACATATCAGAATCACTTTGGAGTTTTAAAAAATAGAGATGCTTGTGCTTTACCTCAGATCTACTCAATTTAAATCTCTAAAGGTGAGACCCAAGCATGTGTAATTTCAAAACACATCACATGGTCCTTTATTAGGCATGAGAATTATGGCTCTAAACCAAGACACTGGAATACTTGTAACTTGCAAGAGACAAAACCCACAGATACTTTTCAGACTGCCAGCCATGAAGAATTTTTCTCCCATGGGATCTGGTAAAATCTAGATATAGAAGCAGGTCCCCAACATTCAACTAAGTCATATATAGCAAATACTTCATAAGTTCATGTTGATAGTGATAAAACATAAAGGAAAATCAGAATCTGGAATAACTTTGGTAAAGATTTAGCTACCAAATGGCAGTTCTAAGTAAAACAATAGACAACAGTGCATGCCACAGCATTTAAAACACAAGAAAAGGAAAAGCTCATCTGGCAGATAAAAAATATGTAACTTCAGCTCCAAGGAGGACAGGAAGAAGACAAGCTATAACACAGGCCTGAAAAAACCTGGATTGGACACTGGGTTCCCACTGGTGACTGTGTAGTCTTAAATAACTTATTTACTTTCTCTGGTCCTTCAATGAGGAGGAGATTTTCCACCCCTATTCATCTCATACTGTAGGAAAAGAGTAAAAAAGGAAAGAAAGGAAGGAAAGTAAAGAAAGCTACAGGTACCCCCTTATGAGCACTTTTAAAAGGGTCCAACAGAAATAGAGCATCAAAATCAGAAAATCAAATCTAGGTCTTTCTCTCCAAATTTAAGCAGGTGTAGCTTGCTCAGGATGGACAGATATGAAGTAAGACTGAGAAATAAGTATGTTGGAAAGGAAACAAGATCTTAATGAGGAAGTGTCCAGAGTCCAGCCCCACTGTGTTGGCACCAGGCTTTATCTCTAGAGGCTACTGCTTTGCTTCCCACAGGGCTGCTCTAAGGACATGCAGCAGAATGACTCATTCCCAAAGGGGATATCTTAGAGCTCAGCTTCAGGAGGATGTGGGCCTAGCCTTTTGCACTAGACTGGGGTTCCAGCAAGACCAGCAGTCTGATCTCAGCCCACACTGGACCTGGCTCCCTTCTACTCACAAATCTAGTTTAAGAACAAAGTCCAGGGACCTCCCTGGTGGTGCAGTGGTGAAGGATCCGCCTTCCAATGCAGGGGACGCGGGGTCGATACCTGCTCAGGGAACTAAGATCCCACATGCCGCGGGGCAACTAAGCCCATGCGCCACAACTAATGAGCTCACACACCTCAACAAGAGAGCCCGCGTGCCTCAAACTACCGAGCCCACGTGCTCTGGAGCCCACGTGCCTTGGAGGCTGCACGCCACAACTAGAGAAGAGAAAACCCGCAGGCCACAACTAGAGAGAAGCCTGTGCGCCACAACAAAGACCTGACGTGGCCAAAAAAATAAATAAAATACATAAATAAAATAAATAAATATTAAAAAACAAAACAAAACAAGGTCCAACAAAAATATAATTTGGGGGCTTCCCTGGTGGCGCAGTGGTTGAGAGTCCGCCTGCTGATGCAGGGGACACGGGTTTGCGCCCCGGTCCGGGAAGATCCCACATGCCGCGAAGTGGCTGGGCCTGTGAGCCATGGCCGCTGGGCCTGCGTGACCGGAGCCTGTGCTCCACAACGGGAGAGGCCACAACGGTGAGAGGCCCGCGTACCGCCAAAAAAAAAAAAAAAAAATTAATTTGGGACTGTTTGGAACCAGTTAACCTACTCCCAGTATTTCCTGTAGTAACGATATGGACAATTAATGTAGAGTATAGCTAGGGGAAGGATGGCTAGAAAACTAGTAATTGCCACCTTGAGCAAGTCCTTCACTTCCCACTGTCTACTTTTCTCCAACCAAACTGGAAGGTTTCAGACAATCACACAGTCCTGCTGAGACCGCACTCAGCATCATCAATAAACACCTATTAAAGGCAGTCTGACTTTCAGCTTTGTGCACTTATATTCTAACCATTTTTACAGGAGTAAATAAATTCGGAGGTAACCAACTGGATGACGAAGAAGTCAAGATCTGACTCTAAGTTTCCTGCATCCCTGCAAAACTACATTCTGACAAAGCTACTATCCACAGAACAAAATCTGAAGATAACAGGTTAAGCAGCAAAGGAACTAGGGATTCAGCCTTCAGATTACAACTTTCTTCCCTCTCATAGTTTTATAACCGTACCACATTGACAGGGTAGCCTGTCTTGGAACACATTTACAAAACATAAAGACAAATTTAAATCCTTTACTATTTCCTTGTGTAACTATTTGGTTTCTCGATGCCTTCTTCTTCAAAGAGTTCACTGCCTTAAGGAAGCCCATTTTGGTTCCAAAAAGAGCATTCAGAGTGCAGGTGATGAGCGGACTTCACAGAATAAGAGGCCTTTACTCCTTACAAAAGACTATAACTTTCTATCTAACCAACTGGGTGGTTAAGAGTCCTGGTTTAGAACTTAGACCACCGGGGCTCAAAGCCAAGCTTCATCACTTAATAGCAGAATGATCTTGGAAAAGTTATTCAACTTCACTAAGACTCAGTTTCATCATTTGTAAAATGGGGGTAATAACAGGACCTACTTATGGGGTTGCTGTGATGGTTAAATGAGATGTACATGTAAGAACCTTGTATGTAGCATTTCCTAAATGTTTGCTCTTATTAATTATCTCACCTGGTTTGACAAATGGTTCTCTATCACCTACTACCCAAACCGCCTAATTTGTGTGCTACGACTTCCAAGCAGGACTTGGATTATTATACCTAGGGCACACACTGAAATATCAATGGCCACGAACACAAATCCCAACCTCAACTCACACTGGCAGCCAATCTGATGAGTAGCGTTGAGCAGACGGACACAGGGAGCTGTTTTATTTAAGGGGATGTAGATCTTCTTCTCCACTGAGTTTCCTTCGCACAAACCTGATCAGAAGATAAAAAGTGTAAGAAGAAATTGAGAGACATTGGTACTAGCCTTCATCATGTCACAAATTTGTTGTATGGCTTGAGTATATCATACTTTCTAAAATGGGACTAATGTCTATTCTTCTCACCTCCTGGGCACATTATTGGAACAAATAAATGCACCCAGCTATGTACCACAGAGGGTTACTACAAATCATAAAGCAACTGACATTGAAGCTAAAAGACAAAAAACTTGATTTGTCAAAGGAAAGGTATTTAACCTCAGGTGTACCTGCTTCTGGTTGCATGGACAACCACACTTCTGCTTTTCTCTTCTGTATGTACATGACTGATTAGTTAATAAATGGGTGCCAGTCTAAGAATATAGATCACAACAGCAAAAAAAATCTTCTTGAGACATTTTTCCAGGGGTCTGAATGGAACTGGGAGAAAACTTATGCCAAACACACTGTCAGTTAATCTAACATCAGTAAGTCATTTGTGTGTGCCCACAGTGCGAGGCAGCTAGTTTCTCCTTTGGGGATTTTTAAAACAAACAATCTCAATTTGGGGGAAGATATCGTCGTGGTTATAAACAGGCATGTTTGTATTTTAGGGCTTGACCAACTAGAAAGCCATATACCAGAAAATAAATGGGTGTAAGCCAACACCTGTGCACATTATAAATGGCTAAAGTTTCTTGAGTCATTATTTCACGACATAGACAGTTAAGAGAACTAATATCTTACCTTAGTTTCACTTTATTGATGGGACAAACTGAGGTGAAGGACAGGGACGCGGGTTTACAGTGGAATAACAGAGAAAGAAATAAGGCATTTACCTTCCTAAGCGCCGCAATGCACCCACAGAACCAAGCGCTTTTATCTTAAAAGTCTAAACGCACTGGGAAGAAAGCTGAACGCTAACTAACACCTGTCCTTTCTGATTGTGCGTGGGGTGGCTGGGGCCGTGGGGGAAACGAGATACCCGGACAAAGTAAGAGAAAGTGAGGCTGGAAGTCCAGGAAAAGGCCTGGAGGAGGAAATTGGTCTACACGACGTGCCGCGGGGGAGAAGGGACCTTCAGGTCCAGGCAAAGGGGGAACTTCTGTCGTGGGAACGAAAGAGAAAGAGGATTTACAGGGTGGGGGGACGGAGGGGCTGCGGGGACCAGAAGGGAGACGGCAGCGCTCGGGCCGGCCAGATCCGGAGGATTCTTCTTACAAACTGGAGCTCACGGGCGGGGTAGGTCTCACCTGCCAGTAGGACGCAGAAAGACACAAGGCGAAGGAGACTCCGACTTCCCAGGTCGGCCATACAGCCGCCGCCATCTGTGGCCATCTTGCGTCTCGGTTGAGCGGAAGCCTTGGTTCCCTCCTTGTCCGGCAGTGGCCTCTCTAGGCCAACAATGGCGCCGTCTCTGTGGCCCGGAGCTCCTGGGGCCGGAAGTTCGTGTCTGGGGAACTTCCGGGAGTCGGGGCTCTGGGACGCTGACGTGGAGGCAACCAAAGGACAGCAGGGAGTGTCAGGGCTCGGATTAACAGGTCGAAGCCGGAGATCTGAAGGATGCTAACCAAATTCGAGACCAAGAGTGCGCGGGTCAAAGGTAATGGAGATTAAAAGGGGGAGAACGGAGGCTGGATGTCAGGGGCGGGCGCTGTCACCGGGGAAGAGAGAGAAGGTAGACTTAACGGGCTGAATTGGGCCCACCTTGCGAACCAGAGGAAGATGGGACCGAGGGAGGTTAGGCCTGGCGGGCGGTTCACCTGCAGTCCTGTCTTCTTTGGCGTGCCCTCTGGATTCGATTTTCCTGTAGTGGTTAACGAACCGCAGGAGGTTCCTTAGCTTCGCTCCTCCTCCCCTCCTCTTCTGGGGCCTGTGCCGCGACTTTTATTCTGCTCCCAAGGCCCTGTGACCTGTTGGTTTTTTGATGATTGTGTTGTAGAGAGTGGCCCTGGGGATCGAGTCTCGACCTCTGCTATTCGTGTCCAACTCTACGTTTTTCAGAGACGAGCACTGGCTACCTCTCTTAAGGAGGCCTTGGGCTGCACCGTATCAACATCCAGTGCCTCCATTGGGCTCTATTGCCTACCTGGAAACAGGACATTGTTAAGTCTCAGTTTGCCGGATAAAATAGAGGATGCCTAATTGGATTTGAATTTCAGATAAAAAGCGAATAACTTTTTAGTATTGTTCACTTTTTATCTGAAATTCAAATTTAACTGGGCATCTTTATTTTTATTTCCTGAATATGACAACTCTAAAACTTGTGCATCAGTGGATGGAGGTGGAGGACAAACAACTGAAATTGCAGCAGTAGTCTCTTAGAATGTTAGAATGAGAAAGGCAGAGACTTGGGGAAAAGATTTGTATCTTGAATATTTAGTAATATAAAATAAAAAAATTTTTAAATGTAGCATAGTAAAGTGGTTAGAAATTTGCTGTTTGGAGTCAGGTGGGCTTGCTTTGGAATCCTGAAACATTCGGTAATGAACTGCACGACCTTGGGCAACTTAACATTTCTAAATCTATTTCCTCATCTGTAATATGTGAATAATTAGCATTCTTTTATAGAGAGAATTAAAATGAGAAACTATATGAAAGGTGACTGGCGTAGACTCGATAGCTCGGAAACTGGATGCCATTATTAATGTAAGAATAGATTCTGAGCAAATTCTAAGTCTCTTGGGAATCTTGGTTATGAAGAAGAGCACCATTAAGAATTCCTGGATGGTTGAAATGGGTCTTTATAATCCTCGAGTTTTCTCTTCTGCTCCTAATTTCTTATCGGGCAGTAGGGAAGGAAAGTCGGGGTGGGGGGGGAGGATATCAAAATATTTGAGAGTAAATATCCATTAATGAGTGTTCCTGTATATAACGGCGGGGGGAATGAATAACCTAATGGAAAGTGTAGCATAAGAAATAAAAATGTTCAATAAATAAATGAAAATACTCTTTATCTCACTAATAATGAAAGAAGTGGTCTTAGATTAGTAAAGCAAGCAAAACAACAAATAGGTGATAACATCCCATGTTGACCAATGTGTGCAAAATGGGTACCTTCAGAAACTTGGTGAGACTGTATGTTGATACAATCTTTTTGCAATCAGATAGTATCTACCAAAATGTGAAATTCACATACCCTATTCCTGAACAATCTCATTTCCAGTCTTTAGCCTAAATCAGTAATAATGCAAATAGGCTAGATTATGTGTGGAAGCATCTTCATTAGGTCCTATTTTCTGGTAGATAAAAGTTAAGAGAAAAAACTTAAATGCCCATGAGTAGAATAATTTTAAAATGTGGTGCATTTATACCTTGCAGTTATTAAAAAGAATGAGTCTACATTTATATGTACTTAAATGTAGTGAGATCCATTGTATATAGTTAAGTGAGGAAAGAAGTTTGCAGAACATTATAATGGTATCTCCATTTTCATAAAATGATATGGATTGCATTAAAAACCTGAACGACTACAGTCCAAACTGTTAGCAGTTGTTACTTCTGTGGACTTCCATTTCCAGTCATGATGGAGTAAGAGAGACCAGGTTTGTCTTCCCACCTTAAATACCTGCATAACTGAACAAAATGTGTGAAACAAAGGTTTTCAGACATTGGACAACAGGCAGTGCGAGAGTGATTCTTGAGAGAAGGGAATAAACAAGATGAGTCCTATGATTGTTTTAGCTTACTACCTGGAGAGAGTTTCCAGGCTGCAGTACAGGGAGTGGGGAAGAGCCCCGTGGTCTCACTGAGGAGACAGAGTTTAGAGTTCAGGGAAGTCAAGACAGCTAGAAGTTGCTGGGCAAAATACTAGAGAAGAGGGAGCTGCACAGAGAACCCTAGAGTTCTGCAGGGGATCCTGTCAGGACTTTGAGTACTAATCTGCACATGCATGTGAAGAAATGACCCAAAGCCTGGGAAAGAATCACTAGAGAGCAGAAGGCAGAACAATCCCATATTGAGCTCACATACTGGCCAATATAGACCTCCTGATACTATAGGGCATGATATAGAGATTTCAAATGGGTATTGCTTTAATAGTGGTGCCAAATTAGGCCTAAGCTAAAGACTGCTATGGACCCATCCTAACAAAACTTAAAAAGCAAGCCTCAAAAGGACCAACTAATTCCAAGTAACTGCATCCTAAACCAAAGCCCAACAGTATCTAAAGAAATATAACAAAAAATCCAGCATGTTAATACCATAAAATTCACAGTGTGTGGCATCCAATCAATGAATGTATGAACCTAGGGTCAACCTAGCTGTCCTGTTTTCTTATCAGAGTTGGCAGGAGGTGACATCGTGGGGCTTATTTAGCTCATTGGATCATTGTCTGTCTTTTTTCGCCCAGGACTCAGTTTTCACCCCAAAAGACCCTGGATCCTGACCAGTTTACACAACGGGGTCATTCAGTTATGGGACTATCGGATGTGTACCCTCATTGACAAGTTTGATGAACATGATGGTAAGATAACAGTTTCTAGGAGGAAGCTAAAAGAGATGTAAATATTTATTGTCTTCTGGAGTAGTTTCAACTTTCTTTAGGATTATAGAGCATGGGAGGGATAGAACTGGAAAATTCTGAATAAGAATCACCTTAGAGACTAGGAAGTATAACTCTCTTTAACGTGTATTGCCTGCCTTCTTCCCCAGGTCCAGTACGAGGCATTGACTTCCATAAGCAGCAGCCACTGTTTGTCTCTGGAGGAGATGACTATAAGATTAAGGTATAGAGGGTCTGTCATGACTGGGAGTAAAAGACAGGCAATGTGAAGTTTGGGAATTATGGAAGGGACTAAAAACCCAGACATCTCATTCATACAGAGCTCAGGCTTTTGACATTATCCAGAGGACTTATCCAGCAGACATTTATTGAATGCTTACTGTGTAGCAGGCACTGTTTTATATTTTTGGAATTCAAAAATAAATAAGAAGTGGTTTCTGCTCTGAAGAGCTTTTATTCTAATGGAGGAGTTAAATATATAGCCAAATAATAGCATGTACAGTTTAGTGAGTAATACAATAGAGAGATAACCAAAGTGAAATAGGGAAGGACAATGTCGGTACAAAGACAAAAAGGTATGACATAGCTGGATACATTTGAGAAACTATAATTAGTTTTGTGTGGATAAAATCTGGACAAAAGGTGAGAGAAGGAGCAGAAGATGAGAAGGGCCAGGTTATGGAGTATCTCTTTGTAGTGCTCAGAAGTTTAGATGTTATCATACAAAAAACAATGAGTCATTAAAGGCGTTTTAAGTAGAGGAGTGATATCAGATTCACATTTTTTTGAAAAGGTTACTTGAGTGGCAGTATAGAGAAAAGATTGGGTGAATTGGGCAAGACTGGAGGCAGATACCAGTTAGGAGACCCTTATAAAAGTCCATGTGGGAAATGAACAGAGCATGAGCTTAAGCAGTAACATTAAAAATGGAGAGGAGATGGGGGACTTCCCTGGTGGCACAGTGGTTAAAACTCCACGTTCCCAATGCAGGGGGCCTGGGTTCCATCTCTGGTCAGGGAAGTAGATCCCACATGCATGCCACAACTAAGGAGCCCGTGTGCTACAACTAAGGAGCCGGTTAGCCACAACTAAGGAGCCTGTGAGCTGCAACTAAGGAGCCCGTGAGCTGTAACTAAGGAGCCTGCTGGTCGCAACTAAGGAGCTCACGTGCCGCAACTAAGACATGGCACAACCAAATAAATAAATAAATAAATAAATAAATAAATAGGACTTCCCTGGTGGTGCAGTGGTTAAGAATCCGCCTGCCAATGCAGGGGACACAGGTTCGAGCCCTGGTCTGGGAAGATCCCACGTGCCGCGGAGCAGATAAACCTGTGTGCCACAACTACTGAGCCTGTGCTCTAGAGCCCATGAGCCACAACTACTGAGCCCGCGTGCCTAGAGCCTGTGCTCCACAACAAGAGAAGCCACTGCAATGAGAAGCCCATGCACCGCAACGAAGAGTAGCCCCCACTCACCACAACTAGAGGAAGCCTGCGCGCAGCAGTGAAGACCCAACGCAGCCATAAGTAAATAAATGAATAAACAAACAAATAAATGGGAGAGGAGATGGTTGTATCTAACTGAACCAGAAAAATTTACTTCATGAAAAAAATAGTCTTCATAAGCTACCTCAGGGAGTTATAAATTATACAGAAGAACTTAGGTGACAGGCGTGAAAAGTGACAGCTGCCTGTAGAGAAAAGAGGCATTAGAATTATAGGAAGGACAGTTCTTTCTGGTTTCTAGGTTTTAGGCACTGATCCCGGGGGCAGTTAGTGGAAGCTCAAATCACCTGATAGGCCTCAAAAGCTCCTAAGGGTATCACTTCCTTGTAATATTTCTAGTAAAGTGATGACCATTAAGTATTAATAATGGTTAACTTGGGTTCCTTATGATCTGTTTAAGAAAAATACTGAATGACATTGAAGAAAAAATTGTTTTTCCCCAAATCATTAAATTTTTGAAAAGGAGTTATCTTTCATTTGTACAAAATATCCAGATCAGTAGAGCAAATCAGTAGAGACAGAAAGTTGATTAATGGTTGTCTGGAGTTTGGTGGGGGGTTGGGGGAAAATGAGGACTACTAATGGGTATAGTTTTCTTTTGGGGGTGATGAAATGTTCTAAAATTTATTGTGCTGATGGTTGAACAACTATGAATGTATTAAAAAAAAACACTGAATTCTATACTTTAAATGGGTGAATTAGATGGGATTTGAGTTATATCTTAAAGCTGTTATTAAATAAAGGAATTAGCTGTTGGGTGTGTACTGCTATTATGCTGTGGTTTAAATTTATATTTCTCTAATGAAAGTGAGATTATCTCGAAAAGTTATGTTTATGGACCATAATATTGTTTGCTATACTCAGATAAATGTAATATTAGTATAATCCTGATTTACAAAGAGAAAGGCAGGAATTACAAATGGCCAAGGTCTAAAAACCCTATAGGTCTTTCAGAATTCACAGTGCTGGAATTTGATAGAGGACTATAAAGGAGTCAAGACAGTTTGAAGCTAGAAATATGAAAGTTTAAAATACTGAACTCTATAAGAGGAAAAAAAGCTAGTTACAGGGCTTCCCTGGTGGCGCAGTGGTTGAGAGTCTGCCTGCCGATGCAGGGGACACGGGTTCGTGCCCCGGTCCGGGAAGATCCCACATGCCGCGGAGCGGCTAGGCCCGTGAGCCATGGCCGCTGAGCCTGCGCGTCCGGAGCCTGTGCTCCGCAACGGGAAAGGCCCACATACCGCAAAAAAAAAAAAAAAAAAAAAAAAAGCTAGTTACAGAATAGTATTTATGGTATGATCTAATTTTTGTGTGAAACTCAAACTCCACTGTGTACATGTATATTTATTTATAGATGACTCAACAGATGAAGGTGAAGGTACTGGAATATTTTCACTTTTCATGTTATTTACCTTTTCTCATTTCTGCTGCACATACCTTTTGAGCATGTACTAAGTGTTAGCTGTTATGTTACGTGCTAGGGGTATAGTGTTGAGCATGATGGACAAGGACCCCACCTTTAGGGAGCTTACATTCTTTTTTGGACAATCAGACTTAAGGGTTATTCAAATTTGTTACAGGAAATGGGATTACCTTTTGTGATTTATGAAAGAAAATTTAACAGTTTTTAAGTAAAAATAGGAAAGAATAGTAACAAGCTGGCCTAGATAGATTATAAACAAGCGTTAAATGTTATAGAAGGAAAAAAGGCATCTGACCTCTTATTTTTACATTTTTGGGAGTTTTTCTGGATGGGAAGTGTGAGCTGTTGTACACTTATGGTCCTGGTTTCAGCGTCTTCCTCAATTGTGTCCATTGATGCCTGATACTTTGGTAGTTGGCTTAATTTCTTATCTGAATATGATATTTTTCTGCTTAGCTCAGCCTAACTGAGCAATGCAGTATTTTCCATAGTGATGAGTTAAAATATGTTTACATGATAGATGAGTACAGACCATGAATGTATGGACATCATTTGCCATCAAGTTAGGAGTCTAACAAAAGATGATGCTGTATATTATATCATTGTTTCCTTTGCAGTCATATCCATCCTACTTTTTCTTATCCTGAGCTAAGGTGATAGGTAAGCACTAAGTAAGGGATCTGTATTCAAGCTAAGAACACAGTAATGCAGTAGAAAGAAGAATTTCAAGTTGAGCCTTAGATAAGGATTTTGCCTTACGTTATCAAATACAGATGGTTTCTTACCAGAGAAAAAGAAAAACCTTTCCATAATTTTATCTTTAGGTTTCCCTAGCCTTGCCCTTTTTCCCTCCCCACATTTTGTTTAGCTGACTTATGTTTTCATTCATGGTCTTTTCCCCTCAAACCTTAAACAAGATTCCCTATCAAGATTCTTACCTATTTAAAAATGACAAAATATAAATCCAAACTTGTTTATTGAGAAACCTGGGCCTTATAGAGGTGCAAGACCTTATGTCCTATTCCTTAGTTGAATTTTTCTCTTTGCAGGTTTGGAATTACAAGCTTCGGCGCTGTCTCTTCACATTGCTTGGGCACTTAGACTACATCCGCACTACGTTTTTTCATCATGTAAGTAGCCATTGTGGCTCTTGTTTTAGAGCATTTTTCAGTTTCCCTGTAGGAATCTTCTACTTGCTTCTCAAGCATCCATGCTTTGATAACAGAATTATGTTATTGATTCTTCTAAGATCTGTGAGGTGTTGACCTTTCTGCTTTGTTTCCTTCTGCAAGAGGAAGCACTCAGTGTTATATTTGAATTTAATTTAATTGGATTCAGTGGGCTTTATGAGGAAGGCATTGATTCTCTGTAGGGAAAAGCAGAGATTTGATTTTAGGTTTGCTGAGCTAGCACACAAAAGTTTGCAGGCTAATCACATGTAGGGTATTATTAAATAGTGTGTCTAGAGGAAGGTCAAGGTACGATGCCATTTTGATGAGCTAACAAATGCTTTGAAACATTAACAGTCATGTGCTTTTATCCTAGGATTTTAGGGTCTGGTAGAGGCTATTCCTTTAGCCAAGCTTACTACCTTTCTTGATCTGTTAGGTATCACAGTAGACAGATACTGAGTTACAGATTAGAGACTCCCAACCTCTTAATCTAGTCCCAACCTGACTGGATTTCTCTATAATTATATGCTATTAGAATTCTACTATTCCTTGACTCTGAGTAAACTAAGTCTCTTGAATTAAGTAAGAAAGAATATAATGAAATAAACAATAAATTCCTGGCTAATAATACTTTATTTCCTTTTTTAAAATTAAAAAAAATTTAGGATAGAATAGGAGATGATGAATGCTAAAATTATAGCTGAAACATTTGAGAATGAGGGCCATTCAATAAGATAATTTACTCAGAAGGAACTAATTGTCATTGCCGTTCAGGGCTTGCTGAAGGCTCTTGCCTAGAACAAGTTGCCATTCAGCTGGAAAGTTATGAAAAGCTTATTTCCTTTTATTTTTTCAGTTTAATAAGTATATGTGTACCTTGTGCTTATTAAGTTCGTTGCTAAACACTGGAGATACAACTGTGACTAAGAAATACTTCCTTTTCTTAAAAAGCTTGAAGACTCTAAAAGGGCTGAATTGTTTTTACACGTTACTTTCTGCTTTGTTTACTGAGACTTGGGAATTTTTTGAGGCTGGATGGTCTGACAGGGAGAAGTCAGACTTTAAAACGGTATTCCAGGGCCTTCCCTGGTGGTGCAGTGGTTAAGAATCTGCCTGGCAATACAGGGGATACGGGTTTGAGCCCTGGTCCGGGAAGATCCCACATGCCGTGGAGCAACTAAAGCCCATGTGCCACAACTACTGAGCCTGTGCTCTAGAGCCCGAGAGCCACAACTACTGAAGCCTGCGTGCCTGGAGTCCATGCTCCGCAACAAGAGAAGCCACTACAATGAGAAGCCCGCGCACCGCAAGGAAGACCCAACACAGCCAAAAGTTTTTTTAAATAATAATAAATAAATTTATAAAAAACAAACAATATTCCAATCTTAGGGTTAAAGAGAAGAAATCCTTTCACAAGATCTTAATTTACAAGATTATTTATAAATATAAATCATATATACATATGCGCATATGTAAAAGTAAATGTAAATATGTTTTATACTATTTGCCTCTGAGAATCTATTATGTCTGGCTTCCACTCTTAAACCTTATAGCTGAAAGTGCCGAAGTTGGGAAAAGCTGGTAGAATGGTAAGGAGGAATAGATAACTAGCCTGATAAATCAAAATCGCTTAGAAACTAGCTGAGACGTTAGGCAACGGAATATTTCCTCCAAAGAGAGAAATGGGTTACTGCAGCCTGGAAGAACACATTTGTTTCATGTTCAAACCCTTTGTCTGGAATATTTTTCAGGAATATCCTTGGATTCTGAGTGCTTCAGATGATCAGACCATCCGAGTGTGGAACTGGCAATCTAGGACCTGTGTCTGGTAAAGCAGGAGACAGCTCAAAAAACTTTCATTTCCTAGTATTTTCATAATCAGCTTCTCTTCAGAATAATCATCCCCCTTCACTAATGGGCTGTGTCCACTGATTAATTACTGATTATATTTGTAAGACACTCTTGTGTATAAAATGATAAATACAGAAGCAATCTCATTAGTAATATATGAACCTGGATTTACTGGTCATTTCTTACCAGGCAAAGGAGGTCATATAGCTAGGCTTTTAGAACAAAATTTTTGGCTGGTTTTCAGTTCTGTTCCTGTGAAACCTGAGTCAAGATCTAGACTTCTGTCCTGCTTTGTATTTGGGTGTAGAGCTTTCCGTAAGTATGTAAGGACCATTTAAAGTTATGGCGTTTAAGAGGGATACCCCACTAAAATCTAACATAGCTTCCAGTATGAATTACTAAGATTTCATTTATTTTAGTATTTTAATGCATCTTTAATCTGAGAGGAAAGCTGTACAGTCTCAGTTCTCCTGAAGTTAGTAATATGTAGATACTAAAACATTACAGGCAAGAAGAGAACCACTCTTGGAACAGCTGACCTTGCTTATTATTATTAGTTCAGAATTGTTAGGATGACTTGCCTTTGCCTCCAAAAAAGTATCACTGGACCTGCATCTGCTCAATATGGAACATGGTAGTTAGCATGTAGGAATCTGTAGATTCCTGCCTCTAATTTGGTATTGTCTTTCTTTTTTCCTCTTGCAGTGTGTTAACGGGGCACAATCATTATGTAATGTGTGCTCAGTTCCACCCCTCAGAAGACCTGGTTGTATCAGCCAGCCTGGACCAGACTGTGCGCGTTTGGGATATTTCTGGTGAGCTGCCCAAGTTCAGGGGACAACCTAGTGGTGTCTGGCGCAAAACTGCAATTGCTTAAAATAGTGAGGGTAGTTGGCTTAGAACAGGAAAACTGAGAGTATTCTGTTCTCCTATAATAGTGTCTTTGATTTTGAGGGTATTAAATCTGCTTTGACGGTTCTTCATGTTAGAGGTATTCTAAGAAACGTGGCTGCTCTAGAAAATTCATTTTAAGTTGAAGAAAATTTCACCTTTTAGTTCAGTTTTAGGGAGTATTTGATTAAGAATCGAGCTTTCCACTAAAATAAAAAAAAATCTTTGACAAAAATGAATTTTGGGAGTAGATTAGTGCAGGGAAGCAGGGCTCTTAGATCCTGTGGCTTCATTTAGAAATAGGAAAATCCTTCTATTATATATCTTCTAGTGTAAGGAGCATGAGGGTTGGAGGATGGATTTTCACGTCCAGAAAACCTTTTAACTGGCAGACTTCTAGGATGAAAAATAACTTGTAGATTTTGGAGAGTTGTCATAATCCCTCCTTTCACAGTTTGTATACAGTATCTTGATTTTGGGATAAGGATTTAAATTTTTAGTGCTTTATAGAGGAGAACTGAGAATTTAAATGCAGAGGAAGGACTGTACCTATGAGATTGACATGCTGGAAAAATGGAAGTGCTTTGTTGAGAAATGGAATAGGGAAATGAAATTCTAAATGCTATGGTTCTCTGCCCAGTTAAATTTACTTATCACTTCCTGAATTGTTTCTAGTTGTTTGTTGCCTTAGAAATTCTTAGAGATTGGGTTCTCTGAGAGGTCCATGACTAGACCACAGAACACTGTTTTCATTCTGTAAAAGGAAGGACTCCTCATAGGTCCTTGCCTGGTTCTTTGTGGTAATAAAGAAAGTTGATAACTTTTCCCAACTCCCTTGTGGCATGGTGGGCTGGGGCAGTATGATACTTGCTGTTTTAACAAGCAAGTTAGACAATTTGGATTCCTGGGTGTAGCATTTGAAATGTTATAATAGCAGGTGTTTAAGATTCATGTAGTATAGAGACAAGCCAAGGGGAAGATGAGGACAGTTGGAAGTAGAACCTCTGCATCATGCTGTGTTTGCAGTTTCAGAGGTTCAGAATTAGAAGGGAGTGGTATAAACAAGACTGTCTTGGAGATAGGGCAGTTGTCCTCTCTTCTGCTAGGGCTTTTGCCATTGCAGTTTTTCGTCAGACTGGCTAGGCTTTTTGAAGTACACCCAGATGTGACCAGCCATGCCAGCAGAAGGTGTTAGGTACAGGCACTGTGAGCCTGTGTCCTCTCCTCACTGCTAGTACCAGGGAGCTTACTCTTCACTCCCGCAGTAACCTAGCTATGGCTTTCCATGGTTTTTCACTGTGCACGCATTCAAAGCACCCTCTCTGTCTCAGGATATGGGAGCCTGATGGGGTTGGATCCCAGGTCATGCTGTTCCAGCTGATCAGGGGCAATTACTTAGAATAGCCTTTCCCAACTGGGGATCTGTGAGAGAATTATGTGCTGCTCAAACACTTTGAGTGACTGTTTTCTCAGTTCTTCTAAGAATGGTATACAGGTAATGCCATTGTAGGTCATAGAGAAGTTAATTTGTTACATGCATAAACTGGTGGTTTGGCCACTGGGGCTTAATTCTTTCATAGTACATCGGGTTGGAGGGGCCTTATACTGCTCCACTCTTAAGAGTACTGTTTATGCCAACTGATTCTGGCAGAGAATGTGGCCAGAATCCCTGTGGCCTAGCTAAAGCAATTTGGGGCACTTAGGTGAATGGATTCTCTTTGGTCATCATGAAATGCCCAAGGCAAGAAATCCTTTTCTTCACTTTTGTAGGAAAACATATTTGCATCAGAATCAAAGGCCCTAAATCAGAGAAGAGAGGGAGAGGGTCTGACCCCATTGGGTTTATGCTTGCTCTTGACTGTGTAAAGTGCATGGATTACTATATAATAACATTACAATTGCTATACCTGGTATATGTGATACTGAAATTTTGTACTAATGTTACTAATGTTAACTCTCTCTTTACCATTTCTAAGTGTTCTTCTGTACTCACAACTCTCTTGATTTCCAGTAACCCTTTAACCAGAGTGGAAGGAGATGCGTTGGTATTTAACCAAGTGGAAGGAGCTTTTGGTTAGACTTATGCATACTTTCCTCTTCTGGAAGTCAGCATACTCTTTTTAGCAGAGTTATTTTGCCTGGGTTCAAATAAATCTGAACACAGGAAGAGAAATTAGCAGTCAGCTCTGTTAGGAACCAGAGTTAATATTTCCAGTGTTTCCAGGAGGGAAAAAGTTAGAGAAAGAGAGTCAGAGAACAAAAACCCTCAAATTTAGAGGACTGGTGAAAATTCTAATCTTTCTGAGTGACTCTCTTTGAAGGGGGACACTCTCTGAACTAAATAATAAGAAAACAGAGGTCTTAAAGGAAAACCTGTCTTCTTGATACCCCTCCCATTAGGATTAACCCACAGGGCTTAGCTTAACTTGATCTTTTGTATTAGCCTGGCAAAAAACATTTGCTTAAAAGGGAATATATTTACAACCTCGATTTAAAAGATAGGTTACTTTTTTAGCTTGAGCTTCCAGGTAAACTGACAGTGAAATTATTTTAATGCGCTTATACTTTTGCATGTCAAGCCCATATAATTCAGTCTTAATCTTTGAAATGACTACTAAAAAAGTATTAATTTGCTGCCAAATCCTGTCCTCATCCCTCTCTTTTTACTACTTCCCCTGGTTCCCACTGGGAAGTGTGCGTCAAACTGGTCCATTCTGAGTGTGTCCTCCCCTCCCTCTGGATCTGAGTAGCTGCTGTAGAAATTTTCCATCTGTCGTTCAGTCCTAGTGAGTAGCTTGTCGAAGGCTCAAATATTTCTTCTCTAAGTATCTTTTCACTGCCTGTCACTATTCATCTCTCTGTTTTTGCTCTTCCCCTTTTCCTGGATCATTACAAGCAAGTGCAACAAAGGCTTCCATTCTGTCATACAGCTTTCCTTTTAATGTGTTTGTTGAAGCTTATTGGAGGTGAAGTTCCTCGCAGCTGTCTGTCTTTGTATGTTCCTTTGAATCTGTTTCCTGCACCAGACTCATTAGAAAAAGTTGACAGATCCCATTAAAGAGATAAATGAAATAAGTGAAAGGAGACATCCCTATGATGATGTATTTTTGAAACCTTAGGAGAATGAATTTTTTTTAAAGCATTGGTTTTATTTCTTTCTACCTGTTGGCTAAATGCTTATCATGGACAGAGTACAAGATAATTAAAACTGTCATGTCCTTTTAGGCACTTGCTTCTCTAATGCTGATGTTTAAGTGCCATTGTACTAGAAGAGATACATTGTAATTTTAAAACAATGAAGATAACTACAGTCATTGAACTTAAGTTTTTGTATTTTCTTACAGGTGCCAAAATTTAGGCTTAAAACTATGTAGGTTTTATTTTAAGTGATAGCTTTTATTTCCCCCCATTACAGATATTTGTTCTTTTTACTTTATAAGTGCCAGGTAGTTTCATCTTCCTCTCCCCCCACCCCCAAATACTCCAAAAGATAGGATTTTAGTCCCAATTCTATTTTCTCTCTGTAAGCTGGTATAATTAATCCCTGCTTGCCTACCTCGAAGCGTCGTTACCCAGATCAGCTTTGAAAACACAAGGTGCTTTTCACCTGTAAGGTAGTAGTGTTACTGTAATTTTGGTTCTGACTATAACACAAAATATCAAATTTTAAAGACAGGTTGTGGTTGAGCCATAAATGTGGGCCCTATACAAATAAGACTCTCCTTATCTTGGTGTCTTTTTTGTTTTGTTTCGTCTGGTTTCTTCCTATCCTTCTATCTATCTATTTATTTTTGGCTGCGTTGGGTCTTTGTTGCTGCGTGTGGGCTTTCTCTAGTTGCAGCGAGTGGGGGCTACTCTTTGTTGCGGTGCACGGGCTTCTCATTGCAGTGGCTTCTTGTTGCAGGGCACGGGCTCTAGGCGCACGGGCTTCAGTAGTTGTGGTACACGGGCTCAGTAGTTGTGGCACATGGGCTTAGTTGCTCCGCAGCATGTGGGCTCCTCCTGGACCAGGGATCAAACCTGTGTCCCCTGCATTGGCAGGTGGATTCTTTTTTTTACTTTTAATTTTCTTTTAACATCTTTATTGGAGTATAATTACTTTACAATGTTGTGTTAGTTTCTACTGTATAACAAAGTGAATCTGTTATATGTATACATATAGGCAGACGGATTCTTAACCACTGCGCCACCAGGGAAGTCCTTTTCTGTTGTTTTTGAATTATGGGCTGATTTCTCCCTTTAGTCTCCAGAAGTTTTAATAGCAAGATATATATATTCAGATCTATAACCAGTCTTTTGAGCAAGTGTTTAAAGGGATATGACAGTTTTAATAATTTTTGTCCCATGCTCAAGAGTCAAGAAGAAGATATGAGTATACTTTTTGCACAATTTGTAGCTTTACGATATCATCCACCAAATAAGCTGTTTTATATTTGATAGTTTTAGTTTCCTTAACTCCTTTGGAACTTCCCCGTGAGTTGCCTAGAAGCTTCTAGTTTGAGAAACACTGAGCTGTGGCCTCCCCAAATGACTTTTCTTTTAAAATTTTTTGAGATGATAGAAGAAAAGTTGCTATAGATTTCATGAAGTTGAAAGTAGAAATTGAATGTTTACCATTTGAGGCCACATTTCAAGAATATTGAAGAATGGAAATGGGTGTTATCTCAAGTAGACAGCTCTTGAGATGAGGTTTGTTGAAGAAATTAGCTATGTCAGAAGTTTGGATTGTCCTCCTCTGGGAAGAAGTCCTAGTAATGGGTCTGTTAAGGGAGGAGAAGAGAAGATAGTGAATGTACTTCACTATTTTGAACAGGTTTTTTTTGTTTGTTTTTTGTTTGTTTGTTTGTTTTGGCTGCACTGCACGGCACGTGGGATCTTAGTTCCCCAATCAGGGATTGAACCCGTGCCCCCTGCAGTGGGAACGTGGAGTCTTAACCACTGGACCTCCAGGGAAGTCCCTCGAACAGTTTTAGAAAGAGATAGATAGAAGCTCTTGCATCTTCCTTTAGTCTCTCTAAATTTCTTTTTCCCTTCTTTTTCCTTAATGTTAGTCTGTCACTGTACCTTTCTGCATTTCTGTCACTGTGCTCTTTTTGGTAACATTATGTTTACATTTTTCATCCCACTCCTTACCCCTTCAAAGGTCTAAGGAAAAAAAACTTGTCTCCTGGTGCAGTGGAGTCGGATGTGAGAGGAATAACTGGGGTTGATCTTTTTGGAACTACGGATGCAGTGGTGAAGCATGTACTGGAGGTACTTATCTCTCAGGGAAACAGTGACAATATGCCGTTCATTTATTCATTCCTTCAACAAAGACTTATGCAGGGTTTACTGAGTGCCAGGCACTGTTTGAGGCACTGAAAATAGAATAGTGGGTGAGCCAACAGAGAAATGAAGCTTATGTGCTACCTGAGGGAGAGTCATGTTACCTTATAAACATGAAAGCTGGCATAAGGTCCATCACCATCCCAAAGAAGAGCCCATTGTCAAGCCTCTTGAAGGGGAAGGGGAGGATAGTTAATCAAAGTTATTGAGAACCAACCATGTGTAAATAACTTGCATGCATGGTGGGAAAATAGAAAAGCATATGGGAAACAAACTAGATTTTTAAAAAATAATCCTTACAGCTATCTACTGGTAGAGATATTATTAACCTCATTTTGCAGATGAAAAAATTGAGATTTACGGAAATTAAGTGGTTTACCAAAGTCTACACAAGTCTACTAAGTTGAAGAACTAGGCTTTGAACTTGGATCTGTCTGACTCCAAACCAAGCTGCTTTTCACCACAGAATGGTACCTCTCAAAAATACTGCTAATTCGAAACTACCTTATCTGTGATTCTGTTATGATACAGAGTATAAACTTACAAATAGGGTAAAAGATATCTTAAAATCAGCAGTTCTTAAACTTTTTGGTCTGAGGACCTTTTTATACACTTAAAAGTTATTTAGGACCCCGGAGAGTTTTTGTGTATGTGCATATCTCAATTTTTATCATATTTGAAATTAAAACCAAGAACTCTTAAAACATGGACTATATAAGGATAAAGTCTTTTAGCCACCAAAGCAGTGACATCATCACATGTCACGTAACCTCTGGAAAACTCTACAGTCATGAGAGAATAAGAGTGAAAGGGGCAAATAACGTTTTGGTGTTATTATGAAAATCGTTTTTGACCCTGCAGATTTCCTGAAAGGTTCTTGGAGCTCATCTAAGAGTTTCTTGAGCACATTTTGAGAATTTCTTCATTAAGTTATAAAATTGGCCTTTATTCTTGAGATGCTAATAACTAGTTGGAGAAATAAAATATAAGTAGACAAGTAACAAAACAAGGTAGTATATCCCAAATGCAAATGAAGCTGAATTTGGGAGTAGAAGGGTTTGGGAATTCCCATGAGAATTTGGGAATAATATTAGATAGATTGATATAGTAATTCTCATGGTCAAATCTTAGAGCAGCAGTCCCTTGAGTCTTTTCACATGAAGAGTAAAAATCAGAGACATCATTTATAACCACTAGCATGGTCCATTGGTTTGCTTTGAGTAACAGATATAAAGAAGAACGACTTTTTTAGTTTAGAAGAACCACCTTTTTTTGTACAGGGTCATGATCGTGGAGTTAACTGGGCTGCCTTCCACCCCACTATGCCCCTCATTGTATCTGGGGCAGATGACCGTCAAGTGAAGATCTGGCGCATGAACGGTGAGTGAACCAGTGACAGTATCACCATACCTAAAATATTGGCTGCTGGCGAGCAAGGTGAAGTAGCCAGGTTTTCCAGACTTAGTGACCCATTTTCCTACCTTAGGTTGTTAAGCTAATCCTGGGAGCATGACAATTGCCTTATTCCCTTTTTTTCCTTTGATGGCATCCTGATTTTGAGGAGTGTGAACATAATTAAAAATAAGAATTCATTTATTCAACAAATATTTATTGAGTACCTACTTTGTACTAACCATTGTTCAGGGTTCTGAAGATAACAGTGATGAATGAACCAGATAACATTCCTGCCCCATGAAGAGTCCATTTATTCTATAGTGGCAGCTAATGACAGAGCAGGGTAAGGAGATAAAGAATGACAGAGAAGAGGTGTTATAATTGATAGGAGGGTGAGAATGAAATAACAAAGAAATATGTAAAGATTCAGAGTCTTAAATGAAGAAAATTGCCCTATTAGAAAGGAGTTGGTAACTTAACATTTTGTAGTAGTACCTAGCATTTGGTTAGAGGATGTCATAATTTGAAATCCCAAACTTAAAGTAGTAGGGAGTTGTGGTGACCTAATTCTTCTTTGTCCTTCAGAATCAAAGGCATGGGAAGTTGATACCTGCCGGGGCCATTACAACAATGTATCTTGTGCTGTCTTCCACCCTCGCCAAGAGTTGATCCTCAGCAATTCTGAAGACAAGAGTATCAGAGTCTGGGACATGTCTAAGCGGTAAGGGGGTTACAATGGTGTGCGACCAAACCCAGGGGAAAGCTCCTTTCTCTCTCTTACTCTCTCTTTTTAAAAATTAGATTAGAATACTTTTTGTTTCTTATCATCCTCAGCATGTAGAAAAATCAAATAATATATGAAGAAAACGTGAAGGGACCTAGTGTTAGCCAACATTTACAGATCTTCCATGAAATAGAAATTTCTGTGTATGTTCTTTTTCTCCTCTAAATTTAAGCAGGTTCTTCTGTAGCTACAGAAATAAGAAATATTAAATGAAACAGTACAGTAGAAAATTATGATGAGTGGGGCGAGTTGTAATATCAAAATAGTAGAGTCAGTTTGAAGTCCTCTTTTGTCTTTTTTTTTCCTTTGGTCATGCTGCACGTGGCATGTGGGATCTTAATTCCCAGACCAGGAATCAAACCCAGATCCCCTGCACTGGAAGTTTGGAATCTTAACCACTGGACCACCAGGGAAGTCCCTGAAGTCCTCTTTCTGTTCCTTGGTAGAATTTATCATGACTGTCTTTATTTAGAATATGCAGTTCACTGTCCTTGATTTAGCTTTTTAATCAGTGTGCTGGCCTACCACTTAATACTCTTGTATGTGATAGGCTGAAGTTTCCTTGGAAATTAATATTTTTCTTTGTGTACCTTTTACTTTCCTAGGACTGGGGTTCAGACCTTCCGCAGGGACCATGATCGTTTCTGGGTCCTAGCTGCCCACCCTAACCTTAACCTCTTTGCAGCAGGTAAAGGCCATTTCTTCTCTTTTTTTCCTTTGGTTCAAAGTTTATAAGACTTGAGAGTGATTCTCCATTAGCTTTGTCTCCAGCAAGTACATAGTAGGATGACAAGGAAAAATAGAAGTCTCAGAGCCACCTAGTTGAAGCTTTTCTCCTTTTTAACTCCCTTACCTTCTTGGTATAGTGTTCTTTATCCACCAGAATTCACTTAATAATAAAGCCCATTCTCTCCCTTTTTTTTTTTCTTTTGGCCATGCCGCACGGCTTGTGGGATCTTAGTTTCCCAGCCAGGGATTGAACCTGGGCCCTTGGCGGTGAGAGCACTGAGTCCTAACCACTGGACCTCCAGGGAATTCCCCTAAAGCCCATTCTCTTTGATTAGTTCCTAGGAGACTTAGAGGCTAATACTGGACACTTGGGGTTCCTAGACTGAGGAGCTAGAAGCTGAGTTTTATTCATTCGTTTAGCAAATACATACTGAGTATCAGCCCTAGTCTGGGTGCTGGTATTCTAGCAGTGCATAAAACAATGTCTCTTACTTTATAGAACTTATTCTGAGTTATAATTAACTTAAAATATTTTATTAGTTTCACAACATAGTGATTTGATTTTTTTTTCCTTAATTTTAATTTTATTTTTTTGTCTTTGGCTGTGTTGGGTCTTCGTTGCTGCACGCAGGCTTTCTCTAGTTGCGACAAGTGGGGGCTGCTCTTCATTGTGGTGCGTGGGCTTCTCATTGCAGTGGCATCTCTTGTCACGGAGCACAGGCTGTAGGCGCATGGACTTCAATAGTTGTGGCTCACGGACTCTAGAGTGCGGGCTCAGTAGTTGGGGCTCACGGGCTTAGTTGCTCCACGATATGTGGGATCTTCCTGGACCAGGGCTCGAACCCGTGTCCCCTGCATTGGCAGGCAGATTCTTAACACTGTGCCACCAGGAAAGCCTGATTTGATATTTTTATACATAATGAAATGATCACTACAATAAGACCAGTTACCGTCTGTCACCATACAAAGTTCTTACAATATTATTGAGTATATTCCCTATGTGTACATTACATCTTCATGACTTATTTATTTTATACCTATTTTATACCTGGAAGTTTGTACCTCTTAATTCCATTCACCTATTTCATCTGCCCCCCCTACCTCTCCCTTCTGGCAACCACCGTTTGTTCTCTGTATCAAAAAGTCTGTTTCTGGGGCTTCCCTGGTGGCGCAGTGGTTGAGAGTCCGCCTGCCGATGCAGGGGACACGGGTTCGTGCCCCGGTCTGGGAAGATCCCACATGCCACAGAGCGGCTGGGCCCGTGAGCCATGGCCGCTGAGCCTGCGCGTCCGGAGCCTGTGCTCCGCAACGGGAGAGGCCACAACGGCGAGAGGCCCGCGTACCACCCAAAAAAAAAAAAAAAAAGTCTGTTTCTATTTTGTTTTGTTTGTACATTTGTTTTTGTGTTTTTTTGGCGGTACGCGGGCCTCTCGCCGTTGTGGCCTCTCCCGTTGCGGAGCACAGGCTCCGGACGCGCAGGCTCAGCGGCCATGGCTCACGGGCCCAGCCGCTCTGTGGCATGTGGGATCTTCCCAGACCGGGGCACGAACCCGTGTCCCCTGCATCGGCAGGCGGACTCTCAACCACTGCGCCACCAGGGAAGCCCTGTACATTTGTTTTTCAAATTCCACATATAAGTGAAATCATACAGTAATTATTTTTCTCTGACTTATTTTGCTTAGCATAATACCCTCCATGTCCATCCATGCTGTTGCAAATGCAAGATTTCATTCTTTTTTATGGCTGAGTAATATTTCATTGTATATGTATACCACATCTTCTCTATCCATTCATCTATTGATGGACACTTAGGTTACTTCCATATCTTGGCTGTTGTAAGTAGTGCTTCAAAGAACATTGGGGTACATATATCTTTTTGAATTAGTGTTTTTGTTTTCTTTTGATAAATACCCAGGAGTGGAATTGCTGGATCATATATGGTAGTTCTATTTTTAATTTTTTTGAAGAACCTCCATATTGTTTTCCATAGTGGCTACAACAATTTAAATACCCACTAACGGTGCACAAGTGTTCCCTTTTCTCCAAAGCCATGTCAACACTTGTTTCTTGTCTTTTTTTTTTTTTTTTTTTGTGGTACGTGGGCCTCTCACTGTTGTGGTCTCTCCCGTTGTGGAGCGCAGGCTCAGCAGCCATGGCTCAGGGGCCCAGCCGCTCCGCGGCATGTGGGATCTTCCCGGACCGGGGCACAAACCCGTGTCCCCTGCATCGGCAGGCAGACTCTCAACCACTGCGCCACCAGGAAAGCCCTGTTTCTTGTCTTTTTGATAATAGCCATTCTGTTAGATGTGAGGTGGTATCTCATGGTTTTGATTTGCATTACTCTGATGATTAGTGATGAGAACCTTTTCATGTGCCTGTTGGCTATCTGTATGTCTTTGGAGAAATATCTATTCAGGTATTCTGCTTATTTTTAATTTGGCTTATTTGATTTTTGATATTGAGTTGTATGAGTTCTTTATGATTTTTTTTAATTTTTTTGGCCACACCACATGGCATGTGGGATCTTAGTTCTCCGACCAGGGATCGAACCTGGGCCCCCTGCAGTGGAAGTGTGGAGTCTTAACCACTGGACTGCCAGAGAAGTCCCAGTTGTATGAGTTCTTCACATTTTGGATATCAACCCCTTATCAGATATATTGTTTGCAAATGTCTTCTCTCATTCAGTAGGTTGCCTTTTTGTTTTGTTGGTGGTTTCCTTTGTACAAAAGCTTTTTAGTTTGATGTAGTCCCATGTGTTTATTTTCATTTCCCTTGCCTGAGGAGACATATCCAAAAAAATATTGCTAAGACTGATGTCAAAGAGGTTACTGCCTACACTTTCTTCTAGGAGTTTTATGGTTTTATGTCTTACATTTAAGTCTTTAATCCATTTTGCATTTATTTTTGTACATGGTTTAAGAAAGTGGTTCAGTTTGATTCTTTTATATGTAGCTATCCAGTTTTCCCAGCACCATTTATTGAAGAGACTGCCTTTTCCCTATTGTATATTTTTGCCTCTTTTGTCATAGATTAATTGACCATGTGAGCATGAATTTATTTCTGGGCTCTCTATTCTGTTCCATTGATCTATGTGTCTGTTTTTGTGCCAGTATCATACTGTTTTGATTACTATAGATTTCTAATATAGTTTCCAGTCTGGGAGCATGATACCTCCAGTTTTGTTCTTCTTTCTAAAGAATGCCATGGTGATTTGGCAACTTTTGTGGTTCCATACAAATCTTAGGAGTATTTGTCTCGTTCTATGAAAAATACCATTGGTATTTTGATGGGATTGCACTGAATCTGTAGGTTGCTTTGGGTAATATGGACATTTTAACAATATTGATTCTTCCAATCCATGAGCATGGTATATCTTTCCATTTATTTGTGTCATCTTCAATTTCTTTCATCAATGTCTTATAGTTTTCAGAATACAGGTCTTTTACCTCCTTGGTTAAATTTATTCCTAGGTTTTTTTATTCTTTTTTGATGCAATTGTAAATGGGATTGTTTTCTTCATTTCTCTTTCTGATATTCCAACAGATTTCTGTATATTAATTTTGTTTCCTCCAATTTTACTGAATTAATTTATTAGTTCTAATAGTTCTTTTGTGGAATCTTTTGGGCTTTCTATATATAGTATTGTCATCTGCAAATAGTGACAGTTTTACTTCTTCCTTTGCAATTTAGATACCTTTTCATTTTCTTGCCTAATTACTGTGGCTAGGACTTCCAATACTATGTTGAATAGAAGTGACGAGAGTGGGTATCATTTTCTTTTTCCTGATCCTAGTGGAAAAGCTTTCAGCTTTTCACCATTGAGTATGATGTTAGCTGTGTGTTTGTCACGCAGGGCCTTTATTATGTTGAGGTATTTTCCCTCTATACCCACTACGCTGAGAGTTTTTATCATAAATGGATGTTAAATTTTGTCAAATGCTTTTTCTACATCTATCGATATGATCATATGATTTTTACCCTTCATTTTGTTAATGTGGTGTATCACATTGATTTATGGATGTTAAACCATCCTTGCATCCCTGGAATGAATTGTGCTTGACGATGGTGTATTATCCTTTTAATGTATCATTGTATTTGGTTTGCTAGTATTTTGTTAAGGATTTTTGCATCTATGCTTATCAGGGATATTGGCCTATAATTTTTGGTTTCTTACGATCTTTGCCTGGTTTTGGTATCAAGGTAGTGCTGTCCTCATTAAATGAGTTTGGAAGTGTTTTTTCCTCTTCAATTTTTGGAATAATTCGAAAAGGATAGATATTAACTCTTCTTTAAATGTTGATAGAATTTACCTTTGAAGCCATCTGGACCTGGACTTCTGTTCTTTGGGAGTTTGTTGATTACTGATTCAGTTTTGTTAGTAATTGATCTATTCAGGTTTTCTGTTTCTACATGACTCAGTCTTGGAAGATTGTATGTTTCTAGGAATTTATCCATTTAGGCTGTCTAATTTGTTGGCATATCATTGTTTGTAGTATTCTCTTACAATCAGTCCTTTGTATATCTGTGCTGTCAGTTGTAATTTCTCCTCTTTCATTTCTGATTTTATTAGAGCTCTCTTTTTTTTTTTTTTAATGAGTCTGGCTAAAAGTTTGTAGATTTTATCTTTCAAAGAACCAACTCTTAGTTTCATTGTATTTTCTGTTGTTTTTTTAGTCTCTATTTCATTTATTTCTGCTCTAATCTTTATCATTTCTTCCTTATACTCACTGAGCTTTGCTTGTTCTTCATTTTGTTTTTTTCTTAAATCTACTTTTAGATTGCTTGAGATTTTTCTTGTTTCTTGGGGTAGGGCTGTATCACTATGAACTTCCTCTTAGAACTGCTTTTGCTATGTCCCATAGATGTTGGACACTTGTGTTTCCATTTTCATTTGTCTTCAGGTATTTTTGATTTCCTCTTTGATTTCTTTGTTGACTCATTTGTTGTTTAGTAGCATGTTGTTTAGTCTCCACATGTTTGTGTTTTTTCTAGTTTTCTTGTAGTTGATTTCTAGTTTCATACTGTTTTGGTGAAAAAAGCACTTGAAATTATTTCAGTCTTAAATTTATCGAGCCATGTTTTGTGGCCTAGCATGAGATCTGTCCTGGAGTATGTTCAATATGCACTTGAAAATAATGTATTTTGCCGCTTTTGGATAGACTGTTCTCTCTCTATTAATTCTATCTGGTCTAATGTGTCGTTTAAGGCCAGTGTTTCCTTGTTGATATGATCTGTCCATTGATGTAAGTAGGGTGTAATGTCCCCTAGTATTATTGTGTTATTGTCACTTTTTCCCTTTATTTCTATTAATATTTGCTTTATATATTTAGGTACTCCTATGTTGGGTATATAAATGTTTGCAAATGTTATATTGTTGGATTGACCCCTTTATCATTATGTAATGCCCTTCTTTGCCTTTTGATATGATCTTTGTTTTAAAGTTTGTTTTGTCTGATATGAGTAATGTCCTAGCTTTCTTTTCTTTTACATTTGCATGAAATATCTTTTTCCATCCCTTCACTTTCAGTCTATGTGTATCTTTAGATCTGACTTGAGTCTCTTGTAGGCAGCATATAGATAGGTCTTACTTTTTTTATCCATTCAGCCACTGTAAGTCTTTTGGTTGGTGCATTTAGTCCATTTACCTTTAAAGTAATTTTTGATAGGTATGTGCTTTTTGACATTTTGTTAATTTTTTTCTGGTTGTTTTTGTAGTTCTTCTCTGTTCCTGTCTTGTTCTCTTGGTTTCTTCCCTTGTGGTTTGATGGATTCCTTTAGTGTTACATTTGGATTTGTTTCTCTTTATTTGTTGTCTAGCCATTGTAAGTTTTTGTTTGTGGTTCCCATGAATTTCATAAATATTGAACTGTATATATATATTTGTCTATTTTAAGCTGATAGTCACTTAAGTTCAAAGGCATTGTAAAAGCACTACATTTTTACATGTACCCCATTTTATGTATTTTATTTCATAGTTTATAGCTCTTTATTTTGTGTATACCTTAACTGTTTTTTGTAATTATAGTTGATTATACTGCACTTGACCCTTTAACAACATGGAAGTTAGGGACACTGACCCTCTGTGCAGTCTAAAATGTGCATATAAGTTTACAGTTGACTCTCTGTACCTATGGTTCCATATCTGCAGATTCAACCAGCAGTGGACTGTGTAGTATTATTGTACATATTTAGTGAAAGAGAACTGTAAGTGGACCAGTGCAGTTAAGATCCATGTTGTTTAAGGGTCAACTGTTCTCTGGTCTTTTAACTTTCATACTAGCTTTTTAAGTGGCTGATCCACTGCCTTTACTATGTATTTGCTTTTATCAGTGAGATTTTTCCTTTGATGTATTTTCTTTTTTTTTTTTTTATCTTTAAAAATTTTTTTTTAATTTATTTTTTGCTGTGTTGAGTCTTCATTGCTGCACATGGGCTTTCTCTAGTTGCGGTGAGTGGGGGCTACTCTTCATTGCAGTACACGGGCTGCTCATTTCGGTGGCATCTTGTTGTGAAGCATGGGCTCTAGGTGTGCGGGCTTCAGTAGTTGTGGCACACGGGCTCAGTGATTGTGGCTCGCTGGCTCTAGAGCGTGGGCTCAGTAGTTGTAGCGCACGGGCTTAGTTGCTCTGCAGCATGTGGGATCTTCCTGGACCAGGGCTTGAACCCGTGTCCCCTGTATTGGCAGGCGGATTCTTAACCACTGCACTACCAGGGAAGTCCCTCATATATTTTCTCATTTCTAGTTGTTGCCTTTTCTTTTCTGCTTAAAGGAGACCTTGACATTTCATGTAAGGCTGGTTTAGTAGTGAACTCTTTTAGTTTATGCTTGTCGGAGAAACTCTTTCTCCTTCAATTCTGAATGATAACCTTGCTGGATAGATGCTAAGTGGTAAGTCTTTTCCTCTCAGCATTTTAAATGTATCCTGCCATTCCTTTCTGACCTGTAACGTTTCTGCTGAAAAATCAGCTGAGAGTCTTATGGGGTTTTCCTTGTATGTGATTAGTTGTTTTTCTCTTGCTGCCTTTAACACATTATTGACCAGAGATGTATTAATACATCTTTTGTTACCTGAATGTTATTGACTGGAGACGTATCAATACGTTTTTAGAGAGTGATACAGTTAACATCACCATGCAAAGTTGTTAGAGCTTAAAATTGATCAAGGGTTCATTATACAACTTACAATTGTCGTTACCATTTGCATTTTGCTCCATTAGGTTTTTGTTCCAACCTTGTGTATATTATAAACACAAGTTTGTTACCATAAAATTTTCAAAAATGATGCATCGCAAGATTTTTTTTTTTCATCGCAAGATTTTGAGTGAAGAAGAATTTTTCGGTGAATTTTACGCAGATACTTTCTCTGATTGTCCAAGTGACATATATACTAGTGTCTCAGAAGATGATGGTTCTTCAGAATATAGTTCTGATTCAGACAGTGTGAATGTTAGACCAACAAAAAGACAAAAAAACTTAGTGATTGATTGATATGGAAAGTGAAAAATGAAACTCATGGTGCTGGAGAATGCTCCCTTGCTTCTGCAGAAGAGTGGATTGCAGACGACATTTCATAAAAATTAGAAGACTTTACAGGTGTGTCAGGTGTAACTATTGAATGTAATAACCTGCAAAGTGTTAGTGAAATAACAGAATTAATTTTTGGTAACAACTTTTTTGAGTTGGTTGCCTCTCAGACAAACTTGTATCACCAACAGAATGAAAAAGCATATAAAAAGTATGATAAGGCTTTAAAATGGACTGATGTAACCAATAGTGACATGAAGAAGTTTCTTGGATTAATAATTTTTTTAAGAGGTATGAAGCTTCCTTTAATTTTTTTTGAATTTTATTTTATTTTTTTATACAGCAGGTTCTTATTAGTTATATATTTTATACATATTAGTGTATATATGTCAATCCCAATCTCCCAATTCATCCCACCACCGCTCCATCCAACCACTTTCCCCCATTGGTGTCCATACGTTTGTTCTCTACATCTGTGTCTCTATTTCTGCCTTGCAAACCGGTTCCTCTGTACTATTTTTCTAGATTCCACATATATGCATTCATATATGATATTTTTCTCCTTCTGACCTATTTCACTCTGTATGACAGTCTCTAGGTCCATCCACGTCTCTACAAATGACCCAATTTCATTCCTTTTTATGGCTGAGTAATATTCCATTGTGTATATGTACCACATCTTCTTTATCCGCTCATCTGTCAATGGGCGTTTAGGTTGCTTCCATGGATTAATAATTTTGATGGGACAAATAGGAAAGTCATACTGGAAAGAATATTGGCCGACTGATCCCTTACTTGAAACATCTATCTTGCCAAAGATTATGACGAGAAGAAGGTTCGAAAAAATAATGATGTTTCTTCACTTTAACAATAACTCAGAAACTCCACTTCCTGCAGACAGAGGTTCAAAAGTTAAACCTCTTTTGGATTATTTTCTACAAAAATTTCCATCGATCTGTATACCCAAACAAGAGCTATCGCTTGATGAGGCAGTGATAAAGTGGAGAGGACGACCCAGATTCAAAAGCTATAATCCCAGAAAACTTACAAAATAAGTTTGGTCAGGATGGTTAACAAAAATGAAACTGGGTATATATGCAACCTTGAGATTTACATGGGTGAAGGATAGAAACTACAAGAAACAATCTTATAACAGCCTTATCTTGGTTCATGGCACCGTATTTACCAAGACAATTATTACAACAGTGTGTCCACATCTGAAATATTGTTGAAAAATAAAATCAGAGTTTGTGGGACTATAAGAGAGAATCATGGTCTACCAAACCAATTAAGAGAAACCTAAAAATCTACAGAGGGGAGAAATGACATTCTTACGGACGGGAAAAGTGATTTTTCTTATATGGAAAGACAAAAGGCTAGTCTGCATGGTGACAACTATTCATTATGCCTCCATAGCATCTACAGGAAAAGAAGACAGGAGGACTGACCATCAGATGACTAAGCCCACTTGTATATTAGAGTATAATAAATCTATGAAAGGAGTTGATTGATCCAGTCAATACCTGGCAAACTGCAATATCCTCTGGAAAACTCGAAAATGGTTTAAGGAAGTGGGTTGCTATTTCAGTATTGCAGTTTATTCAATGCGTTTAAAATTTATTGTAGCCTTAATGCACAGAATAAAATGACTTAAAAGCAATTTTTGTTAGCAGTAGCTAGAGAATGGGTAATTGACCATCCTGGTGAATGTGGTAGTCCCTCACCTGGTCCTTCTTGTGGTGTTTCTAAAAGAGCCCTCCACAAAGATTCACCTTGTCGACTATCAGGTAAAATAAAAGAACATATTCTAGAGGAAATAATACCCACATGACTAAAAAAAAAATGCTGCGGGGCTTCCCTGGTGGCACAGTGGTTAAGAATCTGCCTGCCAGTGCAGGGGATACAGATTCGAGCCCTGGTCTGGGAAGATCCCACATGCCGCAGAGCAGCTAAGCCCATGCGCCACATCTACTGAGCCTGCGCTCTAGAGCCCTCAAGCCACAACTACTGAGCCTGCGTGCCATAACTACTGAAGCCCAAGCACCTAGAGCCTGTACTCTGCAACGAGAAGCCACCTCAATGAGAAGCCTGCACACTGCAACAAAGAGTAGCCCCCACTTGCCGCAACTAGAGTAAGCCTGTGTGCAGCAACAAAGACCCAATGCAGCCAAAAATAAATAAAATTAAAAAAAAAAATGCCGCCAGAAAGTGTAGAGTCTGCTCTTCCAGGGGAAAGCACAGTGAAACACGATATATTTGTAATAGATGTTCTGTTCCCCTGCACAGAGGTGCCTGCTGTACTGCCTATCACACTCTAATGAAATATTAGAATGCTTTAGTAAGACATGTACAAAGTTTCAAAAAAATACATTAAGTGCAAAAACCGTTGTTGATAGTTATACTCAAACGTGGATGTTTCAGTATTCACTTAGATAACAATCGCTGGCCACAGGCACCAGTTTCTGCAAAAATCCCCCGCCAATAATCGGTTAAGATTCTCTCCTTATCTTTAACTCTTGCCATTTTAATTATAATATGTCACGGTGAGGATCTCTTTGGGTTCATCTTATTTGGAATTCTCTGTTCTTCTTGGACCTGGATATCTACTTCCTTCCTCAGGTTAGGAAACTTTTCGGCCATTATTTATTCAAATACGGTTTCTGTCCCTTTCTCTCTTCTCCTTTGGGAATCCTATAAGTGAAAGTTAGTATGCTTGATGTTGTCCCAGAAGTCCCTTAACTCTCCTCATTTAAAAAAAAAATTCTTTCTTCTTTTTGCTGGTACAATTGGGTGATTTCCACTATTCTGTCTTACAGATTGCTCATCTGTTCTTCCATATAATCTAATCTGCTGTTGATTCCCTCTAGCATATATTTTCTGTTTTTGTATTCTTCACTTTTGATTGGTTCTTTCTTATATTTTCTAAGTCTTTGTTGAAGTTCTCACTGAATTCTTCCATTCTTCAACCAAGTTTGGTTAGCATCCTTATGACTGTTTCTTTGAACTCTTTATCAGATAAATTACTTATCTCTGTTTCATTAGGGGTTTTTTTCTGGGGGTTTATTTTGTTGTTTCTTTTGGAACATATTCCTCTGTCTCCCTTTTGTTTGACTTTTTGTTTTTGTTTCTATGAATTTAAGCAAAACAGCTACCTCTCCTGGTCTTTTAAGGAGTGGCCTTAAAGGGTGAAAGCATTCCTGTGTAGATTGTTTGCACCTGGCAGCTTTGGCAGGCTTGCTGGGCCTGGAGTGCATCTGGGCAGGCATAGTCCCTGGGGAGTGTGGTCTCTTGGTGGAGTGCCTGGAGCTGGAGTGGGCGTGGGGCAGTCCCTGGAAAGCACTACACCTGAGGCCATGGAACTTTTATTTGTAGTGAAGGGAGGTAGACCCATAAAACAATAAATATGTAAAACAATGTATGGTGAAAACTGCTTTAAAAGAAAGTTAAGCAAAAGTAAGTGGGATAGAGAGGGAAGAGTGTAGGGACTGCTGCTTTATATTGGGTGTTCAGGAAAGTGAAGGAGAATGATAAATACATTGACAGTGGGAACAGCAAATGCAAAGACCGTGATATGAGAAATGTTTAACGTGTTTGAGGAACATCAGAGTGGCCAGCTGGAGCACAGTAAGGGGCTAAGTAATAGGAGGTAAGACCAAGCCAGATTGGGCATTGCCTTGTAGGCCATTAGAATTTAAGACTTTATTCTGAAAGAATGGAAAGCCATTGGAAGGTGTTGGGTAGGGAAGTGACATGATCTGATTTATGTGTGGAGTGTATACTAGGAGGACAAAGACTGAAGGTTTTTCTGAGTGATGGATAATGTTAGTAGGGAAAAGCAAAACATTTTTAAAAAACAGAACCAGAAAGGCTTTTTAAACTAGCATCCATTTGTTCAGCACTTAACTTTTTATGTTTGTTATTTGATAGTGACTGGGGAAGGATGGAAATTATTGTAATTTCTGTTTTCAGGGAGCTCAGTGTATACTGGGGATGATATACCTAAATAATTACAGTGCAGAATGGTACGTGCTGTGACGGAGGTTTGTACAAAGCAGTTAGGAGAACACAGAGGAGGGTTTGTCTAATGTGGCAGTATGATAGAGTGAGTATTGGTAAATGATTTACAGGTGTTTACTTGAATAAAGATTCCAAGAATTGTGAGAATTTAGGCAAATACGGAACGCATTTAGGTGTCTTAACTTTGTTTTTAGCATACATATACAGTCGTCATCTTTGTGTATCTCCTGTTTCCAGTTTTCTTTCTTGCCTACAGCTAATTCTTCCTCCCTTTTCCCTGTGGCCCAGGCCATGATGGTGGCATGATTGTATTTAAACTGGAACGGGAACGGCCAGCCTATGCTGTTCATGGCAATATGCTTCATTATGTCAAGGACCGATTCTTACGTCAGTTGGATTTCAACAGCTCCAAAGATGTAGCTGTGATGCAGCTGCGGAGGTAAATCAGACTTGTTTCTTCCCTCCAAAGTGTCTCATCTGTTACCATGAAACAATACTCACAAACTGGAGTCTGTTCTTTTAACAACGTTTTGGATCTCATCTCCTGTCACAGATAGAATCCCCAGGAACATGGTGGTGGCCATGAGGCCAATGGGGGCTTCCCTGTTGACAATGCTAGAGACCCTGTGGAAAGGAAATCATATTGCCAAGTTTGCCAGGTGTCTTGAAAACCAGGGAAAGTTTCCTGGTTGAGAGTAGCCCAACTTGGTGACAGGCCTCTTTGCCTTTATTTAGCATTTTTTTCTATACCTCTCCCTTTGCTTTTCAGCAAAATGCATGCAACTCTAAACCAGAATATATGTCTCTGGAAACTCTTAACTCTGAAGATATGATAATATCTAGGGTGCCTGGCAAAAGGAACTATCCTCTTGGAAAGCCAGATGTATCAGCATGCTGAAACATTCATAGTGGCAGGCTTTGGCATGAGGGTTTGATAACCACCCTCCAGCGTTACTACAATAAAAAAATCGGTTTGTGTTATCACTCCAAGGGACAGGAGAAACTAGCCAGAGACAAATCACATCATGTTACTCTGTGGTGTCCACTGCAGTTATGTGTAGGAATTTGTACCCAAGAAGAATCAATCCCACTCACTACAGTGAGTGCTAGCCATACCTTCTGTTGAATAAGTAGACTTGTACTAGGTGTGCTTTTTTAAAACTCTATGCTCAAAGCTGAAATAGGGGAGTCCCTAAGCCTTAAAGGAAGGAAGAAATAGATACAACATTCATTTATTTTTATTTCTGATTATAAAAATGGTAAGTATATCTGTAAAGATGAGGCAAGTAGGAAGTGTAAGAGTAATTCCTTTTTTCCTATTGTCATTATGTCTTTTTACTAATTTCTCTGTTTTTTGTATATATATCTCTAGTGGTTCCAAGTTTCCAGTGTTCAACATGTCGTACAATCCAGCAGAAAATGCAGTCCTACTGTGTACAGTAAGTAAACCTCCTAGGATCTCCTCATTTCCCATAGGTCTCTTTCTCATGCCCTTAGAGGATCTCTAATGGCTTCTTTGAAACCATTTAATGGTCATTTTGAGAGAGCTGAAACAGTAAACAGAGGCTCAAACCAGGTAGGCTTCAGCTGTCATAAACATGTTAAGGGTTTGTGTACTTACATCTTTCATATGGCTAACAACTTCTAAACTTAATGGAGCGTTGGGATGAATCACCCAAATCACTGAAAGTAATTTGAAAGAATGTTTGGGACTATATCCTATTCAAAGGAGATGCTTATCTTGATTCCCTCCATTTGGGTGAAAATAGTAGAGCTGATTTTGAGAAGAGTTCCTTTCAGTGGTGTTACCTTTGGGGGTCATCAAGTAGCCCTCCTCATTTCTTGCCATACAATTAAAAAAAAAAAAGGAAAGAAATGGCATTCTAATTTTAGTGCCTTCATTGCCAAGTCAGAAGAATGAAAACCTGTCTTTCCCGATATGACGTCTAGTGTCTGATCCCAGTTCTTCTTCAATATCTAACAGCCCCATATTTTCCTCCTGGCACTTTTCTTTAATGTTTTTTCTTTGATGTCTTTTTTTTTACCTTCAAACAGACTTTTAAGTTGATGAATAAACTCAGGTGGGGCACTGGAATATTGGGGTCTTAGTCTGTTAATTTGTGGAATAGAGAGCAGTCCTTGCTTTCATTCAAATGATATCTACATCTTTGGAAGATAAAAGAAAAATAAGGTGACATGAATGCTGAATTCTTTGGCAACGAGCCCTATAATTTTTAGCTGTAGAAACGTTCAAATGCCTTCTGAGTGAAAGGTGTGAAAAGTATAGTTTCAGGTTGCTGTCTGTATAATGGTGCTGTTTTCTATGTCAGAGTAAACTGGTATCTTGGGTGCTCTCTTACTAACAATTCCTCCCTTTCCTCTACAGAGAGCCAGTAATTTAGAGAATAGTACCTATGACTTGTACACCATCCCCAAGGATGCCGACTCCCAGAATCCTGATGGTAGGCATTCTCTTTGTATACCCGACTCTGCTCCTAGCTTTCCTCACCCATATCATCACTCCTCTTCAAGTTTTTCACATTCTGTCCCCAGGCCATGGCCACATCACTCATGTCTGTTGGCAGGTGCTGCTGACAGTTGCATCAGAGGCAACTGTGGTGTGAAATATTCATGTTCCTCCTCCATTTTATTACTCCAGCTATATATATATATTTTATAATTTGGTTATTAGAAACTCTCCATTTTCTCTTTCAGCACAGCATGTTATCCTAGTTTATTGTCCGCTGATGTGACTTTCACCCTGGTAGTTTCATTTATTTAAAAACATGGTTCCAATCTTGCAGTGTCTCATCCTGGGACTAGGGATTTATGCTCTCCTATCCATATCCAGATCCGATTTGCTTCCTTTTGCATGTCAGAAAGATGAGGCTGTTAACAGCCCCTCACTGCACCAGGGATCCCGGATCCAGCTGAGACCCCTGCCTACCTCTTCCATCACCACCATCCCTTTTTAGTCCTTTCTGCTAGAACTTGCTGACAAAACATTCTCAGAATAGATTTGAGTCTCACTTATGCTCCTTTTAGTGTACTCCCTCCAGTTGGTTTGTAGGTCAGAGGTTTGTTCCTCAGGTCCCCACTCTTAGTACCATACTTTCATGATATTTTAGACCGAATCAACAGATTCTGAGAAATATTTTGCTAGCCCTGTCCTATTGTGGGTGCCACTGTGTCATTATTGCTGCTAATATCATCACTCTCCTGTAAGTGTGGTCATGGTGAAAAGAGAGGAAACCTGTATGTCTTTGATATCCATAAGTCAAAGTCTCCCCTATAAATTAATCAGTCAAGCCATTTCTGACCAATTTTTTTTTGTTTGGTCCTGCTTACCCATCCCCTTCTTTTCCCCATCTGTTTACAATTAATAGAGTCTAAAATATTTTTGTTTCATCTTATAACCACTTTTATTTTATCTTCTCCATTTTTTTGAGGGAGATAATAATCATTAAAGGAATAAAGGTACAGCACAGAGGAAGAGAAAGAGGAAAGGCTTGAATAGTGTGGTTCTTTGGCCCCTGGAAAATGGGAGTGTTGGTTATGATAATAATTAATTTTGTAAATTGCTTGACACCCCTGGTTGTCAAGGGGTGGCCTGGCAAGGTTGGCCAGCACGTATTGTCCAGTTTCCTGCTGATACTAATAGATAAAAGAGTATTTCCACGCATCCTTCTGTGTATCTCCTTTGAAGTTTCCCAGAGTGTGGAGTACCCATTCGGAATTCTAATCATCCAGTGAAATGTTTGGGAACTGAGAAACATGTTGTAACTTTGTTGAGTGATTGATTGACATTTATGGAGCATCAGCTTGGTGCTAAATACTGCCCAGCATAGAGCTGCCTGGATTTAGTTAGGAGCGCTCTGCCCCATCCTACTGTACTAGGAGGTCTGCATTTGCATGTTAAAAGCAGCAGAGCAGCTGCGTCCTGGAGAGGGGGCTCTGTCTCTACTCCAGCTTGTTGAGATAGGAGGTCCAAGACACTCACAGGCTGCTTGCTTTGTGCCGCAGCTTGGCCAGCGAGGCCCTGCTCGTTAGCTTGATGGAATGTGCTGTCTCCCAAGATGGGGGTGGTCCTTCTGCCAGTATATGGTGTTGGCTGAAATGCAGTCACTTGGCCTAGAGAAAAGAGGCTTGGCAGGGGTGGAGGTTGGAGTTTGGAAGGAACTGGTGGGGAAAAGTCGCTGACAATAGCCTCAGGTTATGGCTGAATAAGTTAGGAAGCAGCTGAACTGGCAAAGCCAACATGGCAGCCAGCAAGACTGGCAGCTTCATGGCACCTGACTCTGTCACCTGGCAGTAGCTTACTACATGTTCCTGCCCTTTGGTTTTGCTCTTCTCAGCTCCTGAAGGGAAACGATCCTCAGGCCTGACAGCTGTTTGGGTTGCTCGCAATCGGTTTGCTGTCCTAGATCGGATGCATTCGGTGAGTTAAGACTAAAAAGGGAAATTAATTTGGAGAGTGTGGTGGCAGTGGCCTGTGTATTGCAGAATAAAGAGCATTTTTTTTTCCCTTACTCTGCCCTGGGCAGCTGTGGTCCTCGTGTATTGGCTGCTTTCTCCTTAACTCTACCCCAAACCCCTGGGAAAAAAAAGGCCTTAAAATTGATTTGATTGGGTGGATGATCACTGTGGCTCTGGGCTTAAGAACCAAGCTAAAGTCACTCTTGATAACACAGGAGCCAAAAAACATCAAATTTGAAATAGGTGAGCTGGGAAGTCGCTGACGGTCCAGTGGTTAGGACTTGGCACTTTCACTGCTGGGGCCTGGGTTTGATCCCTGGTCTGGGAACTAAGATCCTGCAAGCCACGTGGCAAGTCCCCACCCCCTCAACACCAAAAAAATGAAATAGGTGAGCTAGATAAGGAGTAGATCCTCTTATCCTACTACCTCTGATGGTACTTAAAATGTAATGGGTCCTAAAAAAGTTAAGCAAAGCTCTCTCAAGAAAATATTTAACAAAAATTTAAGCCTCAGAAGTGCTGTATTCTGTCTCTGGTTGGTTGAGGAATTTAGATTTTAGTTGGACTTCTCAGGATATTTCAATTAAAAAAAAAAAGCTATCAAGACCCTTGGAGAGGATCTTAGTTGGAGTGGTCTACGTAGAGTGGTGATTGAACTGGACAGACAGAAAAAAAAATACTGTGTTTATTGAAGCTAAGGAATAATTGCTGAGGGACATTGTCAGCTGGCATCATCTTACATGTATTTCTCTTAACCCCACCTTATGTACTCATTTCAGCTTCTGATCAAGAATCTGAAGAATGAGATCACCAAAAAGGTACAGGTGCCCAACTGTGATGAGATTTTTTACGCTGGCACAGGCAACCTCCTGCTTCGAGACGCAGAATCCATCACGCTCTTTGACGTACAGCAGAAGCGGTAACATGTCAGATGCCCCTAAGCAGACAGGCATATAGTGGGGGAGAGTGGAAATCTTTAGTGGGAGCTTTTCTTCCCCCAGGTGAGTTTGACCTGTGGCTTAGCCACTTCTTGTGCTGTAACTCCAAGACTCTTTCTAACCACTTTTTTTCCTCTGTGATCACTCTCCATCCTGTACATACACACTAGCATTACAACAAGGGGCTTATTTGTTTTCAGAGCATTTATCTGAACAAAGAATGCTCTTGGGACTTAGAATAATAGGGACACAGAAATGAATAACATAGTTCCTGTACTTAAAGGAGCCTACAGTCCATTGGTGAAAACAGACATACACAAGTCCCTAATAATACATGGGAATGAGGGGCAGGGAGTTGAGGAAGAGGGAAGTATACAATGTGAGCCAAACGTTTAAGTCACTGAACTGTAATACAGAAAATGTTTATTTGGTATTATTTTAAGAAATTTCGGTTTACATTAATTTGGAGATGAAAAGGAGGTTAGGTCATAACCTGGAATAAAGGAATCAGGTCCACTCACATTTGCCCTTCTCTCTCTATCCCAGGACTCTGGCATCTGTGAAGATTTCCAAGGTGAAATATGTTATCTGGTCAGCAGACATGTCCCATGTAGCGCTACTGGCCAAACATGGTAAGTCTTCATTATGCCCACCCTGATTTAGAGACCAGTCCCTCCCTCCCATCCCTGCCAGTCTACTTCACTCACCCTGTCCAGCAGAGCACTCATGTCCTTTGCCTCTTGCAGCCATTGTGATCTGTAACCGCAAACTGGAGGCTCTATGTAACATTCATGAGAACATTCGTGTCAAGAGTGGGGCCTGGGATGAGAGTGGGGTATTTATCTATACCACAAGCAACCACATCAAATATGCTGTCACCACTGGGTAAGTTGATTATCTGAGATACAGAATGGGAGAAAGTGGCTTCTTAAAATCACTGTCGTGTCTCAGGAGACATACTGAAGTCCTCCTTGAACTGTCTTCATGGAAAAGCTTTGTCTGGCATATATGTGCTAGGAGCATCAAAACATTCTTTTTTCAACTCTTTTAAAATTGTGAAATATGACACAAATATAGAAAATTACATAGGTTATAAATATATGAAATAGCAAATAGTTACATAATGAACATCTGTGTAACTGCCACCCAAGTCAAGAAATAGAACATTTCTGACACCCCAGAAGCCCTTTGCCATGTGGTCCCTATTGATCACATCCCTCTCTCTTCCTCAAAGATAACATTCTGACTTTTATGATAATTTCTTTCTTGCTTTTCTTTGCAATTTTACCACCCAGTGTGTGTCTTAAAATAATAATTTAATTTTGCTTGGTTTTGAACTTCATGTAAATTAAATCATGCTGAATGTATTATTTCATATTTTGCTTATTTTGCTCAATATATTGTTTGTAAGATTCATCCATGTTGTAGCTCTAGATTATTTGTTTTTGCTGTTGTATAATATTCTATTATATAAATATGCTACAGTTTATCAGTTCTGTTCTAGAGGGATAGTTGGGTGATTTCTAGGTTTTGTCTATTATAAGTGATGTTCTTTTAAACATTCTTCCATGAATTCTGGTTCATATGCACATACATTTTTCTCTAGAGCAGAATTGCTAGGTCATAGAGCGTGCTTATCTTCACATTTGCTAGGTAATGTGAAAGAGTGGTTTTACCAATTTGCATGCCCACCAGTGTTTTATAAAAGTTTCTTTGCTTGTCACACTGGCCAGCACTTGGCCTTTGTCAGACTCATTTTTGTCTGGTGGATGTGCAATGTATCTTGTAATTTTACTTTGCTATTCTCTGATTCCCCAGGAGATTGGACAACTTTTTATTTAGCCATCCATCAGGATTTCCTCTTCTATGAATTCTGTTCAAGTCTTTTATCCTTTATTTAAATGAGTTATCCTTGTTCTTTTGTTATAGGAGTTCTTTATATATTTGAATATCAGTCCTTTATCAGGGCTATGTGTTGCAAATATTAATATCTCCTCCCATCCTATAGTATGTCTTTTGATTCTCTCTTGATATCCGTTAATGAACAGAAGTTCTTAGTTTAATGTAGTTGAGTTTATGAATCTTATTCTTTATGGATATCAGGTTTTGTGTCCTGTTTAAGAAATCTTTGTTGACTCCAAGATCATAAAGGCATTCTTTTATATTTTCTTATGAAAACTTTATAGTTTTACCTTTTATATCTAGGTCTATAATCTACCTGACGTTGATTTTTTTGTATGGTGTGAGGTGTCGTGAGCTCAGCTTTACTTTTTCCATAAGGACACTCAGTTTTGTATCAACATCATGTATTGAAAAAACCAGCCTTTCCCCATAGTTCTGCAGAGCCATCTTTGTGATATATGAATCACGTTTAAAAAAATGCAAGGATCTGTTTTTTGTTTTTGTTTTTTTATTTTTGGCTGCATTGGGTCTTTGTTGCTGCACGTGGGCTTTCTCTAGTTGCAGCGAGCGGGGGCTGCTCTTCGTTGCAGTGCGCGGGCTTCTCATTGCAGTGGCTTCTCTTGTTGCGGAGCACAGGCTCTAGGCACGCGGGCTTCAGTTGTTGTGGCACGTGGGCTCTAGAGTGCAGGCTCAGTAGTTGTGGCACATGGGCTTAGTTGCTCTGCAGCATGTGGGATCTTCCTGGACCAGGGATTGAACCTGTGTCCCCTGCATTGGCAGGCAGATTCTTAACTACTGTGCCACCAGTGAAGTCCCAAGGATCTGTTTTTTGTGGTCTGTCTCTGATTGAATTCTACACTGTCTTAAGTATTATAGTCTTGTAAGTCTTTACAACTGGTAAAGCAGTTCCACAAATCTTACCCACTTTGTTTTACTTTTTTTTAAGTTATTAGGCTATTTTCAAATTAGTTTTGCCTTGAAAAGGCATATTTTCAAGTAATTTTTTGTCTTGAAAAAGTATAAATTTTAGATTAGCTTGTGAAATTCCATGCCAAAAAAAAAAAAAAAAAAGATAAATGAAGAGTTCCTGGGCCCTGGTCGGGGAACCAAGATCTTTTTTTTTTTTTTTTTTTAAGAAAGTTGATTTTTCTCTCTCTTTTGTTTTTAATTAGTTAATTTATTTTTGGCTGCGTTGGGTCTTTGTTGCTGCATGCAGGCTTTCTCTAATTGCAGTGAGGGGGGCACTACTCTTCGTTGCAGTACATGGGCTTCTCATTGCAATGGCTTCTCTTGTTGAGGAACACGGGCTCTAGGCGCACGGGCTTCACTAGTTGTGGCACACAGGCTCAGTAGTTGTGGCGCACGGGCTTAGTTGCTCCATGGCACGTGGGATCTTCCCAGACCAGGGCTCGAACCTGTGTCCCCTTCATTGGCAGGGGGATTCTTAACCACTGCGCCACGAGCAAAGCCCCAGGAGCTAAGATCTTGCAAGCCTCACGGCATGGCAAAAAAACCCCAAAAAAACAGAAAGCAAAAAACCCTATTGTGATTTCAGTTGGGATTGTGAATCTGTATGTGATTTGGGGATTTTGGGTGTAATTGTTATCTTTACAATATTAAGTTTCCTAACTTGTGAACATGATATAGTAGCTCTTCCTTTATTTAGGGCTTCTGAAACATCTTTAAATAAAGCTTTATAATTTTATCCATAGAGATTTTGCATTTTCTTTGGTTAGATTTATTCTTAGGCACTTGATAGTTTTTAATGCTATTTATAAATGTATAGTATCCATTTAAAAATTCAATTTTATAATTTTTCCTGATATTTAGAAATACAACTGAGTTGTTTTGGGGGTGTTTTGTTTTGTTTTGTTTTGTTTTTTGCGGTACACGGGCCTCTCACTGCTGTGGCCTCTCCCGTTGCGGAGCACAGGCTCTGGACGCGCAGGCTCAGCGGCCATGGCCCACGGGCCTAGCCGCTCCGCGGCATGTGGGATCCTCCTGAACCGGGGCATGAACCCGTGTCTCCTGCATTGGCAGGCGGACTCTCAACCACTGCGCCACCAGGGAAGCCCCATAACTAAGTTTTAAATTAATTTTATTTCAGAGACCTTGCTAGACTCTTATTAATTCTATTAATTTATTTATATTTTCTTTTTAAATACTCATAGCATCATCTGTAGGTAATGACACTTTTGTTTCTTCTTTCCAGCACTTATTCTTTTTTTTTTTTTTAGTGCTTATTCTTTTATGTATTTTTCTTGTCTTACTGCACTGACCAAGATCTCCAGCACAGTGCTGAATAAACACGGTGATAGCAAACTTTCTTGCCTTGTTCCCAGTTTACAGTGTCACTTTTCAGTGTATTGGCATTATGTAAGCTTGCTGTAGATTTTTTTATAGATACTTTTTATCTACTGAGGAATTTCTTCGCTGTATCTCAAATGAATATTGAATTTTTTTAAACCCCTTTTCTGCATATATTGAGGTAGTCATGCAGTTTTTCTCCTTTTGTTGATTAATGTAGTGAATTAAATTGATTTTTTTTTAAAATGTTAGACCAACATTGTATTCCTTATACAAATCTAACTTGGTCATGATGTTTTACCCTCTTCAAATATTGCTTGTTTCAGTCTGCTAATATTTTGTTTAGGATTTTGCATCTTTGTATATATATGTGTGTGAGATTGCCCTGTGATTTCCCTTTTCCTTTCTGTCCTTGTCAGGCTTTGGTATTGAGGTAGTGCTAATTTCATAAAATAAGCAAAATAATATACTTTATTCATCTGTTCTCTCATTGAGTTTGTATAAGATTGGAATTAATTCTTCCTTGAATGGTAGGTAGAATTTGCCAGTGTAGTCATTCAGGCCTGGTACTTATAGGAGGATTTAAAAATATGATTCAATTAATTTTATGTAATAATTACAGGACTGTAGGAGTTTTCTGTTTCTTTTTAGTCAATTTTGGTAAATTTTACTCTTCTGGGAATTTGATCATTTAAAAACATTTATGCATATCCTCATTCTGCAAGATCTATAGTGATATCCCTTTTTGCATCCCTATTATTGCCATTTCATCCTTTTTTTCTTTTTTTTTAAAATAAACTTATTTATTTTGTTTATTTACTTTTGGCTGTGTTGGGTCTTCGTTGCTGCACGCAGGCTTTCTCTAGTTGCGGCAAGCGGGGGCTACTCTTTGTTGCGGTGCATGGGCTTCTCATTGCAGTAGCTTCTTTTGTTGCAGAACACGGGCTCTACGCACACGGGCTTCAGTAGTTGCAGTGTGTGGGCTCAGTACTTGTGGCTCGCGGGCTCTAGAGCACAGGCTCAGTAGTCGTGGTACACGGGCTTAGTTGCTCCGCAGCATGTGGGATCTTCCTGGACCAGGGCTCAAACCCGTGTCCCCTGCATTGGCAGGCGGATTCTTAACCACTCTACCACCAGGGAAGTTCCCATCCTTTTTTTCTTAATTAGCTTCATGAGAGGTTTATCAGTTTTACCCAGCTTTTGCCTTTATTGAACTTCTCTATTGTACTTTTGTTTTCTATTTCTTAATTTCTACTACTGACTTTATTTTTTCCTTCTAAGTACACTCTTTGTTTTAACTTTAAAAAGAACCATAAGGGCTTCCCTGGTGGCGCAGTGGTTGAGAGTCTGCCTGCGAATGCAGGGGACACGGGCTTGTGCACTGGTCTGGGAAGATCCCATGTGCCGCAGAACGGCTGGGCCCGTGAGCCATGGCCGCCGAGCCTGCGCGTCCGGAGCCTGTGCTCCACAACGGGAGAGGCCACAACAGTGAGAGGCCCACGAACCACAAAAAAAAAAAAAAAAAAAAGAACCATACAATTTTTGAGTTGGATGCTTACTAATTTTTAGTCTTTCTCCTAATATTAAGCATGTAGACCTCATTAATTTTCAGTCTTTCTTCTAATATAGTATATGCACTTAACACTATAAATTGTCCATCAAGTATTGTGTTAGCTATAGCCACAAGTTTTAATCTGTAAACTTTTAATTTTTATTCAGTTTAAAATATTATGTGCTGGGCTTCCCTGGTGGCGCAGTGGTTGGGAGTCCGCCTGCCGATGCAGGGGACGTGGGTTCGTGCCCCGGTCCGGGGGGATCCCATGTGCCGCAGAGTGGCTGGGCCTGTGAGCCATGGCCACTGGGCCTGTGCATCTGGAGCCTGTGCTCTGCAGCGGGAGGGAACACAGCGGTGAGAGGCCCGCGTACTGCAAAAAAATATATATATATATTATGTGCTTTGCATCATTTCTTTGTACATCAGAAGTCTTCACATCTACCTCTCTTCCACTTTCACTTATAACTTATAAGGAAGGATTTAACTGTTCATAGTGGCCTAGTGATTATATATCAGAACTTAAGATTTAACTTTTAGGTCTGGTTCTGATACCTGTGTCTGTTAGATCCTAGAGTACTAGCTTATAAAGAGAAATCGTACCATCTGCCCCATCTTTTCCCACTTCATACAAGAGAATAAAATAAATTAATTTGGTTCTGCTCTTTTTTGAATCACTTCCTATCTATACTATTGTTTAAATGGCACTTGACAAAAGGGTAATGAGAAGATAAAAGGCTGGGTCCTAGGCTTGTTTTATTTCTTTACAGGCTGGATTTACTCTTACAGTGACTTAAAGCTGTGCTCTCTAACTCTTATTCTTAGGGACTATGGGATCATCCGAACTCTGGATTTACCTATCTATGTCACACGGGTGAAGGGCAACAATGTATATTGCCTAGACAGAGAGTGTCGTCCTCGGGTGCTCACAATTGATCCAACTGAGTTCAAGTTCAAGCTGGCCCTGATCAACAGAAAATATGATGAGGTATGAAATGAGGAAGCATATTAGGAGTATTGAGAAGGGCAGCACTCCTTTTTTCCTATAAGTGATCTCTATTTCCTGCCCTAACCCTCCCCAAATGTCTAGGTACTACACATGGTAAGGAACGCCAAACTTGTAGGCCAGTCTATCATTGCGTATCTCCAGAAGAAGGGATATCCTGAAGTGGCACTGCATTTCGTCAAAGATGAGAAAACTCGCTTTAGTCTGGCACTGGAGTGTGGAAACATTGAGGTGAGAGAAGTATGGTTATAAGCCCCATATTGTTGTAGAGGAGGTGAGAGGGTTAGGGTGGCATTGGGAAGACATTATTCTGGGCTTGCTTCTTCAGCCAATATAATGGAATTTAGAATTTTTTTAGTTGTTAGATTGAGCTATCTTCCTGTTGCTGTTTGCCCATCTTTGCTTCTGCCCCAGCATTTCTATTGTTGTTGTCGCTCTGAGTTAGTCTGAATTCAGTAACTTTTAGAACAGAACCAAGATAGCATAGAATTTGGAAAATTTCATTATTTCCTTGACATTTGACTTGCTAACTGGCGGCTTAGATGAAGGAGTACTTATTAAATGTTGAGGCCTAGAGTCTATAGGCATTATTTTTAAATGGGGAGAAGCCTAAGGAAAATTGACTTTCTTACTTCTGAACTTCCTTCTTATTTCTTCTGAGGAGCCCCTGTGGATCTTCAAACCTGGCAAATGGGAAATATGATAGCTAAGCAAGAATTGGCCTTATGGAATCAGCAACTGCTAGAAGATGATTTTGTTGTAAAAGTAAATTTCTGAGGAGGAGGATAATGTGATGTGATTCTTCTATCCATGGATCCTAAGGGATCTTATTTGTTGATTGAATTTTCAGTACTATTAGATTGAAAACAAAGCTAGGAGGATTGAAAGTGTAAAGAGTTCCTTGGGAGATTTACTTAGAGACAGACGTTTTGACTGTAGTCCCTGGTTTTGAGTCACAATAACCTCCAACCTGTTAACTCTAATTCTGGGGATTCTTTAGATTGCTCTGGAAGCAGCCAAAGCACTGGATGACAAGAATTGCTGGGAAAAGCTGGGAGAAGTGGCCTTACTACAGGGGAACCACCAGATTGTGGAAATGTGTTATCAGCGCACCAAAAACTTTGACAAACTTTCCTTCTTGTACCTTATCACTGGCAATCTAGAGAAACTTCGCAAGATGATGAAAATTGGTGAGACCCCAGAAACTAAGGATGGGAAAAGGGGTCCTTGGGGGAAGGAAGAAGGCAAATAGAGGCAAGAGAGAACTTGAGAGAGAAGACCTAACTTGGTGTCTCTTATTGGCTTGGTGCAGCTGAGATCCGAAAGGACATGAGTGGCCATTATCAGAATGCCCTCTACCTGGGAGACGTGTCAGAGCGGGTACGGATCCTGAAGAACTGTGGGCAAAGTAAGTATCCAGGACTCACTTCCTTTGGGGCCTTAGGAAGTATTTTCTCTTTATGGTGAGTTATTCGTATGTAGTAGTGAGGGATTTCCCTTCATTGCACATTTTTTCAAAAGAGACTGCATGCTCCTACCATGCTCAGAGACTTTCTTCAAAGCCAAATGGAGGGACAGCCAGAAAATATAGTTTGGCTAGGCACTCTTAGGAAAATAGTTAATATCTTGGGGGAAATGGGCTTTAAAAGGTCCTGGAGCAGATACCATAGTAAATGTGGTTGGTTGAATGCCATTAGAGTTTTATTGTTTTACTTCAAATCTGGAGGTTTCACCCATTTATTTATTCATTTTATATTTAATGGGTATTTTTTGAGAACCCACTGTATACCAAGCATTATACTAGCACTTGAGATACCTTAGAGAATAAGAAAGGTGAAAGATGTGGTGTGGACCAAGGTGCTAGCTGTGAATGGGTGAGCAATGGTCAGATTCGGCATATATTTTAAAGGTAGAACCAACATGATTTGTCGAAGGGGACTGGTTGGGGGGATGTGAGAGAGAGGAGACTGGGATGAGTCCAAGGTTCTTGTTAACACTGATGATAGATCTTAAGGATAAGCAACTGTTTTAGTTATTTATTGCTATATAACAAATTACCCAAAACTTAGTAGTTTAAAACAACAAATGTTGATTATCTCAGTTTGCAGCATGATTTAGCTGTGTGCCTCTGGCTCAGTGTCTCTCATGAGGCTGCAGTCAAGGTGTTGGCCAAGGCTGCAGACATTTCAAGGCTCAAGTAGGGAAGGATCCACTCCCACATTCGCTCTGTGGCTGTGGGCAGTCCTCAGGTCCTCACTGGCTATTGGCTGGGAGACCTCAGTTTTCTGCTCTGTGGTCTTTTCCATAGGGCAGTTCACAGTATGGCAGTTGGTTTCCCTTAGAGCAAATGAGGGCACCCAAGATGGAAGCCATAGTCTTTGTATCCTAATCTCAGAAGTGACATCCCATCATTTCTCCCACATACTGTTCATTAGAAGCGAGTCAATAGATCCAGCCCACACTGAAGGGAAGGACTTATGCAGGGACTTGACCAGGAGGCAGACATCAGGACACCAGTATTCACTTGGAAATGTACCTATACCACAAAGTCTGTTTTCTTAACAGAGTCACTGGCCTATCTCACAGCTGCTACCCATGGTTTAGATGAAGAAGCTGAGAGCCTGAAGGAGACATTTGACCCAGAGAAGGAGGCAGTGAGTCTTTATTTACATAAGTATCTCTGATTACAGGATTAACTCTGAGATCTTGGGACTATTTAAACCTACAAATGTTACTCCCCACCTGGTTACCAGGAGAGGCAGAGAAACAAATGAGATCAAAGGAGGCTCCATAACCTTCCCTAGATGGTTCCTGAGAGCTGTTTGCTTTTAACCTTCTATCTTTCAGATCCCAGACATTGACCCTAATGCCAAGCTGCTTCAGCCACCTGCACCTATCATGCCATTGGATACCAATTGGCCCTTATTGACTGTATCTAAAGGGTTCTTTGAAGGCTCCATTGCCAGCAAGGGTAAGTGCCCACTTCTTCCATAGCATTTTTGTTGTGTGCTTGTTTTCTGAAAAGCTGTCCTAGAGAGTACCATTAACTATTCTATCCTTTTCCTCTATCCTTTTTTCTGTGTGATGCCTCATGCAACACTGAGATGCCAATTAAAGTTAAAGTCTTTTAAAAACTAAATAAAAGCATTATGGCATCATTAAAATTTGGAAGATAAGAGGGAAAAAGAGAGATGTTTCTTAGTCCATGGCTCTAACAACCACTGTTAACATTTTGGTGTATTTTCTTAGATTTTACCATATACGTAGTCATAGTCTCCGTTCTGTGCTTTATCATTCATGACATACAATCTCAAGGTACTAACTCAGCTACCTCAATTCTGTCGCGTGGGTATACCCACTCCCACTCCCACCCTTACACTCCTGTTTTCTCGGCTATGTCTACTAGTTTGTTTCTCCCAGCTGAGAGCCTAAATAGACCCTTGGGCATTTCGTGCCCAGTCCTGCTCTTTCTTCCATATCCTCTCATCTAGCCTTTGTCCTCATGCCCTGTACACACTGTAGTGGTGGTAACTTAGCAAAGATCTCAGCAAGAAATGCCAAGAGTTGGCACCAAAGGCTGGTTAGTAAGAAATTGTTTGAGGCAGTTTTTGGTAGCAGGAAGGCCAGTTGTTTTCATCTCTCTTCTATTCCCTCTCTCTGTGAAACCTATGCTAACCAGGTTAGCATAATATAGATATCACAAAAATAAACAAAAACAGTAAGTGGACACAACATTGGCACCTGCTTCTGTAAGGACGCAACAATTTGCCTGCAGAGGAGGCCATATCTTAGACTTAGCTGGCTGTAACCAGCTCCTCCTTTCTGTTCCTTCCCTCTGTAGGGAAGGGAGGAGCACTGGCTGCTGACATTGACATTGACACCGTTGGTACTGAGGGCTGGGGAGAGGATGCAGAGCTGCAGCTGGATGAAGGTATGCATGTTCTTCTAGGAGTGTTCTGGGCAGATGGGCTCCCTGGAGTGGGACTGGGTTGTGGGGCAGTTCTGCAGGGTGCTGGACCATAGGACCAACAAGGATCCCAGTGTTTTTCTTTCCTTTGGCTAAAATTGTGTCACTTTGAGAATCTATGTTGAGCCTGGATTTTCCTTACAGATGGGTTTGTGGAGGCTACAGAAGGTTTGGGGGATGATGCTCTTGGCAAGGGACAGGAAGAAGGAGGTGGCTGGGACGTGGAAGAAGATCTGGAGCTTCCTCCTGAGCTGGTATGTGGAATTTTCACCCTTGTAAGGTTCTCTCCATTTCTCCCTGTGGAGGCCGGTGGCCTTATCACCCCCCCAACACCTGTCCTGAGGTCCCTGAACGGGAGGGGGTCTGGATCCTCCTAGTCTGATGCTTATCTCCCATTTGAAAGAAAGAAGAGTAAGATTAACTAGGGTTGTGCCAGTGTCATCTTATGAAAAGGCAGCAAGCTTTTTTGCCTGATTGGGGCTTTTGGTGTATCGTTTTGTTACTGGGAAAGCTTCTCCTATTTTGAGAGTCATCTTCCACAACCACCACCCCTCCTCCCCAACAGAGGCTGGGAATAAGGTAGAGTTGTGTTTAGATTTATCAGGGCAAATTGCTTGAATGGCTTAAAAAATGACTCACTCTTTGTTTTTCCCCTAGGATATACCCCCTGGTGTAGCTGGTGGGGCTGAGGATGGGTTCTTTGTGCCCCCCACTAAGGGAACCAGCCCAACTCAGGTAAGCAGGGAAACAGTCCTGTAGGGATAAGTGTTTCTGAGCTGGCTATACTTGATTAATGTGTAAAGAACATTGACACTCTTCTATTACAGATATAGAGTAGGCCCGTTGGGAAGAGAAAGACCAGAACTTCACTTATCTTGGGTTTTCCGTTTCTTGTTAGATCTGGTGCAATAACTCTCAGCTTCCGGTTGATCACATCCTGGCAGGCTCTTTTGAAACAGCCATGCGGGTAAGCCTTAAAGCTACCTTGGCCTTTGTTGAGTGTGCCTTGCCTAGGGTCCCAGGGGGATGACTGATTCATCCTAAGCAAATGGAAATTATTATACCCACAAGGGCAGAGGTGTATATTTAACGTGGAAGTCTTTGGTCTTACCTAAGGAAACTTGCCTCATAAGGCCTTCCTCTTACGTGCTTTCAATCTGGCTTAGTAATCTCGTAAAGTGGATTCTTCCAGCCATCTTCCACCCATTTATAGCGTGCTTTCTGGCTCACATCAGTGAAGTGAGCACCCCTTAATGAACAGGTGTATTTTTTGAACACTAAGCCATGTGCTATCGTAGCAATAACAAAAACAACCACAACTGCAACAGCCACTAACATTCAGTGTTGACTGTGTGCCAGGCATTATCATAAATGCTTTATGGGTATTATTAAATGAGGTAGATCCTATAATTAAATATAATTTACTGATGAGGAAACAAGTACAGAGAAGTTAAGTACCTTGCCCACTGTCAACTAGTTTTTAAGTAGCAGAGCCCAAATCTTATGTTTCTTTCCTCTTGTATTCCAGCTCCTTCATGACCAAGTAGGGGTAACCCAGTTTGGCCCCTACAAGCAACTGTTCCTGCAGACCTATGCCCGAGGCCGTACCACCTATCAGGCTCTGCCCTGCCTGCCCTCCATGTATGGCTACCCTAATCGCAATTGGTAAGGTCCCTTGCTGCTGGCTTCTCTCTGTTCCAACTTAGGGTAGATATTTCAGATGGTAACCTCAGAGACAGAATTGTCCCAGAGCTGAGGTTTCCTAGTAGGAAAAGATCTTTGGCTTGGCACTCTGTCAGGTTTGGTTTACACCTGCTGCATCCATTTCCCTAGCTTCTTTCACAGTAGGGTGTTGTGATCATGTTGCCAGAAGAAGAGTTTAAGTCCTAGTGGGCTCCTGATCATCCTGTCTTCTTTCCCTTTCAGGAAGGATGCAGGGCTGAAGAATGGTCTACCAGCTGTGGGCCTGAAGCTTAATGACCTCATCCAACGGTTGCAACTGTGCTACCAGCTCACCACAGTGGGCAAGTTTGAGGAGGCTGTGGAAAAATTCCGTTCCATTTTACTCAGTGTGCCACTTCTTGTTGTGGACAATAAACAGGAGACTGCAGAGGTAAGAGCAGTCATAGTGTCATAGTCATACTTGTCATAGTGCTGGGCACCCCCACCTTCTTGCCTCTGTACCATGACCTTCTTTTCCCCCTCTCCAGGCTCAGCAGCTCATCACCATTTGCCGTGAGTACATTGTGGGTTTGTCCATGGAGATAGAAAGGAAGAAGCTGCCCAAAGAGTCTCTAGAACAGCAGAAGCGCATCTGTGAGGTAAGACCTCTGGGCCTCTAAGCAGTACAGAGGCGTCTTCCCTTTTACCCACTATTAGGTCTGAATTCTTTAGGTCTCAATGTGGGGAGTAAGAGAAATTTGGGCCCATTTCTGTGAGGAAAGGATATATTTCTCCACCTGTCTTCCTCATCTCATCAGTCCTCCATAACTAGGAGGCAGAAGATTTCTCTGCTTTATAGCCAGTCCTGTTTTTATTTGGTTGTTTTGCTGTGTTTCTAATGCATATGTGACCCCTTATAAATGACCTATCCCAGCTTTAGCCTCAGCATGGCATGTGTTCCTCCTTCTGTCCACCAGATGGCAGCCTATTTCACGCACTCAAACCTGCAGCCAGTGCACATGATCCTGGTGCTGCGTACAGCCCTCAACCTCTTCTTCAAGCTCAAGAACTTTAAGACTGCTGCCACCTTTGCTCGGCGCCTGTTGGAACTCGGGCCCAAGCCAGAGGTGGCTCAACAGGTATATGGGAACTTCTTTAGTGAGCGTAGGGGAACTAGATCTGCTCTTACATGGAGGGAGTCGAAGACCAAGGTCCTTGTCTCTGAAACAAAGTGCTGTATAACAGCATTCAACAAAAAGAGCCAACAAAATACCATCCTCTACTTACTGGCATGGGGACCTCCTTTTGTTCCTGGAAACTGAACTAATATCTTACTCAGACATGGCACCACTGTGAGAGTGTGACCTGCAATATGGAACAGGTCCTCTGTACCTGAAAATCAACCCAGTCCTGTCCGTAAGTTCTAGATTTCCCCTCACCACCACCACTAGCCTCCATATACATGTCCCATTACTTGTGTTTTCCAAAAGCTTTCTATTTGTGCAGTGAAAGCCAGTTTTAACCCTTTCAGGGCTAACCCTGAGAATTCTCAGACTTAGTGGAGGAGTATGGGTCTAGATCCATGGAGCCACTTTGGGATAGAGAAGGAGAAAGCCTGATACAACAGGAATGGCAACTGCTACCCCTTCACATATGACCTATACAGAGGACGTATTCTGTATTCATTCAGTACAATTGCATCTACATCAAAGAAACTACTAAACCATGGTGATGAGATCATTTGAGTTGTGGTGTGCAGCTTTCAGTCCTTGTAAATAAAATATTCCTTCACTCTTTTAGACCCGCAAGATCCTGTCTGCCTGTGAGAAGAACCCCACAGATGCCTACCAGCTCAATTATGACATGCACAACCCTTTTGACATCTGTGCTGCATCTTATCGGCCCATCTACCGTGGAAAGCCAGTGGAGAAATGTCCACTCAGTGGGGCCTGCTATTCGCCTGAGTTCAAGGGTCAGATCTGCAGGGTCACTACAGTAAGTACTGTCCTTGAGAAATACATCTAGAATTCTGTCTTGAGGGAAGGACCAACTAGCATGTTGGTCCTTTTTGTCTCCTGTATTTCCCCCTCACACCTTGAGGCAGTGACACTGGAGGAGGGTAGAACTTCCCACTGCTCCTTCCAGTCAGTAACAATAACAAACCACTCTACTGTGCTCATTGAGGTGTGGAGGGAGTAGGCTTTCTAGGCTTCTCACCCTCACAAATCCCTAACTTCCTTCTGTTCCTTCTTCCATAGGTGACAGAGATTGGCAAAGATGTGATTGGTTTAAGGATCAGCCCTCTGCAGTTTCGCTAAGGCCTGCTTCATGTGTGTAGGGTTAAGCACCGTGTTTTCCCGCAGACAGTTAGTCTTTATATCCTTCTAACTCCTTCTTCCTCAACTACCCTTCATATTATTGATGTTTAGCTCTCTCTCCCCTAAAACCTAATGTCCTTTTCTCTTCTTCTATGGCTAATCAAAATGTCTAAACCTGACTTTTTTTTTTTTTTTTTTTTTTTTGCCTCTGAGGACCTCTCATCTCAAGGTAACTACAGTTGTGGTCACGATTAGCCTTGCCTTCCCAGCTTAGATCTTTCAAAGAACATTTGTGATGAACATTTGTGAAATAAATTCCTTCTATATTTATTCCTTCCCTCCCCACCACCTTTGTGTACTTTTTGTTAGAAAGGAATGAGATGTAATAAATAAGATAGCATCTTTTACTCAGTCATAACAAGCTGTCAGCCATCCCCGTTTTCCTTGGGCATTTAAACTCCGAGGCAGATATCCTCTGTGTGGCCAGAAACTTAAAGTCTGAGAAGAAACTATTTGATTTTCCAGAAATGCACATCACTTTTTGTTGACTTGTTCTTTACAAAAATTGTTCTTGTATTTTGTTTCTCACACTAAATAAAGTAAATTTCTATGAGAGTTTTGTGGCTTGCCATTTGTTTCCTGGATACTGTCAAATTCCTACTTACTCCATGTAGCAGCCCCATCAAAGCAGATACCTTTCCTTCAATAATTATTTTTAATTACAAAGGTAATAAATACCTATTTGTTTTTTAAAGTACATATTTTTCATAGGATATAGTGAATTGCTGTGAGAATGGTAGAAAGCAAGTAGTTCCCCTATTCCATTATTGACTGCAACCTTCCATCTATTGCTAATTATAGAGTGTATTCATTGAGCACCTGCCATGTACTTGGTACTGTTCTAGATGTTTTATGTGATATATATGTGATTAATTAGTAATACATTGTATATAGTACAGCAATTACAATGGCAATACAGAATTTTGCTTGTCATGTACTAAGATTAATTCCATAGAGTGATGTACTGTGCCTTTGATTAAAATATATACTTTTTTTCATTTTAAATTCATGTTTTCAATAAACAATACATTCATATAGTTCAGAAATCAGTAAATGTAAAAAGCTATTCTGTAACATCTTCCTCCCACCTTTTTCGTCAGCCATCTAGTTCCTATCGCCTTCCCCAAAACAGGTAACTGCCATTGTTAACTTCCTTATATCCTGCCAGAGACTTTTTGATGTATAAACAAGCAGTTATGAATATGTTCTTCCCTATCCCCCTGTTATACCTAAATGGAAGCTACTAATGATTTTAAGTTGCCTTGTTATTCATGGATATGTGAGTTATTTCCATTCTTTGGATATTATATACAGTGCTGCAGTGAGCAACTTGAACATACATTGGACGGGTGTGAAAAGTGAATCTGAGGATAAACTATAAGTGTAATTCCTGCTGTCAAAGAGGGCAGGGCTTTGTATCTTTTTAGCTTTAAAAGATACTTTCTTAAACAGAATCCCCAAATTAAGCCTGCCCTCTCAAAAATTTGCACACTATATTCATAACACTTTCTCAAGTTATAAACATTCTTTCTGTAACCATAGGCAAGTTGATGAAAAATTTGGCAAAATGGCAAAATTTTTCTGTAAATTTAAAATAAATTATAAAATTAATTTTGCATACCAACATAAACATTCTGAACTGAGGGATATGAAAAAAGTGGACAGTCCTCATGAAGCTTATGTAATTGGGGAAACAAAATGGATACATGTGAAATAATTCAATACCAGGAAAGAATTTGAAGTTGGTTAATAAACAGTGGAGAGCCATTAAGTCCTTACTTGAGAGAGTGATATAAAGAAAATGTTGTAAAATACTGTTTTGCAACAGTGTTCACTATACGTGAAAGGTGGGAGGTGAGTAAATACTGAGATGAGGTGTTAGGCTTATCAACAGTAAAGCAAGTTTAAGAAATAGTGCAAAGGAAGAATCGTGCTTATTTTCAACTCCATCTTAATTCTCTTATTTACCATCTGATGTTTTCCTTATTAACATACTTTTATTACCATATTAATGTAAAGCCAATATAAATACCTGTAATGTGTGCTTGATATAGTCATATTAGAGATTACACATGTAAGCAGTTTGGAGTTGAATGAGAAAGTTAACCTGGAATAGATGTTACAGATGTTTGGGAGAAAGAAATTAATCAGGGAAGGACCTTAGAGTCCCAAATGTAATGTTACATATTTGTAATATGAGTCCTAGAGTGGTGAAGGGTTTTGAACAAAGCAATTTAAGAGTTGGGACTGGAATTTAGGTCTTCTGACTCCAGAGTGTTTTCTCCCAAATCACAGTACTCGTGCCTGGAAGAACACAGTAGGTTTTGCACAGGTATGATTTTAAAAGTCTGTGCCCTGTATGTCAAGGAAAGAGTAAGTACCTAAACTGGTGCTTGACACAAGTACTCAAGTGTGTGTTTTGGAAGCTAAGGATGAAAGTCATGAAGTAACTTTTTTCATTTAGTGTGATTTCTCCCTTTTAAACTTTATGGTACTTTATCCTTACTTCTTATAAGACACTTAACCTTGTGCCATACTTACTGTGTGTATGTCTAATCCTACCTCCAGCCTAATCCCCAGTCAACTACCTTACAGCAAGGGCTGGTCCTGATTTCTCTCTCTGCCCTCCACTGTGCCCAGCATAGGATATTCAACAACAGCGGATGCCTTCCAAGGGCTGAGATAGGTTTGTCAGGCAGTTGATGCATTCTCACAGATCTGAATAGCACAATTCCAGAGGAGGGAAGGGATGTCTGGAGTTGTCTACATGAGTCTCCTCCAACTACACTCGACTGAGTTCTGCGTAGAGAAAAGGAGATAGGTCAGGGAAGGCAGGTCTACTACCACTACATTCCAGTTGCCTCCTTGCTTAGTCCAAGGTCCAAGAGTCGCTTTTTCTGCCTGATTTAATTAACCAACATTGGGTTCTAAGTTATTGGCACTGTGACAGTTTTAATGGGGTGCAGGGAAATCAGAGATATCCACTAGATTCTGCAGAGAAACATGCCTCATCAGGGCCTGGGAGAGCAAAGAGCAGCCAATGAGTGCCCAAGTTTTAGTCCCTAGCCTAGGAGCTGGGGATGCAGCAGTGAACAAGACAGATGAAAATCCTTGCTATCATGGTGCTTAAATTCCAAGGGGCTTGAGAGGAGATAACGATAAATAAATAAAATATATAGTATGTCAGATAGTGGTAAGTGTTGAGAAAAACAAGGAAAAGTGGATAGGAAGTGTATATGTGTGTGTGGGAGGGGTTGCAATTGTATTTAGTGAGGCCATATAAGCCATTTCAGAGAAGATGACGTTTGAGTAAAATACTGAGGGAAGTGAGAGGAAACTAGCATGTTGGGTATGCCGTTAACTATCGTTATTGATTACACATGCACAGCTTCTGGTTGTTCGTAGGCAGTTTGTCCCAATTTGGCCTACCCACAGTTCAGGAAGAAATAATAAGCCAGGTAATGCAGGCAGTTGAAAGAAAGGAGGCCAAGCCAGTAAGAAACCTGGCAGAAGGTAACAGTAAGTTCCCCTCTGTTGGTTCTACGTTCCTAGAGAAAGAGGGGAAGAAAAAAAAAAAGCAAAAAAAAAAATCTCAGCTTCCTGTCCCTTTAAAAATGGCGGCCCGGCACGGGCCAACAATGCCATTGGCTGCACGAGGCAGAGGGGGAGGGCGCGGGGGGTGGGGCGCAGAGTCCTGCCTCCTACGGCACGGCGGAGGTGGCAAGATGGCCGCGGTTGAGGAGGATGGAGTTGTTGGGGCTGAAGCCGACCGGGAATTGGAAGAGCTTCTGGAAAGTAAGAACCCGTAATGGGAAAGGCCCGAAGGGGGCGGGTGTAAGGATCCCTTCAGGGGGTTAGGTGAACCTGAGGTATTTGGGGCGGAGCAGGAGAGGTTCTCCAAAGGTTGGTCGGCGGCGGAGAGTCTGCGACCCCCGAGATAATCTCTGGGTCACCCTCTCCTTCGCGGCGGGAGCTGAGGAGCTCGCTTTGGGTCCCTGAGCGGCCCAGACCGTTGATCTCCTTGCCGGAGGGGAAACTAACCCAGAGGACGATGTTTCACGATCCCACTCCAAACTCCCCTTACTTTAGATTAGTAAGTTCTTAAAGTCTGACTTTCTCCCCGCCGGCAGCAGCCTTCGGTCCTCGGTGGGCCGCGAACCGGACATCCACGGATTGCTTCCATTAACTCTTAGCGAGCCCGAAGTGCGTCCTTCTGTGCACTGTCCTGTTCTCCTTAACACGGAAGACACGCCTTTCCTTCTCCCAGTCCTTTCACCTTTCTCTCACCAGGCCCCTTTCCAGTTCTTTCATCATGTCAGAGCTCAAACACACTCCCTTCCCATTATTTTGAAAAACAGGGTGAGACGGCCTCTGGGGAAGACAATTCACCCTCTTAAAAGAGGGTGGCTGTACTTTTCCTCCTTAGCCCTGTTTCTTGCCCAGAGTGGGGCCGCTGCCCTCCCCTTACACTTAGAGTCTGGCAAGCAGAATGGTGGTGAGGACAGAGGCTTTTCAGGGAAGAGGTGAATATTTTTTTGTTTCTTGCTCAGTCACAGACAGAGTGGGCAGGCGGAAAGATGAACAGAAATTGTGAGAAGTGCTAAGTGACTGTGTGAGTCTGCAGAGAGGAGGCCAGAGGGAGCTCTAAGAGCTTTGGGGAGGGAGAGTGAAACTGGAAGGTAAGGGAGTTCAGTGCCCTCCCATGGAGTGTAATATGGAGTCTCTCAGTTCATACTAGTACCAGGACCCATGGGGAGCTAGGTGAAACATCTTGTGGCTTCAGCTTTCTTGCCAAAGATTAGATTATTCCCTGTAGGGCTTCAGAATGGGTTCAGGGGGTAAGGGCATCTGTGTTGTCTGCTCCCCTTGGATATCTGTGTGGGATTTCTAGGAGTCATTAAAGCATGGCAAGGAAGGCACTGTGTAGATGCAGATGTCTCTGCAGAAGTTTTAACTCTCTTCTCCCAGCTCTGAGAGAGATGCTTGTGCCACCTTAAGAGATTTCTTCCCCTTTGTTGACAATAAATTAGGTAATGGGGTGGGAAGTGGGAGGCTTATTGAGGGGTGGGTCAGGAAAGGGAGACTCAAAAAAAGGAGAAAATTTAGGAAAGTTGACAGTTTGAAAGATTGTTCTCTTAATGCTTTGCCCGGAAACCCCCCAGCCTTGCATCCTCATCCATCCCCAAATACACGCCGTGTTTCTTGTTTCTGAAGGTGCTCTTGATGATTTTGATAAGGCCAAACCCTCTCCAGCACCCCCTCCTACCACCACGGCCCCTGATGCTTCGGGGTCCCAGAAGAGATCGCCGGGAGACACTGCCAAAGTATACATTCCACCCACTTAAGGGATGGGGGGGCGGGCAATGGGCATGCAGCTCTGAGCAGAGGTTGGGCAGGCCCCTGTAGGCCAGAGGGGAGTTGGGGGAGGTGCCTTGGCCTCACATTGCTGAGTGCTCTTGCAGGCCTCAGTCCTTGTGAAACAGGGACTTGAGATTGAGTAGAGGGATCTCAAGGAAGTTCTTTAAGAAAAGAGCAGATTTAAATGTTTGGATTGGGAGTGATACTCCATACCGTTCCCTCAGTGGCCAGATACCTTTTTGCTGCTCTTAGTAAGAGAGGTAGTCAGAATATCCAGTGGAGGTGGGTAGGAGGGAAGCACTGCATTTCCCAGAGCCACTGCCTGTGACTTTTGTCAGAGGCCATGTGCAGTGGGGTGCCAAGTAAGAGATGCACTTAGGCCACGTTCTCCCCTGCAGGATGCCCTCTTCGCCTCCCAAGAGAAGTTTTTCCAGGAACTGTTTGACAGCGAGCTGGCTTCCCAAGCCACTGCAGAGTTCGAGAAAGCAATGAAGGAGTTGGCTGAGGAAGAGCCCCACCTGGTAGAGCAGTTCCAAAAGCTCTCAGAGGCTGCTGGGAGAGTAGGTGAGGAGGGGGCCCCAGACAACTGAAAATGCCTGAGCAAACCTCCTAGGTCATTGTTGCTTGAGGACACCAAACTTTGTAAAGTTGACAGCAATTATGATACCACTGCCATGGGATGGGGGAGGAGATGGGAGGAGGCATGAGACCCTGTTTAATGAAAAGCATGAGATAAGTTGGAAAGTAACAGAAAAGATTATTAAAAAGTGACCATTTTAAAGGTCACAGTGTTAATGTGGGTGTCATTGTGGAGAACAAACTGACACACAGTTCATGTAGTTTTATGAAAATAACTATGAAGATAACCCTAGAGTATTCAAAGATTTGGAGTGCTAGTGATTCACTAATAAATGCTCCATATCCAAGCTGGTAACCAGGTCAGTCTAGGCAAGCAAACAGTTAAAATCCTAAATGACCTTGGCTCTTTTCATCCCTCCTAGGTAGTGATGCGACTTCCCAACAAGAATTCACTTCTTGCCTAAAGGAGACATTAAGCGGACTGGCCAAGAATGCCACTGACCTTCAGGTGAGGGGGAAGAGATAGGGAACCACAGGGGGCCCACTCCTAGACACTTCACCAGCAGAGTCTCAAAAGGCAGACTCTCTTGGGTATCATCTCAAGTCTGTCCCTGCCTGACTACTTTGCTACAGGCAAGTTTAAATAGTTCTTTCCCACCTGAAAGGTTGGTGAACATCCCAAGAAGGTAGTATACTTGCTCACCTCCCTCCTGTCCTTTCTAGAACTCTGGCATGTCAGAAGAGGAGCTGACCAAGGCCATGGAAGGGCTGGGCATGGACGAAGGAGATGGGGAAGGGACCATCCTCCCCATCATGCAGAGTATCATGCAGAACCTCCTGTCCAAGGATGTGCTGTACCCATCACTGAAGGAGATCACAGAAAAGGTTTGTGAACTTCTATTTATGCTTTTCCTCTTTGTTCCCCATTGTATCAGCTCCTGTGAGCTGCTTTGTCTATTTAGAGCCTGCAGAGATAGAGTAACTCAAGTGTACAGGTTCATCTATTTTTTTCTCCTTTATTTATTTGGAGGGGGAGAGTTAGGGAGGAGTTGTATCTCCAAGAGAATAAAGCTACCATACTGAGGATGTTTAAGGTAGAAGGGGAAATCCTTCAGCTCTAGTTTTCTGTAAATTGGTCTAAGTCTCTGTTGTTGTCTGATAAACCTTTCTTGCATTTCCAACTTCATTAATTTCTCCAATAAGGTTTCACTAAGAATTTACTGGCTTTATGCTGTGAACAATTTTAAGAGTAGTTTAAATGATGGTCTCTGCCATCACAGAGCTTATAGTGTCACTGAAGAGATTTTTAAAGGTTGTTAAAACAAACAAAAAAGAAGGGATATGTGACAGAGATCATATGTGGCCCTTAAAGCCTCAAATATTTACTATCTGGCTCTTCACAGAAAACGTTTACTGTCCTCTGGTGACCGTAAATGCTAGCACAGCCAGGTGATCTGATTGAAGTGAGTGCTACTTCTCATGCTGAACTCGCTTATTTAGCTTTTCCTTCTCCTATGTTCCTGTCCCCTTCATGTTTTACTCTTCCTCATATTTTATTGCCCTTACTTATTCATTGTTCACTTACTTCCTCCCCACCCATTCTCTCTTTGCTTAGTATCCAGAATGGTTGCAGACTCACCGAGAATCTCTACCTCCAGAGCAGTTTGAAAAATACCAGGAACAACACAGTGTCATGGGCAAAATATGTGAGCAGTTTGAGGCAGAAACCCCCACAGATAGTGAGGCCACTCAAAAGGCTCGTTTTGAGGTGGTGCTGGATCTCATGCAGCAGGTAAGGCCTCGTCTTGCCGTCTGCCCGCTGCTGCCATCTGCTTGCGTGTTCAGTGGAGGAGGTGTCCTGGAAGGATGCCTCCCTGCCCAGCCAAGGTGGAGGAGGGAGCACAGGAGAGGCCACATAGCATGGTCTTATCTCTTGTTCCTCTTTCCTTGTTTTCCAGCTACAGGATTTGGGCCATCCTCCAAAAGAGCTTGCTGGGGAGATGGTGAGTATACCTTCTCATATACTTTAATCTTAGCCCCGGTTTCCAGTATTTTGTAACCTTTAGTGATTTCACCTAAGGTGATAATTGTGGCTGCTGGGGATGGACCTTCAAAAGCTCTAACTTTCTGAAATAGGAGGAGTTATCTGAGTCCCTTCATCTCTTCTCCAGCCTCCTGGCCTCAACTTTGACCTGGATGCCCTCAATCTCTCGGGCCCACCAGGTGCCAATGGCGAACAGTGTCTGATCATGTGAAACACAACATGCTTCCTTCCCTGATTCCCAGCTGTGGGGGAACGTCTGGAGTCAGCAGAACCACTGGGAGCTGAGGCAGGAGTGTCGTCTACAGGAGTGGTCTGCCCACTGCCATCTGTCGTCCCACCCAAGATTGTGCCATACCAGCTGAGGCTTTTTTTCTGTCTTTCTAGGAATAAGGTCTGTTCTGCAGATCATTTCTGTGAACCCTTTCCATTGTGGTTTCTGCTGCTAGCAAAGGCCCAGCTACCTACCAGGTGAAGGAAGGTGTCCCTTTTGGGGCATGCACCTTCTTTCCTCTCCCAAAATAATGTTATACAGGGCCACACTGAGTTCACTTTTGTACCCAGGGTCTTCGTGCCTTGTGTCTACTCCCTGTCTTGGACCTGGGGAGCAGGGACAGAGTCCTAGGACTCTATATTTCTATAGTTTTCTTGGGCAGCACCTGTGGGAATGAATGGGGAGAAACTTAGCCTAGGCTGGGGGTTTAGGTCTGTCACCACACCCTCTTGCCTTCAGACTGTTCTGAATTCTCTGAAGGGAAAGTAAGTGGGGGGGGCTTTTGCATCTAAAAATGCTACTCTTTCACAGTAGGCTGAAAGAGAAGCCCTGGGATTCTCCTCTCTCCAGGTACAGAGTCCTCAATTGCCTGTTCCAGCCTGAGAACTCAAGTAGCTGCCCTGTTCTTTCTATAATGCCATGTGATCTGGGTGAACTCAGCCCTTGACCTTCCTTTACCCCCTGCCTCTCCTCTCATCTCTCTATTTTAAATACCTCTTTATTCCAACCCTTCTCTGAGCCCAAACTGTGACAAAGAAGGGCCCATCCTGTTTCCCCTCATCTAGTCCATCCACCACCCTCACTGGCCCCCCTATCTCTCTGGCAAATGTATATAATTATAGTGTCAGGTCTAGGAAATGAATTACTGTTCTTCCCCAGATACATTTTGGCTTATTTGAGACATCTGATTCCTTTGAATCCTGTTCATTGATTCAGGGAGGTAGCTTGGGAAAGGGGGGGTGGGATGCAGCCTGGATCCTTTTTCCTGACTAATAAATATTCTGAGTGAGGGATTGAGCCTCTTTTTCATCCAGGTCTTTTCCTAATCTTCCTCAGCTTCTCTAAGCTGCCCTGTGAGGAATGTTAGCATAACATTGCATTACTGGGTTCTACCACCACTTCCCTTCCCCAGCTCAGTCTGCACCTCAGTTGGCAAAGAAGACTGAATGGCCATCTTTCCTCATTTTCTCCGAATATTTCAATTTGGGAAGCCCTTCGATTGGTATTGTATTTTAACATTTCACAGTATTATTATTAATGTTAGTAATATATTGTTAACATGTTTACTAAATTATTTTTCTTTGAGCTGACCTTGCTTTTCTCTGTGCGAACCAGTGAATCTGTAGACCTTGGCTGCCACATGTTGGTGGATACTCTGGTCAGACCAGCTGGCTGTCCTTGTTCAGCACTGAGAAAATAACTTCCAGAGCAAATTTGTACTTATCATTTGTGGCACTTTGAGCTCCTGACATGTCACTTTCCCTTGGATTAAGACTTTTCACCCCTTAAGATCCCACACATTCTGTGGTATTGGCGAGGAAGGAAATGTTCTTAAGGCCTAAGGCTGTTTGGGAAGGTCCAGCTACTGTACCTTAAAGTACAGAAGAGCCCGGGTCTGAATCTGAGACTCCTCTCCTCTGCAAGAGATGGGAAAGTACAGGCAGAGTTGTGATGATGGTCACAGGACGTGAATGGCCAAAATTCTCTCCTTATAACTAGCAAAAACTGGATGAGGAAAGAGAAAAAGGAGGGAAGAACGAAAGGGCCTTGCACCTTGAGCTATGTGCCAGTTTTCCTTTACACATTCTCACTTCTGCTGGCCTGGCCAGGGCTTACGCCAGGAACCTAAACAGATGCCACCTTAGTTTTGTTCCCAAGCCATTCATTTTCATTTTGATTTTGATTGAACATGAACAAATTGACCTCAGGTTACCCTCTGTTCCAAAAATACTATTTGAATTATTCTAGGACTTGTGGAAAGATGGAGCAGTCCTTCTCAAACTGTGGTAAAGGACCAGGTTTTTTGTTTTATAAGTATCCTGTCCTTTGTCCACCAATATGTGTTCCATACGCTCAGTTCACACTGTGGGCTACCCACCACACAAGTTGGACAACAGCAAACTGACCAGACCTCTTCCGCAGGATAAGGCCACTGATGATGCATTTGGATATTATAGCAGTCAAAATGCCAGGGACTTCCCTGGCAATCCAGTGGTTAGGACTCCGAGCTTCCACTGCAGGGCTCATGGATGGGTTCGATCCCTGGTTGGGGAACTAAGATCCCGCATGCCCCATGACGCGGCCAAATAAATAAATGAATAAAAATAAAAAACAAAATGCTAAAAGGTTTGTGAACACATTTAATTTCTAACTCATTCTTGTCGCAGACTGGTGAAAAACTGTTCACAGACCAGTACAAATTTCCAACCACCTGAGTAGCAAGCACTGCTCTAGGGCCCTCCTCAGTCTCTCCACAGTTGCGTCAGCCAAAGGGATGCATTTCTATCCTTGTTCCATGTGAGGGTTGCTTCTACTGAACCTTTTCTTCAGCAAGAATGTGTCGCTATAAGGACGTTTCTAGTATTTTTCTAGCCTTCCTTTGCTGCTTAAAATAACCATCACAAAGCTTAGGTTTAAGCTGTAAAGTGTTTATGCTGCTCTCAAACTTTAAAGGAGGTGCCCCTTTGTTCCAAAATTCTGTACATTAGAAAACAAATTTGTAATTGTTTGGATGGTTTAATTAAGAATCAAGTTAGTACTGTGATAATCATGTTCCTGTGATTCCGGAACATCCTGGCAGGGGCCCCATGAGGTGCTTATAATGTGCTGTTGAGATGGCTTTTTGGGAGCTTGGGAGAAACGATGGCCCACAGTAAATGAAGTAGAGATGACAGACCATATGAAAAATGATCAGAAGGCTTAGAGGAAGTATGCATGCAAGAATGAATGTATATTTCACTGGAAAACCCACCTGCTGACTATGTTTCTCAGGAAGCCCTCAGGAAAATTTTGTATAAAAGAAAGGCACTAATGAAGGGGCCACCAGCATGTTTGAGAAGTTAAGAAGTGGTTGTCTCTGTGGGTGGAGGCTGATGGAAGAGGATGTTTAAGAACTGGTTTCCCTGGTAGTGGTGGGGCTAATAGGATCCTAGCATTTGGCCCTGATAGCAGAGGCCAGATGGCAACACTTAACTCTCAGAAGCAGGGTGGGTGAATTTCCATAAGGGCAGCACGGTCAAGGTGGAGGTGGCTAATGGAACGTGGGTGGTCTTAGGGACCATATAGATGGACAGTCAAGTAGGGTACTGATTTACATATAATTAAGAGTGACCAGGAATGGTTGAACAGAAGGCTGAGGTCAGTAACTTCAATGAAAAGTCACAATTCCTTGCCTAGTTTATAGGCCTGAGACAGTTGTCGGACTCAATCTATCAATTGAATGCGCAATTTACTTAGCTAACCATACACTAGGGAAAGAAGACTACCCAAAATTTTTGAGTTGGAAAACCAGGGATAGGGGGTCTGCGTTACACTGATACCAGGGACCCAGAGCACCATCACAGTACCTCCCATTCCTGCATTCCCCCCGCCCCACCTCACCCCAATTACAGTAGGAAAATATAGGGTCAGATAATAAATGGAGTGCTTGCCCAGGTCTGTCTCACAGTGGGTCCCAAAATCCACTTTATGGTCATTTTTCCAATTTCCCTAGATAATCAGAATGGACATATTTGGTAGTTGGCAGAGAGCCCAAGTAGAAGTCCCTGAAACTGCACCCGCACCTCTGCCAAAATAGTAAATAAAAAGTAATATTGCATTCTGGGGGAAATGGTAGCAATTCGTTACACTCTTAAAAACTTAAAAGGGTGCAGGGGTGTTGGTCCCCATCATATCCTCATTTAGTTTCACCATTCTGGTCCTTGCAAACATTGGGTGGGATGTAATGGACTACAATGGACTGCTGTAAACTTAAGCAGTTAGTAGTCCTGATTGTAGTACTGTGATGGATGTATTTTCTTTTTTTCTTACTTTTTTTTTTTGCATTGTAACTTCATAATATGATTTTATACATTTATTCTGAGAAATAGAATAGAAAAGCAGCCACTGGCAAGCAGGAGCTGTTCTGGCCCTTACAAGTAGGTCTTGATATTTTTCTGTTGAACACAACCAATTTTACATCAGACAAGCTTCATCTCTGGCCTGTGTAGTTAACGAGACACTTCACCTGCAAACACATGTTGAGTCCACACTTAGTCTGAGAAAACATCAGCTCTCTTTCCTGGTGTCAGGACTTAAGGAAGCTCAAGTTCTTGATGTCTCGTCACAGAAAGAATTCAGTGAGAGACAAAGTGATAGGTAAAAAGTGGATATATTTAGAGAAACACGCTTCACAGACAAGAGTGTGGGCCATCTCAGAAGGCAAGAGGCCAGATGTATTTTCTTCACTGGAGAGTGACGCAGCCTCTGATATATTATGTGGCTATTAATATGTATCATCTGGCCTTTTTTACAGAAAGTTTCCTGATCTCGTGAATATATTCTTTCAATACTAATCAGCAAGAATCAGAAGCAGTTGGAATCGCAAGTGATGGGCAATAGTATATGTTCACAGTTCTTTTTTAAAAAATATTTTATTTATTTATTTGGTTGTGCTAGGTCTTAGTTGTGGCAGGCGGGCTCCTTAGTTGTGGCTTGCCGGCTCCTTAGTTGCGGCATGCATGCGGGATCTAGTTCCCCGACCAGGGATCAAACCTGGGCCCCCTGCATTGGGAGCTCGGAGTCTTAACCACTGTGCCACCAGGGAAGTCCCTATGTTCATGGTTTTGATCTAGAGCTATGTTAATTTTTCTCTCTTTCACAGTATAGTCCAAAAGGACCTGGATATTCTGTAGAATATCACATTTGTTTGCTTTATTAAGCTTATGCTACTCAGGTATTAAGGATATGCTAATCAGATCTGAGGAACAAGCAGTGTCAAGTATTCTGGATTCCTTGGTGAGACACATACACTCCAGAGGGTGAGAGAGAAATTCTTCAAAAGATGCAGGGCCCTGCCATGCTGGTTAGGTTTTTAGGTGTCCAGTGATCTGGAGCATTCTGGGACATCCTCTCTAGTAAAGATAAGTTATTGTATCTTGTGTCTTTTACCATAAGAAAGTAGCAAAATACCTTGGTAGGCATATTCCACTTTTGGAGGCAGCATATTTTTGAACTTGGGAATGCAAGAAAGGCCTCTACAGCAGGTCCAGCCTATGATGCAAGCAGTCCTGCTGCTTGGGCCATAAGACCCAGAAAATTCCATAGTACTAGAGGTATCTGTGGTAGGAAAATATGTGTGTGGATTCTCTGGCAATCCACAGTAGGAGAGTTCCAGCACAGACCTCTTGGGTTCTGGAGTAAGGTGATGCTTCCTGCAGTAGAGAAAGTTTTACCATTGCAAAGCATCTCCTGGCATACTGTTAGGTCCTGATAGAGATTCAGTGCCTAACCACAAAATATCAAGTGACTATGTGACCAGTTGCCCATATAAACAGCCTGTTATTGTTAGATGTGCCAAATCATAAGGTTGGGTGGATACAATAGCAATACATATTAAAATGGAAATTGTACAGTTTGGAAGAAGCCCAAGCAAATTTGGCACAAGTAAGTTAAATTGAACAAAGGGCCCCGGGCCTCCATATTACCTGCATCTGTTGCACTAGTACCTTTCTCTTAGCTCATGCCTATGGCAACATAAGAATTCCTTCAACCATTTGACAGAGGAGGAAAAAATCCAGGTCTGGTTTGTGGATGCTTTGTCTTGATCATGTTAGGGCAAGCCAAGTATGGACTACTGCTTCTCAACCGCCTCTTCCTGAGTGGTCCTGAAAGACAGTGATGAGGGGAAATTCTCTCAATGAGTAGGGCTTTAGGCAATTTACTTGACCATCCGCTTTGGAGAGAGTAGTGGCCGGAGGCAAGGATATACATGAACTCACAGTCAGTGGGCTGGTTGGTCAGAGGCCCAGAAGGAGCAAGATAGGAAAATGGGGTCTGGTGAAGAGCATTTGGGTGGATTTATGAGAGGGGGACTTATGAAAGTATTCACCAGAAGGGTGCTAAATTATAACTATGGATAGGATAATTTAGTTAGGAAAATTTCAGCTATCCCAGTCTTGCACAGTGTGTCTATAAATAGAATCACCACGGTGGCAGAGGTGGAGGCTGTTTTTTGGCCTATTAACATGGACTCTTCTCTTAGCCGAGGCTGACTTAGCTCTGCTATTTCTAAATGTCCATCTTGTCAGCATCAAAGAACAATGCTGATCCCCTTGTTAAGTACCACTACTCAAGGAGAACAGCCTGCCATTTGGTGGCAAGTTGGTTACATCAAACCTTTTCCATTCTGGAAAAGACAACAGTTTATTCTGATCAGGACTGATAGATATTTTGCTTTGCTTATAAGTGCCTGAGCCAGTACTACCATCCAAGGACTCAGAGATGTTTGATTTACCAGCTCTGGGTCCTACATAATAATGCCTTGGAACAAGGTACCCACTTAATGGCAAAGCAGGTACAGCAACAGGCACATGACAGTGGGATCCACTGTTCCTACCAAATACCTTATCACCCAGAAGCCTCTGACCTGGTACAGTAGTGAGATGGCCTTTTGAAGGTGCATTTGTGGTGCCAGCAGGGATGGAGTGCTGTCCTTCACAATACAGTATAAACCTAAATGACCATAATAGGATGCTTTATCCCCAAGAGGTAGAATTCATGGGCTCTGCAACCAAGGGGTGGAAATAGGAGTGACCCTATTCAACATCACTTCCAGTGATCCACTTGAGGAATTTGTACTTCCTAGGAGTCCCTGCAACTTTAAATTCTGTGGGTCTGGAGGTCCTGTTTCTCAGAGTGGGGATGCTTCTACCAGGCACCGCATAAGAATCTCAATAAACTTAAAGGTATGGCTGTCATCTGGTCACTCTGGGCTCCTAATGTCAGCAAACTATCAGGCAAAGAAAGAAGTTGCCATACTGTCTGGGATAATTAACTCTGCTATGAGGAGGTAGGATTGCTGCTACATTATGAATGCAAGGAGGAAAGTGTTTGATGCACATGTGATCCCTGGGTTGTCTTTTGGTCCTACTATACTCAGTTTTAACTGCGAATAAGTAAACAATTATGGCCTGATAGGGCATGATCTCCAGGGGCCCAGAACCCTCAAGGATGAAGGTCTGGATCACCCCATTAGGTAAGCCATCTAGACTAACAGAAGTTGTAGTCAAGAGGGAGATGAATCTGGAATGGGTGGCATAGAAGGAAGATGGTGAATATCATTTGCAGTTTCTGGACCAACTGCAGCAACTCGTCTCGTGTTTCCAGAAATTGTGACTAACTTGATTGCTGGAGAAACTGCATAGAGAGAGTGAACTTAATGTACAAAGCAAATGGATCTGAGCGGTGCTAGAGGTGAACCGTAGTAGACATTGTTGGTACCCTGTCCAGATCCCCTTTACCAGGAAGTGAGTGTCGGCTGCTAATAGCTCACTGCTGCATTTTCTTGAGAATCACCCTCTGCCAACAGGACCAACTTCTGGAAACTCCTGGAAGGTTGTGCCTTCCCAGGGATAACACCACAGCCAATGGAATGATGTCAGTTTCTGCAAAGAAGTCAGATGGGATTCTGATAGGGACTGCATTATCAGTGATGATATGTAATCAGTAACTGTGTTATCAGCAAATGATACTGGGGCACAGAATTCCTTCTTGCTTTCCTCAAGGTGGGGCAAATGTGCCATTTATGTGCAGAGTTCCCAGTGGAGGCTAAACTTATCTGCTGAACCCATATCTTTGCCTAACTTGCCCCCTCTCCTATCTTGCTTCACTCACTGTATTCCAGCTTTTACTTGAGAGCACTCCCTCAATAGACCACTTGCACAGAATTCCTTTCTTGGACTCTGCTTCTAGGGAATCCAGCCTAAGACAGGAGAATAGTGGCGGCAACTAAGAGATTTGAGTTTGACATAAGGTAGAGCAAAGAGCAAAGGTGAGTTCTATTTAGGAATGTTAAGGTGCCATTGGCTGGAACAGAAGGGAATATCCTCAACCTGATAAAGTGCAACTACAAAAGATCTATAGCTAACATCATACTTAAAGATCAGGAACAATACAAGGATATCAGCTCTTCTAGTGAACATTATGCCAGAGGTTTTGGCCAGGACGATTAGGCAAGAAAAAGAAATAAAAGACATTGCGATTGGAAAGGGGAAAAAAATGAAACTGTATTTGCAGATGTCATGATATAGGAAATCCTAAGGAAGCCACTAAAAAGCTATTAGAACTAACGAGTTCAGCGAGGTTGCAGGACTTAAGTTCAATATACAGAAATCAATTATATTCCTATGCATTTGCAGTGAACAATCCAAAAGTGAGATTAAGAAAACGTCCATTCACAAAAGCATCAAAAAGAATACTTGGGGGAGGGGACTTCCCTGGTGGTCCAGTGGGTAAGACTCCACGCTCCCAATGCAGGGAGCCCTGGTTCAATCCCTGGTCAGGGAACTAGATCCCACACGCGTGCTGCAACAAAACGTTCGCATGCTGTAACAAAGAGTTCATGTGCCACAACTAATAATCCCGCATGCCACAAGGAAGATCCCACGTGCCGCAACTAAGACCCGGCGCAGCCAAAATAAACTAATTTATTAATTTTTTTAAAAAAATGGAATACTTGGGAGAGGGGGAGAATAGGAATACATTTAACAAAAGAAGTGCAAAACTATACTGTTAAAACTACAAAACATTGTTGAAAGAAGGAAGATGTAAATAAATGGAAAAACACCCCATGTTCATGGAGCACAAGACTTGCCATTGTTAAAATGTCCATACAGGTCTTCCTCGACTTATGATGGGATTACGTCCTGATAAACCTATCATAAATTGAAATTATCTTAAGCCAATACATTTAATACGCTTAACTTACCAAACATTATAGCTTAGCCTAGTCTACTTTAAACATGCTAAGAATACTTACATTAGCCTGCAGTTGGGCAAAACCAGCTAACACAAAGCCTGTTTTATAATAAGGTGCTGAATATCTCATGTAATTTATTGAATACTGTACTGAAAGTGAAAAAGAATGGTTGCAAGTGTATTGGTTGTTTACCCTCGTGATCGCGTGGCTGACTGGGAGCTGTGGCTCACTGCTGCTGCCCTGCGTCATGAGAGAGGATCATACTGCTAACCCAGGAAAAGATCAAAAGTCAAAATACAGTTTTTACTGAATGTTTAACACACACCACCATAAAGTAAAAAAATTGTAAGTCAAACCATTGTCAGTTGGGGACTGTCTGTACTCCCTATCTCCATACTCAATGCAACCCTTATCAGAACCCCAGCTGAATTCTTTGTGGAAATTGACTAGCTAATCCTAAAATTCGTATGGAATCACAGTGGACTCAGGATAAGAAAATAATCCTGAAAAAAGCAATGGTAATCAAAACAATGTGGTGATGGCACATAGCTAGAATAGACATAGATACCAGTGGAGTATAATTAAGAGTCCAGAAATAAACCCATACATCTATGGTCAACTGAGTTTTCACAAAGGTGCCAAAACCATCCAATGAGGAAAGAATATTCTTTTCAACAATTGTGCTGGGACAGCTAGGTAACCACATGGAAAAGAATGAGTTCAATCCTTACTCCACACCATAGGCAAAAATTAACTCAAAATAATTTAAACACCTAAAAGTAATAACTAAAACCATAAAGATCTTAGAATAGCACATAGGGATAAAGCCTTCATATTTCTGGATTTGGCTAAGAATTATTAGATAGGACACCAAAAGCATGAGCAACAAAAGAAAAAAATAAATAAATTGGACCCCATCGAAATTAAAAAGTTTGTGCTTCAAAGGACACCATCAAAAAATTGCAAAGACAACCCACAGAATGGGACAAAATATTTGCAGATCATGTAACTGATAAAGGATTTGTATCTAGAATATGTACTCTTATAACTCCATAATAAAAAGACAAATAACTCAATTTAAAAATGAGTAAAGGATTTGAATAGACATTTCTCCAAAGAAGACAAAAACGTCCAATAAACACATGAAAAGATGCTTGACATTGGTAGTCATCAGGAAAGTGCAAATCAAAACCACAGTGAGATACCGCTTCACACCCATTAGGATGTCTAGAGTCAAAAACTTAAAAAACATTGGCAAAGATGGGGAGAAACTGGAACCTTTATACACTGCTGGTGTGAATGTAAAATGGTAAAACTGCTTTGAAAAGCAGTCTGTCAGTTCCTCAAGTGATTAAACATAGAGTTAACCATATGACCCAGCAATTTCATTTCTAAGTATATACCCAAGAGAAATGAAATGAAACTTATGTCCACACAAAACTTATACATAAACGTTTACAGCAGCATTTTTCATAATAGCCGAAAGGCAGAAACAACCCTAAGGTCCATCAACAGATAAACGGATGAACACATACAATGGAATAATATTTGGCTATGAAAAAGAATGAAGTACTGATACATGCTGCAAAATGGATGAACTTCGAAAGCATGCTAAGTGAAATAAGCCCGTCACAAAAGGCCACATACTATATGATTCCATTCATATGAAAGTCCAGAATAAGGAGATCCATAGAGACAAAGTAGATGACTAGTTTCTTAGGGCTGGTGGGGGATGGGGAAATGGGGGGGTGATACCTAAAGGGGACTGGGTTTCTTTTTGAGGAGATGAAAATGATTGAAAATTGACTGTGGTGACGGTTGCACATATCTGTGAATGTACCAAAAGCCATTCAATTGTACACTTTAAATGGATGAATTGTATGGTATGTGAATTTCATCTCAACAAAGCTGTTTTTTATTTATTTTATTTTATGTATTTATTTTCGGCTGCGTTGGGTCTTCGTTGCTGCGCACTGGCTTTCTCTAGTTGTGGCAAGTGGGGGCTACTCTTCCTTGCGGTGCACGTTTCTCATTGCATATTGCGGTGGCTTCTCTTGTTGCAGAGTACAGGCTCTAGGGGTGCGGGCTTCAGTAGTTGTGGCATGCAGGCTCAGTAGTTGTGGCTCGCGGGCTCTAGAGCGCAGGCTCGGTAGTTGTGGCGCACGGGCTTAGTTGCTTCGCAGCATGTGGGATCTTCCTGGGCCAGGGATCAAACCCGTGTCCCCCGCATTGGCAGGCGGATTCTTTTTTTTTTTTTTTTTTTTTTTGCGGTATGCGGGCCTCTCACTGTTGTGGCCTCTCCCGTTGCGGAGCACAGGCTCCGGACGCGCAGGCTCAGCGGCCATGGCTCACGGGCCCAGCCGCTCCACGGCATGTGGGATCTTCCCGGACCAGGGCACGAACCCGTGTCCCCTGCATCGGCAGGTGGACCCTCAACCACTGCGCCACCAGGGAAGCCCGGCAGGCGGATTCTTAACCACTGCGCCACCAGGGAAGTCCCCCAAAGCTGTTTTTTAAAAAGTCCCATTGGCTATCAGGTATGCCAGTCTAAAGCTTGAAGGAGAATCCTGATTTGGAAATAAAGGCGTAGGAGTCATCATTATGTGGATAGTAGTTTGGACTGTAAGAATGGATAAGATCACTTTGGAAAAAAATGTAAAATGAAGAGGAAGAGAATCTCATGAAATAAATGGTCAGAGAGATATAAATAGAACTATGGAATGTAGTGTCACAGAAATCAGTGGGATTGAATATCTAGAAGGGGTAATGATTATCACAACCTCAAATGCAATAGGAAAGCCCAAAATAAGAAAAAGAAGAGTTGGTAATAGCAATTGATTTGATGGTAATAGCAATGGTGCCTATCAAAGCAGTGAGCGCAGAAAGCACACCACAGAGGGGGAGTCTTTTATCTCCATAGCTCCACTTTAGTCCCTCTTGTCAAGGTCTTAAATAATCTCCATGTTTCCAAATCCAGTGGTCAATTTTCAGTCATCTTAGCCTCAAACTCTCAAACAGGAATGACAGTTTATAGTGCCCTTCTTGAAACATTTAAAAATTTTGTTTTCTAAGATCCCTCGTTCTCTTGGTTTTTAAATTCTATTTCCTTGCTGCTCCTTTTAAATAAATTTTGCTGGGCTTTCTGTCTGACCCCTACTAGTTGGTGTGCCTCAGGATTAGAGGGCTTAGTCTATAGACTGCTTCTCTTTTCTTCCACATTAACTAAGTGAATGTTCCCCATCTAGTGCTTATCTATGCCATTTATACCTTAATAGCTCCCCAATTTATACCACCAATTGTCTCTTTTCCCGTGAGCTTCAGATTCATATTTCAATTGTTTACTCAGTAGCTCCATTTGGAAATCTAATAGGCATCTCCACTTTAACCAGTTTAAGATAGAACTGGACATTTTCCCAAAAAAACTCCTTCTGAACCCCCACCCCCACCCTGAGCTCTGTGTCAGTAAATGGCATTACTATTTGTCCTGTTGCTTAAGTCAAAAAACCTGAGATATCTCGACTCTTTCTCTTGTACCCCATATTCAATCTATTAGCAAATCACCTCTGCCACCTTCAAAGTACATCCTGAATCCAACCACTTCCTACCACTTCAACTGCAGCAGTAGTCTTGCAGGTCTTCTGCAATAGCTTCCTAACTGGTCTTTCAGCTTCTTTTTTGCCTCCCTGCCGGTAGTTCTCAAAGAATCAACCAGAATGAATCTCTTCATTTATAAATCAGATCATGTCACTCTTACTCAAAACCCTCCATGGCTTTCTAGTACTCTTAGGATAAAATCCAAAGTCCCCTTCTCGGCCTATAACTCCGTAAGTGATCTGGCTCCCATTGTGTTTCTCCAAACTAATTTCCTACCTGCTCTTTTGCCACATTAGCTTTCTTGCTGTTCTTTGAATACACCATACACTCAAGCTTCAAGTCTTTTTACCTTACTGTTTCCTCTACCTGGAAGATTCTTTCCCTAGTGTGTATGACTTATTCTCTCACTTCAAATCTCTATTTAAATGTTACCTCAGCAGAGGGGCCTTCCCTGAACCCCGTATGTGAAAGAGCACACCTACTCAGGTTACCCACTTTACCCTGCTTTATTTTCCTTTACAGTACTCTTCGTAATTTAATATTGTCTGTGTGCCCCTCTCCTCCCCCTATACTCCCAACCCTTGTGCAAATAAGTTCCATGAATGCAGGAATCTTGGTTTGTTTTGTTCACTGCTGCAGCCTCAGTACCTAGAAGAGGGCCTTACACGTAGCAGGAATCCAATAGTTGTTGATGGAGTAAATGAAAGAATGAATAGAATGGTAGGGCAATAGATAGTTTGTGTCCTAGCCCTCCTAGGTGCTGGGGTTAAAAAGATGAAAAAAGACATAGCCCCTGCCCTTATAGAGCTTATATTCTAATAGTATTGTCAGATTACAAATATATTATAGGTTAAATGTTATAGGTAAAAAATGGTATGAAAAAATGCAGAGTGAGAGAACAGAGGAAGATGGTAGTGTACAATTTTAGATGGAATAGTTAAGAGCTGTGTCTCTGAGGAAGTAGCATTTGGGTAGATATCTGATTAAGTGGACAGAACAAGTCTAGTAAAGATATGGTAGATGAACATTTTAAGAAGAGGGAACAAGTGCAAAAGCCCTGGGGCTGTCCATGCTTTGGTTGGAGTGACAACAAGAAGGCCAAAAGGGCTAGAGCAGAGCTAGGTAGTATGGGAGAAAATGAAATCAGAGAAATAGGTGCCACATCATGTAGGGCCTTCCTTGGAGGCCCTTTTGATCATTTTGATTTTTACTGTGTGATGGGAAGCTTTTGGAGGTTTTGAGCGGGCAATAATATGACCTGGCTTACATTTTAAAAGGTCACTGGCTGCCTTTAACTAGCAGGGCAATAATGGAAGTACACAAACCAGCTAGGCGTCTATTGCAATAGTCTAGGTAATATATAATGACTTATAATAGGATGGTAGCGGTAGAAGAGGTGACAAGGAGCCTTTCACCCTGGCCTACTGGTTAGAACCCCCCTGGCCTGGCAGCTGGGAGTAACCTTTTCAGGGGCCTTCTGCACTCTTCCTTCAGGTGTCAGAACGAGGCAGAGTGTACATACCCCGTCCAATTCTTGGGCAACTTCAACACACTACCCCCCTTCAGAGGAAAGAACCTCCTGAACAGCTTAGCTGCACCTCAGGCTTCTGAATCCCTTATTCAAAAATGGGAAAATGGGCTTCTCTGGTGGCGCAGTGGTTGAGAATCTCCCTGCCGATGCAGGGGACTCGGGTTCGGGCCCCGGTCCGGGAAGATCCCACATGCCGCGGAGCGGCTGAGCCCGTGAGCCATGGCCGCTGAGCCTGCGCGTCCGGAGACTGTGCTCCGCAACGGGAGAGGCCACAACAGTGAGGCCCGCGTACCGCAAAAAAAAAAAAAAAAAAAAAAAGGAAAATGGAGGTCTCGGGGGTAAATGGTTCTCGTGGGTATAGAAACCACTTAACAAGGTTAACCCCAAAGGAAATGGGGTTTTCAGAAGAAATCTTCTGGAGAGAACTGCTTGTTCTCAGTATAAAAAAACAGGGCAAAAATGGAGGTCGCCCAGGAGGTTGCCTGCCAGCCTGTTAGAAATGAAGCTGATTTCCACCACAATTCCGGGAGACGTCTGATTCGTATTTCTTTTCAGCATCAAAGTCAGCCGCCCGAAACACTGCGAAAACAACTTCTTCGCCTCCTCAGTATTGCGCACGCGCCCCTCGCTCCGTTTTCCATTGGTCTTAAGCCCCGCCCCCTGTGCGTCCTTCGAGGAGGGTTGGGAGCGGAGAGCTCGCGCGACCGCTCTTCTCCCAGTCTTCTCCAGCACATCGTCGCAAACGGGGCCGGAAAGCGTGGCGGCGCAGGCGCAAGCGCAGAGAGCGGAGGCGGTGGTGGTGGCGGCCGCTGGCCAGTGTAAGATGGCGGCGGCGGTGGTGGCGGCAGTGGACGGGGCGGCTGGGCGTGGAAGAGTCGGAGCAGCCTCTGGCAGAAGGATGACCCAAGACAGGAAGCAGGCTGCTGAGCCTCGCCGGCTCCCGTGCTTGTAACTGCCCCAGCCGGACACCCCCCCCTTGACCTACCCGGTCCGTGTCTCGTTCCGGCTTGGCCTGCCCCCCTCTCCCCTGGCCCACTCCTCTTCAAGATAGGTTTGACTCCTTTCCCAAGCTCCCAGGGCTCAGGGCTTCTTCCCCTGACCTGAGTCACCGCCGGGAGGATTGACTGCCTTTCCCTCAGGTCAGCCCCAGGGTTGACCTCAGGAGCCTGCCCTGCAATCTACAGGGACGTCTTGCCTCGTCGGGTGACCCATTTGTGTGCGCTTTTCTCCCCTTTAGATTGGGGGACGCGGCTTCCCCTGCGTTTCCCCGTCACCTCAGGACCACCGCGCAGTGTGCCCCCTCCCCCATCCCGAGTTCTCGGGCCCAGCACCTTGTACGGAAGGCCGAGGTCCAAGATTACCCCGCAGTCAGTTGTTGCTGTCTGTTCCTGTACCTTTTGTAATGTAATTCTCGTAGCCTGCCTCCCCTCACCCCTAAATCTTTCAGGACACCGTAGAACGGTTCCATTTGGTCCCTGTTAGTTGGAAAGCATCTGGTGGCTTGAGTTTCTGACTCATATGATTGTTGCTGGAGTCTCTGTAAACAAACCGGCATTAGCGCTATCACGTTCTCTTTGGGATTTCCCCCCTGCTCTGTGGCTTCTTGTTGAGAGGTTTGGTTAGGGGTTAGCGTTGAAAAGATTCAGGTTTTCCTTTTAAATGACTTATACGTTTTAGTGGAGCTGGGAGATTACTTGCCTGGTTCCTTTAATTTCTGTAACAGTGTAAGTTATTTGTTCAGTAGTCAGAATTAGATAAATTACGGTGGTTCTGAATAGTTCTGAGGAGGTCTAAAAAACACTAACATGTATTCATAAATATTTTTTATTATGTTTAGTAGAAGAGACACCTTTGCCATTTAAACTTTAACTTTTCTCAGTCCTTCAGTGAATCTACAGACCTATTTTCTCAGGAGCTCAGCCTGGCCCTACTTCAGTGATAAAGGAGGAAAGGTGAGTAGGAGTTGAAGGCATTTAAATTCCTGAGTGCAAGACAGACCCTACCCTGGTACTCAAGTGCTGACCACTAGTCATAAAATTCCTACCACAGTTTCCCAAAGAGTCGGGTATTGTTCTTGGCTTTGTTCCAGCTCTGGTTAAATTACTTTTACAAGTTTAATTGGCTCTGCGCCTCTTGACTTTCTGTCCTAAACTATTGCTGTATATCTTCACATGACTACAGTTAAGCCTAGAAGTGAATGTATCTCCCTCTTTCTTTATTCATTTGCCTTGTGTTTTGCCTTTGTGCGGATCGTGTTTCTTACACTGTTAAAAGCTGGGAACTAGTTTGCCTGAGTTCTGTTTAGCTTTTTGTCAAATCAAGTCTCTTTGCCTCTCAGGACTTTAGATTGTCATTTCTTGCTATGGAGAATATTTAGCTGCTTTTAACTAAGAACTAGTGAGTGACGAGTGGTGCTGCCTTTAGTTGGTGACTGTGTCCAATCCACCTCAGAATTCCAACTTTTCAGGACACAGTGATAAATTTTGGGTAAAAAAAAAGAAGTAGTGGTGCTGTTTTATATCTGGTCTGAAGAATTCTTGGTTAGCAGAGGAATCATCCTGTGCATTCAGCAGCATGGGCCAGTGCCACAGAGGGAGTTAGGACATACCTGTAAACGTAATTTTTGTAAGGGTGTTGGATTTCTGGTAGCAGAGAACAGTGCTGTGGTTGAGTTTCATAGGCTGTGATGGGAGAGCTGAGTGGCTCTGGAAGGTAGGCCTGGCTGATTCTTAATATCTTTATGATTTGTAGTAGGAAGAGTTTGAGTGTGACATTGGTGAGTTTTATTCCACACAGTGTTCTGATTAGAAATTGCTCATTATGAACTAGAATAAGATTATTATTGGCAGTATGTGTGTGTATCAATAAGATAAAAAGGGGAAAATACAGTCTTTAGAACTGGGTAGGTCTGGGTTTAAATACTGTACTAAGATTTGTTAGCCATGTGACCTTGGGCAAGTTACTTAAACTTTTCTGAGTCTTAATTTCCACATCTGTAAAAGTGGGATAATACTGCTTATGTCCTAGTGTCACTGTCAGTATTGTATGAGGAAGCTTATATAAAGGTCTTAAATTATGCCTAGCCCAAGATGGACACTAAAAAAAATACTTTCTCTTTTCTTTGCACATCATTGATATAGCTTTGAATAAGTTATACGTTAGTTTACACTTCTTTGCATTTTGCTTTTGAACACGTTTTTCTGGTTAATTTTTCAGATTCATTTTTTTTAAATTAATTGATTTTTATTTTTGGCTGCATTGGGTCTTTGTCGCTGTGTGTGGGCTTTCTTTAGTTGTGGCGAGCGGGGGCTACTCTTTGTTGTGGTGCACGGGCTTCTCATTGCAGTGGCTTCTCTTGTTGCGGAGCATGGGCTTTAGGTGCGCTGGCTTCAGTAGTTGTGGCACGCGGGCTCTAGTGTACAGGCTCAGTAGTTGTGGCGCACGGGCTTAGTTGCTCCGCGGGATTTGAGATCTTCCCGGACCAGGGATCTTCTTAACCACTGCGCCACCAGGGAAGCCCTTCAGATTCATTTTTAATTGGTCAGCTTAGGTGTGTTCTTTGTAGGTGCCCACCTAGGGTTGTCTTCTGAACATGATTCAGTTTAGTCTGGTGGGAGTTCAAGACCAGAGGACAGCAGGAATATTAGATGTTGATGTATGTATATTTCTAAATGCATTCTTAAATTAAACATCAATAAGTTTCCTTTGTTCTTTGCTCCTGTCTCTTGGTCTCCCTTTTAGCTCACCTAATCAGAGTTGACCTAAGTATTGTAATTCCTTTCCTTCCAGCTTCAGTGTTGTTCACCACCTCAGCTCCAGCTACCTCTTATGCCTTTTCCTTTTTGCCGTAGAAGGAATACGTTTTTTTTCCAAGCTGTTGGGCTCTGCAGTGGTCCTCATCAATAGCTAATCAAAGAACTAGACCATGAAAAGGTCTCCTTTCTTTCTGAAATAAATCTGGGCTAGGGAGTTAGGAATGCAGAGTTTTTTATTTCATCTCCCCAGCTGGACCATGTTAATAATATGACAGCACAGATAAAAAGTTTTTAACCTCTTGTTGGTTTTTCTTTCACATCTTTTTGAGGGAGGTAAGGACACATGAAAATTAAGAAAGTTGTTGATAATAACATTGCTATGAAAGCAACTGTGTTCATTCAGGCCAGTGATCAACTTAGAGTTGACCAACTTTCATTACCACCATCTAGGGTCTAAATTCTCTCTGTTCAAAGGTAAAGACTCTTGGGGTGGAGGGTAGTGAGGTGCATTTTATTATTTGTGTTATTTATGAGGTCTAGAGTTCTGTGTTCAGCCGGGCGAGAGTGGGTGTGGGAGGAGAAAAGGCAGTATGTTGAAAGAGGCATAATTTTGACTGTTCCTTATTACTGTATGTGCTGGGTAAGAACCCACTCCCACCATCACCACTCCCAAGAAGGGCTTCACATTTTATGCTCCAGGTGACACCTGTGTATACAGTGAATCAATGTTTTTAGTCTTTAGACCACAACTGTAAAATTCTTATATTTCTGAAGATATTTTATATTTCAGGGTATTGCATAAGAATTGTTGCACCTTACTAAGAAGTATTTCCTACCGTGGCTGCAGTGGGAGGCTAGGTATGCTTATGACCTTAGTTCTCACCACCAACCTAACAGGGCATTTTATTCAGCAGCCTGTTAAATGTATAAGAATCAGCCTCAGTGCTATGATCCTTAGTTTTGACTAGGATCAACCTAAGACAGAAGCTTGTCTTCAGAGAAAGCTAAAAGAAATGTCTTTTTGTTGCCAGTTTAAAACAATACTGGCATTTCAAAAGCAAACGGACTCCAATAGAAGACGTTCTATAGAAGTACGCCCTGTTGTGGGAGACTGAGATCTTCAGAGTTTCATGGTCTAGGTCCTGTATTCTATCAGGTGAGTTACAGGCTTTAAAAATCATAAAGTGACGGGTTGACCTTTGTTTTCAGTAGATAGATTTATTTCTGGATTATTTCTACTGTAGAAAAGTTATTCTAAACATGTCTTCATGGGCTCCACCCATGGGCTTCATGGGTGTCCAGATTATAAAAGACAGAGTTATCCAAACAGCTTTTTATTGCATCACATTGGTGTTAGTTTTTAAGATTGAATTAGTTTTTTTGTTTTAAAGCAGATTATCAGTGAGCCAAGGTAATCTGTTATTTACCCTCAGCCATTTGGAACCCAGGCAGCTGAAAGAATTGAATCAGCAACAGTCATGGAAGTAGTGACTATGTATATCTTAGTTTCAGAGCCAAATGCTGGTGATTTTAGATTAGCTTTACAGTAATATTGAAAGCTTTTCATCTTTCATTTTTGTGAGTATACCCAAGAAACTTCATCACTGTTAAAATTGGTCAGAAAAAGGGGCTACCTGTTCTTGTTTACTGATTCAGTTATTCTTGGAGTGAGAAGAAAGTCCTTGAAAGGTCTTTAAAAATTAGAGTGTGATACATTTTATGAATTGGTCACTTCTTTATAGCAGTCTTTATCTCTACCTCTACAGGACGTAGTTTCTGGGCCAGAAGCCCAGTTTCTCAAGTACTGCCTTAACCCAAGGAATGTGTATGCCAAAGATAAACTAATGAATTAAAGCTGCCCTGAGTTTGCAAACAGGGCATGGTGAATGATTAATTTGACAAAGATGGCATCTTATTAATGAAACGTAGTGTGTCTAAATGGATTGGGTTATTGCAAAAATTTTCTTCATTGTATCTGAGAGGTTAGATATTTGCTCTTATCCTCTGAGGATACTATTTAAGGAGGTCTGGGCAAGTTCTGATGTGAAGCATCCATGCTTGCCTCACATCTTTTTTTTTTTTTTTTTTTTTTTTTTGTTAGTCATCTGGAAAGCTATTATAGGATTTACCTCTAGTGGTAGCCAAGAGGCTATATTCCTGTGGTGCACTTTAAGCATTGCCACGTTATCAGGTATGTTTTTAACCTTACTTAGGACCCACATTATACTCTGTTCTCTAGTCTCGTGCAGATAGGAGGGCACTTCTTGATGTTTTTAGCCTCTCTTTCTTTATTGTTTTATCATAAGTGTACCCTTTCATCTCTGTAGTGTCCTTTCAGACAATTTAAGAAAAATTTGAAATGTGAATGGCAAAAACTGGTAATGGGGACTGGATTCTGATGTAAATATAAATCATTTCATAGTGGAAACACAATGAAATTTCCTAAGAAATGGGTTTTCCTTAAAATGTTTTAAATTGCGATGAATGTGCTTAAATGTTATTATAAAACATTCCTTAGCTCTGTTGCTAGAGATAGCACTTAGTGCATTCCTAACATACTCTGAAATACTGTTAGTAGAATTAAAGCCAATAAACTATAAACACAGGGCATTTGGTGTTACCAACAGGGAGAGAAGGCGTTCATCCAATGGAGGAACAGAGCTCCTTGTTTGTAGTATAGTTGATGTAGAACTTCTTACCTTCCTTATCATCATTTGTGATGATTGCTTTGAAGTTCTCATCTTGACTATCTTCTGAACCTTAGAAAGGGAGAAGACTTAAAGAGACTTATGCTGTGGGCTCCTGTGTATATTGCTTTATCCCAGTTCATAGAACATGAATGTGCTCAAAAGAGGGTATTAACGGAGTTCTCTGAATTCTTTAAAAGGCCAGTGAGAGTAGGTAAGCAGATTTTATAGACTTGGAACTGTGTGTTGATTTGTGTACAATGTTTGGAGGATCACTGTTGAGTGGTGAAGAAGCCCAGGCTTCCCTAGGAAATGCAGTCTGAAATCAGAGATGAGAAACTAGAAAAATAATATAAATGCCTACCACGTACAGACAGCCAGTTGCAAATGTTGTGTTTAATCCTCTAAACCAGCTCCTTCAGGGTAATGATATTGTCCCATTTTACAAAAGAAGAAACAAACTCAATGGTAGATGGTTGAAGTAGAATTCAGACTGAGGTCTGACGGACACCAAAGCTCTTTTCTTTCCATTATACCATATGCTGTCTTTAAAAACCAGGGCTAGGGCTTCCCTGGTGGCGCAGTGGTTGAGAGTCCGCCTGCCGATGCAGGGGACGCGGGTTCGTGTCCCGGTCTGGGAGGATCCCACATGCCGCGGAGCGGCTGGGCCCGTGAGCCATGGCCGCTGAGCCTGCGCGTCCGGAGCCTGTGCTCCACAACGGGAGAGGCCACAGCAGTGAGAGGATCGCGTACCGCCAAAAAAAAAAAAAAAAAAAAAAAACCAGGGCTCTTCAATGCCAAGTGATGAAGCAAATCGAGCTGAAAGGTAGATCAGTACTTTTATTTTAATTAATTTATTGTTTATTTTTGGCTGTGTTGGGTGTTCGTTGCTGCGCATGGGCTTTCTCTAGTTGCGGCGAGCGGGGACTACTCTTCGTTGCGGTGCACAGGCTTCTCATTGCGGTGGCTTCTCTTGTTGCAGAGCATGGGCTTTAGGCATGCAGGCTTCAGGAGTTGTGGCATACGGGCTCAGTAGTTGTGGCGCACTGGCTTAGGTGCGGTATGTGGGATCTTCCCGGACCGGGGCTCAAACCCGTGTTCCCTGCATTGACAGGGGGATTCTTAACCACTGTGCCACCAGGGAAGTCCATCAGTACTTCTTATAAAAGTGTATTTGAAGTATAAAAGGTCTGTCCAAATGACAATATGAATGAACACATTTTTGAATTGTTTAAACATGGGTCTCAGGTTATGATTAATTGGTAGCCTAATAAGTTTTTTATGGAAATAATTTTAATGGACTTAACTGAAGAGGTAGCCGAATCCTTTTATTTTATGATACTTGAATAGGGAGAAAACCAGCATCCTCACTCAATTCCTGAGGTAATTCCATGGAAAAGCAGTTCTGAGTCTTACAGCCTTTTCTCAGTTTGCACCTTTCTGTACTCTGTAGCATTTGAAACAAGAACCATCCCCACTTTCTTGAAACCTTTTCCTCTCTTGACTTCCAAGTCATTTAAAACTGTTACTCTTTCAACTTCCCTGAGCATTTCTCTCCCTCTTTCTTTTTTTGAAGGATAGGTATTCCCCAAGATTTTTTTCCTTTCTTGAGTCCTTAATTTATTTTTGCTTTTTAGTGAGGTATAATTTACAAGGGATTTGATTTTGAAGCTTATCTGTACAAATAATTCTCAAGCCTGTATCTCTGGCCCTAATTTATTTCTCAGATTTCAGACATACATTGATTTTCCACTTACTTTCCTGACATGTCAACTTGGATTTTAAACGTAATCAAAATCAAATTCCTCTCTTCCCCCACATGCCAGTCTCTCGTTTATGGCACTAGATTTCCTCTGTGCACCCAGACTCAAACTTGTCTTTTTTATTTTTTGAGCTTTGTTACTGCTTATTGAGCCAAATTCTATCAATTCTGCCTCTACAGTGTTTCACACGTTGACCCCATTCTTTTAATTTCCTCTGCCATCAGCCTAAGACAGGATCTCATTGCTTCTTAACTTTGGCAGCTGTACATTTCAGTCCATCTTATTATCCTTAACAAAATCTTCCTGATGACACACACACACACACCACCACACACACACACACACACACACACACACACACACACACACACACACACACCCCTTCTACTGTACTTCTTAACTAATGAACTGTACCCCAGCATCTAGCCAAGCCAGACTACCCATGTATTTTGTTGAACGTAATCAGGTTTTTCATCTTCCATGTCTTTTCTCATGGTGGTCCTGATGGAATAGCTTCCTCAGTTCTACCCATTGAAATCCTCTCCTTCCTTCAAAGTCCAGTTTAAAAGCTAATTTCTCCATAGAAGCTTTTCCTTTCTCCCTGACTAAACATAATCCTTTATTCTGTTGAACTACAACAACATTCTGTTTATATTTTCTTTTTTTTTTTTTCCTTTTTTGGCTATGCCACTCGGCTTGCAGTATCTTAGCTCCCTGACTAGGGATTGAACCCAGGCCATGGGAGTGAAAGAGCTGAGTCCTAACCACTGGACTGCTAGGAGATTCCTTTTTTTTTTTTAGATGGTACTGACACTTGTGTCTCTTGTATCATAGTTGTATACCTGTTTTCCTAATTGCTTATTGGCTACAAAAGGTATTATGACTGCCTTATTTATATCTGTAGATCCTGTATTGCCTTATACATTGTTGCATTACTAGCATGTCTCTGTACAAATGGGCCACTGGGTGGTGCCAGAGGCCTATAATTTAGATAAAAAAGGGAGGCTGGAGCTGCTATACAGTTGGGCTACCCAGTGCTGTTACATCTTCCGCAAGATAGGAATAGAGATTAATTTCCCTGATCCAGAAACGTTTATAGTTTCTGCTCCTCTGTCCCGTTTACCAGAGGAGACAGTGTAGTATATTTAACTCCTCCGAGTACTTTAATAGACAGTAGCCCAGAACTAAAGGCCTGCCCCCCCGTAAACATGTTTATACAGTATGAGTTTCAGCTTCCTTGGGGTCATCCTTTGAATTCAGTGTCTGAAGTTCTCTGATTAATAAACACTGTACTATTAGAGTGGGGCTGGCAGCAGGAGTTGGGAAAGTTGTCTTGGAGAAGTGTTTATTGTGAAGTAGAAAAACAGTAAGGTAAGGAGAATGAATTTAAATTGAGCCATTTCAGTTTAAAAGCAAAAACTGGGGATGGAGAAAATAGGACTGGTTGATTCCAGATGGACTGTGGGACCTAAGACTGAAAAGCAAATTTGTACTTTGGATGGAGATCAACCCTGAACAGCTGTTCAGTCATGAGTGGTATGGGACATCTGTCCTCCCAAGAGGAACCAGGGATTGTGTGGCTCTCAGATATGTCTTACTAATAATTGAAGTAGTTTCTACCATCACCTTTCACTTTAAGAGGAAATTCTGAAACCTTGTCTCATTTAAACATGGGTGTCTGTGTAAGAGAGTTGGGCACTTCAGTTGCAGAATGAGACATGCCAAACGAGGCAGCTGGACTGACCCAGCTGGACTGACCCAACAGAATGCTGAGATTATGTAACTCAAGGGAACTCACTGAGCATGAGTTCAGGTCTTAGTAAAGGGATCAAGGACAGAAATATTATTTACAAGTTGATGTTTCCATTGAACCTGAGGTAAGGTAGAGTTGTCAGACCAGTTTCCATAGACCCTAGAGTCCAAAGGAGTTAAAGTGAACTTGAGAGAAATTTAAAAAATAAAAATAAAAAGCGTATGTATACAAATTAATAGTACAACCGTTAGAACTACTTTGGACTACTTTAAGCTTCTGATATTCTTAGTTGTCACCTAGACAGTAGGGTTGAAGACGTTTTATGAGTTCAGTATTCATCTTGCCTTTAATGTGGTTCTGATAAGGCAGCTTTGTTTGCAGCAAAAATTCTTCCACATTTTAATTTTCAAGCAAGAAGACCGGACATTTTGCTCTCTTTTATTGTGGCCTATTGACCAGTGTTAGCTAACTTCTATTAATAGTCACAGGCTTGAGAATCTAGTGTTTTTAATTGTTGGGTTGTATCTGTCATTTAACACTTTGCATGATTCTCTCCCCCCCTCCCCCCACTCTCTCATTCTCTTTTCTGGCCAGATTGATTGATTGATAATTTACATACAGTAAAATTTACCTTTTGTTTCACAGACCCATTCTTTGGATTCTAACAAATGCATAGTCACGTAACACCACCGTGATGGAGGCATAGAACATTTTAATCATTCCAGCAAGTTTTCTCATGACTGTTTGTAGTTAGTTCCTTTCCCCCAAATCCCAGAAATGACTGATTTGCTCTCTGTCCCTATAGTTTATCTTTTCTGGAACATCCTACAAATGGAGTCATGTTATGTAGCTGTTTTGAGTCTTGCTTCTTTCACTTAGCATAACACACTTGAGATCCATTCATGTTGCTGTATATGTCAGTAGTTCATTGTGTGATGGACCACAGTTTTTATCCATGACCTGGCTGAAAACCACTTGCTTTTAGTTTTTGATGCATCTAAGTAAAGCCACTAAAACATTTACATTTAGATTTTTAGGTGGATATTTAGTTTCATTTTTCTTGAGTAGATACCTGGGTAGGATTCCTGGGTTGTATGGTAAGTGTATGTTTAACTTTATTAAAAAAAAAACTGCCGAACTGTTTTCCAAAGTGACTAACTACCATTTTACCTTTCTCTGAGCAGTGTGTGAGACATTAGTTGCTCTACTCCTTGTTAGCACTTGATAAAGTAAACTTTCATTATTATTATTTAAAAATTTTTAACTTCTAATAGGTGTGTAGAGGATTCTCATTGTGGTTTTAATTTGTATTTTCCTAACGACTAATGATGTTGATCATCTTTTTCAAGTGATTGTTATTTAGTTGTGAGAGAATTTAAATATATTCCGATTGCTGTCAAATATGTCTTTTTTTTTTTTTTTTTTTTTTTTTTTTGCGGTACGCAGGCCTCTCACTGTTGTGGCCTCTCCCGTTGCGGAGCACAGGCTCCAGACGCGCAGGCTCAGCGGCCATGGCTCACGGGCCCAGCCGCTCCGCGGCATGTGGGATCTTCCCGGACCGGGGCATGAACCCGTGTTCCCTGCATCGGCAGGCGGACTCTCAACCACTGCGCCACCAGGGAAGCCCTCAAATATGTCTTTTGCAGATATTTTCCTCTAGTTCATTGCTTGTCTTTTCGTTTTTTTATGTGTCTCTTGAAGACTAGATTTTTAATTTTGATATGTCCAGTTAATTAATTGTTTCTTTCATGGTTTGTGCTTTTTTGCATTCTATCTTAAGAAATATTTGCCTAGGGGACTTCCCTGGTGATCCAGTGGTTAAGACTCTGTACTTCCAATGCAGGGGGCGCGTGTTCGTTTCCTGGTCAGGAGACTTAAGATCCCACATTCCTCACGGTGTGGCCAAAAAAAAAGAAATATTTGCCTAACCTGATGTCACAAAGATTATCTATTTTGTTTTTCTTCTGGAAGTTGTATTATTTTAGCTTTTACATTTAGGTCTATGATCCATTTTGAGTTAGTTACTTTTTGTATATTGTACAATGTCCAAGTCGAGTTTCTTTTTTTTAAATTTGGATGTCCTGTTGTTCTAGTATACCCGGTTTCTTGTATAAATCTTTCATCAATATTAGGATAAGAATGCAGCCCCATTGGTTTTAAACAAGAGATGTTTGGTGCCTCTTCCACAAAGTACTCTTACATCCTGTTTTAACTCCCCCTCTGCTTGATTTTTAGTTAATATTTTGTCATGTATTTGGTTTAAAATTTAAGGCCTTTTTCTTATTAAGACAGGAGGAATCTAGGTCACTGGAATTTCTTAGGTAGAAATTAAAATGACACCTGGGTCTTTTTTCCCCATCCTCCAATAGTTTACTCTTTAACCTTCACTTTGGCAGGGGTTCTGGTTATTTTTAGAGTACAGGCAGTAGAGCTAATCTAATTAAACTCCCCCAGCTACCTGGGGCAGTGAGCTCATCAGCTCTTACAAGCTCAGATTGGTTTGCTCTGGACTGGATTTTACATGGAAATTGATCAAGGTAAAAACAGTGGATTTGTTGGGAACGGAGTGCATTAAAGAGTGAAGAAGGTAATTTAAGTTTGGGTCAGATATGGTCCCTACCTCAGATTTATAAGGTTGTATTCTTTGGTGATGGAAGAAATTCTAGAGTGACTCCTATACTTAAGACCTAGGGCACAGTCATAGCACCTTAGCCTGCTTTAATTTGGGCACTTACTCTAATTTCTACCCCAGAATTGAGATGGTTTTAAGTTTCTTCATTTTGACAGACATTTATATGATAACAACTCATCCCCAAAGTAATTGTATTTTATCAGTGTCATCGAAGTTTCTTGGCTTTTTTAGAGACGTGATCCCCCAAAATGGGGATGTATGTACTCCAAGGGATATGGAAGATGATCCAGTGGTGTATAGGGAGGGCATGTTGAAATTTTAAGTTTTTTCTAGAAAAATCAAGCTTAATATTTAATGTGAATTGATTAAATGTGGGTTCATGCTCAGAGTTTTCACTGATAGAAGTTCATAATCAGTTTTGAGATCACTGCTCTAAGAGTGTCCTTCTGCAGAAGTTTTAACATATAATTTTGTTTAACTGTACCATCTCTGGAATTACTAATACTGTTTTACAAAAGAAGAAAATGAAGCCCAGAGAAGATTAAGCAGCACATCCAAGGTCACATCACAAAGTTTGTTAATAACTTAGCTAGTACTAGAACCCTGGACTTCCAATTTTCAGCCTAGGACTACTTTTACTAAACTCTGTGGCCCCTAAAATGTGACTTTTAGAAGCTCTCTGCCTATCAGCTTGGTGATTAAACAGAGTTGACATAAGCATTCACAGGTTTTGTTCTGTTTCTGAATTTAGGAATAAATTCTGTGAACTTTTTTCCTCAAAGAAAAGATCGCTTCTTGCAAGAACCTTAAACCAGTGTCCCAGAAGATGAGCTTTACAACCTCTGGGTATAGGTTCAACCTCATGGCTCTCCTTTTCTGAGAAGTGGTTCTCAGAGCTAGGTAAGCATTAGGCATTTGGCACCTCCTGCCCAGCAAATGTGTTTTCTAGAGCCACTATGAGTCTAAAGTTCAGGCAGTCTGGGCTTCTGTACAAGTTGATGAGATTCAGTTTTGAGAAAGGGTCTCTGGAGCTGCTCAATACTTCTTCTCTAGGAGTGGATAACAGTGAGATGGGAAGTATGGTGTGGTTGACAGTCTTGATTCTGGAGGTGAGAAGGCATCAGTTCTCTTCTCAGTTGACCATAAGGTATGCCTGTGACCTTAGTTTTAAATCTTAAAGTAGTACAGTTGTTTTCCCTGCTTCATAGAACTTTTGCAATTAATGTAATTAATTTAAGCCCTAGGTGAGGAAGAAGATATTGCTGAGCTACTAAAGAATATAAACAGGGACTACTGAGAGGAAAAAAACAAGTGTTGTGTGAGCAGTGCTGTACAAAAATACATCATTGAAGTAGGAGGAGGAAAACAGCCTGCTCTGCAAACAGCTCTTCACTGTTTTTCTTTATGTGGCTTCACAAATCTGTTTTTTGTTGGCATTGTCTTTCATCATCACCCTTCCAGGTGTCCCTCCCTCAAATTCAGCCTCAGCCCTGCTCTTGCATTATTTCTACTCCCCCGCCCTGGCCTAATGTGAGCAAGCTTTGGGCAGCTGTCTCTTGGCAGAGGACACTTTAAAAAAATTTTTTTTGAAGCAACTTGGATTTTTGTAGAGGAGAGAAGGGGGTAAAGATAAGGATGGGGCTGCTTCTGGGATAATTGTTATGGGAATGAAAGGACTGTTGAAAGATTAGAGGCCAGTGTGCCTGGGTACAAGGACTGGAGTCATAATCATACTTTGTCTTTTCAGTGCCTTTTGTCCAAGGCACTGAAAGGGCTTAACAAAATTCTGGTCTGAATAATATTATTCTTTGCTCTTTGGACTTTGCTTGAGGTGGGAGTGAGGCCCTGAAAAAATAATGACTGTATTATAGTGGTATAAAAGGAATAAAGCTAGGTACCCCAACTCCTAGTTAGGGCTTTGCTAAACGGACAAACCTGGTGAAAGTTGGTGGAACTAGGTGAAATAGTGTTTGCCATTTTATGAAATGGACTGAGATGGTTTTAATGGAAATGTTGCACTTTCTTTTCCAGCTTTGCACTTGGTGACTGACTTACTAGTCATAAAAGGGAAGAAAAAACCTTTTAGGTTCTTTTTTAGGGGTAGGATACTCCTGAGTTCTAATTTGACTCTGCTGCTTATAATCCTTGGTTAATATCTGTGCCTGTATATTTGAAGCTAGGCATCTGAATGACCATAAAGCTCAGGCTGTTATCCCAAGAGCTCAGTTTCTTCTATCTCTGCTGTTCTGTGTGTGAAATGATATTCAGAGTCTGACCTTCCTCTTCATGTTGTGAAGGCAAGTGTTTCATAGAGTTTGTGGATACATACGATGATTATTTACAACAGAAGGTTTTTGCCTTAGAGGGTAGTGCTGAAGCTAGCTTTTTGTATTGAGTTAAGACTCTGCTTGCTTGCAATACGTGTCACTCGATATAGGCCTGCTGTTCCAGGATTTATTTCAGTTCCTTCTTTCCCATCTGAAAAATCACTGCCAATTACTCAGTGAGAAGAAATGGCAGTTAGCCTCCCAAAGATATGTCTCTTTGTGGAATTTAGACATGGGGGGATAATATCTGGCATAATTTTCAGCAGCTGAGAAGCCCTGCTGAGAACACACAAAAACATCAATTTTGTAAAAATGACAAAGGCTGTACATTGTTAAATCTCCTGGTGCCTTTTATCATCTTTCCCAGATTGTTTCCTAATTGTTTCATTTTCTTACTCTTCTCGATCCAGGCTGGCTGCAGTAAACATCATTCAAGATGTCCAGCAAAGGGAGCAGCACAGATGGCAAAACAGACTTAGCTAATGGTAAGGGGCCATAATGAAGGTGAAGCTATTTTTGCTATCGACTGAGGTTCTCCTCCTCCCGCAGAGAGGGTGGAGACCTGGATTTTAGCGGAGGGAAGGAAATCTTTCCTAAGAATGAACTCTTGGAGGGAGACACAAGAGGGAAGAGATATGGGAACATACGTATATGTATAACTGATTCACTTTGTTATAAAGCAGAAACTAACATACCATTGTAAAGCAATTATACTCCAATAAAGATGTAAAAAAAAAAAAAAAAAGAATGAACTCTTCCTGTGTTGTTTTGAGTGTAGGAAACTACACAGGAAACACCTTGGACTACCTGGTACTTTTGCTCCTTCAGCTTTTATCTGATTGTTTTCCGAAGATCAATAATAGAGTTGTCCCTCTAAGAGGTCAAGTGGTTTGGAATTTTGTAAGGGTGGACAAAACCTAGGAGATGCTGTTAATAAAGGAGAAAAAGAAGATCCAGTTGGTGGTGGAACCAAGGGAGTTGTTGGGAAGGCAAGGCTCCCCAGTTATAAGGAGAGGTCTCTTTTCATGGTAGATCATAGTTCAGTAGAGATAATTAGATAAGAGATGAAGTTATAAATAGCTGCAGTTGGGGCTTTTTTCTTTCTTTTTCTTTTCTTCTCTTTCTTCCTTTTTTTCCTTTCCTTCCTTTCTTTCTTTCTCTCCCTCCCTCCTTCCCTCCCTCCTTCCCTCCCTCCCTCCCTGCTTCCTTTCCTTCCTTCCACCAGTGCTACCAAGTATTAAATTACTGGGTCTACTGCAGATTTGAAGGCAGAATATCATGATTCTGGTAGAGTATAGCTACTACCTGCGTTATTTGACCAGTGCATCCACTCTGAGCCAACTTCCAAACTAGAGAAGGTCCTTCAAATGGATATAGTTGGGCAGTATAGTGTTCAGCATTCCTCAGCACCTTGTAGGTTAAGATTATCGTCTAAATTCTAGTTGACGTGTTTGGTAGAGCAATGAAGTGAGTAAGGGAAAGGGAGATTTTCAGCATGATGTTTTACTGCCCCTTTGTTCTTTTCTTACCACTGGTGTTCATTTATCTTCTGTAAAGGAGAGTGATTCACATTTTTCACTAGGCTTAGTTGAAAGGCACAGGATTCTAGAGGGGTTGGAGGTACACAATTGATTTGGAGTTTGGCCATTAGCTAGATCAGGGATTGGCAAATTATGGCCTGCAGGCTAAATCCACAGGCCTGCGGGCTGCTGTTTTTGTAGTTTACTGGAACTCAGTCATGCTGCTTTTATTTACATAGTATTTATGGTTACTTTTGTGCTACAGCAGTGGAGTTGAGTAGTTGTGCCATACATCCATATGGTCCAAAGTTTAGAAGCCTAAACTTTTTATTATCTGGCCCTTTACAGAAAAAATTTGCCAACCCCTAGCTATTATCTTGGTCATTGACTGTTAGTGTCCTCTTGCTGAGCTTGTGATATGCTCTGGCCCTTATCTTAATGTGGTAAGGCCCCCAAAGTCATCTTAATTTTAACAATAAATGCTAGGAGTTTTGATGTTTCATTTTTTTTTCTTCTTCACAGAAGTGATGGGTGTGATATTTTATCCCTTCTCACCACTCCCAATCTCAAACTCAATTTCATTTCAAAAACCACAATTATTAATCTTTCTCAGCATATACAGCAGCCTCAGCAAATGTAGTTCCTGGGAGCAAATTGCTGCACTTTCCCCCTTTTTCTTCCAGGTCCTAGTTGTTTTCACACTGTGCTCTTAGTTGAGGTGCTATTTGAAAAGAGCTGTTTGTGTGTGTCTCCCAACCTTCTGTCACTACTTGAACCAAAAGTGTGTGTATTGTTTATCTGTTTTCTTTATTGGGCTTTGCCTAAGAGTTCATTGAAAAGAGGTTCCATTGCTTCAAAGATCTTCAGAAATTATTGCTCTAATCCAGATGACTAAGCAAGAAGATATTCCCATTTTGAATCCTTAAACATCAATGTGGTATTGGAGTTGAATAGCTTATACCAGTCACACATAGCTGGTCAGCCTTTCCTACCTAATAGCCTTTACTTCTGGCAAGATAAAATTTATTGTCATCTGAGGAAAGGAGGCCATGAGCGGGTTTAAAATCCTCATTCACCCCCTTCCTTTCTTTACATCTTGACCTTAGTTTGGAAGTTGTGGTCCTTTTGGCCCTAGAAAATTGCCAAAGTGCTCACTAGAATATGATTTGGCTGTTAGATAGGAGAATTCAGTATCTAATTTTGGGGATTATATTGCTCAAAGTGACCCAGTTATTTTATAACTACCAATATGGCAGACCTAGAATATGAACTTTTCTTTTCAGGTCCTGCTGTAGTAGCCCTGCTTTTTATCAATTTTATTTATGCTTCCTGATAAAACTTTGTCTCACTAGAATTCCTATATCTAAAACTAGTATTATGATTATTAAATTAATGGAAGTAAGGCAGAATACATTTATCAGCAAAAAAGAGAGCAAGAAGCCACTCAAATGGTCACAATTTCCACTTGTCCCTTGCACTTCCTTCTGGATTCTTGGTGGATTTTAAAACCTTGGGGGAAGAAACTGTAGGGTTTAAGAGGTGGGAGGTAGTGCTGCTTTCTCGAAGTGGTAAATAGTCCAACTCTTGCTGGGGATGGCTGTTCTTTTTTAATTTATTTATTTTTATTTATGGCTGCGTTGGGTCTTTGTTGCTGCGTGCGGGCTTTTCTCCAGGTGTGGCGAGCGGGGGCTGCTGTTCGTTGCGGCACACGGGCTTCTCATTGGGTGGCTTCTCTTTTTGCAGAGCATGGGCTCTAGGCGCACAGGCTTCAGTAGTTGCGGCGTGCGGGCTTGGTAGTTGTGGCTCGCAGGCTCTGGAGCGCAGGCTCAGTAGTTGCGGCACAAGGGCTTAGTTGCTACGCGGCATGTGGGATCTTCCTGGACCAGGGCTTGAACCCCGTGTCCCCTGCATTGGCAAGCGGATTCTTAACCACTGTGCCACCACGGAAGCCCAGGGATGGCTGTTGTTTTTTCTTATGTTCAGCTTAATTATGTGCTATAAATAATGGATGCCCATCTAGCAAAATAGAGCCTAAGGTAGTTGTATCAGGCATACTTTTATAAAATCTGCCAGTGCTTTGCTTCTTGAGAATTTATTATAATCTTTGGTTGTCCTGCAGTTCTTTATTTGTGTGTGACTTTGGTTTTAATCTTTTCAAGATTCCCTCTCAGAAGGTACTGTTTATAAGCATATGTAATGAAAACATTTTGACCAAAGTTGGTTTCTGGGTCTTTTGGTGTGATGATTTTTTAGACTAAGGAGTGGGAATCCTTCTGGTCACTATCTTATTTCCTTATTTTTCCCCCTCACCTACCCATTCCTCACTAACATGCAGGAAGCCTGTCTAGCAGTCCAGAGGAGATGTCTGGTGCTGAGGAGGGGAGGGAGACATCCTCAGGCATTGAAGTGGAGGCCTCAGACCTGAGCTTGAGCTTGACCGGGGATGATGGTGGCCCCAACCGCACCAGCACAGAAAGTCGAGGCACAGATACAGAGAGCTCAGGTGAAGACAAGGACTCTGACAGCATGGAGGACACTGGCCATTACTCCATCAATGATGAAAACCAAGTCCATGACCGCTCAGAGGAAGAAGAGGATGAAGAAGAGGAGGAAGAAGAGCATCCTCGTCGTCGTGTACAGCGCAAGCGGGCAAACCGTGACCAGGACTCATCAGATGATGAGCGGGCCCTGGAGGACTGGGTGTCCTCGGAGACCTCAGTCCTGCCCCGACCTCGCTGGCAAGCCCTTCCTGCCCTTCGGGAGCGGGAGCTGGGTTCAAGTGCCCGCTTTGTGTATGAGGCTTGTGGGGCAAGAGTCTTTGTGCAGCGTTTCCGCCTGCAGCATGGGCTTGAGGGCCATACTGGTTGTGTTAATACCCTGCACTTTAACCAGCGCGGCACCTGGCTGGCCAGTGGCAGCGATGACCTGAAAGTGGTGGTTTGGGACTGGGTACGGCGACAGCCAGTGTTGGACTTTGAGAGCGGCCACAAAAGCAATGTCTTCCAGGTGAGGCGAGGGAGCAGATTGGCAACTGAGAAAATCAGGCACGAGTTAGACAAACCTGAGCTGCTGCCTGGAGTAGGAGTGATAGTGAGTTGTGGTAGGAGTTAGATATCAGGACTCGGTCCTTCCTTGGCTCCCATAATGACTTAGAGCAGTTAAATACACTGAAAGACTCATGGCACCCTTTTGTTTCCTTGAGCACAGAGACTGTTAGAAGCCTCATTATAATAGGAAGGGTGCTTGGAAATCATCAGGAAGGCACTAAGTGCCGTGCTAGGAGGCGTTATAATACAAGAGCAGAGGCTCTTGAACCAGTCTAGTTGAGTTTAAATCTTGGTCCAACCCCTTAACTAGCTATGTGATCTTGGGCAAGTTTATTTAACCTCTGTCTTCAGTTTATTTACCTATAGTATAGGGCTAATAACATACAGGGTTATGAGGATTAAATAACAGTAGAAGCTAAGCAGTTAGAACCGTGCCTGGTACTCAATAAACGTTTGATAAATATTGTTAATATTGTTATTCTCTGGAAGTTTTACTTACCAGCCCCATCCATCATATGGTACTAGCCATTTATCCCTAAGCATGTTCTCTTTCCTTCCCCAATATCCCCTCTAGTTTCCTTTTTCTTTGTAGCAAGTTTATGTTTACTTCCTGAATCAAGGAAGATTTTCTCCTTTTTCCCTTACCTTTCTTTCTTACTGGGTATAGTCCTAGTTCACCTGAGCACTCATACCAGTTCAGCCTTCTAGAAGCAACAGAAATCCTCTCATATCAGAAATTTTTTCTTTTCCTCTCCTTTAACCCTTGGAAGAAATTGGACTTGAGCCAACTGTGTAAGAGCAGGAGGTCTAAGTTTCCAGCTGTTGTGTAGCAAAAGTGGATGATTTGGGGTTGTCGTCATGTTTTTCCCTCTCAAATTCACCTCTTCAATTTCTCTTGTCCCTTATTTTTATTCTTAACATCCCAGGCCAAGTTCCTTCCTAACAGTGGCGATTCCACCCTGGCCATGTGTGCCCGTGATGGGCAGGTTCGGGTAGCAGAGTTGTCTGCTACACAGTGCTGCAAGAATACAAAGCGTGTGGCCCAGCACAAGGGAGCATCCCACAAGGTAAGCAAGCCCTTGCCCCAAAGGTTGTGCAGTTCAGCTCCTCTGTGGATCTCAGCCAAAGCCCTCCAGTATCTCTGTCCATTGTGTCCCCTTTGTTGTGGTCACCTCCATCGCTTCTTTCAGTCCTAGGATTTGTAGGTAAGATGGGAGAAAAAGCAGCCACACTAAACTTCTCAGAAGGCAAGTATTTGAGAGATCTCTAGATCTTGCACATGCAACATTCACCTGATAATACTTAACTACTAAGCTGAGCCATGGTTGGTTTGGAGATCCTTGAGGTCTCCTGTGCCTTCCAAACCTTTAAAATTTACTCCTATTGTATTTAGAACATTTTAACAGCTCTAAGGTGCTAGCTGTTGGCTTCTCATATGTGAGAGCTCCAGCTTTTCTGCTCACAACTCTCAGTGCATAAACAGTACTATTTCTGGAAGCCCTATTTAGAGCTGGGAATATAGGCCAAATAATCATGATGGCAGCCAGTGAGGAGCCAAGAACTGCCTAGTCTCAGAGTAGGCACTGTTTTCTTCCATGCCGTGGAAGGAGGATGGTCCTCTTTTTTTTTTTTTTTTTTTTTTTTTTTTACAAACCCTAAGCAAATATGTAGGTGGACCTGGAGTATGCTTTCCTCCCCCATGGCTCAAGAAATATGAAAATTACCTATTTCTTTGATTCTTAAGACTACCCCCAACCCACTAGATAACTAACTTTTAGAACTAAGCTGTAGGGAATGAAACTTGGGTGCCATTTCTCTCCCCACCTGAGAGTGTGGAATTGATTTTGAGGATGAGCCCTAATGGCGGTGTTTTCCTTTGGTATCACTGTTCAGATCCCTTGGAGACTTAATTAAAATAGCAAATCACCTGTCCTTTTGACTTTATAGAATAAACAAGCTGTGAATAATTCACACAGCAAGAGAGAATGGGCTTATTAAATTATCTTCTTTCCTGGGATTTTACAACAAAAAAAGGCAGATGTTTCTCTTGCTGAGACATTTTAAATGCAGCCCTTTGTAAAGATAAAGGAATGAGTTAGACAACCTCTAATTTTAATCTTTAGAAACCTCATGCTTTCCCTTTTTTCTCCTTCAGTTGGCCCTGGAACCAGACTCTCCCTGTACGTTCCTATCTGCAGGTGAAGATGCAGTTGTCTTCACCATTGACCTCAGACAAGACCGGCCAGCTTCGTAAGTATAGCAATAGTATTTTTACAGAACTGGATTTCTTGGCTTTGAAAATACTGCATGTGTCCTAGGTAATGCTCAACTCTCTGGTCCATCAGAATGGTTCCTTTGTATTTATGATAAGAAACAGATGAGTTTAGGGGAATTCCTTATTTCTTTGTTGTTGTCTCTTTCTCAGCAGTAAAATACTATTCGCCTGTCTTCATTTCTAAAGCAGGGTTCAGTTATCTTATTATATGTGGGCTTTAATAACTGGATGATCTTCCACTCTCCATTCACTTGGGTGCCACTCAGCTTCCCCACAAGAAGCATGTTCCTAGCAACTTAGAGATATGCTCCTATGTAGTTTTCACTTCAATTTTGTGGAGAAATGTAAAAATTAAATGATAATTCTTGAACAAAAATATTGGTAGTTGTAGTAGAACTCTATCATATCACAGCTCATTTTTACTTGAATCAGAGATTCATAGGTAAATTATATCCCCTTTTAGCTATGTGATATCATAGAAAGAGCATAGCATCTTATTTGGATCCAGGCAGACCTAGATCAGATCTCAACTTGGGCACTACTAGTAATGACCTATATAACCTTTCTGAACTTCAGTTTCTTCAGCCTCACTATGGGTATAATCAGTCAGTCTTATTCTCTCTTTTTCTCGTTTCTGTGAGGATTATTGATAAATGTGTTTGATACCTCAGCATAGTGTCTGGCACCATGGTTGGAACTTATTGAATTGTAGCTACTAATTATTTCAGTTTCCTTTTTTCATTTTTATTGCTCTTACAATAAATATATCTTGTTTTAATAACTCAAATAATGAAGTATATGGACAAAATGTAAATGCTCCCTCATGTATACCTCTCCTGCCCACCACTTTTCTAGCTATTAATAACCATTGTTAAAAATTTTGAATACCTTTTCAATCCTTTTTGTATACATTTATGTATCTTACTATATACATGTACACTCTTCCCTCCGACATGGGATAATTGTACGTGTATATAAACTTACATATACGTATGTTCCTGCAATTTACTTTTTTCACATTATGATGTATTTTGGAGAGCTTTCTACGTCAGACCAAAAAGGCCTACCTAATTTTTTCTTTGTAAACATTTTATTTATTTTTATGTGGACCATTTTTAAATTCTTTATTGAATGTGGTTAGTCTTAAAAACTATCTTTTTTTTTTTTTTTTTTAATATGCCATTCTGGAAGTTTATTCTAGGATCACAAAGTGAGGAAGAACTCAAGATTTCAACTTTTCAGAACTCTCCCCCCTTAAAAATTATCTTAAATCTTACATGTCAATACCAATATTGAGTAAGGGGTGTCCCTAATTTCCATAGCATACAAGTAAAATATAAGTTAACATAGGGAATATAATCTTAAGGCTGATTATTATTAGACTTTTATTTTTAGAGAGATAAGTATACAAAAAGTTGCCTAGAAAGTGAAGAATTTAAAATAGTGGTTAAAGGATGGAAATGTTTTTGGCTTGTGGAAAGGATATACTGGTTATTTATATAAAACTTAAGAGGATGAAGATTGAGAGATAATGAATGGATTTCTCCTGGAAAGCGAACAGGCCTGGGTGACAAGGGATCTGCCTTCTAGTACTAGCCTGCAGTTATATAGCTTTGAGAAAATCATTTAATCTCTTAAACTGAATGATGTTTGTTATTTTCAGTTCTCAAGTTCCATGATTCTGTGATGATAATGGAACATCAGCAAGTTTTCCAGAGGGGAGTGGAAGGGCAAAGATGGAAAAAATGATATGAGTTTGTTTGGTCTGCTCTGGTACATTGTTGTGAAGCTGAATGAGATCCTTTGGATCAGGTTCAGAGGAAAACTACTGTTAGGCCACAAGAAATTGGGAATCTGGTTCAAGTAATGGGCAGAGTACATGACTGGCAGATTATTGAATGTGTAATGAAAAGGTGTAAGGAGAAAATCTGGCTGAGAGTTGATCAGTGGATCTAGGTGTAAGCAGTAATAGGTGGGATAGAAACTAAAAGGGGGAACATAGGAGAAACTTAGAGTGGGAGGAGGTCCAGATTCTGGCCTTAAGAAAGTTTTTGCTTTAGGGGTTGAATTAGTGGAAGGCTAGAATAAGGACTGAATGTGAAGGTCATGGCTAGAATGTGTATCCGTATGTGTTAAGCTGGTGCCTGAACATCTGCTTATATCAGAGACACTTTTTTGTGTGAAGTTGGCATAGGGAAATTTTTCTTTTGTATGTACATAATAGCTGAGATTCTGGAATCTGGTGATATTGGCTAACATCATAGGAGGAGTTGGATTTGGAGCTGTGGGTGGGATATTCATTTAGCCAGCGGAAGCCAGTTTGAGATATTCTTCAGAGGAATCCGTTGGTTTGATCTGTAATTGTTTTTCCCTTTTCCCTGGAACATACCAGCCCGCTAAAGACTGCAAATTTTAAGGCAGAATTTGGTAAATTTGTTTCATATGGCTTTGTGTGCTGCCTTACTCTGGTGTCAAAACTTTTTTTTCCTGCTGCCATTATAGCATTTTATAGCACCTCTGCATTTTCCCCACAGGGCTCAAGGTGCTCTGTGCATTTATGCATTAGGAGAGAGAATTGTTTGTTTTAGGTGAATAAATGGAGGCCTAGAAAATTGAGTTCTTTGTCAGGATTAGATGACAGTGGAGCCAGTACTTCATAATCTATCCCCTCACTTTCTTCATTTTGCTTCTGCATGGTAACTGTTATGTTTGTCTGACCCTCTCCTAAAAATCCAAATTGCTGAGGAAATGAGATGTTTCTCTGAAAAAGAGCAGCAGCTGCTCCTATTCCTCTTCTATATCTAAAGCCCAAATTAGAGCTGCCTCTTCTCCATTGCTAGTTTTGTTCCTGAAACTTTTTTTTTGACTTGTTTTCTGCCTTGTGTTTTGGGTATGTGTGTATTTGTGTTTTCCCTAATGACATTTATTTTTAATGACCTTTGTACACTATTCTTTTAATGGAAGGCTGCAGAGATTTTAAAATTAAATTTCTCCTTTGCCTAGAGCAGTCTAGGATGGAGTGACTTTGACCATTCAGAGAGGATGCTAACATCACTTACAAAGAAACTTATTGTCATAGTTATAGTTCTTTTCATTTTCTGTAAGCACCAGAAATGAGCAAAAGCTTAGAATTAAAAATGAAAGCTGTTATTCATAATCGCCAAAACTTGGAAGCAACCAAGATGTACTTCGGTAGGTGAATGGATATACTGTGGTATATCCAGATAATGGAATATTATTCAGCAGTAAAAAAAAAAAAAAAAGCAAGCAAGCTAAAGCCCAGTCCCTTCCTTTCCTGTCTTCCTTTCTATAAATTTACTAATCTTTATGATGTCATATTTGACAGGTTGAACGCTTCAATCTGGGAGGAGTATTAATAGGGCCACCCTTAAGGTGGGACAAAATTATGGCTCTTTGGCCCAAATCTTCTGGCTAAAACTCTGAAATTTTAAAGGTTTCCTCGGGGTCCCATGCCCTCCTAAGAATCACCCTTTTTTGTGGTACAGCCAGAAGAATAATTTAGAAATAATTTTTCAGCATTAAAAACAGCTGTCTTGACAAGAACATCTGCTCCTAATATGCTTCAAATAAGGGAAGACTAATATTGTTTTCCTTTGTATTAACCGTTGCTTGTTGTTTTTCATCGTGCGCTTTTAAAGCTGCGTTTTAAATGACACTTCTCTGGAATCTGGGAGATAGATTCTGACTTTAAGGTCTTTTCCTTTTTTTTTTTTTAATGTTTAATTTTTATTTATTTTGGCTGCACGGGGTCTTAGTTGCGGCACGTGGGATCTTTGTTGCAGCGTTTGGACTTTTTAGTTGTGGCATGCTGGCTCCTTAGTTGTGGCATGCTGACTCCTTAGTTGTGGCATGCCTGTGGGATCTAGTTCCCTGACCAGGGATCGAACCCAGGTCCCCTGCATTGGGAGCACAGTCTTACCCACTGGACTACCAGGGAAGTCCCCCTTAAGGTCTTTTCTATCCACTGTTTCTGTGATTCATCCTTCCCTCACTCCCTGCTCCCAGATGATTGGGAAGATGTACTTACAAGTAAAGGATAGGAAGATGTGAGTAGTATTGTCTCTTTAATGATTGGTTGTCATCATGTTAGACTCAAGCTAAGGCTAATGAGGAACAATACTTACATACACCTTTAATTTATACTTCTTGAGGACCAGAAAATTACTACATGTTTTTTCCATCTCCAAAGTAGCATTTAGTAAATATATATGGTGGTGGGTTTTGTTTTTTTTTCTTGTTCCAATGTACGAACAAACAAAACCACTTCTTTCTTTCCAAGTGAGAATCTGTTTGGTTTCTTATTAGCTGTGTGTGCGTTACTGTCTTTATTCTCACTTGCCATGACTATCTGGATCTTTTGGAGAATATAACTTTTATACTTTTCTACTCTTGAAGGAAACTGGTGGTGACAAAAGAAAAGGAGAAGAAGGTGGGGCTGTATACAATCTATGTGAATCCTGCCAATACCCACCAGTTTGCAGTGGGTGGACGAGATCAGTTTGTAAGGTGAGTCTGTGGCTCTTTTGTATCTTTGAGAGTTTGAGACTGTGATGTATTGTGTACTACCAGCTTGGGTACTACTACCTTATGGAAAGCTATGAATTGCCTAGGAGTTCATTAACCACCATCTTTAATTTTTTGCCATCTTCCAAAGAGTTTAAACTTCCTCTGACATATTCTGTTCCCTAATGTAGCAGTCTCTGAGGGATGGCTTAACATGTTATAGATATTATCAAGTTCTAAAGAAGTTTGATGAATTGACCAAGTTCTCCACATAGCAGCTAGGCATAAACCCAGGTTTACTAGCAAGTGCTCTCTTAGTAAATATTTTCCACCATTTTTCATATGTAAATTAACACGTACTAGAAATTTTGAATGCTGGTTTCAGATACAGAAATAATTTGACTTGGGAGTACTCACTGTGAACTTCAGGTTTTTGGCTCCCAGTATCCTGAACCACTCTTCTTTATCTTTAGTGATATCTTTGTTACTATGAACATTTCTTGTAACACTGTCTATTGAGATATATCCTGAGGAAAATAGAGTTCATGGATTCAGTCGCCATGTGTAGCAGTTAGTTTCCTTCTGGCCCTTTGTCACAATTATATCCCATCCCTATCCAATTGGGCTGTTTTTTTTTTAACATCTTTATTGGAGTATAATTGCTTTACAGTGTTGTGTTAGTTTCTGCTGTATAACAAAGTGAATCAGCTATATGCATACTTATATCCCCATATCCCCTCCCTCTTGCATCTCCCTCCCCTGCCCCATCCCACCCCTCTAGGTGGTTACAAAGCACCGAGCTGATCTCCCTGTGCTATGTGGCTGCTTCCCACTAGCTATCTATTTTACATTTGGTAGTGTGTATATGTCAGTGCCACTCTCTCACTTTGTCCCAGCTTACCCTTCCCCCTCCTCCCGGTGTCCTCAAGTCCATTCTCTACGTCTACATCTTTATTCCCATCCTGCCCCTAGGTTCATCAGAACCACTTTTTTTTTTTTTTTTAGATTCCATATGTATGTGTAAGCATACGGTATTTGTTTTTCTCTTCCTGACTTACTTCACTCTGTATGACAGACTCTAGGTCCATCCACCTCACTACAAATAACTCAATTTCGTTTCTTTTTATGGCTGAGTAATATTCCATTGTATATATGTGCCACATCTTCTTTATCCATTAATCTGTTGATGGACACAGGTTGCTTCCATGTCCTGGTTATTGTAAATAGTGCTGCAGTGAACACTGTGGTACATGACTTTGAATTATGGTTTTCTCAGGGTATATGCCCAGTAGTGGGATTGCTGGGTCATATGGTAATTCTATTTGTAGTTTTTTAAGGAACCTCCATACTCTTCTCCATAGTGGCTGTATCAATTTACATTCCCACCAACAGTGCAAGAGGGTTCCCTTTTCTCCATGCCCTCTCCAGCATTTATTGTTTGTAGATTTTTTGATGGTGCAATTGGCCTATTTTTAAGTATATTTCTTTGGTTGCCAACAGATCATCAGTTTGAAAGGGAGGAAGGAAAGCATCACTAGAAGAATGAATGACTTTATGCTTTCCTGGTGGTGGATGAAAAGCATTATCTTCCTTTTTATTTATTTATTTATAAATTTATTTATTTTATTTATTTATTTCTGGCTGTGTTGGGTCTTTGTTGCTGCACGCAGGCTTTCTCTAGTTGCAGAGAGCAGGGGCTACTCTTTGTTTTGGTGCGTGTGCTTCTCATTGCAGTGGCTTCTCTTGGGGAGGACAGGCTCTAGGCATGCGGGCTTCAGTAGTTGTGGCTTGCGGGCTCTAGAGCGCAGGTTCAGTAGTCGTGGCGCACGGGCTTAGTTGCTCTGCAGCATGTGGGATCTTCCCAGACCAGGGCTTGAACCCGTGTCCCCTGCATTGGCAGGCGGATTCTTAACCACTGTGCCACCAGGGAAGTCCCATCTTCCTTTTTAAATAAGAGGATATTTTTATAACTGTATTCTGTAATTAATTTTATTAATAATCACAGGGATGGGACTAAATTTTTAGAAATACCTGAGAGATGATCTTAACTTGTTGAAGAATCCTGCCACAAGAGAACTGGGCAACTTTGTTGCTCTCTTCTTCTTCCCCTGTTTCCCTTGCCTTCTAAATTCCTTTCCTCTATTGGTCAATAGCAAATGTTTAGCAGTAGTTTTTTTTTTTTAAGATAAGCTGTTGATCTAAAAAGGGGTAGTAGTTGTCAGAACTTTCAGGTGCTGCCTCCTCCAAATCAAGCATTTACTGAATTTTTAAATTTGCATTTCCTGCTTAGAGCTCTGGATTCATGGAAAAGTCTGTGTCTCTAGATAATTCAACCACTAGGACCTTGATGTTTGGAGGAGAGTGGAGGCATTGGCTGTATTGAGAACTGCAATTGATAACGCTTTTATCCAGAGCTAATACTTTCTCAGGGTGAGAGTGGGGCTGGAAATTAGTTTTAGCATTTCATCACAAGGAGAAATACTCAGATCTTCTATTTATTATCAGCCTCAATATCCTTTATCCCTTTGTACATGCCAAATTCTCAGCACGTAATAGGCTGTTTACACGACAAAAGCATGTGTATATTTTGAGGCACACTGATCGCCTATGAGCAGATGGCCCTTCCACACCCTAGCTCTTCTCTGATCATCCTCAATTTCTCTGGCACCTCTTCAGTTCAGCCAGTTGAATGTTTTGGAATTCCTCTTTTCTGTTTCTTTCTTTGAAAGAACTTTAGGCTCACCTGCCAGTACAAATTTGAAAATACTTTTGCTGAATATTTTATATCATAACACCATTAGCTTTCACTAGCTTGAAGGAATTCCTTTAGGGGAGTACAGAGAAATAGCTTACTCTTCCTCAAGGCTTTCACATCATAAATACTGAATTTTAGTTTAGGATTGTGAAGGAGCATCTAAGAGAGTCATGCTTTTTTGAATATGACCAAAAAGGGGGGATGGGCAGGGAGAAAGAAAAAAGGTAGGCAAATGGAGGGTGGTATAGATTTGAGTTTCTGCCACTAAATCCTTTTTAGGTTAGTTTAAGAATTTACAGGAGTGAAGAAAAGGAGAATGTATCAGGTGAATGAATCCTGTGATAGATTTGGCAGTGTGATTGGTTGACATGTAAATTTATTGCTAAAGGATTTGGTATAGGCCCTGGTTTATAAAACACAGTCAATAAATAGTCACTTTGCTCCCCTATCTTTATCAGCAACATTGAGAGAACACTAGATTAAAGGCAAGTTGGGGGAAGAGGAGGTGAGGAGGGAAGAGAGAGGCTTAAGGTAACAAATTCGTGGGCACCTGGAGGCCTGTGGAGAGGAATGCAGTAAGCGTGTTCAGACAGTGCTGAAACCATTCTTTATTTGATTTAAAATGTCCAGGGTATAGGAAGACTCAATAATGTGGAGATGTCAGTTCTTCCCAACTTGATCTATTGAGTCAGTGCAATCCCAATCAAAATTCCAGCAAGTTATTTTATGGATATCGACAAACTGCTTCTTAAAGTTTGTGTGGGGAGACAGAAGATCCAGGATATCCAACACAGTACTGAGAGAGAAGAACAAAGCTGGAAGCCTGATACTACCCAACTTCAAGACCTATCAATACTCTAAAGCTACAGTAATTCAGACAGCATTGTATTGGTGAAATAGACAAATAGATCAAAAGAACAGAATAGAGAGCCCAGAAATAGACCCCCATAAATACAGTCAAGTTATCTTTGACAAGGAGGCAAAGGCAACAAATGAAGAAAAGATAGTCTCTTCAATATATGGTGCTGAAAGAACTGGACATCCACATGTAAAAACTGAATCTAGACATAGACCTTACACAGTTCACAAAAGTTAACTTAAAATGGATCATAGACCTGAAAGTAAAGCCCAAAACTATAAAACTCCAGAAGATAACATCGGAGAAAACCTAGAAGACCTTGGGTATGGTGATGCCTTTTTATTTTTTTATTATTATTATTTTTAAAGTTTATTTTATTTATTTATTTTTGGCTGTGTTGGGTCTTCGTTGTGGTGCGTGGGCTTCTCATTGCAGTGACTTCTCTTGTTGTGGAGCACAGGCTCTAGGCGTGTGGGCTTCAGTAGTCGTGGCATGCAGGCTCAGTAGTTGTGGCTCGTGGGCTCTAGAGCACAGGCTCAGTAGTTGGGGCACACGGGCTTAGTTGCTCCATGGCATGTGGGATCTCCCCGGACCAGGGATTGAACCCGTGTCCCCTGCATTGGCAGGCGGATTCTTAACCCCTGGGCCACCAGGAAAGTCCCTTGGTGATGCCTTTTTAGATACAACATCAAAGACATCCATGAAAGAAGTAATTGATAGGTTAGACTTCATTAAAATTAAAAACTTCTGCTCTGTGAAAGACACTGTCTTTCAAGAGAATTAGAAGATAAGCCACAGACTGGGAGAAAATGCTTGCAAAAGGCACATCTGATGAGGGACTGTTATGCAAAATATACAAAGAACTCTTAAAACTCAACAACAAGAAAACAACCCAATTAAAAAGTGAGCCAAAGACCTTAACAGACACCTCACTGAAGAAGATACAGATGACAAGTGTATGAAAAGATGATCCACATTATATGTCATCAGGAAAATGCATATTAAAACAACAGTGAGATACCACTACACATCTATTAGAGTGGCTAAAATCCAGGACACTGACAGCACGAATTGCTGGTGAGTACTGTGGAGCAACAGGAACTCTTACACATTGCTAGTGGGAGTGCAAAGTGATACAGCCGCTTTAGAAGACAGTTTGACGGTTTCTCCAAAACTAGACACACTGGTACCATACAATCCAGCAGTCAGGCTCCTTGGTATTTACCCGAAGGAGTTGAAAAGTTATGTCCACACAGAAACCTGTACGTGGATGTTTATAGCAGCTTTATTCATAACTGCCAAAACTCGGAAGCAACCAAGGTGTTCTTCAGTATGTGAATGGATAAATAAATGGTGGTATATCCAGACAATGGAATATTATTCAGCACTAAAAAGAAAAGAGCTATCAAGTCATGAATAGACATGGAGGAACCTTAAATGCATATTACTAAGCGAAAAAAAAGGCCAATCTGAAAAGACTACATACTGTATGATTCCAACAGTATGACATTCTGGAAAAGGCAAAACTGTGGAAATAAGAAAAAGGTCAGTGGTAGCCAGGGGTGGGGTGGGGCAAGAGAGATGAATAGGCAGAGGACAGAGGATTTTTAGGGCAGTGAAAGTACTCTATGATATTATAATGATGGATATACGTCATTATACATTTGTCCAAACCTGTAGAATGTACAAGAGTGAACCCTCAGGTGAACTATAGACTTTGAGTGATTATCATATGTCAGTGTAGGTTCATCCTTGGTTTAAAAAAAAAAAACTACCGTTTTGATGAGTGATTTTGATAATGGGAGGGGCTATACATGTGTGGGGGTAGGGAGTGTATGAAAAACCTCTATACTGCCCTCTCAGTTTTGTTGTAAACCTAAAACTGCTTTAAGAAAATAGCCTTAAAAATTAAAAAAAAATTTTTTTTTAATGTCAAGGTCCTGTCCTATGAGCAGATAATAGGGGAATTGTTTTTGTATTTGTATCACCACTGTCTAGCACAGGGCCTGGCAGTCTACACTGTGTTTGTAAATAAAGTTTTATTAGAACACAGCCATAGCCATTTGTTCACATATATCCATGACATGCTACAGTGGCAGAGTTTGGAAACTGTGACAGAGACTGGATGGCCTGCCAGCTTAAAATATTTACTGCCTTGCCATTTAAGAAAAAGTTTGGGGCTTCCCTGGTGGCACAGTGGTTAAGAATCCACCTGCCATTGCAGGGGACACGGGTTCGAGCCCTAGTCCAGGAAGATCCCACATGCCACAGAGCAGCTAAGCCTGTGCACCACAACTACTGAAGCCTGTGTGCCTAGAGCCCATGCTCCCCAACAAGAGAGGCCACCACAATGAGAAGCCCATGCACCGCAACGAAGAGTAGCCCCCACTCGCCGCAACTGGAGAAAGCCCACGCGCAGCAGCGAAGACCCAACGCAGCCAAAAATTAAATAAAATAAATAAATTTTTAAAAAAAGTTTGCCAATCCCTAGTCTCAAGCATCATATCTAGAATATAGTAGGTTCTTAATACATACTTATGGAAGAAAGGGGAGGAGGGTAGGTAAAGATTTCCCCATAAAGAAGAGCGTTGGATACAGAGGAACACGGAATGGTCCATACAACAAGATACTGAATATTTAAAATTTTTTACTAATTTGATGACTTGGGAAGATAATGATGTCTTAGTGACATTTGAGAGCTGTTGATTTAGACTTAGTTTAGAGGGAAAATAATCTGATTATCAGCTGCTATATTTGCTGAAGAGTAGTAATTGGTAGTACAGCAGTCTCCTGTTTGTCTTATTTTTTTATTGGTTCATTTAAAAAACATTTCCTGGATAGTCTATTTATGCAAGATATTAATGGATTATGGAGAATACTTAATTCGTTCGTTTATTCATCCAGCATTTACTGAGCATTTGTTGTGTGCTAGGTACACACTTGACTAGACATAGTTTCTGCCTTCAAGGAGGATTCGGGAGAAGCAGATATATATAGGGATTAAGAATATTAAGTAACTTACCCAGTATTGCTCATCTAGTAAGTAGCATAGTATCTGAACTCAGTTCAGATGCCTTAAATATGGTGGAAACCATTTCACTATGCTGTTCTTTCTCACAGAGGAAATATTAAAGACAAATGGGAAGTATTTCAGGTAGAGGGAACAATATGTGTAGAATTAGGATAACAAGATGTGACATGGTATGTTCAAGGAAGCATAGTTTTTTTGTTTTCTGTATAATGCATAGGATCTTTGAGAAGTGATAGGCAGCCATACTAAGTAGTCTGGACTTTATTTAGTAGAAAGTACAAAATCACTGAAGAGATTTAAGCAGGGAATTTACATTAAATTTTTCATTTTCGACATAATTCTGGTGACAGTATGAGCAAAGAAATCAGAAGGTTACTATAAATAATGTAGGCAAAAAATGCCTAAGGGTGGAGAAAGCAGATATAGTCAAGAAATATACCAAGGAAGTCAAATCGACAGAAAAGAAACTAGATACATCGAGAAAGGACCTGATTTCTGGTTTGGCCACCTGAATTTAGGATGGTGCCATTAACAAAGATTTGGGGGAAAGGGTAGGTCTAGAATGATCTTAGCTTAAAAAGGAGAATGATTTTACTTTTGGGCATTCCATTACAACATCCATTTGGCGTGTGGATATAAATCTAGAGCTCACTCAGAACAAGTGTGGGCTGGAGACACAGATTTAAGAGACATATCCACATATAGGGGTAAAGTGTTAATGGAATTTGATTACCAAAAGAAAGCATAGAGCAGAATTCTTCCTCCCTTTTGAGTCTCTGGCCTCTTTGAGAATATAAGGAGAACCATGATCCCTTCTCCCAGGAAAAATACACATAAGCACAGTTTCTGGACATTCACATATACTTGAACTCTAGGTTTTAAAATTTCCTTATGTAGAATCAGAGGAGAACTTAAGACCAGACCTTTGAGGAACATCAGCATTTAAGGGGTAGACAAAAGACAAGCCCATGGACAACATTAAAGGGTGGTTGGAAATCAAGGGAAAAAAGTGTTTCAGGGAAGGAGTAATGAACAATGTCAAGACGAGAGAGAAAGACCTAAAAAAGTATCTTATTGGTATTGGCAGTTAGGTTACTGATGACTTTAGCCAGAGAAGCTTCAGTAGTGAGTTGAAGGCCAAAGCTAGATTAGAATGGAATGAGAAATGAATAGGAGGTGAGGGAGTGAAAATGTTGAATGCAGATTGCTCTTTTCAGTAATTCTACTACAGAGGGGAAGGACAGGAAAAGCCAGAGTAGGAAAGGTCAGTGGAAGGATTTTTAGAAACGGGCAGACAATGGTGAGGAAGAGGACTAATCAGTGAGAAATGGACTAACCAACCAAACAAGGTCCTTGGAGGGATGAGCGTAAGAGCAGCTGTGGAGGGATGAGACTCTGAGATAGGAGGAGACTGATGGGTGAAGGCAGAGACTAGATCTGTCTGTTCCTCACTATATTTCTAGCACCTGCCGTAATACTTGGCACCTAATCCATGTGTCATAAATAGTTGCACAAATGATTAAAGTTTGGATTGGAAAGATGAGGAAGGTGAAGGTAGTTTGATGCTTGATGAGAATGAAGGAAGGAGAGAGTGAGTCTTGAGATATAGGTGTTGGCTTGTAATAGTTTTGGGAAGAACTAGCCAAATAAAATTTCAAAAAGAGATTCAAGACCCACTGACTTACATAAAACATGGTCTCTGCCCATGAGTAATAAACCGTATTGGGGAGGCAACATGCATGCAAAAGGCTCTATAATAATGTTATTTCAGTGCAGATAAACAGTAAATGATATAAAAGCTGAGAGAAGAGATAAGCCACTTCAAAATAATATAATTTAGAATTACTACTTGAAATGAGAAGTACCTGGATAAGAGTTTTGGTTTGGAAGAGGGGCGGGAGAAGATTTTTGAGGAAGAACCTGAGCCAGAAGCCTAATTGGGGAATGTCCTTTATCTGTCCTGACATCCAGCTGACTGGTGTTCCTGCCACTACATCGAATTGCAACTCTTCAAGGGATGTTTGTAAATTTTGACATTTTCATTGCTTCTTCCACCGTAGGATTTATGACCAGAGGAAAATTGATGAGAATGAAAACAATGGAGTACTCAAGAAATTCTGCCCTCATCACCTGGTAAGATTCATGAAGGGCCGGTGGCTCCAGGCTTCCCTGACTCAACCCCAAGCCTGCCCCCAAACTTGTTGGTATGGTGGGAAGAGCTTGGACTTTGGAGTCAGACACCTGGATTTGAATCCTGGCTCTACCACTTACCAGTTTGGTGATCTTGGGCAGTCACCTTACCTCTGTTAGCCTCAGTTTTCTTATTGATAAAATAGAGATACAGATAACTGCCTTGTACCATGATGGTAAGGCCTAATGAGATAATGTATATATGAAATGGCTAGCACACAGAAGACAACCAGTAGAAAGACCTCTCCCCCCGAGGTGGTCACGTTTCATCAGTTGTACTCCTGTCTCTATCTCTCTGTCTATCTTCCTCTCTCTCCCTCTCTCTCTCTCTGTCTCTATCTCTATCTGTCTGTCTCTGGGAGAGGATATAGGGGAGTTTGAAGGAAAACCTGTTTCCTGAAGGTGGTATAACAAATGGGGGGGTGGGGCATCAGACAGTATCTGCTCCTTATTGCAGGTGAACAGTGAGTCCAAAGCAAACATCACCTGTCTTGTGTACAGCCACGACGGCACAGGTACGTGAGCAGGGCCCAGCTCCTAGGCTGGCATGCCCCCTCTGTCTAGGGAGCTGCTGAGCCAGTGAGGCGTGTGCCCTCCGGTGCTCACCGCTGTGCTCTAGCTCCGAGCGGAGCAGCTGGGGAGTAGTTGCCGATGGCGAGCACACAGCGGGAGGATGCAGCAGATGACCCTTGGAGATGCCAGGCACTTGGCGGAACGCTGCAGATGATACTTGGCAGGGCTTGTCCTAAAGCCCAGGCTGTTTGGTTGAGCAGGTTCTTATGCCTTTGACTCATTCCTGAATTAATGGGTATGATCTTCCTGGGCATTCTGCTACCCCTGGGTTGGCAGCATGTTCCTAGTCTACCCTAGACACCTGAAGTGCCTGCTGTTCCAACTGAGTAAGATGGGTGCTATACCTGGGTATTAGGAGGGGGCACTACTGGCAAGAAGCCCCACCCCAACCCCCAACTCCTGGTCCTAGCTTTTTTCAGCCTTTGCCTTCACTGCTGTGTGCTTGTTCTTGGCAGAGCTCCTGGCCAGTTACAATGATGAAGACATTTACCTCTTCAACTCCTCTCACAGTGATGGGGCCCAGTATATTAAGAGATATAAGGGCCACAGAAATAACGCCACAGGTGAGACTGTCTTTCTAGGTTTCTGTACCCCAAGTCTGTTGGTTTGAAGAACCACAGTATCTCATGCAGGTTGTGCAAATAAGAACTACCTAAAGGAGTAGGCCATCTGTCACCAAGTGACAACAAGCCTAATTGGGCTGGAGTTTTCATAGGCCCTCCTGTGCTAGAGGAGAGAGGGCTCAGGAGCATCTCTCACCACTACAGTGATGTTACTTGGTCTGGGTATAAGGAGACTCGACTGACTATATTTTTCTTATGATTTCAGGTAGCTTCAGGATTAAAAGACGTATTAGGGAGTTTGGGAAAGCCCTCCTTAGTTAGTGGTACTGAATTGCCTAAAATAGGGGGGTGAGCTTGTACTTACAGGGAAGAGGAGGGAATAATTCTTTTGAATGAGGCAGAAGAGGAGAAATGGTGATAGCACCTCACCCAAGTTTGCAGTGACGATTGGCCTTTTTTGTTCTGTCTGTGGTTCCCAAACTTTGCTGTACAATGAAGTCACCTGACAGTCTTTTAAAGATACTGAAGCCTGGCTTCCATACCCATCCATTCTGACTTAATTGGTATGGGGTGCATGTTGATTAGGATTTTTAAAAAGCTCCCTTTGATTCTAATGTACAGAAAAGTTGGAATCACTGCGCTTTGTTGTTATTAGTGCTCCTATCAGATGTCTGTCATAATGTTGACTGGGGAGAGCAGTTAGTTTTCCTTTTTTCTCTTGAGCTGGTGAGAGGAGAGGGAAAAACCTGTACTTGGATCTTAGTCCTTGGGCATACAGAAGGAAGTATTCCAGTCTCATGATTGGTATGGAACTGGATGTAGCAGTTGGGACTCCTGGTTTCTCTTACTAATTTCAGGGGGAACCCTGTTGTTCAGTCTTGGTAACACGCACAGTTCAGGTGCTTCTTATAGGCAATTGTGGCATATACCTTCATCAGTCTTAGGTCACCTAATGACCCAGGAAGCATTGACAAGGTACCAGTGAAGCACACATACCAAGGATAATCCTAGGGCATAGGACAGTGCTGCCTAGGAGTGGGCAGAGCTGGGGCCATTCAGGTTGGGACAGGTGAGGCATTAGTGAGGCCTGTGGTTGCTCCGTAGGGTGCAAACTAATGAGACTGAGGCTGTTGCTAGGGACTGCAAACTCCTCAGCTCTATGGACCTCTTTAGGAGAATATAAATAGTCTCTGGAACTGGTGTGATTCTTATTCTGTCTATTATACATGCATAATCCCTTGATTTGTTTTGTGAAAGTGAAAGAAATTCTTTGGCTCTTAGCTGATTTAGATTTGTGAATAACTAAATTTCCTGTGAGGTAAATATATGTCGGCCTGATGCCAACTCTCATGTGGTTTGTTCCTTCATTTGTCATTTCAGTAAAAGGCGTCAATTTCTATGGCCCCAAGAGTGAGTTTGTGGTGAGCGGTAGTGACTGCGGGCACATCTTCCTCTGGGAGAAATCATCCTGCCAGATCATTCAGTTCATGGAGGGGGACAAGGGAGGCGTGGTGAGTATGGTGTGCTGGGCTGGCTGGCTCTCTACTCTCTCCAGTCATTAAGGTAGGCTTTAGCAGGGCCACTGAATTCTCACTCTGACAATGTAATACCACGTCTTAGAGGTCTAGCCAGCTAAATAAAAAGACAGTATAGTCTGGGGGTGCTGAGGTTTTAATGGAATATTTTCTTCCCTTTCCTGTCTTCTGCCCCTCTACAGCACGGTTTATTAAGAGGAGAAAGGGATTTTAGGGAAGAACCTCTGGCCTGAGTGAGGTATCTTTAGGCATGGACCTTTTCCAAAAGAAAAGCATTAGTGTTCAGGGCACACCATCCTACACACTGTAGTAGGTAGCTAAGTAGTGATCTTGAATAGATCCTGGATTAGCGGATACAAGCTAGAAGGAGCATTTTTTCTGACAGTTGGGAAAATCAGAATATGGTCTATTTATTGATACAAACACACATAATATGTATGCATATATAGGGAGAGAGAAACATGCTCACCCCCGCGACCATTTTTCTTGTTGTTGTTTGACTGCTATACAACCCATGATCATATCATAGTCTGCCTGTCCTTTGAGTTCTGCAGACAGCCTCCATAGAGATAGGGCAAAAAGGAAGCCTGAGGATCGTGAGTTGGGGAGTGAAAGGTGGTCAGCTCTTAGGATGTATCTACCTAACCATAAATTTTTTTGTTTTTTCTTTTTTGAGACCTAGAGTCAAGAAGGATTCAGTAGCTTTCTATTACAAGGTTTTCAGACTACAGAAGATAAGAAAGAGGCAGTTTGGGCAACTGCATTTTACTGACTACCCAAGACAGTCCTGTTAAGAGCTTCTAAGGGATGGCTGAGATGCTTATTCTTTCTTCCTTTTCATTCCTCTTAAGCTGTGGGGAGCTACAAAGAGCCCAGCCATCTCTTGATGAGGTTTATCCAGAGTGGTTTTAGAGTTTAGAATGGTCCATTGCAGTTGGGATCCCATTTCTTCTTGTGTGTCTCTTATCCTGGTGTGAGGCTATTTCAGACTTTCTTCTGGTTTCCTCTAAATTTTGGGGACCTGGGACCAGTATAGCCCCAAAGCTTCTATGGCTTGAATATAAGTGGAGAAGAGTCTAGAACTTGAAGGTGTGTCTCACTGTTGCCTGCTTCATTTCCTACTTTTCCATAGGTCGTCTTCTATCACCTGTAGTGAACAAACCCAAAACACTGGAGTCTTAATGAGAAGTCGGCAGTAGGCATGTAGTCATAAGAAAGTCAAAAGGGGCCAGTGAATCTTTTATTGATCATAAACTATTGTCTTTCATTCCATTCTAGAGAGATGCAGGGCTGAATGCCCTCCCCCAGGCCAGCATTTGTCTGTGGTCCAGAATCACTCTACAGGCCAATCTCCTTTCAGCTTAGCCGGTGTCAGGGTTTGATGATTAATCCAGGTGCTCAGGTTGGGAGGGCGTTTGCATAGGATGGGTGGGCCCCAGGCCTGAGTTTTAGTGGTCCTAAGAGTGAGGTACTAGAACAAGAGGTATAAAGACTGCACCCTGCAGCGAGATTCCTGGCTTGTTCTTGCCTCTGTGTAAGCTGAATGATCTATGTGGTCCTCACTTGGCTCCTTCTGATTTTTTGTGCTAACCTCCCAGCAGTGGGGTCACCAGCGCCAGCCTGAATGCAGACTATATCATTAAGTAAACTATTAGAACCAGAAGGGATCTTTGAAATTCTCATCCACCTTGCCCAGGTATCTCAATTCTGTTTTTGGCTCAAACCCTAGTCCTTCCACGGTTTGCATTCGGGGCAAGGGTGGGGGATGATGTCAAAGGACAATCCTTAGTCTCCCGAAAGCACTTTGCTCCTTTATCCCATCACCTGCATCCCTCAGCCCAGTCATCTAAGGCCAGAGCTCTTTTCTCTGCTCAGGCATTACTGACAGGATAAGTCCTGGCATGCAGACAGGTCGGGTGAAGTGACCAGGTATTCTGGCCCAGAAGCTCTCTGTTGGCTTCCCCTGCAAGCTCCAACTCAGGTACTATATGTAACTTACTCTCTTGCCATTGGCTTTGTCCTTAGTCTTAAGTTCCAAGGAATTTCTCCCCTGTGCCTTTTTATTTTGCTGACTTGTCAAGCACAGCTAGGTCAGAGTTTAGAAGGGTAGCAAGGGCTTATCTGGAGATGAATGAACGAGTTCAAGTTTGTATGTGTTAAGTTGTCACATATCTTTTGATAATATTTTCTGGCAATGGAGTTTTTCTCTTTAGTGCCACCTCTGCTCCAGATGCTGGAACCTCTTCCACACTGCCTAAAAGAGCCCAAATATAAACTTTGTAATGAGCTGATATGTGGAATAAAAGAAGAAAGAAGGGATATGTGGTTTCTGCTTTACTCTTAGACTCAGACTTAGCTTCAGTGTTTTCTGAGAATTTATTTGTAAAATGGAAGACAAAGAAGATTGGAAGTCTGTATGTCAGTTTTATTTTCCATGCTGACCCTGGCTTCCCATCAGCTGCTCTCTGCATGTGCAGGCGAGGCAGGGAAGGTTGGTCCAGAGAGAACTAAGAGGCTGTTTGCCAGGGGTTGTTTCCTTGGACCGTACTGCAGCTGCAAGACGGGGTGGAGTGGGGTGAGGTGAGGAGTGGCTAGGACCACACCTTCTTCCTTCTGGATGCTTTTGCCATCTATTCCTCATCTGACTAAAAGCCCAAAAATGCTTTAGCAGCTAGATCTGGGACCAGCTCTTCCGGTGGGGGTGGTAGCTGCCCTGCTCTGCCAGGAAGGCTGATGTTTCCAAGTCAGACAGCAGGGGGCATGGGTGCCTTTGGAAAGAAGGAGGCTGCCTAAGCCAGAAGGCCTTTGCCTCGGCTGCTGTAGTTCATTCCTCCTGCTCAGTGAATATATCCAGAGGGTGGCTGAGCTTGAGGCTGTGGGTGCCCAAGGAAGCTGCCTCACGGTGCCGTGCTGTCCTATAGCTGAGCCTGTTGTGCTTTCATGGCAGGCAGCAGAATGCTGTCTCCTGGGGTGTGCAGGGTTCTCAAGCAGGTATGTGTCTCCACTACCCTACTGTGTTTCAGGCTCAGCCTCTTCCCAGCCTGCCTTTTTCCGGCTCTTATAAACAGTGGAATGTAACTGTTCTCCGAGTCTTCTCTGGGGGCTCAGCAGCAGCCGCTGCTTTCTCCATTTTTAAAAATGTATTTGCCACTGGGCGAAAGCCACTGAGACGCTTTTTCCAGACTGGGGCAAGTTGGAGCTTTGGAAGCTGGAGAGAATGAGGTCATCTGAACCTCACTGCCTTTTTGTGAAGCCAGCAGTATGCTTGGCCAGTCACCCGCCCACCCCTAGAGCTATATCTCAGGATGAGGCCACCCCTACCTAAACCTAGGAAGTGAGAGATAGGCCTGGTCTTACATCCAGTCTGTGTCCAGTGTTTCTTTCACCCCAAGGGCCCTTTAGCCTAGGCTTATGATGGGTGGGCCTGTCTTCCCAGCAGCTGTCTTAACTTTTATCAGGGACAGTTGTTTGGTTCAAGGTGAGTAGTGGTTTTTAAACCGTATTGCCACATACCCCTGAGCCTGTGTTTTCCTTTACTCCTGACCAGGTAAACTGTCTTGAGCCCCACCCTCACCTGCCTGTGCTGGCAACCAGTGGCCTAGACCATGATGTCAAGATCTGGGCACCCACAGCTGAAACTTCCACTGAACTTACAGGGTTAAAGGATGTAAGTAGCTGACTATAGATTTCTTCTTTCTGCTTATCCACATACTGTTAGGAGTTTTCATTGTCATAGGAAGGAATAACTTGCTGTACAGTTCTTTAAAGGCACTGCTCTAACACCCTCCCCCACATTCCTGTCATTGCCTCTCTAGGAACAGTCCCAGTCCAGGGGTCCAGGGTGCAGCTTTGAAGTGCATCTAGTTCATGGTAGAGGGGACATCTTTAGGAAGAATCATCCCATCTTCTCAGTGGATGAACCTGGGGCATCCTTTCTTAGTCGAATCTAGCTATACTCCAGCTCAGTAGTTTCTAAGGGAAGATTTTACTGGGCTAGAACACCAGCCTTTTCTGATCAGGTCCAGGGTTCCTATTCATTACCCACTTCCCCAACCCTTTTTGGTTCCAGGTGATTAAGAAGAACAAGCGGGAACGGGATGAAGATAGCTTACACCACACCGACCTATTTGATAGCCACATGCTCTGGTTCCTTATGCATCACCTGAGACAAAGACGCCATCACCGGGTAAGCTGGAGTGGGAAGTGAGCTCCCAAGGGCAGTGACCCTCTCAAGAGGGTAAAATGTTCCAGGGCATACTTCTCGCTGCTTTAGGAGGAATCAGGTGGAGTTAGTTGGGTTTCCTATCCATTATTCCCCATCCCCATCAGAGCTTTGATGTAGCCTTGGAAGAGCCACTGGCAGAAATAGGTGGTGTCTGCTTTGTGTCCTCCATCACCACGCATGCACAGGGTTGTCTTCAAAAGGCAAAGGCATGAGGGTGGGGAAGGAGCTGAGAAGAAATGAGTCGTCTTAGGTGTCTTCTGTTTTTTCTCTTGTGACACAAGAGGCCTAGGGCAGGGGTTAGCAAACTGTGGCAGTTTGGGCAAGTGCCTGCTTTTTGTAAATAAAGTTTTATTAGACTACAGCCACACCCATTCATTTATGTGTTGTCTGGCTGCTTTCATGCTACAACAGCAGAGTTGAATAGTTGTGACAGAGATACGGCCCATGAGTCTAAAATATTTACTGTCTGGCCCTTTAAGAAAAATTCTGCCGACCCCTGGCCTAGAGCATGTAAATTATAGCTAAGACCTAACAGGCTTGTCCTTGTTCCAGGGAAATTACTAATAAGCCTTTCCCATCCTACAGCGCTGGCGAGAACCTGGGGTTGGGGCCACAGACGCAGACTCGGATGAGTCTCCCAGCTCCTCAGATACATCGGACGAGGAGGAGGGCCCTGACCGGGTGCAGTGCATGCCATCCTGAGGCCTCGTACCCAGGAGGGGCAGGCTGGGGCTGCCAACCCGATCCTGCCTGGGCAGCCCTTTCCTGTCCCAGGCTCTAACATTCAGCAGAAACGCACTTTGGACTTTTTTGCTTTAGATTTAAAAAAAAAAAAAAAGAAAAGAAAAGAAAAAAAAGAAAAAAAAAAGACATCCCAGGAGGACAAGCCAGAGGGGAGCAAACCTACAGAGCATCTAGAAGTGGGAATTGAGCCCTGGAATGGGGTTCCATGGAGAGGTGCATAGGACTTGGCAGAAATGGCCTCTCCCCAAAGCCTTTTTTTTGGGGGAGGGGGGAGCCTATTTTGTTAAGTGGTTTGGGGTAGGGAATGGGGTTTCCTTTTCTTTGATCTCCCTTGTTTCTTGGGTGGGGGGTGGGGGGATAACTGGCTGTTCAGTACCAAGGGGCCAGACTGGGGGTGGTAGAAATGCCACTCTCTCTTTGGTTTAGGTTTTTGACTTTATTTTCTTTATTTTTTAAAATTCTATGACAGTTGCATTGTTTTTTCTTCCCCCTGAGCAACCAACCCCATCCCAGGATCCTGTTTTTCTGGGGAGTCCTTAGAGCCCCTAACCATCCCACACTCACTTTCTTTTCCACCCCATTCATTCTCTGTACTTATCACAGTGTTTTGCACTTGATTATGTATCCTTCACTCTCTTCTCTTCATCCCATCACCCCCTCAGTAGGTCTGGTGAGGGAGGTTGGGGGGAGGTGGGAGGAGGGACAGAAGTGGAAGAATAGGAAGGTGGTTACCTCTTCTGTTACTTAAAAAAAAAAAAAGTTGTTTGGTGGCAGCAATCTCCCTGTCCCTATCACTGTTAGAGGCCTAATTTTATATCTATAAATATATTAAAAAGCAAGTCAAAATTGGATGTATCATGTTAAAATTATTGTTGAAGTTTAAATACCTATATATTCTCTATGACTGCAATAAAGGGACTTACAGGAGAGAGTGAGTGAGAGTAATGATGTGGAGGTATCACCTGGGGTCAGCCTACCCTCTATGCACGGCTACTGGAGATTAGGGCTTAACCCTTATGTTTTAGGAGGCTCAAGAATGGAAGGATCCTGAATTCTGCCCTTTCCTGCTTTCCTACCATGGTTTCAGGGTTGGGAAGCCCCTTTCATCTCTTTGCTCCAGATATCCTACCTCTGCTTAAGTCTTGTGGGGGTTCCCAGGATGGCTCTGCTAACCAGAGACTGGCTCATCTTCAAAACTTGACTGAACTGTGACTTCAGGAAGGGTTCTGCCACTGCAGACCGTCTCTCCTAATACTGTGTGTGACAGAAGACACACTCATTCTTACCTTTAGCTGCTTGATTCTTTAAACTATCCAACTCCACACCAACTCCCTTCCTAATGGAAGAGTATAGGGAAAGACCTCCTGGGTTTGACTTTATACCTTGTCCACCTTTTCCTGTCTTGGGATTGAAGGACAAGTCATTAATCTAAGGATTGAGTAAGGTGGCTGGGGCTCAGACACCTATTGTATCACTGGTCACTAATTATCAAAGTCCCAGTTGCATTCTTGCCCTTAAATACTTTTGTTGCTATTTCTTTGCCCCCAACCAGGAATTCTGCATCCTGGGACAGTCAGATTCTACTAGAACAGGCCAGGAAGGAAGGGAGGAGTGAAAGGGTAGAATTCCCAGATACTACTTCCTCCTGCCCCTTTTCCTAGCAGCTCTCAGACCAGATGTTAGCTGCTGTACTTCCTCCCTGAGGTAGTGAATGTGTGGTGACTGTGAGTGGTCTGTGTTCTTATCGCTGGTGGGGTGATGGAGTGGGCTGAAACCATGCACTCTGGAATTTGTTGTGTATTTTCTCTCAGTAAAGCTTCCCCCCCCCCCCCCGACTGCTGCTGTGTGTGTGATATGTGAGCCATTCATTCGTGATGGGCTATTTTTGTTCCTTTCAGTATAGGTGCCTGGCCCTGGTCTTATTACAATTTTAGGAAGTCCAGTCTGGGATATCCATGTTTCCAGTGGTTGGGCTCCAGTGGGAGACTGTGGAAGTGGAATAGGCCCCACAGCTCAGTGATACTTAGAAAATGAGAGAGGGCAGAGATCCTACTAGGGGTGTTTTCCTGGTCTCTTCCAGGCTGCAGTTAAGGATTTGGGGGTAAATTTTGCTCTCCCTCCCCAGTCATCCAAAGGTCATTCACACAAATTTAGAATCAGTTAGGTACAGTACAATCAATCACCTTTATTCCAGGGTTAGAACAAGGCCGTGCACACTGCAGACAGAGGAGCACAGGATAGGGGCAATCTCACAGCAGTATAGGGGGCGGGAGGGCAGGTTAGTCGTTTTAGATTATTTTGCCTTACAGAGAAATTGCTAGACTCCGCTGAAAATGACCCTGTCTCCCTTCTCCCATCTCATCCTCTTCTCTCTTCAAAGGAAGGCTCTTTATAATATATTCCCTCCCTCCACCCCCTTTCTCTCTCAGACTTGTTCTCACATAACATATCCTGGCTTGGAAGGATAATTCCTGCTCTTATCCCCCTCCCAATTCTACAAGTATCTCTCTCTCCTTGAGGGAGAAGCCAGACAGGACTGGGGAAACTTGGGAAGGTCCTTTAAGGCAAAACTGTGGAGTACTCGAGGTGTATGTGTTAAGGCAGGTGTCCGCAGCAGTGGCCAGAGGGGACAGGCAGGTTGGGCTGGGCTAGGCTAGGATTAGAGGGTGCTCTCCAACCAGTCTGGCTTCTTCCCTCTTCCAGTAGCCAGCTCTCCCCTCCACTAAAGTTTTGCTCCCACATCCTAGAAGCTCCTAGCTTAAACTTTCTCTAAATAGCCTCTTGAGATTGCATGTGAATTTAAAGTTTAAAAAAGTTTTTTTTGTTTTGACTATGTAGCAATTTGACTCTGCCACTCCCTTCACTGTGGCATTCCCCTTCCACCCCCGTCCTGGCCTAGACAATAAGTTAATGCCAGACACCACAAAAAAGGGCAGACATGGCAGTGCGGGTTTAATATACATATATGTAGAATATATATGTACACACAGTTAGCACGGTCAGGGTGGGGATGGCTATCTTGGGACAGGCAGGAGGCTGGGGTCACTGTACTCTAGTGATTTGGCTAGGAGGGGTTCATAAGCCCAAGGTGCCAGGATATTGAGGGAGAGGGGTTACCGAGTCCCCTCCTGGACTGAATTGGGGATCAGTGCAACGGAAAACACTGTAGTTAGCTTCTTCCCTTCTTTCTGGCTTGGGGGAGAGGGGGTTCTAGATCATGGAGAGAGGGAAGGTTGCCTGCGATAACCACGATGGGACTCTGTAAGTGGGAGCAGGATTGGAGTTAAAACCTAAGGATCTCGATTCCCCAACCTCCCTAGGTTCAGGGGACTCCTGTGCAACAGTCTGAGTAGGAATAAAGGAGTGGAACAGGGAACTCCTCTCTGCCTTCATCCCCACTCAGGCTCAGTGATGGGGTGTGTTCCCAGCACAGTCTCTCCAGAGCAGAGGTGGGTGGGGGGTATCTAATGCTGGGTTCTCCATGGGGTTTGAACTTTGGGGCCAGGGAAGGATCCAGTGATCCTCTCTCTTTAGGTCCCTGGCTCATACCCACCGTAGGCCCATGAGAGGGGAGCAAAAAGGGACCTGCTGGTGCCCAGGCCCTCCAACCTGAGGAACTACTGGAACCTGGACTCCTCAGCCAGTCCAGCTTTGGGGTACAAACACAAACTCTGGCTTTTCTTTGCCCCTTCCAGGTGGGGGTTGGGTAGCCTCTTCATCTTCCCTCTCACTGCTTTTCATTAGATTCACCCACCTCTCCCATGCCTCACTCCTACCTCGCCGCCTCATTGTAGGAAAATACAGGCCCTTTTCTGCTCCCACACTTTAGAGAGGTGGGGGAAGAGTGGAGGAAAGGGAAGTAGGAGGAATGTGCCCATTTCTATTTGCATAGAAATAGCCCCCAACTCCCCCTAGAGTGGGGAAACTGAGCTCCCCCACCCCCAGCCCCTGACCCCCATCCCCTCACAAGGAGGAGGAACTAGATGAGCTAGACATATAGACAGACAGCCAGAGCGTGCGCACACGCACACACACGCGCACAGTAAGGGGGTTAGGACCAGGTTAGTAAGTGGGTAGATGGGGGGGGGATGCCCTTGTCCCCTCCCCTGGAGGATGGGGGAAGAGAATGGTCTGATGAAGGTCCAACCTTCCTCCTCTTCCTCCCCCTTGCTCAGGCTTTCTTCGGTGGAGGAGCCAATTTGATGATCTCTTCCTCAGAGGGCTGCCGGATAATGTCTGGGGGCAAAAAAGGATGTGTCCAGGGACAGAAGTCATGGGAGGCAGTAGGCAGGTTAACTGATCATAAGCCTCTGTTCTCCCAGAATTCAAGTATTCCACAGATAATCCATGGGAGGGGCAGAGGTACATATTAAAGGCATGGCCTCTTACCTTTGTACTTCTTGGCACTGGGGATACGGGTTAGCTTGGTGTCCAGCTCATCTTCCTCGGAGATCTTCAGAACACGGGTTCTGTAGTCAACCACCATAGTGAGTAGGTCAGGACGGCGGGAGATCTCAAAGATGTGCTCGATATAAGAGAGGTTGTCTGGAGGAAGGCAGGAGACTGAGGATCAGAGCTGCTGTAGAGGTCAGCTTCCCCTACACTGCTGGATTAGGCTTCAGGAACCAAGCCTGAGTTGCTCACACTGGTTACTGGAGGAGGCAACACTGGAAGAAGAGGGGCAGCTAAGCCAGGAAAAGAAATCTAAAGCACCAAAAGACAGTAGAGAACTCTTCTCAGGAAGGGCAGATCATTGATGAGTGAAGTTTCTAGATTACAGATTTAGAATGAGGGATTTAGGTTAAATACCAGGTTCCACACTGAGTGGAGGGGAGAAGAGAAAAATTAACCGGGCTTCCAAATACCCAACATCCACCCTGTCCCTCTTTCACTTTTCCTCCAAGCAAGCATCAGAATTTCCCAGCAGCACATGTAGGACCAGAAGGGTGGGATCTGTAGACAACCCAGGAGAGATTCTGGGCCTAGTGAGAAGGGTAATTCTGAATGAGAAGGCACAGACATGACCAGAGGGATGATGTCCATGGGTTGGCCAGTTCTAGGAGATTGCAGATGCCTTCTTGCCTGGCTCCTCCCCTCTACTGCAGTAGTCCCCTAAGTCAGCGGTCCCCAACCTTTTTAGCACCAGGGACCGGTTCCGTGGAAGACAATTTTTCCATGGACAGGGTGGGCGGGGGTGGGATGGTTCAAGCTGTAATTCGAGCAATGGGGAGCGAGCGGTAGATGAAGCTTCGCTCACTCGCGCCCACTCCTCACCTCTTGCTGTGTGGCCCGGTTCCTAACAGGACCGCTAGGGACCCCTGTCCTAAGTGTAGCATGTCCTCCTTCAGCCTCCCTCCCTTCATTCCATGCTACAGATTAGTATCTCTGAAGCACCCTCAGGTCACTCATCTCACCTATCAAATACCCTGTCACTCAAGGCCCTCCACATCACAGTCTTAACTTACCTTTCCAGCCACTTCTAAACATGCTATGTTCCTCTGCCTAGCATGTCCTCCTTTGGATCCTGCCTTTGAAATCCCACTTGCCCTTCAGGGCCATCTTAAATACCAGTTCCTCCCCAAAGCCCTTTCCAGAGCAATGGTCTCTAAAAGTGAATAAGAAAATGTTAGAACTTGTGGTTTTAAGTTTTATCACCTTTAAGGCCTATTTTAATGTTTTATTATACATATGATAATAGCACAGTAGGATCTGAGTAACATTTTTTGCTGAATAATATTTTTACTGAGAAGGGCACCACGAAGAATGTAAAGACCACTGCCCTAGAGCCCCTCTACTCTCTTAGGGCACCCCTCTTATCCTGCCTTGTCAAAAAGGAGTGCCCTTTGTATAGGAGCTCTGAGCTCATTTCTGTTTGTTGAATGAACTGAGCCTGAACGGCTGATGGTAGGATGCGTGTGTCCCCCCTCCCCCACCTTTGTCCAGCTTGTTGTGGCTCTCCAGGAAGCTAAACCAGGCACTGCCAGTAGTGATCTCCTCGCTCTTCTCACTGGGGATGTCCTCCTTGCAGGCTGACTTGAGCTGTTCCAGATCTTCAAGGGTGATGTTGTTGGTCAGGTCCTGGAGGAGGGTCCCGTACTCGGCCATGACTGGGGTTGGGGGGAACAAAGGGAGAGGAGGCTGAGCTTGAGGTTCACGGTTTGGTTCACTCACTGGCACTACCCACCTCTCCTCTACCCTACCAGGCAAGTGCCTGGAACACAGAGGTTGGGGAGGCTAGGACTGGAGGGAGAAAAGGAAGACCTAAGGGAGGTAGGAGTAGACAGGAAGAAACTGGGAAGCTAGGGGCCAGGCTGGAGTCTAGAGTGAAAAGTCACACCTCCTTCTCCCCACCATCTTTTTTCTTCCTTTTCCCCCCTCTAACAGTAACCCTGGCAACAGCTCCCCGACTGAGGAGGCGGTTACCATAGCAACCTGCTCCCGACTTTCTCACCCGCTGTCTCCAAGTCCCCCCCAGAATCGCCCCACCCACCTGCAACCCCTCCCCCTGTCAAACAAAACAAAACACACCAAAACGACCAGGGAGAGGCTTGCTGTGGCAGTGAGAAGCTACAAAGAAGGGGCTGGGGGAGGTTGATTGGAGCTCATGTTCTAGCTTCCATTCTTTCCCAGAAGCAAAGGGGGTCCCTCATTTCAACTCCCCACCACCCCACTAATGACTCATTTTGGATAGATGCCTAGTTGCCTGGTCAAATGGTCCCCTGGCCCCTCCATGCTCAGCCCTGTATTCAGTCATTAGGTCTCGGGATGGGGGTGGGGAGGGTGAAGCAATGGGCTACCCCCACTTTTGCGGAGCCCATTTTCTCCCTTGATTGCTGCTGGGCCTCTACACAGCCCTTTCTCCTAGCCTTTGTGCTATGCCTACAGCCCCCGCGCCCAAGAATACCAAGCGGCTGGCTCTGGCCCCCTGCCCAGTTCCCAGGCTGGCTGGGTGGCAGGGAGAAGGGGTTCAGATGCAGCTTTGGGAAAGTCTGGCAGGAAGGGGGCTGCCACTTCTGCTTGCATCAACATCCCGCTGGCACTACCTTCAGCGTGACCTCCCACAGGGGGCTGGGCAAGGCTGGATCTCATCTAGGCCTTCACCCCATCCCTCTTCTATGCAGATTTTTAGGTGAAAAAGGAGAGGACATTCAAGGCCCTCCTTCCCCTAAGATAGGGACTGTGGCTAGACAGGAAGAAAGAAGGTCAGACCTTAGAATGAACTTTCTGGATTTGATAAAATGTGAAACTCTAGTGGTGAGTTTTAAAAAGGGGCTTTTTTCCCCCACAATGACTATATATTTCTTTTATAATTAAAAAGTAAAGCATTTTAAAAAGTAAATTATGGCATAAACACTCTGTGGCTAGACTAAGGGGTGGGGCAAGGAGCTAGATGACCTTGTACTTGACTGAGACTGCCCACAAATCACCCCAACAACGGGCTGGGAATATAGCAGAAAGGGACTAGTTGACACACCCCATATTCCTTATTTCCACCTACATGCAGGGAAACTGAGGGAGAGAAGCATGCACCCAAGGAGGCCCCATTCCCAGCCCCCTACTTGGACCAGAACAAACAAGCCTCCCTTGGTGGCAGGCACTGTGACACAAACACACAATAAGCCAGGCAGCAGGGCCAGCATGAGCCCCACGAGAAACAGGCACTTATACACATGCTCACTTGCACACCCAGGTGCAACCAGACAGAGGGCCCAGCGGTGGCCCTGCCAGGCTGGGCCAGAAACAATGCTCTCTGACTGTCAGCACCAGGAACCGTCTCGCCTTGAAATCTAGGTCACAGCAGCAGGCTCTGGAGCTCAGCCCCCACCCCCCTCCACTGATAATCCAAAGACAGAAAAGGGGGGGGGGATGTAGACAAGGGGAATGATGGGGACAGGGTTCAGAGATGGGGATAATAATGGAGGTGGGGTGTGAAGAGAGCTGAAGAGAAAAGGGCAGCATGGGAAGGAGGCAAGATGCCCTCAAGAAGGCTGCCCCAGTCGAGGAGACCCTGCGACCAAGCCCTTAGCTGGAAAATGGGACAGACTTTAGGACCATAGTGCCCTGCTTTCACATAGAAGAAGAGTTTGTAAATACAGAGATCCTGTGGGAGGAGAGAGAGAGAGAGAGAGAGAATGTGTGTGAGTGTGAGAGTGTGTGTGTGTGTGTGTGTGTGTGTATCTCCTGGGAGGAGTTAAGATTTAGGACTCTGAATTGAAAACACAGACTTACAGGGGAGGTGGGCGGGAAGGGATTAATGTGTATTAGACACCCACCCACAAAGGCTGGGGGCGGTGAGTAGGAGCTTTCTGTGAGAGTGAAACAGATACAAGGAGGCCCCTAAGAGAAGTGGGGGTGGGAATGTGTGTGTGCCAGAATCCTCTGTATGGATGCTGATCCCTGGGTGTGGGCACAGGTACAGGGAGGAGACAGTGCTGGTATCTGTGGGTGTGTTTGGATGTTCTGGTAATGGATGTGTATGTGCCAGCACTGGATGTGTGGCTTTGAGTGTATGTGGTCTGTGTGTATGTGTCTGACCAGCTAAGAGTATGTGTAAGAAGGCAGATAATCACAGGCTCACATCCAGAGAAAAGAGGAAGGGTAAGGGGAGCCTAGAGAATGGAGGAAGAGAACTGGTGTTGGGAGAGGGAAAGAGACTGAGCCTGCAAATGAGGAATCCTTGAGGCGGGGGAGGGGCACAGGGAGCACACAGAGTCCACGAAGAGAAGGCTGCAGCCTCAGCTCAGTGGTTACCATGGTAACCTCAGTTCTGGGTGCCCCCCCCCATTCAGTTGTCAGGACAATGACACCACTGGATAGGAGGGATGTGGGGAGTGGTGAGTAAGAAGAGAGAGAAGGGATAGGAGAAGGGCCCGGTAAGGGTGCAGGGAAAGGCAGCCTAGCGTCCTGCCTCCCTGGAGAGATCCCATTTGCCCAGGCCTGGGTGTGGCAGCAGGGGCAAGGGCAGGGGAGTTTGGGGGAAATTTCCTTACTTGGTTCTCAAGCTTTCCTGGTCAACCATTGTCCAGTTGTAGTCTGGCCATGGTAGGTGGGGCTTGGCAGAAGCTTGGCTCCTTCACCCTCCATGTTGCTTTTCTCACCCAAGATTTAGAATTCCATAGGGCCTATAGAGAAGTCTCCTGCCCTCATAGCTCTGAAGAGTCCTCCTGACCTCTGGAACAGTGCAGAGGCTGCCCAGGGAACACCAGGCAGCCTGGGCGGAGGCCACTCTTGGGACAGGATACTTGGGCAGGAACCGGGAACCGGGGCTGAGGCTGCCAGGAAGTCAGTCCCCTTCCCTCCCAGATCATTCTGTGCTCTGCTCACCGCTTCCTCACACCTTCCTTCCTTCCTTCCTCACTCTCTTTCTGAGCTGGCCCCAGGTGGGGCCCTGACAAAAGTCAAACCAACTGAGGATGCTGAGGAAGAGGGGCAGGAGGTAAGGATTATATTCTGACCTTCTAGGGTAGTAGTTGGGGAGCATGACAGTGGGTGCTCCATGGGCACTGGGGGAGGAAGGGGCGGGCCCTGGGAACACTTTGAGAGCCTAGCAAAATGGGATAACCACCTGTGGAGGAGGTGGCAGCACCAAAAGAATTTCTGTGCATTTGGACATTAATTTATGATTATCCTCTCCTTAGCATTTGGTTCCAAATCCTCAGTAAATTTAAGAAGCCTGAGGATTAGGAGGTGCTGTTGCTCCCTCCCTCACATCGGCTGCAGCTGCCTAAGGCTGAGGGGAACTGCAAGGACCTGGAGATCCTGCAGTGGGCAGGAGGCGGCCTGTAGGCACTCAAGTCTGTCAGTCTTGTTGCCTGGGGTTTGGGGTGGGAGGGTGGTGATCACAGCAAAGCAGAGGGCTGGGAAGGGAGAGAGCAGGGTTCCTACTTTACATTTTATCTGGGCCCCAAATTCAAGCAGTCCTATAGTTCGTCCCTAATTATTTCTTTACTATCATACTCAACTGACTTCTTCCCATAGCTTCTATTCAGCTTTTTGGGGGGAGGGTGGGGGGAGGATGCCTTTATTTCTGTAAAGTAGGAAGAAGAGGGTTCTAAGGCTCCAGAGTCAGCCTGGGAATGGGGGTGGGATAGGACACCTGGACCTCAAAATGTTCAGTCCAAGAAGCAAAATGGGTTACCCCTGGCTACAAAGACAGGGTTAAGCTTTAAGCCCTTAGTCAAGAGAAGAAGGATTGGACCCAGGATGAGAGCGTCAGAAGATACCTGGCATTGGATCAGGCCGGGCAGAGGAGAGGGAATGGGGCCTCTACTGCTCTCTACTCATCTGATTCTCTCTCTTCCTCCTTCTGTTTCTCCCCCATCTCTCTATCTCTTCCTCATCTATTACCTCTCTCTCTAGTCTTTCAGTCTCTCTTTTCCTCCTTTCCTTTCAATGGGCTTTCATCCCGTCCCACCTGGTGGTAGCCAAGAATACTTAGGACTCCTGGGTTCTGTGACTTGGTGTCCCTATTTCAGGACTCAGAGCTACTATACTAGCTATACTAGGAAGGAGTGAGTGTCCCTGCTATAAAGAGATAGAGTAAGTTTAGTGGGGAGGGGCCTGGATTGGTTGGCTGCGTACAGGTTGGTGATGTCCACCATTGCACTGTGGTGGAGGCTCTGTGTGAAAGAGTGAGGGGATGGCATAGCAGGGTGTGACTCTGGTCCTCTTCTTCATGCATGACAACACATGCACACATGATGGGCACAGGTGTCAGGGAAGTGAGGAAGTAGGCAACCAGGGCAGCTGGCAGCCTAGGGCATCTCTGGCAATTTCCCCAATGGAGTGTTTAACCACAAAGGGAAGAGCAATTAAAGCTAATCGCTCTGACAGCCTGGAGGCCAGACACACAGAGAAACAAAGCACACATATTCAGCATGTTTCCCCTAACCCCCAGTGGTATCACCACCATCCTGCTTTCATCCTCCCTAATCTCTGAGCTTCTGTCGCCCATTCCCCAGCACTCTCCCCACTCATTTGACCATCTCTGACTCTCACTTCCTTCCCTCCCCATTTCCTGACTGTATCTCTGTCCCTCTGTGTCCCTCTCTTGATGTCCGTCTGCCTCTCACACACATTCCCCTCATTCTCTCTCTCTCTGACTTGGGCCTCCATCCTTGGCTGACTCATACTCATTCTTTCTTTTTCTCTCTCTCCCTTTCTTCCATCCCTCCTCCATCCCTTGGCCACTCAGATGCCCAGAAGCCAGCCACTCCTAGCACCCTAAGCTCCAACTGGACCCAGCAAGAGAGGCCACCAGCAACCCCTACCCTCATTACTCACCCAGATTCAAAGCACCAGGCTCACTCGCCCTCAAGATCCTGTCTCCCAGTCCTGGATTGAGACCAGGATTTTCTACCATGTTTTCTCACTGTTTTAAAGAGGGGCGATCTGAAGCCCAGGGCTGGGAGAAGATGTCCAGAAAATTAGGGTGGACTTGGGGACGGTGGCCCCCACTCAGCTGTCCTGTTAGCCTGATATTCTGCCAGGAGACTTGCACACGGGAGACAGTGGGAGCGAGGTGGGAGCTTGGATGCGTAGTGCAGGGCCCTTTGTGATTTGCTGTGTGCAGTCGATGTGTGTAAGAGTCACATGGGTGTGTGTCACCGTGTGTGCTGGCCTGTCTCTTGTAGGTGTGTGTGTCCCTGTCAGTTTTGATACAGATTATATGAAATTAATTAGGGCCTTTACGTTAGCTACTTCTCTCCCGTACACCCCCCAGCTCCCGACTCCTTCCCTCCGGACAAGCCTTCGACAATCCCACCTCTACCCCAGGTGCAGAGGACTGGGTGAGGGCACGTGGTGCCAGCCGCCGGGTTTGAGCCCTCGGAGTAGGGGCGGCTGCCGGCGGAACTGAGGCAGGGCTGGGCCGGGAGACCGCCAGCCGAGGCGAGTCCGAAGCCAGAGAACGGGAGGGAGGGGCGGGAGCTGGCCCGGCCGAGCCGGCTGGGCGGGAAGCAGGCTCCATCCTAATCCCCAGGCCCCGGTCGGACTCCCAAACTGCTGGTCAGAGTGGAACGGGCGGCCGGAGCCACGCCGCCTCCAGCACACACCGCGCTCGGAGCGCACCGACAGAGACGGAGCCCGTGGGGCCTGACACGGAGCGGACCCCTCCGGGGCCCCCACGCTCCGCATCTGTCCCCAGGCGTCCCGGATCGACGCCCCTCCAAGCCCAGATGCCCAAATGTGCCCCTCCCCGCGACACTTCCCCTCTCGGCCCTCTCACCGCCTCCGGGGCTGAGCGCTCGGGGAGCGGGCACTCCGGCGTCCCCGGTTCCTGAGCAGCGTCCGGAACCTCCTCCTCGGCTCCCGCCGCCGCCGCCGCCGCCGCCGCTTCTGCTGCCGCCGCCGCCTCTTCCGCCCGCGGAGCCGGAGCCCGAGCCCAGCGCCGCCTCACCCCACCCGGCTGGCCCGTGATGTCAGAGCCGGGGAGGGGCGGGGGGCGGGGAGCGGCGGGAGAGGGGGAGGGGAGGCAGCAGGGGGCTGGGGTTCTGGAAGGCTCCTGGGACGGGGGCAGAAGTGCGGGAGGGCTGGAGTAGCGACGCCGCCTCCTCCCCTAAACAGCGAACCCCAATTCTCAGATTTAATTCTTCCCAAAGGGACACACTCCTTCCCTTACGACCTTTCGGTGACCACAGTGGCTGGGACCCTGGGAGGCAAAGAGTAAGTTAGGGTTTAAGGGTTTGGAAGTCCTTTGGCCTCTGGATCCTCTTAGATGCTTGACTAAGTATTTGTAAAAACCTTTTCCCCTTATGGGTCAGGGGAGCCGTAGTAAAAGACAGCTCAGATTTATCCACCTTGGAAGGTGGGGGAGGAGGAAGGAGTAGGGGCAAGAAGCAAAATGGGGGCCTCCTTCGCCTGCTCTGGAGCCACAGATCTTCTTTCTCCAGGATGATGCCAGCTGGCCCCTTGTGTTCCTCTCACCTTTCCCAAATATACCACCCTCCCGCCTTCCCCCCACCATGATGTAATTGTATTTCTGGGGAGAAAAAGAGCAGCAGTGAGCTCAGCATGCAAATATAGACAACTTGCAGAGCCACGCTCGGCTCTGTCTCCTAGCTCTGCCCCTCTGCCCAGGCCCAGCATGGCAGCTCTCACTTCCCTTCTACCCCAGGGACTTTCCTCCCCCAGATTCTTAGCCATACTGAAAGAGGGAAGGAAGAAGATGATCTATTGTCTTCTCCAGCCTAAGAGGTCTCTCCTCAACTCTGGCAGAGCCTGGCCCGGGGACAAGGTCTGAGCCCCATCAGTGTCTGTGCCACCTCCAGGAACGCCCCGGCTTCACTTCAGTTCCAGCCTGGCGGAGACCCCTCAGCAAGCCTCGGGTGATCCCATCCTTTCTTGAGTCTACACTGCCCCTAGAAGAGGCTCAGGCTGCTGCTGCTTTTGGATTTCACAGCCCTTCTCTTTGCTTTCGCCATCCTCTTCCCCCAGTGTGCCATGTCACTGCCCCTTTGATAGCAACACACCCTCATAATTTGCCTTTGCATATATCTCATTTGTTCTGAGTTGTAGGGCCAAAACTCATTTTGTTGACCCATCTTTGAGACCCAGAGAAGCTGACTGACTTATCTACAGTCAGTGAAAGGTCCAGGTCTTTCAGGTACAGGGGATTTGGGCTGCATGCTGACTCTACTCCTTTCTTAGGTAGGTTATGCCTCTGAGCCTCATTAAGGGCAAGACGGGGACACTGATGCCTATCTCACAGTGTTCTTCTGAGTTTTAGAAATTGTAAGTCTCTAGTGGCTGGCACAGATGGGTGGTTAAAACATGGGAGCTATTATTTAGTCTGGGGCCTTCCACTGACCTATGCTAGAGAGTTAAGTTCCATAATATTTTTGTATTGGTCCAGTGCCCGTACTATGTATTAAACATTTATTAAATGGGTGCAAGTTGGATGAATACGTGGTTTCTACTCTATACTCCTGCCACCAATTCCAGGAAGACTTCCTGGATTTGTCCGTGGAGGGTGAAAACTCCTCTCACCTCAGGTCTCATTCTTCCATACTCAGAGATCCTCTAAGTTGTCCGGCAACACGTTTATACCCAGTCCATGAAAGCTGTAACATCTGTTAGTTATGGGCTTGTTCAGTTGTTTGGTTCCTCCCCCCCCCTACTCCTTACTCCTTTACACTTACCCCAGCCTGGGCCTGTGCTGGAGAGAATGTGGGTCCTTCCTGCCAAGATCGCCAGCAGGCTCAGGTCTGGGGGATGCCCTTTGAACAAAGCTCAGCGTCTCCTCTGCACTCCCATAACCACCACTCTGATCCGTGTTCTCCCACCTCCATCAGATTATCATAACTGTCTGATAAGAGTTGGACTCCCTGCCTCTGGTATCTCCATCGGCTTCCTTGCCTCTATCCATCCTGCTCATCACTGCCAGATTAAATGTTGCCCTTCCTCCCCAGCTCACAGGACTAAATCCAAACACCTCTGCGACCTAGCCCTGGATGCCCACCCGACCTCGTGGCCACCACTTGAACCTCTCTTCTTGTCTCTTTGGTCTCCTCTGTGCCCCAACATGGCACACGCATTCTGGCAGTGCTTTTGATGTTTTCACTACTTGAAATGTCTCCTCCCCAACTCCTTTGCCCTAATCAAATCCCACTATTCATTTAAGGCCTAGAAAATGCTCACTTCCTTTATGAAGCCGTCAAAGCCCACTCTCATCTCTCTCTTCTGAGGCCATTCTATTCATTTGTTCCTTCTTTTAACAAACATTTATTAGGGACTACTTTTGGCGTGCCAGGCCCTGTGGACACAGAGAAAAAGCCTGGGGTCCCGCCTTCAAGGGGCTCACAGTCTGGTGGGGAAGACAGACATGTAAATGAAGAGCTAGTACTAGAATAGAGGTGGACAGAGAGAGTGCAGTGGGAGCCCAGAGGAGGGAGCTGCAGGAGGGGCCACCTCTGGGAAGGCCGCACCGAGGAAGTGTCTTTTGGGCTCAGTCTTGCCATTCAAATAAGAGCTGCAAGGGGGGCTGCTATCAAGCAGCACATAATCGCTTAATTACATATTGCTTTGTATTTTTCTTCAGTTCTTTAGTGTGCTTGTCTTGACTTCCCAGTGAGGCTCATCAGCTCGAGAGCAGGGACATCCTGCACTCTCTGTTCTCCCAAAGCCTGACAGCAGTGCTGGACAAACACCATGTGTTCAGAAAAGCCTTTTTGACTTGCAGCAGATAAATAATCCAAGCTTCTCTGGGATAACTGCCTGGAGGGAGGAGCCCCACCCCCCTGCTATCACAGTCCCCTAACAAGGTACCCACACCTTAAATCCCCATCCTCTGGCTGCCTCCCTCCTGCCATAGGGGTGAGACCTGATCAGCAGACACTTGTTCATGTTGCCCCAGATCCTTTATTGAGGTCTCTCATTTGACCCAAGTACATTAACAAGAGATTGCTAAGATATAGCCCCAAACACAGTACCCTCCCGTCCCCCTGGCCAGGGATAGGACAGTCAGAAGGATAGAGGACTTGAGAGAGTGGGGGAAGAGTGTGCTCAGCTGGAGGGAGCAGAAGAGAGATAGGGGCCCATAGATAGGGCAAGAGGGAAGTCACAAGAAAGCATGTAGGGCGTGACGGAAGAAACAAATAATCGATACAGGGACCTGGTGGGACTGGAAACAGAAGTCAGATGGGATAGCTGGGCTGGTGTGTAGGGAAAAGTAGCTCCTTGAATCTCGGCATGCAGCATAGAGACCGCAGTGGGCCCCATGGCAGAGAATGACCTAGTGTCCCTGGAGGAGCTCAGGGAAGGACAGGGAAGGAGGAGGGGGCAGGAGGACAGCAGGTGGGGCTAGGAGATGGCTGCCACAGCAACTAGTCATCATCGCCATCGTCGTCATCGTCATCATCCTCTGTGTTGATCTCGCCCTCCAGTACATCCTCCAGCCAGTCCTCCAGCTCCTCAGCAGAAGGCAGGTCCTCTTCATCATCCATCTCCATCCATATGCTGTCCGCCTAGGACATGGCACAGACAAGGCGTCAGAACTAAGCCCGATTCAGGTCTTTAGACCTGTCCTCCCACTCACTGGACTCTGTACATCCTCTGTCCCTTCTCTTCATCTGTCAGTGGGCAGGAAAACTGTCCAGGTGGGGGTCTAGGGTGGAATAGTGACAGTGGGAGTAGAAAGAATTGCTGGATCAGCAAATAGACCTTCTCCCTTCAGTCTTTCTTACAAGCTCTTGCCATGCTGAGCTTCCTAAAACAGACCTCTCTATCATGCCCTTAATGCAAAACCACTGGTGGCTCTTTATGGCCTGGAGAATAAAGTCAGCAACTCTTTAGCGTTCAAGACTTTCCAATACCTGCTTTTCTAGCACCATCCGCAGAGATCTCTAGACTCTCAAGCCATAAGAAACGACTTGCCTTTTCCCAAATCTGATATTCATTTTCCTGCTTTTTGACCTTTTGCACTAACTTTTTCCATCAGTTTGGAAATGACTCATATAATTTGCACTTGTAGAACTCTTATACACGGTACAATCTCCAGTGTGTTTTAATTTTTTTAATTGTTTAGATTTAATTAATTTTTTATATTTTAAAATTGAGGTATAGTTGATTTACAACAACCTCCACTTTAAACTCTACTCCTTTTAAACCCTCTCTGATTCTCAAGCAGAAGTCACTTTGATTTCTCTGCCTTCCTGGTGTTTTCTTCGTATCTCTATTATAGAGTTTATCAGACTTGGCCTGGTAGTTAACGGAATACCTACCTCCTCAGTTAGACTGAGAATTATATGAAAGCAGGCTGTGACTTATTCAACTCAACAAATATCTCTGAAGCATCTATCTGTGTGTGAATGAGAAGATTTCTGCTCTCAAAAAGCTCAAAGTCTACTGGAAGAGACAGACATGATACATGAATAGCCATATAAAAGTCATGTTCTCAATGCCAAATGGGCTCTGGGAGTGCCAAGGAGGGAACAATTCCAAATGGGAGATCCGGAAAGACTTCACGGAGAAGAGAGGATTTGAACTGGGCCTTGAAGGACGAGCAGTCAGTTCCAACAGGTAGAGGCAGGGGTGTGTTCAGGGCAGGAATCTCTCCCTCTTTCCAGCCATTAGACTGGGCATGTCTAACTCCTCTGGGGAGGGCTCAATTCCTAGTTAGCAGAGCAGAGGAGGACTAGCTATGTTGGGAAGGAGAGTTGGGGGTCAACCGGGGATGAGGGAAGGAAACTCACATCAGTAACATTGACGACTCCTATTTGTGGGGCTGACAGGTCGATGTTAAACGTCTTCTCCCAGTATGGAACCAGCTGTGGAGAGACCACATATGGCAACTTAATGGAGGCTAGGAACACCTGAGTCCAGGAGGGTAAGTGTGAGTGTGAGGGTCAGCCATGGGTAGAGAGAGGACAGTGAACTCACGGTAGATTGGTGGATAGGTCCAGCTATAGTGCCTGAAGGGAATGGGTAGAACTAAGCAGTTAAAGGGTAGATATCCCCAAAGGAAAGTATCAAGAGGGTCAGCTGGGGACATTGGTCCCTCCTTTCCGAGGAAAACTTGATAGGAAACCTTGTTCTGCTCCTGGATCTGCTACTGATTGGCCTTGTGACTTCGGGCAATCACTTCTCCCTGGACCTCAGTTTCTATATCTCTAAACTAAGGTAGTTATACTCTGTAATTGCCAATGGTCCTCACATTTCTGTTTGTTCATCTAGTTCCTCTTTCAACGAAGAGTGTTAGGTGTTGGGGATTCAGCTGGGAACAGAGCCGTGCCCTGAGACATGGAATCTCTGTGCTTTGATTCTGTGATTGTGGACACCCACATGCAGGGTTAATGTGCCCTTCTGCTCCCCCAAACTCTGGATTTCTCTAGAAGGAGCCAGCCCTGGGCACATGAGCTATCTGCTCAGCCTCTGCTCTGGGAATCCTGTTGTTCCCACACTTCCCATCATTCCGTGTCCCCTTTCTCAGGATGCGCTCAGTGCCCCTGAGCATGCGACAGGATCCTCCACTAGGAGATGGGGAGAGGAACTCTGAAACAGGCTCCCCCTTGAGATGTGCCCTGCCTTGGATAGCAGTGCCTGAGTGATATCTCTTACCAGGGGGAAGTCATCAGGGTCAATCCAGATGATGCTCAGGTCAGGATTTTCAGTGTTATCTTGGGCCACAGCCTTGAGAATCTCTAAGAACTCATAGCCATCTTGGAGGGAACACAGGTGATAAGTGCACGGTGGGGCACAGAGGAAACAGGAGTCCAGCTCTCTTTTCCTGCCTCCCACAGCTCCGCATGTCTAGCCCCAGGCTGCTTGTAAACTGTGCTCTAAAAAAACCCATCTTATGTGTTAAAAGCCTATGCTCTGATAAATACCCCATCTCCTTCTCTCACCAGTGCCCCCGCCCCTGCCCCAAATCCAATCCAGTATCCCTCCCTCACCAGGATCAGTTTCCTCTGCAAAGGCCACAATATGGATTCCATCCAGATGGTCCTCCTGTGGGGGGCAGGGAGGGGAGACCTTAGCTATACTCACTGAAGTTAGAGAGCCCAGAACAGGCCCTAGATCTACCCTGGACCTAACTTTTGTGGAAATTCAGCTTCTGGAGCAGGTGTATTCTTGTGGTGGTGAGCCTTTTCCAAGTACACTGCCCCCTTCCACCCCAGGGTCCCCACACCTCCGCTGGCAAACCCTTCAGCCCCAGAGCTTAGAGCTCCTCCCTTGTCATCGTCATCAAGTTATGTGTGTCCCCCAACTCCTGACATGTTCTCAGAACAGAAACCCTCCACCTTTGCTGGTACACTGTCTTTCCTATAAGCAAGACATGAGGAGCAGCAGGGTTGGATGTTTCTAGGACTTGAGTTTTCCCATGCTCCTGCGAGGGCCTGGGCCCCATCCGGGGCACTCACCCAGGTCTCATACATACTCTCAGGCTTCAGTTTCCTCAGGGTTGATCTAGAAGAGAAAGAAAGTCACTACTCAGTGGGCAAGAAGGACACCCTTGGCTCCAGAGGGTCCCCATAGCAGAGGCTGCCACAGGGTCATGCCTAGGGCATAGACAGCTTGCAGCCCTGAACAAAGCCATCTGTCAGAGTCTAAGCTCTGGGCACCAGGCCCAGATAACCACATGGTTAAAGCAGGTAGGAGAGAGGAGGGTGGGCAAGGGGACTGGAAGAGAGACTTTCGGGAGAAAGAACTGGACATCTGGGTGTTCATTCATTCATTCATTCATTCAATAACACTGAGTGTTGCAGATGTTCTAAAGGCTGTGCTAGGTGCTGTGTAGACAGAGTTGGACAAGGCAGACATATTCCTGCCCTGATGAAGCGGACCATAATCTAGTGGGAGAGGGTGAGAGAAGTAGTGTTTACACTGACGAACGGGTATTTCCAGTTGTGGAGTACTGTGAGGGAAGAGAATTTTGTGTGAATGTAGGCCAGGGTTTCTCAACCTCAGCACTAGTGACATTTGGGGCCAGATAATTCTTCACTGTGGGAGAGCTGTCCTGTGCACTGTAGGGTATTTAGCAGCATCCCTGGTCTCTCCCCGCTAAATACCAGTAGCTCTCTCTCCAACCAAAAATGTCTCCAGCCATTGCCAAATAATCCGCTGGAAGACAACATCCTCCCCCTACCTCGCCACTCCCTCCACCCCTGTTGAGAACCACTGGTGTAGGTAATGTATGAGAAAGAACACAGGCCAGATCTGGATTAGAATCCAGTTCTGACACTACTCGTGGACTCTTTTTAACTGAGGTTGTTAAAAGGAGTAAATACAATAAGAGAGATAGCACCTTGGAGTTCCTGGCAGACCACAGGCCCTCAACACTGGTCTCAGTCAACATCACAATGAACCGTACACATTTATGGAGCACCTTCTATGTGTGCTCCAGGCTCTGGGCTAAGTGCTGGGGTGCAAAATATTGTGCAAAATGGTCAGTGTATCAATAAGAACTGATAGCAGAAGTGTATTCGTCTCTAGGAGAGACCTGCCTCCTGGTTGGCTGAGATCCCCCCAGCCCATCTCACAGACCCGTGTTCTAGCCTGGGGAGGAGCCTACCCTGCTCAGAGGGTTGCCCCTGCTCCCCACCTCCTGTGCTCCTCCACGAAGTTGACAATCTCCTCTTCGCTGTTGGGCTTGTCCGGGATGGTCACAGGCTCTTCCATGAAGGCCTCGTAGAAATCGATCTCGTTCAGCTTCAGGGTCAGCTTCTTTGCCACCTTTTGGGGGGAGGGGATGGGGGAGTGGGGCAGGGGACACGGGGTCATGGTGAGAGGAAGTATTATGGGGGACCAGATGTCAGGCAGGGAGTGAGACAACCTGGGCCCTTGTCATTGCCTCTGTGACACTGGACACGTGTCTTAACTTCTCTGGGCTTTGGTTGAAGATGAGAGAGGGGTGGGTTAGATAATTTAAAATCTGTGGGATGGGGGAGGCCCGAGGTGGGGTGGGGTTGGGGAGTACTGGTGTGTAGTGGGGGAGGAGGTCCCCCATTGATTCTGGGAGAGGGGGCTGGAGGGCAGCTGAGGGGAGTGAGGGAGACCCAATGCAGCAGCAGGGGGGAGAACCTTGCTGTCGAAGGTGGCGAAGAAGGGGATGTAGGGATGAAACTCCTCCGCTGCGTCCTCGTAGGCTTTGTAATCTGAGGGGGGAATGCAGAGTCAGTCTCTGGGGGAAGCAGGGTCTGCCAGGGAACCACCCCCCCTCTGTCTCTCCCCAATTCTTCTTCGGCAGGTGGGGTTCATTCCGAGACCCACCCCCTCTAGTCCTCTGAGAGTGGTAACATACAGTGGTGGGGTGGGGGGAAGGGGAACGCCTTGGTGCCTGTCTGTGAAACCCACAGAGTGCAGGGAGATCGGAGCAGTCGATCGATGGACCCACCATGGCAAGAGCCAGTGCTGAGCCAGTGGGTGAAGTGGGGAGGTAGGAGGACAGGTGAAGTTGGGGACCAGCGGAGGGGACCGTGGAGTCTGAGGGTTACCCACGCTCTGAGTCTTTGCTCTTGAAGTAGCCAATGAGTTTGTTCTCATCTTCGATATTCTCAAATGCCTGCAGCTCTCGTTCACCCTCAATAAATTCCACAGGGTCCTCCAGGACCTGGAAGAGCAAGGACATTGAAGGAAGAGAGTGAGTTTCTGAACTCAGTGCTAGAGGCAAGGAGAGGGATCAGGGAAAAGTGGGCTGGGAAACGGGGAGGAAGGGGCTCTGTTGCCTCTGTGTGTGTGTGTGTGTGTGTGTATGTGTGTGTGAGGCTGCAGTTGGTCGGAAGGGCGTGAGGTCTTAAAGCAAGGCCATTAGGTCCAGCAGGGTCCTCACATCAAGCAGAAACTCCACCAGGGTGTCAGCAGAAAACTCGCCGTCATACTCAATGACTTCATCTCCCTTGAATACGTAAATGCTGTCCTCTTCAGTTAGTCCTAGGGAGTGAGCCAGAGGTGTGCCATGATTGCAACCTTCCCACAGGTCCAAGGGTCCAAATCCAGGGTTGCAGCCCATTCCATAATCCCACTAGACCACACATCCTTCACCTGCCCAGCTCACCTCCACTGCCTCTCAGTCCCTCCATCCCCGGTGTCTGTGCCCCTGGATTTAGCCTAGGTGGCTAGTCTGGCCCCAGGGGCTCTCCAGGGGGAAGCTGGGGTCAGGTGGGAACGCTAGGGGAGGACGCAGGGAGATATAGGTCCTAGCAAGATGTCTCCCCCCTTTCTCTGCCTGCCATAACCAGAGACAGATCTTCCTCTTACCTCCTCTGAGGACTCTAGTTGCTGATTCCCAGTCCAGCACTTTAACCTTCAGCTATTGCTGACCAGATGACTTCACTACTGGCCACCCCTCCCCCATCCACATCCGGAGTCCAGTCTCAGGCCTGTGCTGCCCCCTGGTGGCTGGTGCTGTAATACCCAGCCCGCGGCTCTGGAGGGGGAGGGGTTGGAAGGAGAGTTTGCAGAGGTCTCTCCAGCCCCACTTGTGTTCCCTGATTTCCCCTTTCCTCCAGAACTTAGCCCCTATTTTTAGGTAGGTATAAATAAGGCCATCTTCACCTCTTTCTGGGATTTGAGCATGGGTCTCTATAAGGAATAAAGGAGAGGCTGGAACTCCCAGCCATAACCCTCCAAATTTCAGTATTTTCTCACCGGTCACCTTCTCCTCCCTGCTCCTCCCACCCCTCCCTTACCTAGTTTCTTGGCTACAGCCGTGTCCTTCTCGGAGTCCACCATCCCGAAGCCAACACCCTTGTCTTCTAGGACTTGGGCTGCTAACTGAAGGGAGAGTTAGGGTTAAAATCAGCCTCTGGAATTCTTAGTAACCACTATTCCCGATCTCATGCTTGCGAGCTGGGTCATTTGGGATGCAGGGAATATGAGTTAACCTTGACACTGTGCTAGGATGCAGGAGATCTCCACTTTCCCTACCACGCCCCCCTCCACCCTTTTGGTCTGTGGTCTAATTTTAACTCCTGACATTGTAAAAGCTCATTTACAATGTGCTTATTATGTTGAACTTTAAGGCACTGTGCATGTACTTCCAGGTTCCTTAGGGATGCTGAGGGGTCTAGCTTCAGGATGACTGAGGCTCTTTCCTCCTTCGGAGCTGAGCCCTGTACTCCATACTGATCAAAGACCACGCTTAGCGTGGGGGTGACGTTACACGTCCCTGGGATTCTTCTGAGTGAGTCCCAGTGGGGAGAATTTTGGAGGGCAAGAGGGTGGGGGGCGTGGGGCTCTGCAGAGAGCTGAGAGTAGAGGTCACCGTGGCCACCACTGGTCACCCTCGAGGCAGAGAGACTGACAAAGAGATTAGAGATGAAATAGGCCCAGTTTTCCTCAATGGGGTGGGACTTTCCCTTTCACTCTCTACTTCAAGCTGTCCTTAGGCTGTGGAGAGTCACACCCTAGGTCCCTGTTCTCATGGGCCTCCCAGCGGGGCTCTCAACCCTGATGCACTCTGCCTTGGGCGTGGTTTGCAGCTTTACCCCACCTAACACAGACTCGGGGTGCTCGGATTCTCAGGAGGCTGGGACAGGTGGATGGCCAGGGATGCTCAGCACTCAGGATAAAAATACTCCGCTCATTAATCAGGCGGCGGGTTCCAGCACCCGGCAGGGGCACACAGAAATGAGAACCTACAGTCCTGGTGTCTTGCCCTGAAATACTCCAAGCTCTGGACAAGCTGGGGCCTCTCCGTCCTGCCAAACTAGAGGAGGGGCTGCAGCAGCTTGGACAAGGAGACTGCAACACAGCCTGGCTCCTGGAGGGCTGTGTGACCACATTTCCCAGTCATCTCCAAACATGGGCTTTTTTCTTGTCACGATAGGCTCTCTCTCTCCTTTGCGCCCCTGGTCAGCTTGGGGGTGAGGAGAATCTTCCCACAAAGACAAGTTGGGGAAGGCATGGTGAAGCCTCCTCCAAACACAAGGATTTTCCAATCGGGGTGCCCAGCTTGATCCAGTAGGGGCAGATGGCAGGGGGAGGGGACTGAGAGGCCAGTGGGAGGCACGGTGGGCTCTATTAAACCTCTAGCCATTAAATCAATGACACGCAAGCAAAATGTCAATAACGTTTAAATTTATACTCAGTTTGGATCTCTTTGGGGTGCAGCCCCTGAAGTGTATGGAGAGAGGGTACGTTTGGGTTAGGAAAGTAGATTTGGGGGTGTACTGCAGTTCTTCACCTTCCCCTGAAGAACCTCTTTTCCTTTTTTGCCCCCCTTCCAGGGTCACCTCAGTCTTAGCCAAACCTAGTACTACCACCCTCCTCTAGCATGGAGGAGAGATTCCCCCCTGCAGCACCCCGCTCCCTCCTAAAATTGCCTGACTACGGTGGTACTTTGGGGGTTCCTGAATCTCTGTTTCTCTTCTGGCTAAGGTCATACGCCACTTGGGTCCTGTTGGTCCTGTTGGTCGAGACAGGGTCGTGCTGCCCTGCCCCTCACGCCCAGATCCCACTCTTAAAGATCTACATGGAGTTGCAGGATAGAGGGGTGCAGAGAGGGACTGGGCTGCTCTGCCGGCCTGCGGAGCCCGTCACTCACCTCCAGAATCAGCTCCTCCATTTCAAACTGTCTTTGTGAGGCCTTGTCGTGCTCGGGGGGTTCGTGGTAGAGCAGTGCCAGCACCTCGTACTTCTTGAACACATTCTTGTAGTTCTTTGCGTTGACATTGACCACACGGTCCACACCATCATACTCGGGGAAGTCCAGCCCGTCTTGCCCCTGCACCCCTGACTTGAGTGTCCCTAGCACCAGCAGTAACAGCAGTGCCAGCCGCAGGCCGGGCACAGCTCTGGCCCCCATCCTGTCTGCAGCACTCATGGAGGTAGTGGGATCTGGGTCGGCTCTCCTGGTCCAGAAGAGGTTAGCTGGGGTAGGGAGGGGCCCCTGGGTCCCAAATCCTGAGTTAGGGGCTCACGGTGGGGGTGGGGTGGGGAAGGGCCCAGAGCAGTGGACAGAGGACACTGCTATGGGTCCTGGAGAAACTGCCGACAGAGCCAAGAGAAACAGGGTCAGGGGGAGGGCTAGGAGCAGGGGGCGGGGAGGGAACCGGAGCTGCCCTTGAGGTTGGCACCCCTCGGCCCCCACCTGGTCCCGTCTAAATATGTCTCCAGGATTGGCAGGAGAGACGGATAACCTCCTGAGGCCAGGACGGCCCCGTGAGGGCCGGGATCCTCCTACCTCCAACACCTCTCACCCAGGCTCCCAGAGCCTCCTCCCCTCCCCCTCCCCCCCAATGTCCAGGGCTCCTCGGCCCCTGTCCCCACACCAGCCTAGGAGCTCATCGCCATATTAAGAAAGGAAAAAGCTGGAGCTAAAAATAAGACCAGATGAGTCGGAGGTAAATGAAGCTGGGGCTGGGGGAGGGGAGGCTTGGGGGTAATTAGGGAGAGTGGAGCGAGGGCAAGGGTACTCAGAGAGAGGGAAATGGGGCCCGCAGAGGAGGAGGTATTCTGGGTCAGAGGTTAACTTTGTCGTCCATTTGTAAAAAGGGGGGCAAATGTGGTATTGCCTCTAAGTCCTAAAACCTGGGACTCTCCTCTAGGTCAAGTCTGTTTCTTTGATCCCGTGGAGGAAGCGGGGTGGAGGGGGGGGAGTACAAATGCAATCCAGGCTGCAGGAAAGAGACCCCCTGCACTTCCCTTTAAAGAACCAAGACCAAGGATGAGGTCATTCTCTGAATAAAAGATGGAGCTGAGTCCAGGACTGGCGCCCTGGCTCAGCTCCAGCCAGTTTCCTTTGCTTCACTCAACACTCCTAACTGGAGTATGCAGAGGAAGGACGGGGCATGGGGCGTGAAGTGCTGGCCCTTGGAGTCCTTGGAGATGCGGATCTGGGGCTTCTCTGCCCACAGACCCGAGAGGAGAAGGAGAAAGTCGTTGGGCTGCTGCCTCTTGCTTGTACTCTCTACTCTGATCCTACGGGACTGGTTTTCTAGGGCACAGTGGGAAGGAGGATTCCCCTGGCTGAATGATTCCAAGGAGAGCGAATTGTGACTGTTCATTCCTACGTCTTTGACAAGACAAAAAGGATCAGGTATCAACGGTAGGGGAAAAAATTAACACTGGGAAACATGAAGAAGTGGGGCCCTGTGCCCTGAACCAAGGATGCTGCTTCATTCTGTGAAAGCAGAGCTGGTGCAGAGGGGCTCTAAATTCCTGGATCCCAGCGTGGGGGTGAGGGCGGAGTGGATGCGCTCAGCTCTGGGTACCTTCAAGGACCCTCTTCACGGCCCTCCAGGGCTCATGCACAGGTAAGCAGAGGCACGAGGGAGACCAGAGAGAGGCTAGATCAAAGTCAGAAGCCCCCATGCCCACCCTGAGGTGTCTCCGATGTTGGAGGCACAGCGGGTGTTTTGCACCATGAAGTTATGTTAGAGGAATGACCTTTCCGCACTCCCACAGGGCAGACCTTACACGGCTAAGCAAGGAAGGCCAGGGAAAATCTCAAGAACGTGGCAGGAGTGGGTCCAAGAGAGACAGCTGTCATTGGCACAGGAGAGACCAGAGGTAGCTAGGCAGGGCATGCTGGAGCTGGAGAGACCTCAGAACCCATCTCAAGAGAGCGACCAACGTGCCCACAGCCCCATGACCAGAGCAAAGACAGCAGGAGAGACAGGTGGACCCGCCCGGACGTATGTGACCTAGATGACGTCCAGCCCCAACTTCTCCTTCTGCTGCGCTCTGGAGGAGGGGGGGGATCACCGGGACAGAGACATTGGGACCTTAGACTCGTTCCATCCTGAATCTGACCACTCGTACCCCCAGGGTGTGAGATGGGACGAAATGGTGACCCAGGCCTGCCCCATTCCCTCTCTGCTTCTGCAGCTACCAGGCTGTTTCATCCCATCCTCCTCCCTCTCCTCGGCCCTGGCTCTCCAGAGCCACCCGGATCCCTTCCAGCAGCTGCACCCCTCCCCTCCTCCCTGTCCTCCTCTCCCATACTTTGCTCTATACTTTCTATTCAAATCCTTCCCTCTAGGCCCCTGCCTTGAGGCTCAGCCACCGATATCAAATGACCCTAATTTGGGGCCTCTGTATTTTTAACCCACCAGACACCCAAAGCTCCTGCTACTGAAACTTGAGGAGCTGGCCCCTCCATGCTCCCCCACCCCACCTCACTCACACACACCCTGGCCCCTCCGTCTTCTGGGCTCTGGCTCAGCCCTGTCAGCATCGGGGAAGGACCCCAGACTGATACAGCCCTGTCCCTAGGAGACCTTGTGTTGGAGGAGGGAGGGGAGCAGGTGGGAGAGAGACCTCTGAGGAGGGCCCGATGTAGGGGGAGAGGGGCTGGTGTACCTTACGACAGCCTTCCCTTTGCTAGTCCATGGCCTCTCATCCTCCAGACTCGTCCACGGCCCTTCCTCTATCACTATCCTATTTTTCTTTTGCATTGGTGTATTTTTGGCCCAGCCTTCATCATAAGACTAGCCTGAAAAGTGGTTGAGGGCACAAGTTCTGCAATCAGGCAGACCTTGGTGTCCTCATCTATAAAACCGGGCGGGGTGGTAAGAATGTATTTGTTGTATGGATTAATGGATGGTGTGAGTAAGGCCTTTGTCTACCGCCAGACAGAATGTGCGGTCACTTAACACATGTGCTTTGTTTTTGGTGACAGTCTACGATTTCCACCAGCTTTTCTCAGCATTTCTGTCTCTCTGTATGCTGTTCGGCACAGCCAACCCTCTCCTCTAAAAGAAGCCTGAGAGTGAACCGATCCACAGGGTAAAGTGGACCAGCTCACAGAGCAAAAGCCAGCGAGTGGGTGAAGAGGAAGGAAGAGCTGCCGCCAAGGGTGGGCAGGAGAGAAAGGCTCGCGGGGACTCCTCACGTGCCTGAGACGCAGCAAGTGTTGGGCCCAGGCTTGGAGACCAGGCTTTGGGGAACATCCATCACCTGTGTGGAGCTGGGGCATGAGGGGGCGGGTGCTTTGCCTAGAGTAAAGGCTACAGGGACCCATTCAGCGTTGTTCCAGCCTCTATTTCAAGCTTACGCCAGAGAAAACAGCTGAGGGCTGGGATGGGGTCGAGATGCCCTAATGACTGGGGCTACGGGAACACCAATCCCTTCCTCAGAGGCAGGGCAGCGGCCCCACATTCACCACTCACCACGTGGCCCCTTCCAAGTCATTTAACCTCTCTGGAGCTCAGGTTCTTCATGATAAGGTCTAGCACGAAAAGTCTATGAGTCTGTGAGTTGATCTGAGGAACTGAGTGGGCACTGTGGCCCCTCTGTAACGTGTGGCTCCCCTGCTCCTCTCTCACCTCCTCTGTTTCTCTGATCCCAGGACTTGTCCTGTCCTTGCTCTCTGTCGGGTTGGAGAGTGACTTTGAGGGGGTAGCCCTCAAGGGGCAAGGATGCTTGATTCTGATCCCTTCCCAGCCTCGACTATGGTCCCTGAAAGACTTCCCCTGCCTGGCTCCCATGAAGATCTAGGGAGAGAGCATCACAGTAATCCCCAATCTCCAAAAATCAGATGTGACACATCCAGGAGCTAAGGGCTTTTGCAAACATTTACTCTTTTTTTTTTTTTTTTTTTTTTTTTTTGCGTTACGCGGGCCTCTCACTGTTGTGGCCTCTCCCGTTGCGGAGCACAGGCTCCAGACGCTCAGGCTCAGCGGCCATGGCTCACGGGCCCAGCCGCTCCGCGGCATGTGGGATCTTCCCGGACCGGGGCACGAACCCGTGTCTCCTGTATCGGCAGGCGGACTCTCAACCACTGCGCCACCAGGGAAGCCCAACATTTACTCTCTTGACTGGCTACTGAGCCCCCTGCTGGACTCCAGTCAGGTGCAGGCTGGGCTCCCCTCAACCCACCTCATCTCCTATCCATGGTGCCCTCAACCCAGCCCTAAGATCACCTGTCTCTCTCATCCAAGTTTCTTCCTCCTGGCATCTCCCTGCCCCAACTGATGTGCACTCTCAGTTTTCCCAAACTCATTACCGCAACCCTCCCCCACCTGGCGCTCAGGACACCCTGATGTCATGTGAAGGTCTTCCTCTGTTGAGTTTAGTAGTAGGTCTCCTTCTCCAGCCAGCCTGTGGAAGAGAAGAGACCAGAGTGAACTGGGGAAGGCCTCAAGGGGAGACAAAGAGAAGGGTGAGCCAGGACAAGGTGGGAGGCTTGCCGGTGGAAGGCAGGGCCCTGAGGGTTGGAAGGAGCCGCGTGCTGGGGTCAAGGACTAGAGGGCAGGGTCCAGGCACAGCACAGGCTGGGCAGTGAGCTGGGGAGAAGGGCAGTGGGCCTGGAGGAACCGGGGGGAGTGGGGCAGCTGCTCAGGATGCTGGCAGACTCTCAGGCCAGGGTGCAGGGGAGCCTCACCGCCAGGGTGACGAGGGATGATGAGTTTTCTGACTTCATCATAGACAAAGAGGAGGACGCTGTAGGGAGTGGCACAGAGCCACCAGGTTATCCTGAAGAGAGCAAAAGCTGGTCAGCGGGGGCGGAGACGGAGGGGCCAGTGAAAGGCAGGTGCAGGGAACGGCGCCCGGGAATCGAGTATTTCGTTTGTTGTGTGGGAGGTTGATCCCTACCTTTGAGGAGGTCAGAGCCTGGGGAGTGAGGGCGGAGGGGCCCAAGACAGCAGCATAAAAAGCCAGTGAGAACAGAAAGGGATAAATGCCGTATTAGAGGTACATGCAGTGTTCACAGAGATTGTCTACCAGCTTTTGTGGAGTCGCTGAGGGAGACTTCCTTTGCTTTCTGGGTTCTCTAGACCTTGCACACACAAACTCCAAGCAGGATGGGTCTGAGACTAGATGTGGGGTAGATCTTGCCAGGGAATGTATACACTCTTCCATATTGCAAAGATGGTGAAATCTTTTTCTTCCTGAATCTCTTCTATAGACCAGGAAGATGGACTCTGGGGAGGGGTTGAATCAGGACCACATTTGTCCCTTGGATGATAGAGAGATGGCTTAGAGCAGCATTGTCCGATAGAAATATACTGTGAGGGCTTCCTTGGTGGCGCAGTGGTTAAGAATCCACCTGCCAATGCAGGGGACACGGGTTCGAGCCCTGGTCCGGGAGGGTCCCACATGCCGCGGAGCAACTAAGCCCGTGCGCCACAACTACTGAGCCTGCGCTCTAGAGCCCGCGTGCCACAACTACTGAGCCCACGTGCCACAACTACTGAAGCCCGCGTGCCTAGAGCCTGTGCTCCGCAACAAGAGAAGCCACCGCAATGAGAAGCCGATGCACCGCGACGGAGAGTAGCCCCCGCTCGCCGCAACTAGAGAAAGCCCGCGCCCAGCAACGAAGACCCAACACAGCCAAAAGTAAATAAATAAAATAAATACATTTATATATAAAAAAAAGAAATATACTGTGAGCCACATATGATAGTTAATATTTTCTAGTAGCTACATGAAAATAAGTAAAAGAAACAAGTGCAATTAATTTTAATGTTTTATTTAACCCCAAATATCCAAAATATTATTGCTTCAACATGTAATCAATATAAACATAATTAATGAGTTATTTTACATTCTTCTTTTTATCCCGAGTCCTCGAAATCCAGTGAGCATTTTACACTGACAGTGTATCTCAAGTCAGACACTAAATTTTCAGTGGTTAAAGGAAAATGTAGTCTAACCAAAACAATAAAGTTGTATTTAATTGAAAAATATTTGACATTGGTTTAGTTTTTAACATTCAGTTAACTAAAATGATAAATTCAGTTTCTCAGTCTCACTGAGCTATATTTCAAGAGCTCAGTAGTTGCATAAGGATGGTGGCTACCATACTGGACAGGGCAGGCCTAGGCCATGGTTCATTACACGCACACACAGACACCCCTCAACCAATATAAACAGTTACAGACATACAGTCATGCATTCATTCAACAACAATTATCATGTCTACTCTGTGTATGCACTAGGTCCTGGGGAAATAAAAATGATGACATGATGGTCTTTGATCTCAAGAAGCTCAAGCAATCAGGGAAAAGAGGTTAGATAAACACACAAACTAAATAATCACAGTATTAGGTGATGAGTTTTATGGTCAAGGTATGTACAAGATGTTTGGGAGCACAGTTAATGCTCAGCCATGTTTACTCTCATATGTTGACATTAATAGCAGCAACAACTGAGCTACTATTAACAAAGTGCCCGCCGGGACCCAAATGCCAGGCTTCATGTATTATATGCATTTCTACCTGTAATTATCAGACCAATCTGCCGGGTGTGTGTTATGGAGACTTTGCAGTTGAAGCTGAGGCTCAGAGAGGTTACCAGCTTGTCCAAGCTCATAGAATAATACACAGTACAGCCAAAATTCAAACCTGGAATTGTCAGTATCTAAGGGCAGTGCCAATGTCTTTTATTAAACATTAATTGAGCAGCTACAGAATACAAAGCATTGTGTAAAACACTCCAAGGGACAGAAAGGTGAGCAAAGTGTTGTAAACACATAGAAAATCAGTTGGAAGACTACACACTAAATTATTAATAGAGGTTACCAATGCAGGGTGGGGGAGGAGTGGGAATGAAATGGGAGTTTTGCTTTTTTCTTTATAAAAATGTTAAATGGAGAAGTTTCACAGGCATATACTAATGTAAAAAACAAAGAAACAAAAACTTGGGACTTGAACCAAACAAGGTACCGGACAGGGAGAATTTCAGTATGCCCACCCACCTATATGCACATTAAAACGGATTTGCAGAAGTACAGCAGAGTTAGCCATGCATAGATGAGGCTGTTTCACGATTACACCAGCTCCAAGCAATGTGTAGCCTGGGACAGCTATACCACACATTATCATAGAAGAGGTACCACTCTGTTAAGCACGGGCAAATCTGCTAAGTTTGCATGTCTAGTGGGTTGCGATCACTTGGTACAGTCCCTAATTCCTTCCCAGATAGGATGCGCTGTGGGAGCACAGGCAGTTCTCTCTACATCACTGAGTGGAGCCTGCTCCCCTCTTGACTTCCCCGCTCAAACACGCCTCCTCCCGTGTGCTCTCCCTGTGCCCAGAGACGCCCCGCCTTGCACCCCTCCCCTTACTCACTTGAGTGGGTACATTCGCAGGGCCACGTCCATGCCTGGAGTGTAGGACAGAAAAGCAGCCAGGAACGTCTCCTCCAGGATCCCTAAATATTAGGATCTTGTTTCTGAGAGGAAATGTTTAAGGGTGTGTTGGAGGTCGGGAGGGAGAGTTAGGGGTGCAGTTCGGGGGAGTGTTGGGGCCGGTGGGCGGTGCTCACGTCATGCCCTGCGGGAAGACAGAGTTTCTGCGGGTCTTGTGGATGATGAGGTCAGCCCACTGCACGACCACGATGCTGACGAAGAAGGCCGTGTGGCACGTGAACTCCACCACCTTGCGCTGTTCATAGGTCTGGGGGAGGGCGGGCAGAGGGGAGCCGTCAGTGTCAGGAGGGATTCAAATATGCCTCAAAGGCCTCTTCCTTCTCCTGCCTCCCCGGACCCCAAGGCTGAGATAGGTCCCCTATTTAGATTCCTGCAGCCCTTCACGTGTATCTCTGTCTTAGCACTTTCCATGTTGTAATTGTGAGTTGTTTATATGTTTGCCTTCCCTGTCTGAGAGCCCCTCAAGGGCAAGCACCTTGTCTTACTTATCTCTGTGTCTCCTCTCCCCATGCTTCGTTCAGTGAGTGGCAGGTACTATGGCTCAATAAATATTTACTAAGGAGAAGGGTGGTGTAAGAGAAGAAGGTAGACTTCAAGAGGAAAACAGGGTCAGAGGAAAAAGGTCAGGAAGATGGGGCCAGAGGGGAATCTGCATGCAGAGGGGAAAGGGATACCCGAAGAGTGGTACCGGATGGGTAGGCATTCACTCATCCATTTGTTCATTCTTTCGTTCACATTTTACACAGAAGGAACTTAGAGTCCAGTGGGGAAGATAAATATGCTATGTCAGCACAGTAGGTAGGTTACAAGAGGGAGATCACAGAGGGCCATGGAAACACAGGAGAGGAGCATCTAAATTCGACTGGAGAAAAAGCCCAGTTTAAAAAGAAATAAAACAGCATGTTTATAAATAACTTGTAGGTCGAATAAAGAATTTGAAAATATGTAGGACTAAACAATAATGAGATACTACAGATAGAACCTCGTGGGATGTGGTCAATGTTGTACTTGGAGGGAAATATAGAGCCCTAAACAATTAGAAAACAAAGGCTGGAAATCGATGAGCCAAGCACTGAAGTTAGAATGGGACCTGTCAGCACATTTCTGTGCATCAGATCATACCACCACTATCCCCTGCAGCCAGCCACCAAAACTGAGCCACTCCCATCATCACTTGAAAATTTTAGCTCCTGACTCACCATCGCTCTAACTGCTGTGTCCTCGGATTTGGAGATTTAAATATACATGTTGATGATCCTTCCCGTACCGTGGTCTCACAGTCTTAATCTTCTCCTCCAACTGTATCCTCTACTCCCCACCCGGCTGCTTACTTCCATGGTTAAACTCCAGACATTGTCTTTTCCAATAGCCACAATTTTTCTGTGATTTTAATTTCAAGCACCTCTTTTCTCTCTGATCACTGTCTTTATCTTTCCATCTCACCTACTCAAGTATCCCAATTCCAACACTTCTTGGACTTGGACTTCAAATCCATGGACCCAGTATGTTATATATTTGGCTATTATCTTTCTCCCCTCCCACGCTGTGCCCCTAACTAGAATATAAGCTCCATGAGAGCAATAACTTGGCCATTTTTGTTCACTACTATATTCCAGGGACAAAATAGTACCTGGTGCATAGAAGATGCTCAACAAATACTTGCTGAATGAATGAATGAAAGAATGGTGATCAATGGAATTACTGCTAGAGGTATTTAGAAGATAAGGAGCTATCTAGCAGTACGTAGGGTACTCCCTGGGTGGGCAGCTCTATACTCGATTATCTGAAGATTACAGCAATGGAAGAGGCAGAGACCTTGCCTTTATGGCATTTATTCCGCAGGGCAATTGTTCTCAACCCGTTTTGCAATATCTCAAGACGTCACTGATGTAATTTGACGTTAATTCAAGTTAATTATCTTTAACTTATTGTAAATAAACACGTGTCAAGCTTCATCTTGGTAGCAGGGAGATGGTATCAAGATATAAAACTAACAAGGGGCTTGATCTGAGGACTGAGGAGATGTTGACAAGGTACATAGCAATGAGGACTCTGGACACCTTTGGACCCTGGAGCAGTGTTGGTAGCTGGGAACATTGACATCTGTTGGTCTCATGAGGCTCAGATAGTGGAAGCCTACTGTGTATGAGGGGCAATGTTCCAACAGCCCCGATTTTAACATACTTTTGAGAGACCTGCAGTTAGCTTGGTTTGGAGACATCATGGTGAAGTGGGAAAGTGCCGGCCAGGAATCAGTCCAGATTTCTAGTCCAACTGTTATAGGGATTCATTGTGGGACTTTAAGCAAGTCACTAAATCTTTCCAGTAGACCATAGTGTCCTCTGTAGACTGTGTGATCTCTGTGGTCCTATGATGCTAGCAAAAATTGGTGTCACATCTCCCACTGTCTTAGAAATTGGGATGGGGGTGTTCACAGATGCAAACAGGCATACTCACTAAAATTCTTAAGCAAATATTGTTGGTTGGAGGGTTTCGGTTTGGACCTTATTCATCTTGGGTGTTAGGAATGACTAATACAGAGACGCATCCTCTAAGTTTAAAAAGTTTAGAAGAACAAGGAAGAGATATACAAAGAAAATACATTTTCAGATTTAAAATCATACTCTTTGGCTACTCTTGGAAAAGGAGCATAACAGGAGGAAGCGGACCCAGCACTCATTTCTGGGACAATGATGATTAGAACCTGGAAAACCAGAAATCAGCCCCCAAAGGTTGATTGACAAAGTAGACTTCCAGGTCCAAGGAAGCCAAAAAGACCCAGGAAGATAAGGACAGACAACAGACAGTAGGAATTAATGGAAATGAAGTCATCGTAAACAAAGAGAAGAATATTTGCTGATGTGATTGGAGATTGAGGACAAATGTTAGAAAGCTCCTGTAGGACTGGAGATGAGGATCATCTCTGTCTGCCTGGTGCCTCCATTCTCCTACTCTGGAAAAACTTGCTACACTCGCTCTTCCTCATTACTTCTTCACTCTTACCGGTCACAATCTACTACCCTACCTTTTACTCACCCACTGTTGTCCATAGCTGTCCTCCAGGTCATTGAGGTATCGATTTTCCCAGCTGATGTGGATGCCCAGCAGATCAGTAGGTTTAAAACCATTCTCAGCCAAGATCACAAAGTAGGTGAAGAATCCTGCCAGAGCCTGGATCACCCCTGTGAGTGATAGAGTCACAGGTCAGGGGAACCTGATTCAGGGAAGGATCTCAGAAGGCAGATCATGGAAGGGGTGCTGCATGGGGCTTGCTTCTAGCAGGGTTGATGTGTGTCTGAGCTGTATTGCTGAAGATTCATGCCATTAATGATCTGATCCCACCATCTCTGTAGGACTTGTCTCCAAACTCTGACATTTCTTTCTAAGCTGTAATCTAGAGTCATCTTTTTATCATATAAGCTTAAATCCGGAAAGGACCTTAGAGGGGATATGTTCCCTCTCCCCGCTGAGTGAGTGCTGGACTCCGCCCTGTCCCTTCTCTCTGACACCAGGACACTCATCAAGTCCTCTCATCCCCTCGCATCTCTCCCATCTGCCCCTTGCCTCTCCCTTGGTCAAAACCTCCAGCCCCTCATGCCTGGACCACGGCTATGGCTGACGTTAATGTTTGCCTACTGACCACAGATCTGTGCGCTGTGTAGGTACCGGTGGACATTGATTCTTACAACAATTCTGAACTATCATTTACATTTCATAAGTGGGAACACTGAAGCACGAAAAAGACTCAGCCATTGTCTAGGGTCATACAGGTCGCAAAATTGGGATTCAAACATAGGTATGGCTCCTAAATCTGTGCTTTTTTTCTATGTGTTTCCATCTCTAGATATTAGAATTGTCTCCTCTGTCCCCATCTCTTTCCTGTACCCCTATCGTATCTAGCAACTCAAGAACAAAGACCTCTAATGGCTCTCAAATGTCTTTCAAGACTGGCCCCGCTATAAATGCTACCTGTGTCCACAGCCTCATTTTCCACTACTTCTTTATCAGGAATAAGCGCCCCACCAAACTGGCTTATTCACTCTTCAGCAATCAGGCGTCCTCTGGTCCCCCACACCGGATCATCCATTTACTAGTCTAAGCCCTATCTTCCAGCACCAAGTTTAAGTCCTGTTTCCTCCATAAGGCCTCTCCAACTGTCCTCAAGATTGGTGAGTCCTCTTGCTTTGTACTCCTGCAGTATGTCCTATCTATACTCATTTGGCACTTGGAGAACAACTTGCCATCATTTTATGTACTTTTGCTCCTTTTTGACTCGACTCTTAAGTCAAGGGCAGGTCAGAGATCGATGTTTTTTTGTGTCCCAGGGCCCAGCACCGTTTGTTGTTAAGAAAACATCTCCCTGACTTCCAAGCCAAGATTGGTCCAGTGGCCACGCCGTTGCAGCCGCTCCCCACTCCCTTCACCCCTCATTCCTCTGGCCGCACCAATCTGTCCGTAGGCCACGCCAGTGAGACGGCCATTCACCAGCTTATCAGTCTTTGGATTCCGTGGAGCCCTCTTCATGGTGTCACTTTCACCCGACTCATAAGCCAAGGAGATAGCAGGGACCTGGAGGATGGAGGGTGGAAGTGACAGGGAACACACAGTTCAGAAGGAAACTCAGAAGCAACTCGGGCTCTGCCCCTCTCCCTGGACACAGATTTTTCCTACTCCTCAGTCTGTTTCACAGGAGTTCCACGAGCTGGATCCCAGCTTAGTCCTCACCATGTCAGTGCCCAGGTCAATGCAGAGGGTGGTCACGGTGCCCAGAGGCAGGGGGATACCGAGGATGATGGACAGCAGGAAGGGGGTGATCTCGGGGATGTTGCTGGTCAGGGTGTAGGCGATGGATTTCTTCAGGTTGTCAAAGATCAGGCGGCCTGGGAAGGATGGTCAACCTTCTGCGAGAAGCACAGAGAGTTCACACCTCCCACAAATCAGCACCTGGACAGAGAGACCACTACAAAGCAGTGTCACAATCCACGAAAGGGTCCGAAGGTCTTAGGCCTTGGCAGCCCCAGTTTTGATCACTTTGTTGTACACCAGAAACCAACACAACATTGTAAATCAACTGTACTTCAATTTAAATAAAAGTCTGAAGTGGAAAGAGCCTGGGCTTGGGTTCCAATTCCATTTTCTGCCATAACTAGCTTGTGATCTTGGGCACCCCTCACCTTCATTCCTCCTGCCTTGCAAGATGGCTTGAGTCCTTCCCTGACAACCTTTTCTAATATTGTCGTCCCTCCCTCCACTCCCTGCTTTACTTATTTTTTTCCATTGCACTTGTCTTCTTTTATTATACTGTTCAGTTTACTTTATTGTCTGCCTGTCTCCACTGGAAATTAAATTACACAAGGGCAGGGATATGTGTTTTGATTCCCAATTATAGTATCCCCAGCATCAAGAATAGTGCCTGGTACATAGTCGATACTCAGAAAGTTTATTGAGTTGAGTGGATATAAAATACTGAGGATCACACAAGGTCTAAATAAAATGTTAACTATCACTATTATGTGGATTGTCATAGATTTTAATAACATAGCTCCCGGAAGAAATCAGAAATCAGGGAGCCTGGGAAGCAGAATTCTGGGGTTCTCCTGTACGCCAGTGGGTATTGCCTCTGGGAAAGAGGGGGCTTAATTTAGCTCATGCAGTCAATTCATAGATCAGGCTCCAGCTTATCTTGATATGTCAACATCATTCAGACAACAGGTTGCTAGAAAGTCCTCCTGAGGTTGTGGAGTACAGAGTAGTCTCACGGTATAGCTACACCCTGAAACTTACTGTAGACCCACTTGAATCCCCGTGAGAGAAGAAAGACAATGCTATGCTGTATTAGAGCCCCACTCTCCCTAGAAAATCTGGACTTTCCTCCAATCTCATAAGGGCTCCAGAGGGTGACGTGCTAAGTACCAGCTGAATCTAATTTGCAAAATTTTGACTTACAGCGATTTCTCCCAGTCTGTACAGGAGGTTGGAGGATGGGCAAAGGGAATGAGAATAATGTAAACCAACTCTCACCTGAGTCCGAGCAGGTGAACGTCGGTACCTACCAACCTGGGCACCCTGCTTCCTCACCCTCCTCCATTCCTGTGACGATGGAGGCAAAGTTGTCGTCCAGCAGGATCATGTCAGCTGCCTGCTTAGACACATCAGAGCCAACCAGCGATGCCCATGGCAATGCCGATGTCCGCCTTCTTCAGCGCGGGGGAGTCATTCACCCCGTCCCCTGTCACCGCCACAATGGCTCCCTGGGTGGAGCACAGAGGGAGTGAAATAATTATTGTGTCAGATTCAGGACCCATCCCAAAGGTCAGTTTGATTCCATCATCCCTTGTTTCTTGATGTAATCATGCTTGGTTTAGGCCTCTTGGCCCTTCCTTCTCCTGCACCTCCTGAGATAGCAAAACTCACAGGGAGCCCCCAAATGGATGCCTGTCTCAGGGGTTCACGATGGGATGCTCTCTGGAGCCTCCACTAGCCCAGCCCACACATTCCTATGCTTGGTTTGGGGCTGGGCTGTGCCACGTGGTTCCCTCCAGATTCTCCAAGCCTCCTTGGTCTCCCTTACCAGCCTCTGACATCCCTCTACAATGATGAGCTTCTGCTGGGGGGAGGTCCGAGCAAACACGATCTCAGTGTGGTTTTGGAGGATCTCATCAAGCTGCTCTGAGTTCATATTTTTTAGTTCTGAGCCGTGCACCACAATGGCTTTGACATCCCTGAGGGAGAGGAATTTCAAAAGGCTAGTTCAGAGTGTTGAGAATTCACCAGGTGTCCTGGTGCCCTCTAAGCCATCTTTGCTATAACCTCCTTGTTTCTCCTTTCAACCCCATCTCCTCACTTGTCCCCTGCCACGCACTGTCCCCAGATTGGCACATTGCATTCCTTCCCTCCTCTCCCACCTCCTCCTCCCTCTTCTCTACCTCCTTCTTTGTCCCACCTTCATCGGAAAACCTACTGACATAGTTGCTTGGTCATTTTCCTATTACGTTTTACTTTGCAGTAAGTAAACTCTATACATCCTACCTATAGAAAGAACCTCTGAAAATGTTAGTGGGTGGGGCAGGCTAAGGATGGAGGGAAAAAATGGCAGATCTGAGTTCTTTCAGGGATCTCACCTGGCATTGACCTGGCTGACAGGGACCTTGAGCCGGGCAGCAATGTCCTCTGCTGTCTTGGTGCCTTCTGAGATGATGCCCACACCCTTGGCAATGGCCTTGGCTGTAATGGGATGATCCCCTGTTACCATAATCACCTGGGTTGGAAGGGGAAGGAAAAGGAGCAGAATCATGTTCAGAGAGGTCCTGGCTCCTTCAACTCTCTCTCTAAGAACTAACAGATCATTGCTATCATTCCACAGGGGTTTAAGTAGCTCATTCCCAAGAACTTGTGCTGTCAATCAAAACTCTTGCTACGGTTGGTGGCTTCAACCCATGGGAGTGGGTCAGGGCCATCAGACCATAAAACATAGGACAATCTGAGCTCTAGTTTTCCCAGGAATAAATCAGGGATTTGGGTGTATTTAACTGTATTCAGAATTGCATTTAATTGCTCCAGAGGATAGTCTGCCTCTTTAAGTTCAAAGACAGAAACACCTACCCGCAGAACAGTGGTAATAAAGGAACGTCTGGAATAATCCATCTGCCTAGCAAAATTTCATCTAGGCCCTCATTCATTTCGATCCTCAGTCTACCTCTCTTCTTCCCACTGCCTCCTCGTGCCCCTGGATTCCACCCCTTTTCTGGATACCTGGGGCCAGCCCTAGTCCTGTCCCCTTCCTCCCCAAAGATCAGGTGCTTGTGCTCTGTGCTCTTCTAGCCTTCTGTTCTTTGAGTCCTCCTCGCATCTCTGTGTGATGGCTTGTCTGTCTCTCTCCCCTGCTGGAGAGAGTGGGGCCGTGCGTATGATTCCTTGTTAAGTTTCCAGCCCTAGCAAAATTCCTAGCGCATAGTAATCCATCAACAAGCAATTACAGAATGAAGGAAGGATCGCTTCCTGGGAAACACTGCCCATGGTTCCCAAGTGCCCTCCCAGCACATAATTCTCAGGCTCTGGTGGGAGGGAGAAGGGAACTATCTGACTGTGACTGAACTAAGAACAGAGGTCCTGGAAAGGTCAGTCTGTTTACTTCCAGAGCGTGGAAATAAGCCTTGAAGGAGTTTTCCCATGAGCCCTCCTCATTCCACACTGGCACAGCGGGCTTGCTGGAAGGAGTGCTAACTAATCTGGGATTACCAGAGACTCAGGAAAGGTGTGCTGTGAGCAGTTACCCACACCACTGGCCTCAAGTGCCCTGGCTTGGTTGTGGGGCACTGGGGCCTCACCAAGTTCAGCCTGGGGGGCACGAGGTAACTGGTGAGGATCTGAGAGGGAACTGCACAGAAGATTAGAAGATTC